>NC_139605.1:61701207-62301207 GCF_964270895.1 Podarcis filfolensis
TTGACCCTCTTCCACATCTGAGCATTGGCAGATATACTTTTTCTGAACAAAGGGATATATTTTTCATTTAGGCGTTTAATTGGACACATAAAAATATCTGAAGGGCTGCACATGGTCTGAGAAATGAATCTGCTGCCACTTTTCGGGAGCCTGAAGATCTTGGCTTGAGAGATTAGAATGACCTGTTTTTAATCTATGAAATCCTAAGAAAGTGCTGCACAGGCCTATCTCTGACCCTGTTGCCTTCCTCTCTCTCTCCCTCTTTCTCTCTGTTGTCAGGTTGTTGCTGAAACCCTGGTGAGTGCCTGCCATTTTTGTTGTTTGACACTTTATTCAGGACTCATGGGGTGGACTCACACAACAGTGCTTTCCAAACCACAGGAAGGTTTTTTAGAGTGACCACTTGTGCACTGTCAAAAATAAGGATGTGACTTCGCACAAAATGTGCATTTGGTAATTTATATGTACATATAGATGCAAAATTGCTGAAGATTTAAATAGAAGTGCAATACATCTTGCCATAGTGGGAAGACTGTGCAGACTCACATTGCTGTCCAGCTGCTAACGGCTAATGGGCAGCTTCAAGGCTCCTCCTGCTTCCCTTTTTTGGGCTCTTTACCTTTTAAAGTAGGCTTATGTTGGTCAGCTCTTAAAACAGCAAACTGTCCTTTGACAGCCCTTCAAAGGGAGGAATGTCTTCTACTTAGAGTTGGGCACATGGCCACTCAGAGGTTTGCCAAACCCATCTTAGCCCATATCTCACTGGCTGTTGGGCCTGCCCTACTGCCTGTATTCATCTGGCTCTCCAACCAAAGATAACCTGAAAACATTCCCTTACAGTGGTGGGGGAGGATAAATTATAAAAACTCTACTGTTGGCTTGTTTAGGCCTCACTTCTCGCCTGCAAAACTGGGAAGGCAAGGGAGGGGAAAAGCTTCTTAAAGTACCCGGAAAGGAGCAGAGAATGTCAAAAGTTTGCATAATAACTAATTAACTGCACAGGGAAGACAATTAAAAGCAATTGGGGAAATTGTTAGTGACCTGCTATGTGTTCCAAAACATAAGAGTGCCATTAGATGTGCCATACACTTCTCACTACATATGAAGCACATGGGAAGATGAATTGTCATTGCATTGTTGCATGTATTTATTGTCAAAAGGCAGTTTCACGCAACCTTTTTTGGTGTTTGGGAAGAAATGGTTGCTATTTCTGTGTGTTAATGTCCCACAGGTGATGATGCAAAATATTACCTCCTTTTTTTACCTGTTGTGGCAAAATTTTAAAAAACCAGCTGAGTTGTCAGTTTAGGGGTAGGATAGGAAAAGATGTTAGAGTTACATACAGCCTTGAGGTGTTCATAAACTTTTTGAGGGTGAGGGGTGTCTTGTGTCATAGACCCATTAGGCCAGGAGTGGGGAACTGGATCTGTCTGGCTTGCCACATCTCCCTCACCACCACAGGTCAAGTTTGACAAGTCAGTCACCTGACATCATTGCCGCATGTGGGCAAAGGCACATTGCTTTGCAAACCCCCAACAAAAAGTGGATTGTCAAGGCTTGCAAAGTGCCCTGCATGAAACTTTTCAGGTATTCCGGTCAACTACAGTCCCCCTTTTAGCCCACCTGCATCTTTTTACCTGCCCCACACTTGATGTCCTATATGCCTCCTTGTGTAGGGCCAATATGTGGCTTAACCAAAACAGCCTTGCAGGCCAAATGGAGAGGCCTGTCAGAGCCCTAATGATTAGGGAGTGTCTCTCAGTTACAGTCACATGGGACCTTTTTGAGCCTGATGGTGATCTCTCACTGGATCAGCTCAAATGGCAATATGTTTAGTACACTTGGAGAGAGAATCCTACTTGGGCAGACTTCTACTTGTTGCCAGCCTTCTCATAATAGTCACAGAAGATTTTGCTGAGCTGCTTTCACAATCTTTGCTGCCATATTAATGGAGGAATACATAGCAACCTTCTTACAGGAATGCACTAGTATATAGGCTCTCAGGAATCAAAAGGAAAATATTTCACTAGCCTGTATCTTTTGCTGTTCTTCCCCATCCCTTCAATCTTCTTTGGTTTCGCAGAAATTGTCTGATGTTTCCGGTGATGATTCGACATCTCTGGAGACACGCTTCATGACCGTCTTGTGTACACAGAGCTACCCCCAGCTCCGGAGAGGTAAACAGGGAGGGAGTGGTGTGTTTGTTGAATGTTGTGGAGCCCGTGCCTAGATGCAGACTCATTGACCTGACCTTTCTCAGGCCGTGTTATTGTAGTTTGGAAAAGGGCAACTATTACCTCCTCAGGGGCTTTGAAGGAAAGACGCTGCTGATGCAATTGTTGTGCTACAAAAAAGAAAGAAAGAAATTCTCCTTTAGCTCAGGAACACCTGCTCCTCTGATGGAATTCAGGGTTAGGAGGTTTGTTTCACTAACTGTACTTTTCTGTAGAACATCTTGATATTTGATACTTCCCTGTGGCAGCACCTAATCGCCCTTGGACATACTTGACTTTGCCTAACACACTGTAGAAGGGAACTAAGGGCATAGCAGTTTTATGACACTGCTGTTGCCAGTCCCATTGCTCACTGAGGACAGTTGGCTAGTTCCCTAGCTTAGCTTTTAGGTCATTCCAAAGCCGTAGAGAGTTCTGATTTCTTATTCTCTACCTTCAATCCTTGTAGTCTTCCAGGAGTTCGTTAAGATGACGAACCATGATGTGGCACATGCCATCAACAAGCGGATGTCTGGAGATGTGCGCGACGTCTTTTTAGCCATTGGTGAGTGTCTCTTGCACGGGCGTAAAAAAAAGAGGCTTGTGCTCTTTTTTTTACGCACATTGAGTGTGGACTTCAGCAAACCTTGCCCTGCCGAACTTGCTCTTGCAACTAGTCCACCTCAACAGTCAACCAAATTTTTATAATATTCCTGAGATGAAGCAAGCTGGCCTTAGTTAAATTTCCTGTTGTATTCCACTTGCAAAAAAATGTGTGGGCTGGTAATTGTAATTTTATGTTGTAAACTGCCCTGAGATCTATGGGTATAGGGTAGTATACAAATTTAATAAATAAAAATAATAAAAATAAAATATTTCACAGAATTCAGCTATTCCGGTGAGTGGTATTAATGTCTAAGAGAGGCTATATGGGCGACCTATTATGTATCCAGTGGGGACTTCACTATTGGCCTGTTGGGGAAGGAGTGGTAGGTGGGATGCCTCCTAACCAGCTGAAATCTTACGTTGGTGCACTATGCACCTTTCCCAACATTTGTCTGCATGTTTTCAGTCTTTATTTGTACAGCTTTGAGAGCTAGAAACTTGCTCTGTGCAGATTTCAAACACCTTCGGCTGAGACTTGGCTGTTAGATAGAATCAGTGAATAGGATCTCACTGACACTGTAACCCTTGGCATGGCTCAGCAGTATGTCATATAGGTCTTAGAGGCTTCAAGCACTATCTTTATCAGTGACTTTCTGCTTGGTTGCAATATGTTGATTCCCTCAGGCTGGCTGACCTGCCTGCAATCTTGTTCTCCTGAACAGACTTTTAAAAATGTACCTTCACCAAGACTAACAGGAAATGGCCGCCACCCACTGCGAGCTTTGCCACCACTGAGCTCAAATGTGGCTTCTTCAATGGCTGCTTCTCTAGTCATCTTGTAGCATATCAGATGAATTCACTGCAGACCCAGAGATCCCCTCCAGTGGTGTCCAGATAAGGACGCTGGATAGACAAGAAGCCTGGAGAAGTCATGAGAGAAGCAACGCCTGCTAGATGCATTGCCCCTTGCTGCATAGTAAAAACATTCTGCAACATCCTAGCACACTTAAATTTTGCAATTCCCTCACAGAGCAGGAAGTGGCTACCCAACCATCCATATGGCTTTCCTCCTATTGCAAACAACAGAATCATGTGCAGTTTTTCAAAAAATATCTATGGTTTTTTTCTTTAATGGAGATGAGGCAACCACACTATACATTTAGAGCCCTCTGCTTGCAAACCTGGGCTCTAGAAACCTACATCCATCTGTGATTGACCCAGACAGCAAACATGAACCATTTCTCCCACCCTGTCAACCAAATTTGGACATTCAATACAGTAATTGGTGGGGTGCTTTCCAAGAGCTGTCTTTTCCTCTCCACTCCTTTCTTTCTAGACACAAACTAAAAATGCAACCTGAGACAACATAGCTCTTTAAAAACATGGGTGTGGGGGTTGACTGAGATGGGGCTTCCTGTTCAATGTTTTTATGTTGCACTGCTCTTTCTTTCAAGTGCGGAGTGTCAAGAACAAGCAAGCTTTCTTTGCCGACAAGCTGTACAAGTCCATGAAGGTAAAAACTACACTCCATTTGCTGTTTTGACTCTCACCAGGGAAGGGAAGGCTAGATCAGTAGCTTTTTAATTACGATAATAATCATCTGATTGCAAAGTAGGAGCTTGGGGTGGTTTCCTGAATAGGTCTGCATTTGAGAAGGCCAGGGATGGCTAATTCCTGCTTGTGATTCACTGAAACAATCAGGAGGCCCCTTCAGCAAATAGTGTGTTGCTTGTGTGAAGGGAGTCGATTTGGAGAATTTGTCAGTGAAACAGATGCAGCAATGAGAGTCACAGTGCTCAAGGCTTGCATCGTTCTACCATTTCAAATATAGAGCTTTGCTCTAAAGAGGTTGGCAGCAACAACTGAGTGAACCAGCTACCTGGTATGTGCCCAGCACCAGCTCATCTCTCAATGCTGATGCGCATTAGCAGAACAGATCATGAAGCTCCCATTCTACCATCTGCCAAGTATCACTGTAAACAAAAGCACTCTACCTCTGCTTGATAGAGCTTGTTGCCACCTTTTCAAAATATTTTGCTGATAGCAATGTACGGGAAAGTCCCCTCACTTCCTGCCCTTGCTCTCTCTTTAAAAAAATCAATAAATTCTTACTGGTTTTTTGATCTCCCAAGGGTGCTGGCACAGACGACCGAACTCTTATCAGGATTATTGTCTCAAGGAGTGAAATTGATCTGCTCAACATCCGGCGTGAATTTTGGGATATTTATGACAAATCTCTCTATCACATGATCGAGGTAATAAGAGGTTCTGGCTTTTGCCAGCACAAATGTGCCTGTTTGTGTGCAGTGAGCTGTGCTGACCTTTATGACTTGTTTCATGTACATCTTCGACTGGTTGTACTCACAGCAGCCTGTTCATACCAGGTGAATGTTCCACCCAAGCATAGGTGGCAAAAAGAATGTGCAGTCATAGTAAGACTGCTTCACACCATTAGAATTTCCTCCATAGAGATGTGTCTTCCTGTAAGAACAACCATAGACTAAAATTTGACACGTATGGGCATATGTACTTTACCACGATAGCATCTAATCAGACAGCTGCTATGAGTAGCAGGTGCCTGATCAACGTGCTTGTACACTTCCAAAATTACCTGGGCTTTTTCCTAGACAGAGAGTGAGCAAAACTGTAACCTTCAAAAGCAGCCCTTCAGATTTCTTTGAAGAATAACTCATCAGCAAACAATATTAAGGAGATGCTAAAGGAAATATAACATCCACATTAAGAAATGATATCATTTTATGCTATCTTAATAGTTACGGCTTATGCTAAAGAATCCTAGTCGTTTGAGGCTTCTCTGGCACAAAGTAATGATAGTTAAATCCACTTAAAGGCTGCAGTGTAGATACATTGAAAGACACATGTTGGCATTGCCTTAAAAAGATCATTTTTAAGTTTCTTTATCCTCCGATTTACCAGTGAGGCTGATCACTTGTAGGCATTTCTGGTTTTCATTTTGTCTTCCTTTCTTTTTGCAGAAGGACACCTCTGGAGATTACCGCAAAGCCTTGCTAGCCATTTGTGGGGAAGAAAAGTAACCAGCAAGTGACTCTTGTGGAAGCTCGTCCTCATGTCTGTGCCGGCGTCACTCACATATGTGTAGCCTAGATATATCACTGTTGCTTTTAGAAGCATCAGGGGATGTTTTGGATCCACTGAGAAGATTCAGATTGGCTGGGAGGGGGGGAAGATATTGCAGAAGAGCTTAACACTGCAAACAACAAAGACCACGGGGATTGCTCAGTCCAGTGGGTGGGGGAGTTGTCTAAACTGGTGCAAAACTAAGTAATGTACACAAGTCCAATGAAGTAGCACTGTTGTAGGTATTTTAAACCAAAGAAATAAAATGTTACACGTTGCTGGCCACCGGAAGGCTCTGGTCTGCTTTTTCCCTCTTCTGTTGTAAGAAGAGAACATGTAAACAAGAGACACTGATTCTCAGTAAGGTGCTGGGCGTGCAAAAAGCTCTCACTCACATAGCTCCTATGTAGCAGTTCACAACTGTGTAGTCACAAGTGGTGACCCTCTCTTGAGTTAGGCAGCTGCCTGACACAACACAAAATGAATGATATTTGGGGTCTAGTTTCCTTACACTGGACTTCAGAGAAACTTGAAGGCAATATGGCTCTTCTCTGCTTTTGAGTCTCCAAAGCTTAGCGTGACAGAGGTGAGACCTGACCTGTCTCCTAAGCCTGGAGAAAAGAAGAGCTCCGCCCCCATCAGCTTGCAGTGAGCCAGTTGGTATGTTTCAGTTTCTCATTTTTTCATTCTTTCTCCACATTTCCACGTCACTTTTTAAAAAAAATTACAAAAGTCCTCATGAAAATTCATCAGCAACTTTGTGAGAATTAAGAAGACGATTATTATTGTTATTTTTAGTGCCTGTCCAGTTAGATTCTGTGTGTCAGGTAGGGCCGGGGAATAATAGTGACAGACCCTCACAGAATTGTCGTCATAAATAAGAACTGTATATTTTACATACCCACATTTAAATGGTTGCTTTAATGAGGCCGTTCTAAGCACCAGTAAACATATTTTGCTTGTGTGAGTTCAGTTCACTCAAGCAAGTAGCTGGCAGGGCTCTCATTTAGCAACAAGATAAGCATGATATTCAAGTTAATAAAACAGCAAATGTATAGGAGCTTTCCAAAGCTAGGAAGAGTCAACAAAGAGGCTTGTAAGTGGCTTGCTGATTATTTTATTTGTTCTGGCCTGAGGCCCAGCTGTAGAATCACTCACAACATGACCTCAGTTTCCACCAGAAACCATAAGCTTGAAATATTTGTTCTTGCACATGAGGATTTTCCCCAAGCTGCATGCATAATAATATATTCAGCTCATCCTTATCAATTTCCGGTTTTCATTTGGGCTGAAGGCTTTAGAAAAGTTCCTTATGACCATGTGAAGGCCCAATGTGGAAGATTTTTGTTTGTGAAGGCCTCTAAATCTGCTTGCAAGAACAACGGGGGGATCACAGGCTTCTCACTGACCTAAGGGGGCTCTCACTTGTGGGATGCCTCAGGGTTCTGTCCTCTCCCCCATGCTTTTCAACATTTACATGCAGCCGCTGGGGGAGATCATCAGGAGGTTTGGGCTGGGTGTTCATCAGTATGCGGATGATACCCAGCTCTACCTCTCTTTTAAATCGGAACCAGTGAAGGTGGTGAAGGTCCTGTGTGAGTGTCTGGAGGCGGTTGGAGGATGGATGGCGGCTAACAGATTGAGGTTGAATCCTGACAAGACAGAAGTACTGTTTTGGGGGGACAGGAGGCGGGCAGGTGTGGAGGATTCCCTGGTCCTGAATGGGGTAACTGTGCCCCTGAAGGACCAGGTGCGGAGCCTGGGAGTCATTTTGGACTCACAGCTGTCCATGGAGGCACAGGTCAAATCTGTATCCAGGGCAGCTGTTTACCAGCTCCATCTAGTACCTAGGCTGAGACCCTATCTGCCTGCAGACTGTCTTGCCAGAGTGGTGCATGCTCTGGTTATCTCCCGCTTGGACTACTGCAATGCGCTCTACGTCGGGCTTCCTTTGAAGGTGACCCGGAAACTACAACTAATCCAGAACGCGGCAGCTAGACTGGTGACTGGGAGCGGCCGCCGAGACCATATAACACCAGTCTTGAAAGACCTACATTGGCTCCCAGTACGTTTCCGAGCACAATTCAAAGTGTTGATGCTGACCTTTAAAGCCCTAAACGGCCTCGGTCCAGTATATCTGAAGGAGCGTCTCCTCCCCCATCGTTCTGCCTGGACACTGAGATCCAGCTCCGAGGGCCTTCTGGCGGTTCCCTCACTGCGAGAGGCCAAGTTACAGGGAACCAGGCAGAGGGCCTTCTCGGTAGTGGCGCCCGCCCTGTGGAACGCCCTCCCATCAGATGTCAAAGCGATAAACAACTACCTAACATTCAGAAGACATCTGAAGGCAGCCCTGTTCAGAGAAGTTTTTAACATGTGATATTTTAGTGTATTTTTCATCTTTGTTGGAAGCCGCCCAGAGTGGCTGGGGAAACCCAGCCAGATGGGCGGGGTACAAATAATAAATTATTATTATTATTATTATTATTATTATTATTATTGTTATTATTATTATTATGAAGCATGGGCCAAGATGGTGCTCTCGCTCACTTCTTCCTCAGCTTCCTAGACTAAGATGGTCCAGAGAGGGGACCATACATCACTATCCTCCCAAACACCGCTCCCTCCCCCATTTTATCCTCACAGCAACTCTTTGAGGTGGGTTACGCTGAAAGACCATGACTGGCTCACAGTCAACAACTTAGCTCCATGGCAGTGTGGAGATTTGAACCTGGGTCTCCCTAGCCCAAGTTTGACGCACCTAACTTAAGAGACACATGGTGCTGAATTTGTGAGGAGTTAAAAATGTTCAGTCATTTTGATACATCCATCTTGATTGTATCATGCTGTCGAATAAAAGGTTTGTTCCAATTGTCTGTTCCTCACACAGCTTTTCTCCCTCAGCTAAGCTCCGATATGAGAAGGGTCTTGCGTAGGAGAGAAATAACAGCGAGGGGCTACAGAGGGAAGATAACGATGGGGAAAGGGTCTGCGTTCCTCACCCACATGCCTATTTTGTTGCTAATATGTGACCACCTCTAAGCCCCTCACCTCTATTATTGGGACCTTTCTATATTATTTCACATGCATCTGCTGCCGAACCCTTCGGTCTCATTGGAAGCAGTTGTCGGTGATGTCAAAAGTGACAATTGGGGTTATTGCTCATGACTTCCCCAAATTGTGATCTGCCCATGGCTTTCTCAGCCGTGGCCCTGTTGCTTTGGAGGTGCAGTCTCCATCCCTTGCAAAGTTGAAGAGGACTTTTAAGACTACCTCCTTTCAGTGCCTGGGTTTTCAGGTTGCTCTGTTGCCTTATTAATTAGATTAATCTATGCAATGATTTTTATTTTATTTTTTTAAAAAATGTAAAAATTTTAGTTACCACAGAATTTATTTTGTGCAGAATATTTCTCGGGAAGCGGGGTATACATTTATTAAATAAACTTTTCAAATCCATTGTTCTCAGAATGGGCCGTTTGCTGCAACAAAGGGGCGCCACACAGTGATCCATGAGGAATAAAGGCCTCTCCCACTCAGTCACAGCACGTTTGAATCCAAAGATGTTTAAATATGGAAACTAATTTCTTACAACATACTGGGAAGGACCACCTAACAGCTGCATATATAACTGCTTTAGGGACCACGTCTGAGCTGTAGGTTGCCAGCTGGCCGTCTCTGAGTTAGAAATGGAGCAATATTTTTTTTTCTACCCCTACCCCCAGCCCTATCAAATATGAATTGAGGTGTGGTGAAAACATGTTGCTCCTAAGGAATGTTTTGGAAAGGGTTGTGTGTGCAAGAAAGGCAAAGCTGACAATCCACATTTTAACATTCAAAGGGCCCTGCCCTGAAGAAAATATCAATGTTCCGCTATAGTGAGGTGCCAGTTTCTCTTTCCTGGTTGTACCTCTAGTCCCTTCTTTTCCCTAGCTCCTACCTCCGCTAAGGGCTGTGCTGCAACAGGAAAGAATGTGTTAGTGTTTAGGAGAAATGAGGACAGAAAATAATGCATTTTAAGGAAGGCAAGGGAAAACTGAAGTCATGAGAAAAACAATACCCTAAATAGTTCCCCCAGGAAAAACCACCGTTGCTAAAGGTTACAGATTCACAATCCCATCCAGCTGCGTTGCATGTCCTCGTTTAAAATTGGGCAGCCCAGATAAAACTTCCAGGAAGAGCTAAATTATTGTTTGTGTGTTGCAACATTTAAAACAAAACAAAAAACCTCCACCAACTATAATTCTTCTCTTCATGCTTCATCCAGATGTCTGGAGCATATCGTCCCTGAGTCAGCGGGCAACAATATTTCACATCAGTTTTGCCACTAGCAGACTCTAGAAGGAATGTTTTCTATGGGGCAGGAATGGGGAAGCTGCCGCCCTCCATATGGTGTTGGACAACAACTCCACCCCCGCCACCCATAGGCCAAGCTTGCTGTGACTGGAAACTGATTTACCAGAGGAAGAAATAGCTGGAACCAGTGCTCCCCCCCCAAAAAAAATGTTTAGGGGTACTCTCATTTTCCTACTCATATTGAAATACTGCCCCTCAATGAGGCCAAACTTAGATTCACAAAATGTTTAGGGGTATGAGTTTCCCCCCCCCCAAAAAAGCGCTGGGTCTGGAACGTAAGTAAACCAGTGACACTCTTGGAACTTGGGTGTTGCAAAAGTACTTCCAACGTTGCAGGATACGGCATATCCTTTTAAGTATATGCTAGCCACGCCTTCTGGTTTCTCTTCCTCCTCACCTGTCTCGAGTTCTGCCATCATCTGTATCAAGCTACAGATTCTGTAAATATCAGCTCTGATGAGAAAACCTTGGGAGTTATCTTAGCATCTTCTTATTTGATGAGAGCAAACGAAACAGATAATCCTCACAAGATAACGTCATCTTTCCACAGGAGCCGAAACATAGCAAAGAGCTGCTGGGTAACATGCATTGTTTTGGAATCTTACTACAAGAGTTGTCACCTAGTCATGCCGGGGGTGGGAGGGGGGGTTCAAATGCTATTTTTAAGGTGTTCAAGACACATATCTTGCCTGTAGGGTTTTACTATGTATGAACCTGCTCACCCTGGCAAATGCATTCCAGCCACTGAATATACCTGCTCAGCCCAGAGGGTTTCATCTTTCATGCCTTGATGATACCAAGCATTAGGTCATAAATAAGCCAGATTCTGAAGGTGTGCGAGCTGAGCCATATTAGCGAGTTGAATTCGATTAGAAAGAAAGAGATTGTCAGGAGGCAGCATGTTCTAGCTAATAAGTATTTAGACTGTTAAGTTGTGGGTGAACATATCAGACGACACAGCGATTCTTCAAACAGCTCTTGTTTATTCACAGGCCAGAACAGAAACTGAATTGAAGGGTTCAGCCAGCCTGCTTATATAGAGCTCCACTAGAATGCAACAGTAACCATTTTCTATAACTATCCAATCACTGAATGTCACTTTCAATCCCTTATTTGCATATGTGGACCTGAGTGAAAACTATCTACAGTATCCCCCTGCTGGCCCAGGGTGAGAACTTCAGTACATAACATAGACAGTGTGGGGGAGATGATAGGGCTCCTGTGCCTTTAATGCTTGTATAGAAGAAATGGGAACTTCATCTGGTGTTGTTCCCATGACAAATAGTACTGGCTGAAATTCCCTCTCCTGTACAGCTATTCAGGGTCCTTCTCCATTCCTTTTACCTGGCCCCTCTAATAATGGCTGCTGCATGCAGCATCGTGATTAAAGTATCGTGATTCCTCCAAAGAAGCATGAGATTCACACCCTAAGGCACAAATAAAAATTATAAAAAATCCTTCAGAAAATCGACTTTGGATGCTAAAAATGACTTTTAATTTATCTCCAGGGTGGTGCAATACCCAAGTCAATAGACATTTTGTTACATGGATTTAAGAAGTCCAGAACACACTTTTTTAAAAGAAGAATAAGATCTGTATAGGCCCAAACCTTCTTTTCTGGTTAATTTGAATTCTGTCATGTCATGAACCACATCCCAAGATTCCTATGTGCATCAGGAAGCACCCATAGAGTCATAGAATAGTTGAGCTGGAAGAGACTACAAGGATCATCTAGTTCAAACCTCTGCAATGCAGGAATCTTTCACCCATTTTGCACACAAAACAGGCGTGCTCAATTGGCTTGCCATGCACTGCTTGTGGGTCATCATCTGCAAGCCTTTCAGGCCTATACCATGCAGATTGATAAACATTTTAATAGGCCCTAAATCAGGGGTGTAGAACCTCCCTACATCCTGTGCTAATAAATACAGTAAAAGAAGTTGAGATGCAAAGCCAGTGAGGGGTGGGGCTTGGGGACAGAAGGCATGGCTGGGGGAAGTCATGGTGGGCCAAATCTGACCCCCATCCATTAAGTTCCATACCCCTTCCTTAAGTTGAGCATGGGGTGTCCTAATCAGTAACTAAACCTGTGCAATTTAAAAAAAACAAAAAACAGCATGATACTATAGGGAGACATTACAATAGAGAGCTGGCTTATACTGAATCAGGCTACTCCTATCTGCTCCAGTTGGCAATAATTCCATGAGATATTTGGCAGATAGATGCCTTATCCAGTTATGCTGTCTGAAACACTTTTACCTGGAAATGTCAGTGGTTGAAATGGGGACCATTTTCTGCCACCCAGCTATGTCCCCACGATGTCATGATGGCAGCATAAGCCACTATGCCTGACTGTGCAAGTATTGAGCGTTTGGGAGCTGATGAATTTTCTCAAGGCCTATGTTTCTCCAGAAAACATGAGTAAGGTTTCCTGCAGAAATGCCCAAATGGAATGGTTCATCTGTGGTAGCCATAAGCTTTTGCATAGATGGTTCCTCTCAAGTGGGTCTGGTAGTGATGTTGCCTTTAGTGCTTTAGGTTTTGATTTCCCCATTCTTCTCCTTCCTTGGACTTCTAATACTGCTTTCTCCTACCTCAGTGGTACTCTTTTCATTCCCCTGGGCCACTAGACCACCTTCTATAAGTTCACAAGAATCAGTTGTATTGGGCCTGTTCAGAATGCACTCAGGTTAACCCAAGTACATGATTTGCATATCTCTGTGTTCTGGAAATCCCCTTCTCTTGACCAAAACTTCCTCCCTAGGCTCAGAAGGCGTCATCATTTTGTTTCACTGCTTTCTTTCAGACCAGAGCAACCAAACAGAGCAAACTGAAGGGGTAAACAAAACCCACTCCTGATGTGAACTGGCAGGCAGTGCAAACAGCTTTCTTCTTGACTTTGTGGGTTCAGCCCCTTTTGAGTTACCTAACATCCATCCTGTTGTGCAGAAGACAGCTTTTCTTTCCAAAATCAAACTGATTACGAAGGATGTTAATGTTTCATTCCATGGTGGTGGTGATAGCATTATGGCAAATTTGTGCCACCTTTTGAGTTGTGAATTTCTCCCTATATATAATAAAAATGTAAGAATGTCATCACGCAAGCCCCATTGGAGGATTTCTAGTGCCACATCACAATCCTGGAGTTGCATGAAGTCAGGGCAGGATTGGGGAGCAAATGCGAAGGCAGGTTATACTACAGCAGTGGCCACGGCAAGAGAGTGACAAGGGAGAAACACTGAGAGGGGGAAAGTGGTGGTTATAAAAGTTTGAGTAAAGTAGGAATTGGCAAAACTCAGAAGAAAATAGCAATTGTAAGCAAAGACATAGGTTTGAAATAAAGTACTTTGGAATACATCAGGGATCTGCATCCTTCACATGAGGCAACTGAGGATGAAAACCTATATTTGTAATGAACTGCACCATTTTGAAGAGAGTAAAATTTTCCTCTTACAATCATATTTTTTAATCTTATATTTTGCGTTTTATTTAATTCATCATTACATTTATATCCTGCCTTTTCCTTCAAGAAACCCAAGGGGGCAGATATGATTCTCCCTGTCTCCATTTTATCCTTACAACAACGATCCTGTGGTTAGGTCACCCAGAAAGCATTGTGCCATTTTATGTTTCAGCAGTATGCCACCTTGATATTTTATGATGCAGCCATGTAGATATAGATATAGGTAAGTGGAATGTGGCGCCGTCTTGACATCCATTCACCTGAAGTGCACACATTGCCCTGTTCTTCCTGCCTGATCCTTTTACCTCAGAGCTGTTAGGCACAACACTGTCTGACATTGAGAAATAGGAGCCAATGCAAAGGTCAAACAATGTAGCTTTCCCCCACTGCTTTCAGAGACAGAGCTAGACACATGCCTCAGTGCTTCCTTCTAACCTACCAGGAACAGGTCTCGGTTAATTCTGACAGACCAGACAACTGAGAGCTCTGTGCTGGTTACATCCGAGCATTCACCCAATCTGGCCTGCTGTGGTGTGTGTGTGTGTGTGCCCAACAACTGGTGTTTCAAATCTGCCTCTGGCACCATAGAGAAGTTGCAAGGCTACATTCAGACTGCACTTTATTCCATTTCCCCATTGTTTCCTTATCCGATAATTTTGTGTTTTATGTGATCTTTCCCGCAACGTAAAAGCCACTTCTGGGAATCTAGTGGAAGTTTAGTGCTGGGAAGAGGAAGTGTCAGAAGCTGAAGGGATAACAGGGCTCACCAGTGGCGTAGCGTGGGGGGTGCAGGGGGGGCCGGCCGCACCGGGTGCAACATCTGGGGGTTAGGGTTAGGGGCAGCAAATCCACGGGTTAGGGGGCGCAAATTACTTGCCTTGCCCCGGGTGCTGACAACCCATGCTATGCCACTGGGGCTCACTGAGTTAAGAAAAGTCTATGACAGAAAGGAGTCCAGAACCAGAGGCAGTGGGAGGGGGGAAACCAAGAGGCAGAGATGAGCCAGGCTAGTAAAGAGGCATGGGTGTCTCCGCCTCCTGTCACAACAAAGTCCCCTCCTCCTAATTCCCAGGAGCAGGAGAGGAATTAAATGAGTGCAGCAAAGATGGGCTGCACACAGGCACAGTCTCCAGTTCCTTATAAAAAGCCCTGGAGAGGAGGAGACATGTCCAATGGCATCTGCTACTGTGCTGTTGGTGGCGAATGAAGTTTAGCAGGACAAGGCAGCATGTTCATCAAAAAGCCACAATTCCATAATGTGGAGTAGAAGGAATGTTAGCAACCAGGACAGAAGTTATAACCAGGAAAGCTAATGCAATAATGCCCATGTCTGAATGCATAGTCAGAACTGGAAAAATTAAGGTGTGGGTAGCCAGTGTAGGCCCGCCATATGTTGTAAATCTACATCATCCCTGACTATGCTGGCTGGGGCTGAATTTTAGTTTTCAGCATGGGGGGGGGACCGCTGGGCTAAAGCAGAGTGGGTGCCACTGCCTTCATGGTTGCCCCCCTGCCACTCAGGGATACACCAAGGCTTCTGCATATGCTGTTTGTCCTGACAATATATTTACACACCACGCAATGGATTGGTAAAAGGGCTGGGTGTTGTGAGTGGTGTCCTGTAAACATTGCCCTGTATAGACCATTGCCCTGGTAAAGGCATATGTAAGTAAGGTCGGGCCTAAGGACATTTTTCTATATGACGCTAAAACCACCTTTAGGTCTCCCTTGTGCTATTTATGTTCCTGTCTGACCTTTCTTAATCTGGGAGAGAAAGCTGAAAAAGAAGACAGGAGAAGGCACCTTTTATCATATGTGGTGGAAATGTAAGGCAGTAAAAGAATTTTGGGAAATGATATATAATGAGTTGAAAAAACATGTTTAAAATAACATTTTCTAAAAAAACCTGAAACTTTCCTTTTAGGAATTCTAGGTGCCAAAATCCCAAGAGAGCAGAAAAGACCACGGTTACGCAGATGTTATTGGCCCAGAGATGGAAAGAAGATAAAGTCCCTACCAGAGAAGAATGACAGATCAAGTTGATGGATTGTGCTGAAACGGCTGAAATGGCTGGAATAATCAGAAATCAGGAAGACCAAAATTTTAATAAGGAATGGGGAAAATTTATAACTTATCTTATAGACCATTGTAAACAGTTAAAATCGTTAGTAGGATTGGAATACCATTTGTAGTTTAATGGTGAATTTTGGATACAATGGAGAGATAAAAGATTTGGATTATTATGAAAGATACGGGAGGAAATGATTAATAACAGGATGCACAAAGGGGAGAAGGAAAGTCCAAGAGATTCCTTGGGATCTTGTTTTAATGTTGTATGTTGGACATGTGACTGTAAAATTTTAATCTGAAAAACCAAATAAACAATTTTTTAAAAAAGAAAAGAAGAAAAAGACAGGCATTCGTGGGTAAATCTGTCCAGCTAATAATTTCTCAGAGGCTGGAAGCATCTGTAGCAACATGGTATCCGTGCAAATGTGGGGAGAATGACATGCGCACAGAAATACCTCTGAAAGAATATGTTCACTGCTGAAAAGAAGTTTACTCTGGATTGTGGATATATAGTGTGGCCTGCTTTGCATTGTCAAAGAAGCACACGTACCCCAAAATGAGGACAAAAATCTGCACATGCTACTTCATATGTACACTTGCACATTTAGAAATCATTTCCGTAATTTAAATACAAAAGCGGCCTATCTGCCTTTTCAGTTTGCTGTCGAGGTGCTAGCCATTGATGAGCATCTTCAAGGCTCCTGCTCTCCCTTCTTATATGCTTTTTTAAAAATAGACTTCAGTAGGACAGCCCTTCAAATAGAGAATGATTTCAAAGACTGACTTCCTGATAGCCCTGTCAAAGAGAGCAGTGTCATCTGTAAAGGTTGACACACATGGCCACCCTAGCTATAAAGCAACAGTGGCGTAGCGTGGGGGGTACAGGGGGGGCGGGCCGCACCGGGCGCAACATCTGGGGTTAGGGCAAATCCACGGGTTAGGGGGGCGCAAATCCACGGGTTAGGGGGCGCAAATTACTTGCCTTGCCCCGGGTGCTGACAACCCATGCTACGCCACTGTAAAGCAATACTGCTGTGTTATCCACCAGCAGACTTTGTGCTGTAAAGCAAAGGTGTGGAACCTCTTGAAGTTGTTGGACCTATTAGCCATGCTGTCTGGGGGGCTGATGGGGGCTGCTGTCCAACCACATCAGGAGGGTCAAGCTTCCCCAGGAGATCTGAACATACCTGGGTTGCTGTCTACACTCTACCAGCACCGCTCATAAGCTTAATCTTCAGACACTGGCTGCAAAAGGTAGATCCTGGCTACGTGTGTTGAATGCTGAGCCAATGTCCCTACTTTTCTCACAGAAAACAAAGACTATATTTGCTGTGATTTGACAGAGGCCAAAGACTGTAACAGCAGAAAAATCATTTAATTATGAGAAGCCTCTTCTAAGACCAGAGATGCAAAGGGGTGGGGGACAAATGGGATTTTCCCCCTTCCTTTTTCCACCCTTCCTAGCACCCATTTTTTATGACCCTTCATTTCATGGACTTCCATTTTTCCCAATTGCCATCTGTCAGCCACATGGAATGATGGCGGAATACAAGTCAGGTGGCAACCCTGCAGCCTCAGGCCCTCAAATGATTGTGGCTTGGACTCATCTGCGACTGGATCTCTGAACTTCTTTTTTAAAGCAGCAACAGGTTTTTGATCAGCGGCCCTGAGGAAGGGTTTGATCTTTTCTCTTCCTGCCATTTCCATGACATAAATCCTCCCCCTATTTTCTCCACCGGGAGGCTTGATGACATTATCCCACACTGTCAAGGGCATTTCCCCATCACTTTCCTTATCACAAAAAGTCTGGTCTTTGGGGGAAGTGGGGCTTTTTTGTGTGTAAGACTCTCCCTATCAGCTGTAACTGAGAAACCTGGATTTGCTGGTATGTGGTTGAATCTCACCCCTCAAATATTTGCAGTCTGGATGCACCCTCAGTCATGGATCTCCCGTGCCACATTGTAATGTTAACAAAATGAAAATGGTAGTTATTTCTATATTCCAAAGGATTTGGAATACCTGGTTACAGAGGCCTATCTGCAGACTTTCCCCAGGAACAATAAAACAGCTTTGTGGTTAGAATACGTAGCCCTTTAAGGAATGTGGCGTGGAATAATAGTCTTTCCAAAATTGAATCACATTTTTCATCAGTGAATTATTCACTGAATGGTGACGTACTTCAGCATACCCCTCTGGGCTAGAGGGGAGCCCTTTAAATTACTTTTGGATCCTCTTCAAAAACCACCGAAGAAGAGCTGTCTATGGCCTCCGCTGGGGAATTCCCCATCTCCTAAGCTAAAAGTAAGCTTAGGCGTGCCTTCTTCCTCACATTCGATTAAAGCACCCCAAAAGGATCTGTTGGACCCCCCTCTCTTACTTATCTGAGTGAGTAGTCAAAGAAGACATTTTAACTCCTTATTTTGGAGATTGTGGGAGTTTGGGAGGGGGTTACGTAGCTTGTGGTATATAGCTCAGAATTTGATCACAAGAAGCTGAAATCTCTCTCTACTCCCTGCTGGCTCCCCACTCCCAGCTCATGAGCTAGAAGAACGTATACTGTTGGTTCTGTACCTCTGACCTAGTATAGGAAACACATCATATGAGAGTCCATGTTTATAGAACAGACTATCTGGAAGGTGGTGAAATGTCCTTCATTTGAGGTTTTAAAGCAAAGGTTGGTTGTCCGTCTCTCATGGATGCTTTAGTTGAGATTCCTGCATTGTAGGATGTTGTAGGTGACCATCGGGGTACCTTCCGACTCTACAGTTATGTGATTCTGGGATTCTAACAACAAACCAATGTTTATTTGAGCAGCCTTGGTGATGTCAAACTGGCCAGCTGGTCAGCTAAAGAGAAGGGGTTTTTTTTGTCTACTTTTCCTATGGCACAAGCATGGGGAATAAAAAGAGAATCTTGATAATCACTGGGCTTGGAATAAAAGGAAGAGATGAGAAGAGATTTACTGGTGGGTCTAAAAAACACTCTTGGCTCTGAGAAGTGCAAGAGGAACTCATTAATTCATGTCTCAGGGTTGAAGGCTCCCCAAACGGGAGCTTGAAGGAGCACCTACCTGCATAGCTTCCAGCCTGTGCTTTTAAGATCTGCCTTCTTCATGCAGCCATTGGTGGAAGGTAGTCTTTCAAAATCCTACATCAAGCTTCTTGGTAGTGTCCCTCACCTATAGCACTGTCCTTCCTGAGATTTGGTTGTCTTTTCACATTCGTAATGTTAACATAAAATATATTCAGCTCAGCAGTAGTTGCCTACACTTTTCAGTATAATTTATTATCCTCTGAACTGTATTTTAAAGTTTGTTACTGTTCAGAATTTCTGTTACTGCTTTATGATATTTGTATATCGTTTTAAGATTGCTATGCTATGTCCTGCACTCTGGCAAGAAGGGGGGCAGGGTAAAAGAACTGTGCAGGGAACCTACCCATACCAGCATCAATTCAGCACTGAACATTATTAATGATAAGCAACATCTCCTGCTCTGAGAGGAAAAGAGGATCCAAATGGCGGAGAAGAACTGACAGCAGTTCTTGGCCAAAAGGACCGAATCTTCTTCCTCCTGCTATTTCCATTGACCAGGTTGTGTATGTGTGTACTGTATGAGAAAAAGCTGATTGCTATACAGTTCTAAGGTTGATTTTCTAATACAAGTACTGTTTTCCAAAAGCCCAACATGAGAACCACGCCCCATTTCTCACCACCATTTTTCATGACTTCTCTCTCATCCATGCATATAATTTAGAAGCTGGGTGCTCCTCAGGTGACCAAATGCCATGCAGCAGCAGGGCAGGGCTCCTGCACCTCCAATGGGTTGTGCAAATGAGGAAAGTTATTTGGACACCACTTTCCCAATCCCTGCAGCACATGATAAAGCAGCACTGCCAAAATTCCTTCTTGTATGCAACTCTTAAATGTGCAGAAGCTCCCTTCTCTCTGCGGCCAGACACATAGATTTTTTTTAAAAAAAGAGACAATGGCCAGCAGACCATCTACCCCCCACCCCCAGCTACATCTGGTTGCAATGCTGCTTTTGGACCGGGGCTAGTGACAACCTTGCTCCAAAGATAAAGTGTGTCTGGGACACTGTTTAGCTGACAGCATGGAAAGGCAGCCCTGCCAAGCCAGCTTATTACACCTGTTATAGGCCTAGATAAAAACCCTTGCAGCAAGGCTCACCCCCCCAAGGGCACCCCCATTTTATTTCATGCTCATTTTGGAAGAGGGATCCTGTGGAATCTGGAAGCTTGCTTGATTCCATTTTTAGCCACTAGTGTAGTATAAACACTGACAACTGGGAAACACTGGCCTGCGAGAACAATCTTTACCAAAGGTGTCATGGGCTTTGAAGACGCTTGAACTCACGACGAAAGGGAGAAACATGCTAAGAGGAAGGTATGCTTGGCAAACCCTCACCGTGATCAACTCCCGCCTGGAAACCTATGTCCCCACTGTGGAAGGAGGTGTGGATCCAGAACTGGCCTCCACAGTCACTTATGGACTCACTTTTAAATCCGTGTTTATAGCAGCTTACTCGGCTATGAGTGATTGCCAAAGAAGACTACTGGTGGCCCTCTTGCTCTGCAATTCCTCTTAAAAAATCGAAGAAAAATCTCATGGAGACTTCTTTCACTGGGCCAAGTAAAGCTTTGTTTTTAAAAAAGGAAACAGACTATTTTATATAAAGAGCTTCCATCGAATCCACCGAACACCACCTGGGGGAAGGATAGGCAATTGCACAGCTTGCTCATTTATTTCTGCACCGTTTTATATTTTTAAGGAGGGGGGGAAATCACAAAGCAGTTTACAACCTGCATTAAAACATCCAAAAATAAAAAAAATCCAGAAGAAAACATTGCAGAAGAAAGTCAAATATAAGAGAAAGCCCGTTCCACTTCTAAGTCAGCAGCCTACGGGATCAGGCTAGAAAGCGACCTGCCTAGCAGTTGCCCTTGTCGGCGATGCCAGCTAAGCTCGCCCGCGCGGGCTTTCCCCTCGCCCCGCCGTTTCCTTTCTGGGGCTGGCGGCTCCCTTCGCTCTCTTGAGGTTTTTCGAGACGGCGTCCGTGCGCGCGGGGGCGGTTGGGAGGAAGCAGCTCGCTGATTAGCCGCTCGGCTTATCAATCACGCGCCGGGGAAATTCCAGAGGGGCGGTCCTTCTGACTCACGCTTCCTTCCTCAGGAGAGAGAGAGAGAGGAAGCGGAGCGCGAGGGGGGAGGGCGGGGGGAAAGGGGAGATGCCCGCGGCTCAGAGCCCACTAGATCCGGGAGCTGATTGGGTCCTCGTCGCAGGATCTCCCGCAGGTAGGATCGGGGTATCCATTACCCCAAGCCAGCCTCCTTTCTCCTTTCCTACGGGGAAAGAAACGGTCCCCCCCCCAGCTTCCTTGTCTCTGTGGGTATAGAAGGGATGCTGTACGCTTAAGGTCGGAGGGGATGGATGCTTAGCAACGGGCTTGTGGTGTTTTCTTGGGAGGGGAGCGACCAAATGGTGCGCCTCCTCCTCCACGGTTCCTTGTGCCCCAGAACTCCGGTCCTGGAAAAGCAAATGAAAATAAGGTCAGCCCGCCTTAAGAACGGAGACCCCGCTCCCTAAAGCGGGGAGGTGTCAGGGGTTGAAGTTCTGTAAAAGTTGAGACCCGTTTCTCCCAGTGCCTGGTGGATTCTGTGTTCTGTCAGAGGAGTTGTTTGCAACGTTCACAACAGGACGCAGGCACAAGTGGCTGGTGCTGAAGGCAAGGTTTCACAAACGCACCTGTGTGCTGTGTGTATCTCCTTTGGAGTTAGCAACAGGGAACCTGTCACACACTCCATAGTGCTGGATAACAAACGCGATTTTAGCTGAGGGGTTTATTACCCCTGTTTTGTTGAATTGACTGAAGGGTTTCTTTCTTTCAAGGCTCTCCACAGTGGCAGTAACAGAATGCTCAGGTCATGTTCGCAGGATAGTGATTGTTAAAGGAGGTCAGATCCAGGGTCGGATTTAGGTTTGATGAGGCCCTAAGCTACTGAAGCTAATGGGGCCCTTTATATGTCCAGCTGTCCTTTGTCAGCAACAAATTGTCGCTGTTTTTTGTGTTGAATATATGCTATATATGGTAATTTATGGACCTAATAGGTATCTAAATCCATTTGCACATAACAAAATATGGATCTTATCGAAGTAATTGTTGAACTGAAATACAATTAAGTAGTATGTTAAAAGTGAAATACAATTAAGAAGTATATTAATAGTGAAATAATTATTAAGCTCTAACTTAAAATGATTTTTTATTCATAACAAACAATCATGCAAACACATTGGCATTGGGCAATAACAAAAGTTCCTTTAGAAACACAGTTTACAAAGACTCATAATCTAGTCTCTAGAAACTTGCTATAACATGAAATAATAAAAGGTGTAAATATATGATGCGAACTACTAATAATTATAAATAGCAGAATGTAGGCACCCTATATATAGAAACGAGCAAACCAGTGATATTTTAGGGAGCAGGCAAGCAGGCGGGGCCCATTACTTACATCATGGGAGCCTACCCAACACAAAACACTGTTGCTGTATGTAGGTTTTATTTTATTTGGTTTTTTATCTTATATTTAGGAAATGTACATCCAGTTTTTCCCCCTTTAAATTTCTTGGGGTGGGGGCCCAAGAGTGTGGGGCCCTAAGCTATAGCTTGTTAAGCTTATATGCAAATCTGGCACTGGTCATATCTTTTGCTTTAATGAGGCTACAATCTTCTATGTGGGGGTAAGCACCATTGAATTCAGTTGGATTAACCTCTGAGTGATCATGCCTTGGGGTGTGCTGAGAAAAACACGTTCGGGTTTAAAGATTGTTCCAAACTGTGATTCCACATAAATAAGTAAAATTATTTACTGATTTGCTGAGTGTTGCTCGTGGCTGAACATATGCATTATGTTATTAACACATTTTTAGTCTGTCCTTAATGAAGGCAGAGGCACATCAATATAAGCACTGAAATACAAATGCTATGCAACAAAGACCTGTTATTATAAGATTAAAAAATACCACTGGATAGCTCATGTGGTTAGAGCATAGTGCTGATAACCAGTGGCATGCAGTGACATTTTTCATCAGGGCCAGAGGCGCCAGCTTGCGAGGGTGATGGAGGGGGCAGGGTGACGTGCATGTGGCCATCACCACCACCCCCAGCAGGGCAAAAGCTTCCTGGGCTTTGGGAATGAGGCAACAGGCTTTAATATTTTAATTTACTCGGGACATTTAAGGGACTAACCTAGTCCCCCTAGTCCATTGACCGCATGCTACTGCTGATAACCATAGTTGCAGGTTCAATCCCCACATGGGACAGCTTCATATTCCTGCATTGTAGGGGGTTGGACTAGATGATCCTCAGGAACCCTTCCATTGTAGAATTGAAATCTATGAACACGAAGAAAACATGATTAAGACTACAGTACACATGGGACACTGGTGGTGCTGTGGGTTAAACCACAGAGCCTAGGGCTTGCTGATCAGAAGATCGGCGGTTCAGATCCCCACGATGGGCTGAGCTATTGCTTGGTCCCAGCTCCTGCCAACCTGGCAGTTTGAAAGCATGTCAAAGTGCAAGTAGATAAATAGGTACCTCTTCGGCGGGAAGGTAAACGGCGTTTCCATGCACTGCTCTAGTTCGCCAGAAGTGGCTTAGTCATGCTGGCCACATGACCCGGAAGCTGTACACCAGCTCCTTCAGCCAATAAAGCGAGATGAGTGCCGCAACCCCAGAGTCGTCCATGACTGGAACTAATGGTCAGGGGTCTCTTTACCTTTACACTGTTGCACTACTCGTATAAACCAAATATGTTCTTCATAGAGTTGACTAGCTGTATTACGACTTAGAAACACCAAGACCCTGATCAAACAGATATGTTTTCAATGCTCAAAGGTATGGTGCCAACCATACCTCTAAGGGGGGCATTCCAAAGGGTGTGTGTGTCACCATGGCCACATGACAAATAACACCTGATGGGGACACAAGGAAGGACCCCCTTTGAAGGGGAGGTGCTGATTCAAATGTTTAGGTCCCGGGTTATGACACCTAGGGCCCAATCCTGTTCATGTAGCCTCCACTGATTGCAGTGGAGCTTACTCCCAAATAAATGTGATTAGGATTGTAGCCTTAACTTTATGTATTTATTTCTGTCCTACCCTACTCCCCAGGAGCTCTGGCTTGATCTGCAGAGTGTTGTACAACCTTGTCTTCTCAGCACTTCTACGAGGTAGGCTAGACTGAAAGATAGTGGCTACCTAGTGAGCTTCTTGGGAGAGCAGGGAATTGAAGCCAACACTATAGCTATTACGCTACTCTGGCTTTTTATATCACTTTTGTGTTCTTCAGCTACTTTTCTTTTTCAAAATAGCGAAAGGAGGTATTATCCATGTTTTGCAGTTGGGGAAAATGAAGCCAAGGTTTAGTGGTTTCACTTTGTACATGATAGTGACTCTAAAGCTGCAGGTCTATGCATGCTTATTTGAATAAATGCTCCTGTGTGACTTATGTCTGGATAAACATGCATGAAATTGGATTGCAACCTTGCAAGCCCAAATAATGACACATGGTTCATTGTCAGTAACTTTAAATGAAACAGGAATCAAAAGAAAAGGAGTATTGTTAACATATGTCTAGTTCCAAACAATACCTTCCTACTCTTGAGAAAGAGTAGGCATGCCCCTCTAAAAATTTTCACTATGTATTGGCTAGTTGACTAATGAAAAAATAAAGGATAAATTAAAGATAGAAATGATTCTCACCAGCTATTTGCCCTATTGTCAATAGCTGATACATGCTGATGTATTTTGGCCAGCAGAATTTGTAAATGTTAAAAAAGTTAGATGCCCCCATAGTGTCTACTCTCCTTTTCTAATTGCTACTGAAATACATCAAAATGGAATAAAGGTATTTCCACTTAAACTTTTCCAATGAGAAATTTGCTGAAGTGGTCTTCCAGCAGGAAGCACATTTTGTAAATAACTGCGTATTCTGGGCATTGTGAATGGATATTTAGCTGTTTTTTTCTAGACCATTCAAAACAAACAAACCCATAGATCAGTTGTGTACCATCGTGAAGGTGATACAGAATTGCAGGGTGCAGAAAGTAGCAACTCAGAAAATGCCTTTACAAATGTCTGCTAACATTTTGCTTATTAATCTAAAATTATTCTATTTATAAAATAGAAGTTGTTTTTGTGGATGTGTTTGCTTCAGTTCTGGAACATAGAACCAGTTGTTTCTTCCTATAGATCTTTAGCAATATGAGCAATCTCAGGGACACACATTCCCCCAAGCTATGTATGTTCTTGGCACTTATGTTGTTCAGATGACCAAATGCTACCACAGTAATAATGGAATACTATGTTGAAATTCTGGTGATGATTAAGCAATCCTAATGATGGCATTATTAGATTACATATGTCAATGTTGTTAGTCTCCTCCAGTGATGCTGTTGGTTGTGTGAATTACCTAGCCTTCCCAAACTTGAATGGTTTGGTATTCCTGCATTCTTTTCAGGTAATCAGAATGTTACATGAGTAGTTAACTCTGGTCATGTAGCAGATGGAATTTTGACTATTGAATTATGTATCTGTACTTTCTTGTAAGGAAAGCTGACTTCATAGTTTCTCCTCTTGCGAATGAAATCATATTGGAAGGCTACACTTCAAGGTAGCATTCTGATGGAGATATCCTGAGTTTCTAAGCTGTGGCGTTCATGAAGGTAAAACCCTGCTTTGTTACATGCAGTCATGTGCTTAGTGAACCCAAGAGAGAGGGAAGTGTGTTATTGTTGCTTCTAGGCTCTTGTCAGTAATAGCTATTGTCTTGGAGCCTTTTCCATCAGTTTCTCAATGAATATATGTGTAGAATATATGTGAAGCTCATGTGATTCTAAGTGATGTATATAATATTTAGTGACTTCAGAAAGTCTAATATGGGGGTGGTAGTGTTTAAATGGTTAATTGAAGTTTATTTTGCCTGCAGCAAACTTGGAGGATCTATATTGACAATTACCACCAGAATTTGTATATTGCAAGTTGCATAGAGTTGGAGAGGGGTGAATGTGTTGCTTATAAACGTGTGAAGAGAGGTGCTAATTTTAATACCATTATGGTGTGTTTGGTAAGTTGATCAGAACTTGTGGCCTTGCTGGCTGTTTCTATTCTGTTTGACACAAAAAGGATTGGGTACCTGCCAGGCTCTTTTTCTTTTCCCCATGTGGTTTTCTGTTTGAAGGGGAAGGTTTAGAGTAGGCCTGGGGGGAACCTATGTCCCTCCAGGTGTTACTGAACTGCTACTGCCATCTTCACTGACCATTCGCCATGCTTGCTGGGACTCATGTGGGTTATAGTTCAGGAACATCTGGAGAGCCACAATTGCTGCAGTCTGGTTTAGAATCCATTGCATCGGGACCTAAACTTTGGGAAAGTGCTTAATGCAATTATCTGTTTCTCTCTCTGCGACGTTTTTCTGAACTTTGTGTTCTATTAGGGATGTCTGATAAACAAAATTCTAAAACAAGGCAGTGTTAGAAACTGGGATAGAATAACTAGGAGCCAAATGTCTTTTGGGACATGAGTTGTGGGCACCAAAACAGAATGTCTAGTCACCATGGGGGGGGTAGCAACACTTTTTATTTATTATTTTGATAAGCATGAACTAATACACAATTCACATAAATAACACATTGTTGACACATTGTTAATATCATATTTTAGCAGAAATTGTTAATACATGTTTAATTTGATGTTTGCAATAAAAACATTGGTACCAAACTTTAGTTTTCAAAACACTCTACTCTTTATTGTTAAACTCCTTTACATATTGTCTGTCCTTAACATATACTCCGAGGCTTCAAAGCACATACATTTCAGTAATCCTTGAGTGTCAGCCAGGCACAAAAAATGGCATCTAGACTTTTTGAGGTGCTCCCAAATCGAGAATATTTAGGCGCAAAATGCGCCTGGCGCCCTGCTAATTTCGAACCCAGCAGCAAAGGGAAGCAGCAGTTCCTATTGAAAGTTTGTGAATGTGTTTCTCTCTAACTACAATCTCTTTAGTAAAATTAAAATTGTTCTCTGAATTGCGTTTTGCTCTCTCTGTGTGTAAATAGAAGAATCACTTCAGTTTTTTATGATCTATTGTTATCAGATGGAACAGAGATGAGTTGCAAGTTTAATTCTAAAAAGATTTGACAGGTCCTGGCCACATTTGATGCTCTGAAGCACATGGAGTTTTGCTGTGCTTGTGTGCGTAGGCATGTGGGTTTTTCAATGCAAAGGTCAGTGTACAGTGTGCCTTCTTTCAGGTTGAGCAAGGCATGACTTGTGGGAGGAAGGAAGCATGTTGCCAACTGCTGCAGTTACATCCAAATATCAGCATACTAGATCTTTGCCAGCATAAGTCGGAGCAATGTTGATCCATCTTCCATTATTTTTAACACACACACCCAGCCTCATGCACTTTTTAGCCTCATCCCGTGTCATATCCTTTCCGCACTCCCTTCATTGACCCTCTTGTGATTTTGTTTTCTATACCTAAGTGTTAGTATGAATGTCAGAAAACTGCAACCCTGTCGGACTTGCAAAAAAAAAATTTAGACCTGCATTTAAGGTTGTTGTTGTTGTTGTTGTTGTTGTTGTTGTTGTTGTTGTTGTTTTAATTGCGAGCTGCTTTGAAAGTCTTCAGATGAATAAAGTGTGAAAACAAAATAATCTTCAAAGCAGCAGCGACACATCTTGAATTTAAATCAAATAGGGTACTAACATTTTTAAAAATCTGAAAGAAAATAGTAATAAGACCTGGGCCAATGAAAATACTTAAAATACATAAGGGTCAATGCTAGGCAAGCCTTATTTGGGATCGCATTCCACAGCTGAGATGTTGTCATAGAAAGCGTATTCTTAATTTTATTAAGCATTTTTAATATCCTGCCTTTCCAACAAAATATTGCTGATGGCAACTGAAAAGAAAATTTGTACTAGTGCAAGCAATGTTTTCCTATATATGCCTACTCAGGAGTAAGTTCCACAGAGTTCCACAGGGTTTGTTCCCAGGTAAGTAGGTGTAGGATAGCAGTCTAAAACACTCCATATAAATTACACACAGAGACAGAGAGAGAGAGAACTGTACAAAGATGTACAATTCTTTAAGTCCCTCCCCTGAAAACCTATTGATTTGATTTTCTACCAGATAGTATTTTGTGCATCTTCTTGCCATTCCACAGATGGCAGGTGTCATCACAGAGGAGATGTTTGTCCATATCTTGTACACACAGGTGCATAAAAAGTTTACCTCCCCCCCCCCCAAATATAGAGGTTTAGTTAACAGATGCAGATTTTATGAAGATTTGGTTGACTGATCCATTCACACTCACATATGAATGAATTGACTAAGGCTGTACACCTGTGCACACATACCTGGGAATAAGCCTCATTAAACAGAGTAAACATGCATAGGGTTGCATTTCTGTATGGATTATGCCCAGAGTTTCTTTATACCAGTTGAAATGCAGTGTTTCATCTGATGAGTACTGGTTTGTCAACCAGGATTTATTTGGATTTGTGCACTAACATTTCAGTCTTGAGTCTTCTCTACACCAGCGTTTCCCAGCCTTTTCAGCTTGGTGATGCATGGGTTCAGATTTACCTATCAACTTATTGTCAGATGAATTTTGGAGCTTAGGTCTCTGGCAGCCAACAGTTTCATTCATTTTAACTGTAAGTTTTGCCTGTTCTTGAGACATCCAAGCAAAAATTTACTTAACATGGAATTTGTTAAAATATTTATCGTTATTCACTATTTTGTTTATAGGAATGTAAGAGTGCCAACCACCTATTTGCAGGATATTGCTTCATAAGCTGTTTAAAAAATAAAAAAAATAAAAATTAATACAGCTGCACAAGCAGTGTTAGATGTAACAAACTTCAACTCACCCTTGGTTTAACTGTTAATTAACTTGGCGGTAGATTCAGTGAGTAGAGTAGAGACATCACCTTGCCAACAAAGGTCCGTATAGTAAAAGCTATGGTTTTCCCAGTAGTGATGTATGGAAGTGAGAGCTGGACCATAAAGAAGGCTGATCGTCGAAGAATTGATGCTTTTGAATTATGGTGCTGGAGGAGACTCTTGAGAGTCCCATGGACTGCAAGAAGATCAAACCTACCCATTCTTAAGGAAATCAGCCCTGAGTGCTCACTGGAAGGACAGATCGTGAAGCTGAGGCTCCAATACTTTGGCCACCTCATGAGAAGAGAAGACTCCCTGGAAAAGACCCTGATGTTGGGAAAGATGGAGGGCACAAGGAGAAGGGGACGACAGAGGACGAGATGGTTGGATAGTGTCTTTGAAGCTACAAACATGAGTCTGACCAAACTGTGGGAGGCAGTGGAAGACAGAAGTGCCTGGCGTGCTCTGGTCCATGGGGTCACGAAGAGTCGGACACGACTAAACGACTAAACAACAACAAGATTCAGTGATGGCTCACCATGGGATCCTTGTGCAGGGAGTGTTACAGCTCGCTTGTGGTGCTCAGGTTCCAAAGGCCGTGATTATCACTCAGGGCTCCTCCTTGTGTGAGCACTTTGTGGCGGGCCATCACTGCCAGCAGTTCCCAAGTGCTTTTTTGAGCTTTTCTATCATTTTGTTACAGGTGTCAAATCAGCCTTATGATATACCAACCGAGCAAAAGAGTTGTAAGGGTTATTAATTGTATCAGTTAAGTATTACAAGCCATAGTTATTTTGGGTTTGCTTATAAAGCATGTGACCCATTTGCGCAGGGTTTATGACCTGCAGGTTGGGAAATGCTGTTCTAGATTATACTTGTATATCCAGTTCGTTACCAAAACAGATACAATTGTTTCAGCCTTGGGGCCTGTAAACACTTCCAGTGGAACAATCCTGTGTAATGATGCTAGGCTCCATCTTACGTCGGTGCCAGCCAGCATAGCCAATTGGGGATTGAGTGCTAGAGTCCCTGATGTATGCAAGCAACTTTTTTTCCCCTTTCCCTACTTAAAGGGAATGTGATGGGAATGTAGAACTCTCTGTCTGGAGATTTTCTCCATTCTCTAGCACAGCATGAACAAGTTCTTCTGGTCTACAAAAGCCAGATACTCTCTGTTGCATATGCATGAGTATCACTTACTGGCCCATTCTATGTCAGTATACAACTGACGCCCGAAAAGGCAGAGTTCATGGGAGGACAGATTTAGCAACAGTGGAATCTAGAACAAGAAGGTTGGGTGGCAGGAAAGCATTAAGAAGCCCAGCTCATGCTGTAGCAATGTGTGTGTGCTGTCCATTGGGAACCTGTTGAAAACCTCTCACTCCTTGGTTGGTCTGTGAGTAATGCAATGACTGCAGTAGTTTCTCATGTGTTCAAGGTGTTTCTGCTATCCACTTCTCATATTCCAAAGATTTTCTGGGATAGCTAATTTAGGATGGAACCTAACCACTAAGAATGAAGGCCCCCCCAAATAAAAACCCCACTTCATTTGTGAACAGGATGGACATGTGAATGCAGACTCCATCACAAATCAGCATAGAGAAAAGAAGATACTGTACCTGCAGACAGGTTTTTTTTTTAAAAAAAGGGAAACCCTGTTTTCTCTCTTGATGTGACTTATTATTAGCCTTCAACAAATTAATCTGGCTGCTGTGAATATTGTGGTCATGGTCATAGCTTATCCTGTCTCCAGAAAGGTAGGTTAATTGGATAAGCCCTGGTGATGTAAATTACATTCTTCTTCAAATGTAGTCACCCAAATGGCCAGATACTTAGAATGAAGTTGACTGTCCTTGTGACTGGGATGCTGTGGACTCTTATTGGTTATTCTGTTTTATATATTATACTGCCCATTTCCTTGACTAGATTTTCTTTCCTTTATTATTTTAATATAATATGTATAATATATATTAAAGTGTTTAGAGGGCACTGTTCATCTAAATGAAGTGTGAGTGCAAGGATTACCACTAGCACAAGCGGCGTTTCCCCGCCTCCCCCTCTGTCATCCCCAAATCTCTGTGGAAGGTTGGGGGGAAACTCAGAACAGATTTAAGGGGGCATGGGAGGGAGAGAAGGAGAACATTCCACTGTGTAAAGCGAAGTCCGTGCGTTGATGGAATGTATGTTGAAAACAACCCATGAGCTTCAAAAAAACAATATAAAACAAAATACATAATTCCCAATTATGCAACCAGCAGGGACAAGAATTTATAGGCACCCAGTACACCTCACCCCTCCTCAAAAACCTGGGCAAAGGGCTGTCTGACAGTGGAATGGACTACCTCAAAAGGTGATGGACTCCCCTTCATTGGAGGTCTTTAGACAGAGGGTGGCTGGCCATCTGTCAGGGATTCTTTAGCTGTGATTCCTGCATTCAGCAGGTTGTACTAAATGACCCTTGGGTTCCTTCCAACTCTGCAATTTTGTTCTTCTTCTGCTACTGAAACAGAAGCAATGGCATGGTGAGGTGTAAGGCTGCCACAGAGAGAGCCTCCCTGTGGGGCCCCAGACTATTATTCTCATTAGGTGTGGAGACCACCAGCAGAATATCTTCTGTAGATCTTAAAATTCAGGTAGGTTGGTATGGGAGGAGGCGTTCCTTCAGTATTTTGGGCCTGGGTCCTTTAGGGCCTCAAAAGCCAGCATCAGCACCCTAAATTGGGTCCAGAAGGTAATAATCAGTCAGAACAATTGTCTGAGAATTGACATTGTATGTGAAGACCCCAAGGCAATGCCTAGGGCCCTGCACCAGTTACCAGTTCTGGACTGTTGTCAGGGTCAACCCCATGTGGACTGCTTCCGCCGCCCCCAAGAATTGGCTACAACATGCATTCAGATTCGGCAGGGATTAATGTTCCTTGCTCCTGGGGGGGGGGTACTTGTGCAGTGTGTGATCAGCACGTTCAGAGACCTACACACACCACTTTTCTCAATCAGCTTCCTGTCAGCTGCTAGCGATTCTCCAGAAATAGACACTGTACTCATGTGTCACCTGGTGAGCCAGTGACTCTGTCTCACTGCTTTGATAAGCTTTTTGCTTCATTGTCAGCTGGGCCTGAATTGTCAGGCTTTGACCTTGACCTGCTTTCAGAGTGGGTGCCCGGTGGATTAAAAGTGCCGAAAAAATATGTCATGTGCCAATGAGATAAATGCAGAGAGGCAAAGAGAGAGGGGTGTGTGTTTCTTGTGCCATTAGTTCTTGCCATTTCCTAAAGCATGCAAAACTTCTCGAACTGCAGGAGGGTCACCAGCTGCAAGTATTTTTATTTATTCCTTTTCTTTGTTACATTTATATCCTACCTTTCATCTAAGGAGCTCAAGATGGTGTTCGCAGTTCTCCGCCTCCACATTTTATGCTCAAAACAACCCAGTGAAGAAGCTTAGGATGAGAGGCAATGACTGGCCCAAGGTCATCCTGTGAGCTTCGTGGCTCAGTGAGGATTCGAACTGTGGTCTCCCAGGTCCTGGTCTGACACTGTAACCATTACACCATACTGGCTTGCTGACTAAAGCAAGCATCACAGAGAATTGAAAAGGCTTTTTATTTCCAAGAGGTTCCCCACCCCTTGGCATTGCGCTACAATATGTTGCCCAAATTGCCTGTAGAGTGTTTAATGCACTGCTTCCAGGGAGATGAATTTTTGGGCAAGTTATGAAAGCTACGCTTCTTTTAATAAAGTGTAAATCTCCCTGTGGTTGGTCAAGGCTTAAAACACACACACACCCCAGATACATGCCAGAGCATCTGTGCAGCTGGATGCCAAACACATGTTGCTAACTTCCAAAATAGCTACTTCTTGACATACTTGCATGCAATTTCTCGGTCTGTATTTATGCATAAGATTTGTGTGTGAGTTGGGGGTGGTGGTGACGAGAGAGTGCACTCCAAGAGAGTGGAGCACAAAAGTGAAATTTGTGACAAGGCTCCAAAAATGCAATTATGTCTGGCGTGCTCTGGGATTTCTTGTTTTTGAGTTCTTCATCTTTTGCTTTGCTTAAAATTGCTTGTAGCCAACAATAATGTCCCTTTTAGTTTGAGGAATTCGTTTGTGCATTGGAGCTTTCTATCTCTCCCCTTCAGATTTGTTCTGGGAGTTCCCATAACCTTCCAGAGCAGATTTGTGGGGATATGCAGAGAAAGGAGAGGGAGGGGAAGTTCTGTTCTGGAGGCGCAGGTCCTAATGCAGAAGTGAGGAACCTTTGTGACCAGATCTTTATATTCTCCATCCCCATGGGAGTAGCTAGGATTTTCTGACTATTTCTATTTTTAGTTAAGTAGAAACTACTTAACTAAACTACTCCCGCTATGCCCCTGTCCACCCCTATGGGCCAGTGTTGACAGCAGGATTGGGCCATGTATCTGCTTGCCCTCCTGCAAACTGCATGGGCTTCAGTCAAACCTGGACTACCTGTGACCCAGTAGGCCAAATGCAGCTGACCAGCCATGTTATGGAGGCTCAATGAACCTGCCATTTCCCAGGGCTGTAAAAACTGGAAAGTTGACAAGGATGTGGCATAGCTGGTGGGCTACCTTACTAGAAGGGCTGTAGCTCAGTAGAAGAGCATCTGCTTTGCATGCAGTTGGTCCCATGTTCAATCCTGGGGTGTTGTTGTTGTTGTTGTTATTATTATTATTATTATTATTATTATTATTATTATTATTATTTATACCCCGCCCATCTGGCTGAGTTTCCCCAGCCACTCTGGGCAGCTCCCAATCATATGTTAAAAGCAGTACAGCATTAAATATTAAAAACTTCCCTGAACAGGGCTGCCTTCAGATGTCTTTTAAAGATAGGATAGCTGCTTATTTCCTGCACATCTGAAGGGAGGGTGTTCCACGGGGGGGGGGCGCCACTACCGAGAAGGCCCTCTGTCTGGTTCCCTGTAACCTCACTTCTCGCAATGAGGGAACCGCCAGAAGGTCCTCGGCGCTGGATCTCAGTGTCCGGGCTGAACGATGGGGGTGGAGACGCTCCTTCAAGTATACAGGACCGAGGCCGTTTAGGGCTTTAAAGGTCAGCACCAACACTTTGAATTGTGCTCGGAAACGTACTGGGAGCCAATGTAGGTCTTTCAAGACTGGTGTTATGTGGTCTCGACGGCCGCTCCCAGTCACCAATCTAGCTGCCGCATTCTGGATTAATTGCTGTTTCCAGGTCACCTTCAAGGGTAGCCCCACATAGAGCGCATTTGAGTAGTCCAAGCTGGAGATAACTAGAGCATGCACCACTCTGCTGAGACAGTCTGCGGGCAGGTAGGGTCTTAGCCTGTGTACCAGATGGAGCTGGTAGACAGCCGCCCTGGACACAGAATTAACCTGCGCCTCCTGTGTTGAGGTAGGACTGGGAGAGAGCCCTCCCTGAAACCCTGGAGAGCCACTGCCAGTCGCTGGAGAAAATACTGAGCTAGATGGATCAGTAATCTGACTTGGTATAAGGCAGTTTCCTGTGCCCAGCTTGGTATGTCCCCAGTTATGGGATCCTGGCCTAAAGAGATCTTTACTCTTTTTCCAAAGACCCTCCTCGTCCTCTTCCTAGTGGCATGTGTCCTCTTTCCCCACCCCATCAAGCTCTGGGCACCGCAGAGGCGATGGTGCTACATGTGCAAACTAAGGTCAAACATAAGGGAAATGTATTGGAAGAAGGATTTTTCTTCTCCTGTTCCAGTTCTCCCCATTCCTCCGAAACATTCACTTGGAAGTCTTTCTTGTAAAAGACGTGGTGGTTTCCTTCAGGGGAAACTCCCTACATTAATTCATGGCAAATGAGAAGTTTGGAAACCAAAGGCGTTTAACAGCAGCCTGGAGTCATTCAACCCCCTGTGCACTGCCTTAAATCATCTTGCGTTCTTGTGGCTTTTGCATTGGGGGGGGGGACACATCTGTGTTTTTGTATAGAGGGAAAGAAAGAGATCTTAAATATATTGTTGTGGCCATTGTGTGGGGAAAATGCTGTCACCCGTCCTGGCTTTTGCACAGCTGATAGATAAATATAATTTGTTAATGAGTCCTTGATGACGGAAAAAGTGATTTTGGAATTGAAATGTAGCCTACAAAGACAGAAGTCTGAGCAAGGAGAGGGGTGTGTCCCAGGGACATTATGTCGCTTTTGTGAAAATTGGGGCATCCCTAAATGTGAGTATTGTCTACCCAGGTACTTATGTGTTTGTAAATCTACTGATAGCATGAAAAACACCCTCGTCATAAAAAATAGCCCCTACAGAAACTACCTCTGAAGTATTTCCTACCACTTAGTGGAAGGATGAGATTTGCTCAGAGGTTGGGGGGGGGTCACATGTCCTTGAACAGTTCAGGCAGAATGCTTAACAATTGTTGTGTCTCTGCGTTTTCACGTGCAAGCAATTCTCATTGAAAGAACTGGGACTCGTGCGCACATGAGTTTAGAGACAGGACGCAACTCACTTTTGTAACTGGGTGCCCAGATCATAAATAAATTGGAGTTACTCAGTTTTTACTTGGTGTGTCAGGAGAACTGTTAGTATCATGAGAAATGGAAACTTACTTGAAAGAGCCATGCTCAGATGGAAAACATTTATGACAATGTTTTCTCACCTAGCTTTTTAAGAACCTCCCTTTGTGGGAAGAAAAAAAGCCCATGTTCCTAACCATCAGGCATTTAATTGCTGTTCTGGTCCTGGATTATGCCAGGTTTCAACCCTTGGCTGGAAAATCCCCAGCATTCCTGACAGGCAGGTTGTGTAAACTGGGAAACACCTCCAGAGATGAGACCTTGCAGGCTTTTGTTGTGCAGTAGCGGTTGCCTGCTCTGTCGCCTTCTTGCAGCTGGAGGGTGCCATCTGTCTGTCTTTTCTTTGACACAGGTTGTGTGGCAAAGCATTTTCTGCAAGTTGGTTGCCTTTGAAGGATAAAAAGGATGGTTTTGTGCTAAGAAGACAGACCTATAGTGATTGAGAACTCTGGACCTAAACACTGGTGTGCTGCCTGAGGAGTTGCTGCTGCTGTTACTGTTAAGGTGTGAAACCTAAGACGCTGGCAAGTTAGCAATGTCATGTGACTTTAAGTAGTCAAGCTCGTTAAGTTGCTCAGTATATAAAGAGTGTTTGTTTTCTCTGCTAGTGGGGCGTGAAGCAAAAATGTCTGAAAGCTCCGGAGGTGTTTCTGTTATCTTTCTGCAATAAACCTGTCTTTGGAAAGACAGGCTTCCCTGTGTCGTTATTTCTTTGCTGCTGAGACTTTGAAGCTTGTACTGCAACAAGAATCTCTGCACTGGACTTAATTAATGCTCTGCAAAGAGAACTGTTGCTGGTGGCGCAGCGGAAGCGTTTACTGGACCAGTACACAGACTCTCTTAGTTACCACCTTCCCCCCTTCTCCTTTTGCCTCCCTCCCTTCCTCCTCCTCCCCCTTTTGCTGTCACCTTCTCTAATTTGGGGTACCTCTGAGACCCCTTCTTGGAGTGAAGCTTTGTGACTGAGCTGGCTATGGAGAAAGCCTGCATTACTGCCATGTTGCCTGACTGATGGCAAATCACTCTGATACCTCACTCTGTTTAAAAGGACCCCTTCCTCTGAGTGAGGGCTGGTGGACTGGGACAACCCTGTTAGGAACAACAGGTTAGCTGAATCCTGCCTCTGGAGGTATTGGCAAAGTTGAGTTCCTTGAGTCCTGTCAGGGAAAAAGGCAGGGTATAACTAAATACAGTTGACTCCCCACTTATGTGGGGGTTACGTTCCAGACCTCTGCATGCATCAGTGAAACCGTGTGAAATGGGGAGTCGCTTGTATCAGCTCAGCTAACGCATGGGGAAGAAGCATGCTCAGAAGTACAGCTTGCACAGCTGAGGTCCGGGGAAGCAGCTGCTGCCATGCCACATTCTCTTTGGGCTCCCGGGAGGGTCTCCTTGCATGTCAGGAGGACTCTCCAGGGTGCTCCCCGTTTTTGGGATCCACTTCTGGGTTCCCAGTGCCACGCATGTGTGTGGTTGCACACACAAAGAGTGTGTGTAAATAGGAAGTCGCCTGCAACTAAATAACTAAATAACAGTAGTACTGAATTGTAGTCAGCTTCATTGTTCACCCCGACTCCAGATAACTTGCAAATAAGTTAGATAGCACCATTTCCAAAGTCCTGTGTGGGACCTATCCAATTATTTTTTAACCACTGAATGATCCCTGTGAAAGCATGTCACATTACCCATTTCTGTGAAATCATGAGGGGCTTTTATCAAAAGTTTTTTGGAAGTCCAAATATTGTTCCTTGAGGTGATCTGATATCTAAATATAGCTGTGTTTCAAAGGGTTAAGATGAGTAAACTGATTCTTTCTCAACAAGGCTTATTCTGCTCTGTGTTTTCATTATTCCTGTTTTTAGCAATGCTTTCTACCAATGCAGCCTCCAGGAGGAGCTAAAGTGATAGAAAACATTATTAAAATCAAGAAGAAGAGCAGGGCACAAATCGCTTAAGTCCGAGGTGGACCTGCAGTCCTCCAGATTTTTTATTCCAAATTTCAAATTCCACCAATGGCCACCATTGGCCATTGGCTAGGGGTAATGATAGTTGTCGTTGTGGCCTGGAAGATGGCCTGGAAGGCCATTTATTAGTCTGCCTCTGCTGCCCTAAATAAGCAAACGTATCTTACAGAACTGGTGCTAGTATGTGTAACACGAGGACTGGAAACTTTATTTAAAAAACAAACAAACACCAAAATTCTTTGGAATCCAGGACTCATGGCCTGCACCTGCCACAATTGAGTAATTTGATTATTTCCATAGTCAGAATGCACAAAATTGCTGATATGGGGCAGGGTGACAGGAGTTCTAATGAACTATAGTGTATGGCAGAGGGGTTTATGCAGATCATGAATGGGGGGGAAATAGTACTTTTATATGTATATGGAAATGCTTGTGTCATTGAATTTAATGTCACGGGTCTGTGAAAACCCTCAGAGCAGTTAACTCCTGACTCCTCCACCCCCACACATCTGATCAGTAGTTTGTTCTTTCTTGTTGACTAGGCAACTCACGGCTTATTCATTGGTTCTAATTGTTTATATTTCACTTTGAAAAATACAAATCAAGCTGGCTTATGAGTGAAATCAAACTACAGTAATAATGTTGCAATAAGTTAATACTGGAAACTCATCCCTCCCGTGAGGCAGATGGTGTCCATCACCCCATATTGCGGGAATGAATTTTGTAAGGTGATTGTGGGTTATGTGAGGAAGAACTGAATGTTGCTTTCTTCTGAATCTGCTGCCAGCCCCATTGGGTGAAACAGGAAAAGGGGAATCTCTTCTGCCAGCAGTATCTGCTTTGTGGGTGGATGGTCACCAATGGATTTCACCCATGGTGCCATGTGTTTTCATCTTTCAAGATAGTATACACACATATATATTTACACAGTATACTCCATCAGGATACACACGCTGCAAGCATTTTCATTTCTGCGCGTAGAATTGTAAGGAAACAAACAAAAAACCCCACAAAGCTAAAGCTGAAGGAGATTTGGGGTCTTCCAATTTTTTTAACTGTGTCAGCTTTCTAGAAGCAACCTATATATATACTGAGACGCAACAGGCTGACACCTTTGAAATAGTTCAACAAGTTGACTAACTGTTCTAAAGATACTTTGTAACAAGTCCCTGCAGAGATAGTATTTATGTTTTTATGCCAATACAGTATCTTTAAATCGGGACATTCCCAGTGCAAACGATAGCAATCTGCATTCGGGAGGGACTATTACCCTTCTCATTTATCTAGAGACTAGAGATGAAGCATACTAATTCACCTCAAGTCCATAAGCAGAAATGTGATGATGCTTTTAAATAATGAAATGCAGCCTTGCAAATAAATTACGAAGTCCTGTATAAAACCCAGTAGTCAATCACACTATAAAGTTTGTTATTTTGTGAGTTTTTGTTGGGTATCACAGCAGTCTCTTTTTACTCTTTCCCTGAAGCTAAAGAAAAAAAGCTCTAACTTTGAAGCATTGATTTGCAGGAAAAGCCCTTCTCACTTTTAGGAGGAGAGAAGGCATCTTTCTTGAACTAATTTATTGTGCTGTCAACTTGGACGGTTTAAAAGGAGATTAGAGAAGTTCATGGAGTTTTTGGTCATCAATGGCTGCTTGTCATGATGGATATATATTTCCTCCCAGAGGAATCATTGGCTGCTATAGGGAACAGGCAGCTGGTCTAGGTGGGCCTTTGGTCTTGACCTAGCATGGCTCTTATTATGTTCTTGTATCTACATACCCTTGAATGTGTTACCGATGAAGACAGTGGCAGGCTTGTAACACTCCTATTGAGGGCTGTTTCCTGCCTCCACATTGTGTGTTGCTTTAGTTTCTACTTCACCTGCTGTGCTCTGTATTCATGGACTGCAGCAATCCTATCCTCTGATTTGAAAATCAGGAGGCTCTTTGTTCATTGGGTCAAAACAGCACAGGGAAAATATTTTTTTTCCATCAGTGGCTTGTCAAAAGTTCAAAATATGCCTTGGCATCTGCGGTGTGTAGAAGCTATGCATTCTAAATTGAGAAGTGAATCACAGTTGTCCTAGCAGAAGAGATTTCACAGAATCTTAAGGATGGAGGGGACTTCAGATGTCCTTATCTGTTGCTCTAGCATCTTTGATAGGTGCTCATCCAGCTTTTGCATAAAAACTTCAACAAAAGGGTATGCATTGCTTTCCATGTGGGATGTGATACATAAGTAGCAGTCAAGTACAACATTCCTTGTTTTCCTAGAGTGGACATGCAGGGGAATGTTTGTTGAAAACTTCCTGTTTTCTCCTGGCTGGGACATACTTCCTTTGCATGTGACTAGAGGTGGGTGTGGCCTTACCTGTCCAGGTAACAAAAGAGACAAGGCGCACAGCACTCTCTCTCTCTTTGACTTCCTCCTTCATTGGAGCAGCTTTTTAGCTAACCAACAGAGGACACTGGGATAATCCCCATATGGGATAGCTCCACATGTATATACTTTGTAACTAAGCCTGCCTTCAGGGATCCAACTGTGAACAGAATGTGAGTAAACTACTGTTATATAACTTACACAAGATTGTGGCCAATTTCTTCTTTTAGGAGGGATATAAGGGAACTTACCAGGAACCTAATAGTGAGAGGCTTACACAAGCCTGCAACCAGCTACCCGCTGTGCGTTTAAAGAGGGAGTGTGAAATTCTGCTAAGTAAAGAAACTTGCTAGTGCAAGTTAGGAAGGATATTAATAAACATTATATCCTCTCCTGCTTCCCTGAACATTCCCACATTCCAACCGTGGCTAACTTGTCTCAGTGCCCATGGGGCATTTCAAGGAGGATAAAATTCTGGGTGGTAGCCCTATCCGTACTTTGAACCAGGGGTAAAGGAGGAGCATGATCACCCAGCAAACTCTAGAAATTCCAGTGACCCTCAGGGATCATAATCCCTGATGCACTAAGCACTGAGTCATCTCCTTGCTTTCTGAGAGTCTGCAAGACTTGGTGACTTAGTGCATCCATACTGTACATTTAGAACATTCTTACATGGCTCCCCCCAAAGAATCCTGGGAACTATAAAGGTGTTGAGCATTGTTAGGAAACCCTCACAGTGCTACAATTCCCAGCGCCCTTCAACTATAGTTCCCAGGATTCTTTCGGAGAAGCCATGGCTTTTGAAGTGGCACAAGAGTGCTTTGAACGTATTGTGTGGATGTGACCCGTGTGGCACCAGATGGGGACCCTGCACTTCTGGATGTGGAGTGGGGTGCTGCTTTCCCTGATTCTGCCTTCATCAGCTTCAAATGATAGTGCATTTGTCAGTGTATTTGTGGATCCTTGAATAGTGTTTTTGCTTTAATAAATAGTATTTAAATGTACTTACCCCTCCTTTCTGTTCCCGTACTGATAATTTAATAAATATGTATATTATTCAGCATCAGCAAGCCTGTTCTAGTTTCAGACACTTTCACTGGTCTGTTATCTATTTATGACACTTTCTTTCACATGGTTTGAACTGAAGCAAGATTTGTATCAGCACACTAAATATCCCGGAGCTGTTCCTGCATCATTCAAGAAGAATGTGTGTGCACTTTTTAATGACGCCTGCTGACCTAGTTCTGTTCTCTGTTGACCCAGAGTGCAGTAACCTAGCTGAACTCTCATTAGTTTGGTGCGTGTTGAGCATCGTTAAATGAGGCAGGATTAAATTTTGCAGCACAAGATGTGCATAGGTGAAGGGAGTTGAACACTCTGTGCATTAGATCTGAATGTTCCATCACTTTGGGCATTTTTCTCCCCAACCTAGTCAACTTGTGCTAATGGAGTGGATCTATTCATTCATTCGTTTGTTTGTTTGTTTGTTCATTTTTGCTTGAAAACCGAGGTGTACGAACCAGAGTAAAATACTGGATCAAGTGGGCAGGCATATACACCAAGAATCAGTAAGCAGGGTGCCTCTGAGCACATACTCAGACTGGGCATTAGTAATGCAGTACCAGAACCAAGTTTATACAACCCAGTCCTGGTTTTCTCCCAAATGTTCTTTATCAGCAACCTAATTTGAAAATAAAAGGCCTTTTAGCTGGTTGTTTCTGTCATTAGAAAAGTTAGAAACCCTTAAATCTACTGCAAGGCACCCACAGACTTACTGGTGGATCTCATTTTACCTGTGTGTGCATTTCGTAATGGATTGCTGCCTCCTATATTCTTCCTTAACTACTGCATCCCATTCAAACAGTGATCTGGTAGTGAATGTGATGACGTCGCAAAGCGAATCAGATTTGGCTACATGTCAATGCTCATTAGGGCAAACCAGTTACATTGTTGTCGTTCTAAACCCCCATCTCACCTGGAGTATTATTTGAGTGTATATCAGAGAGCAGATTTAGGCATGCATCCTTTGGAGAGTAGAGTATCCACAATCAGGTGAATGGCCTGTGAGTAGAAAGGCGGGGGAGCACAACCCTATTGGTTCTTTTTGCTCTCTCAGTAGCATTTGATATCATTGACCATGCTGTTCAAACTGTTTTGGCTGAGACTGCATTCATCCGGAAAGAGTAGGTTTGCAGTTTGGGTGCGCTTTTAGATTCACTTCTGTCTCTACCAGTCCAGATGATGTTGCTGCCACAGACTATCTTTTTACCAGCTGCGCCATTCCTCAACAGGCATAGTCTGGTTACAGTGTTCCATAGTCTGGTAATACTTGGGGCTGCCCTTAAAGATTACTCAGAAGTTCAATTAGTTCAGAATTTGGCTGTCAGAATTTTAACTGGTTATTATTATTATTCCCAAATACTTGCAAGAGTGCTTCTTCCCCTATACCTGCCTACGCACGTGTGTTGAGATCTTCAACAGGAGTTCAGCTTCAAGTGGTAGTGTGCTCTGTAATAAGAAATGAGAGGTATTTGAATGCCTTCCCCTAAAAGGTACGCCTGGCACCTATTTGGCAATCTTTTCAGCGCTAGGTTAAGACATTCGTATTTACTGAGGCATTTTAATTTGTATACTCAGTCTGCTTTTGTCCTTTTAATCTGCTGCTTAAAAAAATATGTTATGGCTGCACAGTGTTAGTGGTTTTTTTATTTGGTTTTGCTTTTATTACTCTGGTTTGTTGTACAATGCCCAGAAGTCTGTTTTTATTAAGGATGGTATAGAAATATGTTAATTAAATTGTATATCCCAGCTCTTTTTATTTTTTTCTCCTTTTTCTTTTTGCTGTGGTGTTTCCATAAAATAACAGACTCTTAGAGTTGGAAGGGACCCAAGGGTCATCTAGTCCAACCTCCTGCAATGCAGGAATCCTAGCTAAAGCATCCATGAGAGATGGCCATCAAACCTCTGCTTAAAAACCTTTTGTTTTGCAGAAATGGAGAAATTTGCTCTGGCAATCAGGGTGCCAGTCCTTTCTCTACAAACACAAGCATAATGAAAGAACAGTGTTCAGCAGAGTATCATAAGGATCATATATTGCTGTCACCTTATGCATATAGACCACTCCCAATATTTCAAGTCTTGGCTAAGATTGATGTCTCCATTAGGACTAATTATTGGTTAAAGCCAGTTCAGACAGGGTTCAGGAAGAGCAGGGGAACTGGGGCGAAGGAAGGCAAGAGGATATACACTTGCACCACCTGCTCATAATCCCTTAACCAAGGTTAAAAATAATGGGAGCATTATATCAGTCATGGAAGCTGTAGCCTCTGACCAAGGCCACCCTATCTGGAAAACCCCTGAAGTCCCAGTAACAGATGAACACTATTACCGGTATCTCTCCCTTCTGTTAAATCCCTCTGGTTGTTCTAGTGTTCTTAAAGGATTTACACTGGGGATGCTAACCTCCTCTTCCATTGTTTCAGGCACAGCTACCAGGAAACTGGAGTATTAAGCTGCACCCATGGAAGGAAAGGGGCCTTATCGTATCTATGACCCGGGTGGGGGAACGGAAAAGGGAGCATCTGCTGCCTTTGAACGGCTGGTGGAGGAAAATACCCGGCTGAAGGAGAAGATGCAGGGAATTAAGTCTCTAGGTAACGGTGAGGATGACATGGAAGCGGAAAAGCAAAAGTTACTCATTGTTGCTGTTTCCAGAATGCCCAGGTCTGCGACAAACTTCAAAGAAGCCGCTTTCTTGTGTACTTAGCAGGAAACCTCTAAAACCTCTGTGGCACCATAGAGGCATAGTTGTAGCAGCACGTGAGCTTCCATTGGGGATAGCCTACTAGTTTCACTGGTGGTGAGCACTAAAGGCCAAGTCTGTGATTTGGACTTGCTGCCCCTTGTGTGCTAAAGTCTTTCTGGGGGTGCTCTCTGTGTTATTGCTGTTGCTCAAAAGGCCTTTGCCTCGTGTCTGCACGTTGTTCAAGAGACATCCCAGGTGATGACTTACCGGCATTGCTCACACGTGGGCTGTGTGTGGGATATGGACCTTTTAAAATATTGTGACAGCCAGTGGAAGATCTTAAGGGTTTTCAGTAACGCTGAACATCGTAAGTGTGAAAATTGTACACACGTCCCGGATGTAGTAGCATCACATGAAGAATCTTTTACTGTTTGCCGTCTGAGAACATAATCGTTTTCAGAGGCTGAGAAACAGTCCTGAATATGTCAATGGGTTCCAACTCAGCAGCATTTCATTCCACAGATGCACCTCTCTGTAGATTTGTTGGGTTTTGAATTGGAGGTATATATTAGGAATTTCTTTACTTCTATTAAAGTTTTTAGTTTTTTTAAAGGGGTAGTTCATATTACCTAGCTTAAAGGAGAATTCTTTGTGCCTCCAAAAGCTTTCACCAATGCATATTAAACATTCATTGCTCTTTATTCCAAAGCCTTTTAAAATGAGATCTTGATAGCGATACATTTCTTAGCAAGCCCAAAATGCTGGCATAAAATTTGAGCTTTGCACGTGTGTGGCTGAGTTTCTCACCATTAAGTAGACAAGGCAAAACATTGCAGTTCAGCTGACTACTTTTTCCTACAGTTGGGAATATCTCCATGCTCATGCCTGCTCCCTAATCCATGCAAAAATTTATGTGGCTGCTATATACATTATTCACAGTTCCATCCCCTGCCCCCCCCCCCATGGCACAGAGATCTTCTCTGTGTAGTAAAAGTACTGTGTATAAAGCAGTCATTTGAACTGAAATGCAGTGGAGTTATGATAGAATTGCTAGAGTTTGGCTAGATCTGATAACTATGCTGAATGTGCTGCTGTAAAGAAATAACCTGCAAATACAACGGAGTCTTAAATCGTGCCCTTGTTGTTTTGCCAGGGGATCTATTGGAAGAGTCTCAGTTAGAAGCCTCCAGGCTGCGCCAGAAAGTGGAGGACCTAGTGAAGGACAACGAAATGCTAAGGTCCACCTCCTCTCTTGACAAACTTGCGGAAATGGCAGGTATGAGCATCAAAGGACCAACTGTTTAGCATGTCCAGTAACACGTTCTTTGGCAGACCTAGATTTTCACTGCGTGTGTGTGTATGTGTTGCATTTAAGAGAATTGCAAGTTGGAAGGAAGAGTAATAAGCCTCCAGTGCTGCTGTCGGCTGTCTTGCATTAAGTGTAAAAATCCCTTTCAAAAAATATATATGCTGATATCACTGGGCCATCTATGCAGCTAACCTGCGTCTTCAGGTCTGCAGCTGAATCTGTGTCACTTCAGTTCCTAGGGGTGTTCGGCTCGTGCAACAGACTTCACAGTAGAACTTGCACCTCTCCTCTCCTCTGCCGCCCCCTGTGCACATTCAAAATTTGCTGCAGCAGGTTGTGGGACCCTCCAGGGCAGATTCTGTGGATGCTTGGCGAGAGGAGAGGAAGGGGAGGTTCCGTTGCGTGGGCAGAACTCCATTCGCATGGTTTTAGCTTCAACCCAGCCTCCTTGGATCGAATCAATCCTGTCTTGTTGCATGCTACTTTCTGGGCAGGTTATGCATATGCAAAAATAAATTGAACAGCCTTTAGACGGTGAAACTTGAGGGAAGTTTTGGCCATGCTTTTTGCTCATGTGCACTGCTGTTCCCCTCCCTGACAAAAACATGAAATCAAATGACCAGTAACCAAAGGTTTTGAATACATTTTTGCTTCTGCAACAAAACTCTTCCTTCCACACCCCTGCCCTCAAACACTTTTTTCTTCTTTGAAGGCTGTGTGGTTTTAGGGGGCAGCTCACGGCCTACACTTTGCATGCAGAAGGTCCCAGGAATAATCCTTTCCGTCTTCAGGCAGGTGATGGGGCAGGAACTCATTCTGTCTGAGACCCTGGAGAAGTACTGCCAGTCTGAATAGACAGTACAGGGCTAGGTAGCCTTGGTTTGAGCCAGCTTCCTAGACACCCCCCTGTCCCGGTGTGTTTTCTTTTTGAGTCTCAAAAAAATCATGGGTGCTTCCAGGTGACTGATTTTATCGAGCATTCATTCCTGTTTGTTGGTGGGGAGGTCCATCTTCTGGGGGAGAGTGGGTTTGTTGTGCAAAATCTCCCCTTCAACTGTAATTGCACAACCTGGGTTTACTGGTCTGCGATTGAGTCCCACCTGATACTAGCAAAGTCTGGGTGTAAATATGTGCATGCCACACACATTGCGCACATACCCCCAATTCAGGGCGAGGTCAGCTGCCTTGGGTAGTAGAATTTTTCATACCAAAGAGCAGCCAATGGTGAATTACTTGATTTATTTGTTTAGACCATTATTGGGGGTGCTATTTAGAGGGAGCTTACTGGCTGGGACTTAGTGGGAGTCTTGCAGTGTACCTGGGATCACACGTTTGATAGCTCTGAGTGTGAAAGCCCTGAGAGCAGCCTCCTTTAACCTTAGAAAAGGTGACTATCATTCTGATATGCACCATATCATTCTGATATGGCACACTCTCACCTTCATCAACCTGTTGCTGGCTGGAGCCAATGAAGCTTTTAGTTCAAAACATCTGCAGTGTGCCAGGTTGGCAAAGGCTGATGCAGTGCACTTTAAAAAAAGTGACTGTTCTGTTTTCCCACCTACCACCCCTCTTGAGAACTAGATGGGCTTCAAATGGAAAAGCTGAGGGGTGATTTTTGATCTTTCAGTATTACCGTATGCTGAGCCCAGGAGGAAAGAGGGAAATTCCAGCTGACACTCATCAAAGGCCATTTATACACATTTGCATCGCACACCAAACATTGCCGCCTCTGTGCCCCCAGAGACCAGCTACTGGTTCTTGCACAGGGAAGGTGGGGCTTGACGTGGGGGGAGTGTGTGTGTAATTTGTGCATGGGGACTTAAAACAAGATGGAAAGGGGCGAGTACTGTTCCTTGTAGACTCTCTGGTGTGTGTTTTTAAATTGGTTATAAAATGGATTTGTTTTAGGCAGGTAATAGCTGCTACCAGCCCTCCTGCTCTTGAACCTGTTTCCTGTTAATGCAGAATGGGAGATCTCTATCCTGCCTAGCAACCTGTTTTCTCCTTTCCCCAACTTTCCCTTTTCTTCTTTGTACTTTTGCTGCTGTTGTTTCTGTTGGCAGAGTTGGATCTCTGCAGTGAGAAATGTTCACTTGCTTCTTTTCTCTTTTCCCCCCCAGGAGGAATCCCAGATCTTTGCTCTTCCTCAGAGGTTCCAGGTGAAGATCAGAAGGGGATGGAAAAACCCACACAGAAGCCACCCAGCAGTGTAAGAAATCGGACTTTAAATAGCTAAGGCTACATAAAAATAATAATAATGATTAAAGCTGCAAGCCCTGCTAGGTAGACACAGGAGTAAGTCCCATTGAATTCAGCAGCAAGTATTTCTGAGTATGTATAGAACTAGGCTGCGAGAATGCATTGTAAAGGCAGTGAGGGGAATGATATCAGAATGACTACTCAGGTTTGAGGACTCTGGCATTTTAGTCTGTCCATGTAACTGGAAGGAAGTTTCTGAACTAGTAGAATGCTGCACAGCACTTTTAATGAGCCACATGCTCTATAGTAAAGTTGATCATTCCAACTACTTTGGGAGGTGCTTTCTATTTTGCACAACTGGAGCTGAAAGAGCACTTTCTTTTAAACCACCCTGTGATAGTCAATGAGGTCCAAGGCTGGTTCTTTTATTCCTGACCCAAGCTACATCTATTTTAGTCTTGCGAATCTGCGGGGAGAGTCCATTCCATGGTTCACTGTCTGATCCCAAACTGCCTGGCTTTGTTGAGTGCCACTTAACGACAAAGAGATATCTCTTATATTGTTTCTGAGAGGTAACTGCCTTATACCATTGGCATATCTTATTCACCATGGCCTACAATGATGCCAGCAGCTCTCCAGGGCTTCAGGAAACAACTTTTCTGAGCCCTTCCTGCAGACACCAGGGATTGAACCTGGGATCTTTTGCATGTGAGGCAAATCCTCTGCCGCCAAGCTCCAGCCCTTCCCATAAAACTATTGCAGTTTTGAATACTGTATTATTTGAGAAAACATGTAGCCCTTTTTCATTCTGTATCACGGTCAGTTACAGATTGCTGTGGTTTCTAATAGTTATTAGGTAGATTTTGATCTCGCTACGCCTCCAGTTTGGTGTGTGAGATGCTATCTTCCTTTCCCACACGACCTTTTTAGATCAAAGAAATAAGCAACATTTGGAAACAGCTCCATCCAGTGAAAGATGCAGTCCCACTCCCCTCTGACTTTGAACGCATTGCCTCTTGCTGACAGAATTGGAGCCCACAGAGGGTCACTGAGAAACATTAAAGAGTTATTGGCGCACTCAGAGAAACCCAGAGATTTGCAGAACCACAAACAAACAAACAAAATAAAAAAGCAAACAAAACTGCAAAGGAGCCCAGCAAAGACTAGATTGACCTCCAGGAGCTCAGGAAAGTTGAGGATTAGGTGGGAAAGACTTAACAGAAAAGCAGAGACCTGCTTGAACCCTTGACAGCCTATATTATCATGGAGGAAGGCATATTTGGATCAGTGTATATAAAGGTATATTCAACCATATCAGACCCAGGACCCACTTTTGACCCAAACATGCATTTGGGGACCCATTTCTTAATCTTTTATTGCACATTTGCATAGTGGTGGTTTCTTCCTGTTGCGACTTATCTTGGATCATGCAGCAAACCACCTTTTGAAGATCAGTATGCTGGGAGGTGAGGATTTATGGCAATATTTTGTTGCAGGTTTTTTGCTTTTTTATCCTGTTTCTATGTAAGCAGGACACCATATATTTGTTTGTTTGTTTTTTAAACATATTCAGTAGACAGCGGGGAAACCCAAATTACTCATTTAATCCCTACTCTGTTTTTTTCCTGTAAGGGGCCCATTGGAATTTGGGGTATATAACTCTACATTCATTCATTTTCTCTACAGGGATCTTCATCTGAGTTTGAAATTGTTGGAGCTGAAGATAAAAGGTCTTCTCAGGGAAGCACCGGGAAATCGGTATGTTAATCCAAACAGCTTGTTTAGATTGAGACGCAAAAGGGGAAAAATGTTTTATGGGTTGTGTTGTCTTGGAAGTTCCTTTGTTTGTTACCTTTTTGTGTGTGCGTTCAGTTCTGATGTATTTTTTTCATACAATCTCCTTGTGTGGTTTGATAGCTCAGAGACAGGGAAATATAGAGGTCTCCAGAAGATGAAAGCTAAACTAGTCAGCAGGTTTTATTGAGCAGTTGAACTATTTTATATTGCATTTCACAGAGTAATTTAAACAAAAGAAAAGAAACAACAAAGGTATCTGCTGTGAGCCACTCACAGTCTTCTTTTTTTCACATGGAGAAAACATCAGGAGAAAGAAAGAGATGTGCTGAGGAAGAAACGACAAGGGGTGCTCAGTCACTGGAATATTTCCCCTCCCCATGTTGTGGTCTTGAACTTGAAGCAGCAATGAGTTGCTATAATCTGTAGCCACGTATCTTGTGGGGCAGAAGGGGTGCTCAATTCTTTTGCTGTGGACCATTTTTCCTTTCACAAAACCCTCAGTTTCCTTATGCCCCAGTATGATTATATCCATACCCCTCTTTTTTCCTTCTTCATAGAGCTAAAATCAGCTGGGAAGTTATTGTGCTGGGGAAATTGGCACTGGAAAGAAAGAGAGAGCTGCTCCCTCTTTGTAGAACTTTCTGCTCTAGGTTGCTGCTTCTGCAACTGAGTGCAGTATGTGTAAAAAAGGTAAAGGGACCCCTGACCATTAGGTCCAGTCGCGGACGACTCTGGGGTTGCGGTGCTCATCTCGCTTTATTGGCCAAGGGAGCTGGTGTACAGCTTCCGGGTCATGTGGCCAGCATGACTAAGCCGCTTCTGGCGAACCAGAGCAGTGCACGGAAATGCCGTTTACCTTCCCGCCGGAGTGGTACCAATTTATCTACTTGCACTTTGACGTGCTTTCGAACTGCTAGGTTGGCAGGAGCAGGGACCGAGCAATGGGAGCTCACCCCGTCGCAGGGATTCGAACCGCCAACCTTCTGATCGTCAAGCCATAGGCTCTGTGGCTTAACCCACAGCGCCACTCGCATCCTGCAGTATGTGTAGTTTGCCCCTAAATAAGTGATTGTTTCAGGACCTGACTTGGGCCACCAGCTGAGTTTCCTTGCGCTGGTGCGCTGCCACTCACAGAGGCTGTAACCACACAAACCAGGCACGTGCCGCAGTTTTTTCATTTGGCCTCTTTCCCAGAACAAGCTGATGGGAACTCTCCTACTGAGAAGTGAGAAGCGTAATCTGAAAGTGCTGCTGTCAAGAGGCTTCTCTCCCCCCCCCCTTCTTGCTCACATATGCAAAGCTGTGTGGTGGCCAGCTACTTCCTTCTCCTCAGTGAGATGTGCAGGCTCACAGGCTTGGGCAGCCAGCCAACAGGATGGCAGAGAACTCCGCTTATATCCAGACAGCACTTCTCAGGAAAGGGGCTGGGAAAAAACCCAAGTGATGAAATGAAACTGACTGGAGCAATCTAGCGAATCCTTCTAGATCACGTGAACCAGTGTAATGTCGGCGGTGGTTTTAGTACCTGCTTTAAATAGCACCCCTGCCTCTCTGAAAGTTTTACAATCTTTAGAGGGGGCCACTAGGTGGCGCATCGGAAGATGGCTGACAATAACATCTCTCCGACCCACACGAGGTAATTTGGAGGCTATGATGGGGGTAATTAGCCTCCTTAACCCCCCCCCAGGATTGTGGGGGGGATGGCCCTTGCCTGCTGTGCCCTATACCACCCCCGAATTTGTGGGGGTGGGGGCACTAGGCACAAAGCCCTCCTGTGGGATTCCGGCACTCCTGGACGCCGTCCCTGATTCGCGCCGCTAGTTGCAAACATCTTCAAAAGAAACAATTTGGACGAGATAAATTGCACGTGCTTCAAGGAAAAAGGGGAGTAAAGCCTGCTGACAGAAGAGATCTCTGATAACAAGACAAGAATAAAATATGAGAAGATACGTCAAGATACGGTATGACTGAGGGGGGAGGGAGGAAAAAACCTGCCTTCCTTTTTCTTATGTGATTTAACAAGAATCCCCTCCCCTAATGAGTCAGAAACTAAGGACTTAAGCTGTGGATTTAAGGCTGTGTGGAGATAAACTTTCGAACCAAAGCAATGTTTCAAGATGAAGCTGGAAAGCTAACAGTTTTGGAATGACGCAGTTAAAAATGCCGTCGCCATTTTGGGAGGCATTGTTGGAGCTCTTGGGTCTGGGAGGAGAAAGAGAGAAATAGAGTTGTTTACATATCGTGGATCAACTTCTCGGTGGGACTTAAGAGCGACAGATGCCAAATTTATGATGGAAAGAGCGATGTTATCTACGAAGGAGATATATGGAAACCATCTGGACTTAGTGGAGGAATGGGAAATCCACACAGGATTATTATTTTGCTTATCGGCTTAAGGAGACTAACAGAAGAGATTGTAAAGGAAAAATAGAAATTATATGAGCAAGATATGGTGTGGAAACACTAAGATAAGACTGGATAGAATTATGAATTTTGTTTGGACTGATTGGGACTGATTTGGACATTAACGCAGTAATAAGAAGATGATCTGAATCCCCCTTTGGATCTTGAAGTATGGGTTCCCCCAACAAAATTTAAAAATTTGGCTTTGTAATTTGGAATTTATGTGATGTGATTTAATTTGATGTGATTGGCCAGTTAATAAAAATTATTTTTTTAAAAAAAGGAAAGTTTTACAATCTTTTAATGCAGTGAATGAGAGCTCTCACTTCACCTTCGTAAGCGAGGAGCTCTGGAGATCTGACAGATATCTCTGGATTTGACTATCTGTTTGCTTCTCAAGCCTATCTTCTTAAATAGGAATGCTCTCCCCAGGGAAGTTCGCCTGGCACCTTCATTATACACCTTTAGGCGCCAGGCAAAAACGTTCCTTTTTAACCAAACTTTGGTTGATTCAATTGACATCCTATGCCCTTTTAAAATGTGGGGTTTTTTTTGAGGGGGGGGTTTAATCTTGATTATATATATTGTGGTTTTATATTTTGGTTATTTTTCTGTGAACCACTCTGAGACCTCCGGGTATAGGGAGGTATATAAATTCAATAAATAAATAAATAGATACATGAAAATATTTTGTTAAAACATTAGCCCGCAAACAATCTGCCTTGTTCATTTGTGGTGGTGAGTTGCCCCCATCCTGTCACATCAGCACAGCTTGAAATTGGATCTGGCCAGTGGCAGAACAAGGTATACATTCCTGTCCAAACCAGTGCTAACCATGAGGGAGAAAAGGGACTCTTCCTCCAGAGAAATACTTTTAAATAGCTGTTTCTTAGCAAGAATCAGACCCTCTTTCCCTAGCCAGTGACTTCTGTTCCCGAGCCAAGTGCCTCCTCCTCAATCTTGCCCATGACTTTCCTGGGGCTATTACGCAGAGCGAAGGGGGAATCCTAACTCAATTATTTTAAAGCTGTCGCAGAACAAGTCCCTTCGTGCGTTGCTCTTGAGCCAGCATGGGCGAGGCACAAGAAACAGAAGGTTAAAAGAAACAGCTCTTACATAAAAATATGTCCTTTAAAAAAAGATTTGGAGAAGGTGTGGAACAGGCCCAGCATCAGTGCTTGAGGAACTAGGTGGGGCAAACAGCCGTGCATATTTAAGGCACACACAATGGGGGTGGTTGTTGTAATGTCAACAGCTTGGCTTGCTGTTAGTTGCCTGTAGTAACTGCTTCCCAGGGTTTGCAGTAGGTTAAAGAGCCTTTCCCCCAGATAAGTTGGCATTGTGTCAGCCAATGTGGCTCCTGCCACATCTCCAAGCTGGTGTGGTTAGGCGGCTGTGAGCGGTTCTCTGCCATGCTTTGCTGCTGGCAGAAACAGCAGCTGGTGAACTCTGGTACATCACAAAGCTTTATGAATTCTTCTGACAACCAGTAAAAGTTGTGATGCCCCAAAAGGTGCACTGTCTGCCTTAGGCTGCGCAGTTCTGTGCCACTTGTGATGCTATTACATTGAATCTATAATGCTTAATCTGAGCATAAATTGTGTTATGAATGTCCATTGGACGTTCTCAGGATCTGACTGCCCCAAGGTAAAAGGTATCACAGGTTTTGTGAGCAGGAAGCACAAGCAGAAACGAGTGCATACAACAGGAAGAACTGTGACTGCAAAAATGGCATCAAGCTTGTTGTGCAATATGGTATTACTGAAATGAATTCATGGGGAGGTGTAGAAGCAATTGATGGGAAGTATAGAAACTTTAGAGAACTTAAGGGGAAAGCGTCTAGACCTTGAGCAGTCTGGGAGATTGATTCACAAGCAACTTCTATTACAGTCAAACCTCGGTTCCTGAATGGCTCTGTTTTTTAACATTTTGGCTCCCGAACACCGAAAACCCGGAAGTAAATGCTCCAGTTTTCAACACGGCTTTTGCTTGAGAGCAGGAAGCTCTTGCAGCCAATCGGAAGCTGCATCTCGGTTGTCGAACGTTTCAGAAGTCAAACCGGGCTTCTGGAACGGATTATGTTCAACAACCAAGGTTTGACAGTACTGCTACTGCTCCCAAATGAGACTGAAGCTTTAATATTAACTAGGATACAACAAGTAGCATCTGAAACATTTTCCTAGATATTTGGGACAGCTGTTGCCATCAGAGTAAGATAGTGCAAGGTCTTTTGCTTCTTGAAAAAGGCTTTTGCCAGTACACCCAATGGGCAGGGACGACTGGCCGTGGTGTAGTCAGAGAGCTGTAGTCCAGCAACACCTGCAGGGCTCTGGTTTTCCCCATCCCTGCTATGGGAGAACTGGTTGGAACCTGCCCAGAGTACAGTTGTCTTCCTTGGTGTAGCTTCTATTGAACTAGAAACAGATGAGGCAATAAAGATCTGGCACCAAAGGCACACTATGATTCCTGTGTGTATTTCCCTTATGAGTCAGCAGCAACAGAGATGGACAAAGTCTCTTGCAAGACTGGGGTTTTTCATTTTGTGGACCAAGTTCATAGGGGCATGTTCACGGAGAGGCGGAGAGGATGAGTCAGCTCATGAGTCCTGGGTGAAAGCTGCTCTTTCCCTGCCTTTTACCTTCAAGGATTCCTTTCTGATGGGCTGCCTGCAAGGTGACTCTTTGAGCTGGCATGCAGCCTGATCTGGCCATGCTTGCTACATCTACGCAGGGTGACATCCCTTTCCTGACCTGGATTGCTTGGCTGTGAATGGTGGCTTTCGTCTCCAAGGCAACCAAGTAACTAATCAGCCATAACAACCCAGACCAGGTTAGTGCTCCACTATGCCCGGCTCAACCACGTCAGGGAGGAGGGCGTGGCTCTGCAGCTGCCTGTGAAGGGCAGGTGTGCCATAAACCCAGGGCCTCGTATAAAGTGGGTGCATTTCAGCTGTAGAGCTTCTGACAGAGGGACTCATGTGCCACCAGCACTTTGGAATCGAACCCATTGGAACTGAACAGCAAGAGGTAGGAGTGAGAGAGGTGGGGAAAGGGGGAGTGAAGTTCAGGTGGAAGTGGTGGTCCAAGTTGCAGGAGTGTTTTTCTTCATTAGCAATGTAGAAATTACAGAGAATGGAATGAATAGAATCCTTATTCAGAAGCATTTGCTAGAGAGTAAAGAGGTGTGCTCAGCTTTTTGTTGTTATTCATTGGTTGTCAAGTTTTTGCCTGTGCTTGTGGAAGGGCCAGAGCATCTGCTTTGCATGCAGAATTTTCAACCCCTGGCATCTCTGGGTAGGACTGGAAGAGAACCCTGCCTGAAATCCTCAGTCGGTCTGTGAGGGCAATACTCAAGTAAAGGGACCAATGATTTGACTTGGTATAAGGCAGGTCTGATGAGTTGGTTCCTAGGAGTGTCTCCGTTTCCAGTCTCCTTGTGGGAGACAGAACATTTCTGAATGCCAGTTGCTGGAATCCTTAAGAGGGGAGAGTACTCTTTTGCTCAGCCTTCCCACGGGCATCTGGTTGGCTACTGTGAGAACAGGACGCTGGACTAGATGGGCCATTGGCTTGATTCAGCCTATTCTTATGTAAGCTACCACACTGTCTTCCCAGGAAGCCACATGCCATAATTCCAAGTATACAGACCAAAGACATGCTGCCTTGCTCAGTGGTGAAGGAAAGACACCAAGTATATGATCAGAGACACTCTATCTATCATCTATCATTCATTCATTCATTCATCCATCCGTCCTTCGTATATTTAGTATGGAAAATGAACTCTGAAACTGAGTGCTGGGGAGCCCAGCCACAAATCAAGCCCAGAAGATATGCCAGAGTCTCCTGTCCTAAAGTGTGTGGCAGAGGTGGGGAACCCAAGTCTGTAGATTTCTGCTGCAGAGTTCAAGCACCCCTGGAGTTCTCCTACATTACATGCTGGCTGTTTTCTGTGTTGAAGTGTCAAAGGAATTTTTCAGCGCTCCCAAAATGGCTGTCAGGAACTTGGTCCAAATTGGTTTAAAGTCCTTTAGAAGTTAAATGAGTTGCAGCTGGAAAAATCTGAGAGGGGATTATTTTTAGGCACTACTTTTAGGTGACATTAGAAGCTTGGAAGCAAACTAGTTCTGGCAATCCTTTTTTTTTTTTTACTGGCAAGGTTAGCTTTAAACATTTAGCAGTCTGAGGTGAAGGAAAAATGGCACATACACAACTGGACTAGCAACTGAATTTTTCTTCAGTGCCAGCAATGAGGGAGTGTCTTACTCTGTGCTTGAGGGTAGCAGGCACTAAACTATTAAGTGGAGCGGGACAGGCCATGTGAGACACACAGCTCTGTCCTTCAAAGAGAAGAACAGCCAGGGGGTCATCCACTTCTGTTCTTAGCATCTGCCTCTTGAGGCGGTAATTTTACTTTGCCTTAATAGGAGGGCGGGCAAAGGTGAAAGGGGCATGGGTAATGCAATGAGTTCTTCTGGAAGTGCAGAATACCACAGACAAAGGCAAGTCCCTTAAAGACACTGGATCTCTCTAGAATCATCTCTCATACAGGGCCTCAAGGACTAAACACTGGCTTTGGTGTTTCAGCCCAACTTAGGTTCCCTTTGAGGAATTGGAGTTGGACATTAAATTATGCTTAGAACATTTAGACCATAAAATGAGAGCAGTTTCGTACTGTTCACATTCCTGGTCAACCCACCTTAAAAAAGAGAGAGGAATTTATTATTATTTTTTAAGTGGAAGAGCTGCAGGCAACGGCAACCGAAAGGACCAAGGGATTGGAGAAGCTGAAGTGTTTGGGGAAGGGCTGTGGCTCAGTGGCAAAGCATTTGGCTTCCATGCAAAAAGTCCCAGGTTCATTCCTGGCATCTCCCAAGTAGGGTTGACAAAGACTCCTGCCTGAAGTCATGGAGAGCCACAGCCAGGGGGCTGACTTGGTAAAAGGCAGCTTTCTATGTTTTTGTTTTAGAAAAAAACACCACTCAAGGTTGCCAGGGCAGGTGAGTGGGACTGTGAGAAGGGGAAGTCCCCCTCTTCCCTCCTATGCCATCTTGTTCACCCCCACCCTGCCATTGAAGCATGGGGGCAAAGTGCAGCTTCAGGGTGAGATTTTCAGAGGGAAAATACCTTGTCCAGGAGAAGCAAACCGTGCCCGCCCCCCAATCATGGGGACTCTATCCAGCGTGCTTACTTTGTAGCTGATATTTCTTTAAATAAGTCCAGAGTAACTCATCCTGAGACAAAAGTGTTGCCAACTCTAGGCATCGGATGAAGGAAGGAAAAGGTGGCAAGCTGCTTCTCTGAGGCTGCCTAAACTTAGCCCTTATTTGCCCTCCTCCCAGATTACAATGTTTCTGCGCCTCCGTGTCTTTTGCAGGACATTGAGCCACTTCAGAACGAGGACGGCAACCTGATGCTGCACCTCCAGCGCTTGGAGAACACGCTGAGTCTCTTTGCCGAGGAGTCGGACAAAACGCAGCTCTTTGCCCACCTGGGGCGCATGGCTCTGGAGTTCAACCGGCTGGCCTCCAAGGTGCACAAGAACGAGCAGAGAACATCCATCCTTCAGGTTCGAAGGCTGCTGGTAGATGTGCATAGTTCATTTTGCTTTTCGGTTTTCATGAACAACTGTCTTGGCTTCCTCTCTTCTCTCTCCCCACCCCACCCCTGATCCCAGTGAGTGGCCAAAACACATGGGCAATGTGATTCACTTACCCACAACACTTTCCTCCCACAAAAATAATTTTTATTTCTGACAGTAAGAGCTGTTTGACTCCCTTGGAAGATGGTGAGCTGTCCTTCATTGGAGGTTTTAAAGCAGAGGTTGAATGGCCATCTCTCAGGGATTCTTTAGCTATGATTCCGGCATTGCAGGGGGTTGGACTAGATGACCCACGCGGTCCCTTCCAACTCTACAATTCTATGATTCCATTCCATACAGTGTACGGCTCCTGGTGCAATACAAGGCACCAGACATGCCCACGCCTTCCACCCATGACACCCATCCATTACAACAAAGGTGCAACTCAGTACAAGTAAGCTCAACATACATTGCAGATAAATAATAATAATAATAATAATAATTTTATTATTTATACCCTGCCCGTCTGGCTGGGTTTCCCCAACATATAAAAGCAAAACGGGAGATCAGGATACAAGTAAGCAGAAGAAAGAACCTAAGATCAGCTATTGGACCAACCAAGAAATATTACAAGCCACATAGCTGTTTTGGCCCTGTGATTTTATCACATTTCTCCTTCCAGGGCTATTTCTTTGCCTTCCTTTTCACTCACTCCCCCCTCTAAAAACAACAACATGTGGCCAGTATTATCACTCCCATGTGATGGATGTTGAACCACGCCTGGGAAATAGCAGTGTGTTTGCAGCTGAGCTGAGTCTTTAACTGGGAACTTCTAGATCACAGTTCCACCTTTAACCACTACTGTACTGATAGCAACAATTAAGCCCCGTTGAATATGTGTGTTTCCAGTCACGTTGCCCCCAGGCTTCGCTTTCAAGTGCTTTCTAAAGCCACCCGTGCTCTGGCACACTGTTGGCCTCATAAAGGTTCCTGACCACCGTTCGCAATGTTGTCGATGGGGAAAACACTGGCATTTCTGAATGAAGCTTCGCTTTAGTTTTTCTTCCGTCGTCTCTTCTTCCCTTTCCAACTAGGAAGGGAAACTTTGAGGATATGACACACCCTTAGTAAGGCATCAGACACCCCCCACAACCTTTCAGGTCATAAACTCACCACTAAAAGACTTTTCCCTGGGGCAAGCCATTGTGCAATTGACCATTTAAAGGGTGACTTATACTTTGTTTCAGTAAATTAAACGAAGGAAGTCCTCAAGAGGAAGGAGAATTGCATTATTTATTCCTTTTTATTCCCTGGCAGTGATGCCCAGAAGTGTGTCCTGTGGGCCAAACTGAACAGGATGTTATTCCGTGTCATCTGGCATTGCACAGTTTGCAAAACACCATGACAAATAACCAGCATGCTGAGGGGGGCTGTCATATGGGGATCTGGAGGACTTTAACCTTTTTGTCCCAGTCAGTCCCAAAGAGGTGCAAATACAGGCTGCCTCTAATCCTGACTAAAGTGGCTGATATTCTTTGCACCTACCGTTTGCGACTTTCACCCAGTGGCGTAGCGTGGGGGGTGCAGGGGGGGCCGGCCGCACCGGGCACAACATCTGGGGGTTAGGGTTAGGGGGCGCAAATCCACAGGTTAGGGGGGCGCAAATCCACGGGTTAGGGGTGCAAATTACTTGCCTTGCCCCGGGTTCTGACAACCCACGCTACGCCACTGCTTTCACCCCATTGCGAATAGCAGGTGTGGAGGGCAGGGCAACAGGAGCTGCCTCTAATCAGAACCGTGATGGGGCAGAGGTTTAAAGCCCCCTGCTCCCCCATGATCCCAATCCATCTCCCCACACCTGTAGCAACTATTAGTTCCCCCCCCCCAAAAAAGTCATGCAAGGTCCACATGAATAATATCCTGTTTACTTTGGCCCTGCAGTTTTAATAGACAGATATAATTCCTGCTTTCTTAATCCCATCTTTCCTCAACATTAGAGAGAACCAGAATAGTTACAGTGTCATACCAAGGCTATGTAAGTGCAAATGAACCTCACTGGATGAGCTTGAACCAGGGGCCATCTCTCAACCTAACCTGGCTCCCAGGGTTGTTGTGAGGATAAAATGGTGGGGGAGACCCAGTCTCTGTCCTGAGTTCCTTGAAGGAAAGGTGGGATATAAATAGCAAGGAAGACGGGGTGGAATATAGCTTTGGCATTCCTGTCAAAATCTGAGAAAAGGGTTCATGGGATTGGGGACTAGGAAATTCAAATTTCAGCATCGACAGCTAGCTAAGAGCAGGTGGCCAATTTCCAGAAGCTGTTTATGAGCAAGAAAATGGCCCTTGGCTAATATGATATAACTCTTTCCACTGCTGATGCTTCTCGTACCCCTCTCCCATTTCTTTTATACAGGCCTTGTGTGAGGAGCTGCGGAACGAGAATGAGGAGCTGAGGGCAAAGTTGGAGAAGGAACTAGAGCAAAGGAACCAGGTTTCAGAGAAGCTGAGGTGAGAGCATGTCAGGTGGGAAAGGAGAATGCAGTCATGCTGGGCGGAGCAGTGATCTAGGCGTTTTCATTGTGTGTCTGTGTGTGATGACTCTGAAGTTAATATTGGAAGCCTGAAGCTGGTGGAAACCGGCCCCCGCCCCTTGCCCTGCTCTGCTCCTAGGGAGATTTCTTAAGACCCATCACACTGTACAGCCACCCTGAGCAAGCATTAAAGAGCCCAGAAGAAACTTGGATTTGAGAGATGAGTGCAGTTATGGTAGAGAACACTGGTGCTTAGAAAGTTCATTTTAGAAAAGAAATGAATTCTAGTTCATCCCTTGCAAAAAAAAAGAACTAATTCCATTCCAGTTCATTTCACAGTTCGCTTGTGATGGTGGTTGGCATATATTTTTCAGCCTTCAGAATTTTGCAAGCTGTCCTGCTAAAGTAAAAAATACACTGCAAGAACATCAGAACATGCAAGCATTTTATTTTTCCCAACAGTTCTGATCTTTAAGCTTTAAACAGCAGCATCACTTTTCAGATAGGTAAAAATGGCAAATGCAGTGGCCACAATTACGGAGTTATGTGCAATGAAACACATGCGCACACACATATATAATTAAAATGATTTTTAAATCTCCCAAATTTCACTGCAAAGGAAACTTAATTCATGTTCAGTTGACCCAGAACTACTTTCAGGTGTAATTCGGAGATTTATTTTAAAAAAAAATAATTTGGTGAATTAGTTAATCTGAATAGTTCATTCCAAGCACTGGGAGTCCAACCCACCTTGCAGTAAGGAACAGAAGGAGTGGAGCCACTCCCTGAAAAGTAACAATAATGGTGGGAAATCCCAGAGAAGGATAAGGGGAATTTCCTTGCATTGGGTAGCACAGGGTAAACCTTGGGAAAGAGACCCTAATACCAGTGCTGGCCCACCTTGGTGTTGCCCTTTTCCCCCAATAAGTAATCCCCCAAAACACTCTGCAAGTGTTTGTCTAAGCAAGCCCCATCCTCAAGTTGCCATGTAGTGCAACCGTCTGAAGTGCATTTTACGGAATGTACTTAGAAGTATTTACATGACAGATTCCTGATAAAGTCTGGTTCTCTATTTGCACAGAGGCCTCTAAGTGCCTTCAGTCGAACCTGCATAGCAGCCTCCTTCAAGCCATGAAGGAGCAAGTGGACTTGGGAACATGGATGCAGCAGGGTTTGCATGCATGCCCCTGCCCCTCCACACACTTCGAACACCCCTGGGCTCAGGCAAACACCTTTCCCTAGCCTGAAGATCATGAAGTCCTTTGGCCTTCTAAGACCCAACCAGCAGTTCCCTAGAGACAGCAGACACTGGTGTCCTGATTGCTTTGGCTGGGGAAGACCCAAGCTTCTCTGAATAGCTGGGCTTTCACCTTCTTGATATTTCCAGTCAAAAGACCTTTTAAAAAGTTGTCCCTTGGTCTTCCTAGATGAGATGCTGCCCTCTAGAGGCCCTGCCTGATTGTGACTTCCATGCGCTCTCTGAGCTGTTCTCCATTGTGGTCTATAACGGCAGAGCTGGCCCTCAGGAAAGAAATCTTGTCCTGAAGTCTTGTACTGCGTCACATTCTGTTGCTGAGGGGGTGCAAGCTTTAGAATGTAAAAGACTTTGACGCCAGGAAAACCTCCCTGTAAAATCTAGCCACCATACCAAACAAAAATTCAGAACGAACATAGAAGTCTTGCATTTCAAACTTCAGGGGCAATTGTCCTCTTTTTAATTTACTTGCAGATCTTAGTAAAGAAGAAACTTTACCAGGTTCCATGGGGATGTAGACGCTGTATTGATTTGAACACTGCCATTGTTAACATAAAAGTGAACTAAGAGACTCATTTTTTTTCCTTAGGTTATGTTACTTTAGAGTAATGAGATCCTCATTGGCACTGAAAGACCCTTAACTGGTGGTATGTAACCAGGGAGGGCATCCTTAGCAGGATCTGCCTCGCAAGCCAAACAGGACAGGTGGCTGGGGCTGCCCACCTGTCAATCACATGCCATCCTTATGACATCACATGGTTGACAAGTGGGCCTGGCTTTGTGCTCTGATCTCAGAGGTTTAAAAGGGAAGTGGGTGGAGACTCAGAAAGCCTTTTCCAAGTCTCCTCCTGCTTCCCTTTGCAGTCCCTTTAAGATAGGAACCTAGAGTTTTTAAGGCAGGCCTATCATAAGTAACACTGAGCCACTTGTCTCAGGTGGCAGAGGGGCAGCCAAGCAAGCAGCCCCCTGCACATACTCCCGCCAGTGTGCCAGAACAAGTGAGCCCTTTTGCCAGACACTCCCATGCCATTTGAGGTTCAGTTGCTGGCAGCTGCATGGCTGGGCACTGTGGCGAACCTTTTCAAGACTTGGGAGCAGCTTCACCATGGCATTTACAGTAAGTGGCAGCCCTGGCACACACCATGGGGCAGAGGGGCTCTGCTATGCCTCAGCTGGCAAAATGTCTTTGGTCAGCTCCAGCCAGAAGAATGATTTCTCTTCCCTGGTGCTCATCTTGCTAATATTATTCCTTCCCAATGTAGGTGTGAGAATCTGGAGCTCAGGAAGATGGTGATGATGGGCAGCAAAGAAGGAGTCAAGGCAGAAGGCATAGAATGTGCTGGACAGCAACAGGTGGGAGGCTTTTCCCTTTGAAACAGAGATGGAGAACCTGAGGCCCTCCAGACGTTGTTGGACTGCACCTGCCATCATCCCTGACCCTTCGCATTTTGCTTGGGGATGAGGAGAACTGGGGTCCAACCACATCTGGAGATTCCCCAGCCGTGTTTTAAAACCAGATAGTCTGTTCATCTTGGCCCGCTACCCTGGGCCTGATCTTGCAGGGTAACTGTTCAAGAGCGCAGAACTGGAGTGGAGTGGCTGTTGGACTTCCTGCTCCAGCCACTTGAAGGCTTAAGAACTACCTCTTCCCCACCCCCACCCCCACCCCCACTCCCCACCCCCACATGCATGCATGCATGCATTAAGCATGACAGTAAAACCACCCTGGTTGTTAAATAGTGATTGCTCTTATTTGCCTTTCCAATGTATATTGGATCGTGGTTGTTGTGGGAGAAAATAGGCCTTACTGTCCAGTTCTTTGGATGCTGGCTTTGGGAAGGAGAAGCTCTTGAATTGTGAGCTGCTTGCTATGATCGGCTTAGCCTCTTCTCATGACCTTTTTGTGTGCCATCATTTCAGAAGGGGGCCGCAGAGGAGAAAGCCACAGGGAAAAGCATGTTGGGGTCAAGTGAGAAGAAAGTGAAGATCCTTGAGCACCAACGCAACGAGGTACGCAGGACGCCTGCCCCAAGTGACCTAAGGCCAGAGGAGAGCTCAGCACATTTATTATTTTAAGTGTTACATCTCCTGCCCCTTAAATGCACAGTTTCCTGAGGCAAATCACAACTGTAACGAGTCACAATAGTGCCCCGGCAAGCGGAGAACCCACAAACCACAAGGCAGGGCAGTGTCGGATCACGTTGAAAGTGTCAGAGCAAAGAGCAGTGCTTTCATTCCCACCCCTCACCCCCGAGAGGTGAGCATCAAGGAAGCCTGGGAAATGAACCAGGGAAGAGCCACAGAGGTGGATCATCTTGCAGGGTTCAAGCCCTGGCATCTCTAGGTAGGGCAAGGAGAGACCCCTGTCTGAAAGCATGGAGGACCAGTCATTGTAGACCAGGCATAGGCAAACTTGGCCCTCCAGATGTTTTGGGACTACAACTCATCCCTAGCTAACAGGACCAATGGTCAGGGATGATGGGAGTTGTAGTCCCAAAACAGCTGGAGGGCCGAGTTTGCCTATGTCTGGTGTAGACTATACTGAACTCCGAGAACCATTGGTCTGGCTTCCTACATTCTGCCACAACCCAAAAGGCCCTGTTACCAGTTACTTGCCTCACTTGAGAAGATAGGGATAGCCTGATGAGGACCTCTGAAGACGGTCTTAAATGTCAGGCTGATTCTTGTTGGGACTAGACAGTGCCTCCCATATCTCCAGGAACCTGACATCTGCCCCCCCCCCTTTCCTTGGAAACATCGAGATCTGATTCATACCCTCGACATATTGAGTGAGCTGCTGCTCCATGATGTTGTCATGTGGTCTAAACTGTGATCCCACAATGGTAGCCTGCATTAGCAGCAGGGTCAGGTGCCTTTTTCTGTTCAGCCCAGGATTGTCTGCTGACAATGGCTCTCTGGGGTCTCTTGCTGAGATCTTCCCTTTTCACATCGCATCACCTTTTTTAACTGGAGATGCCAGGTGGGATGGAGCTGCAACAGTAGCATCCTGGCAGCAGCATCACTGCCATGTGTCCAGAAGAGGTGGCAAGGTTGGGGCTGCATTGGTGCAGCAGTGGAGCCAGTCCAGTGCCGCTGCTGCTCAACTCCAAATCTACCACTGTCACTCCACTCCTCCTGCCTCCGATAAGCAGCAGCAGGTCTGCTGCTAGGCATTTATTGTTGCAGGAAAGCTGCTCCTGCTGTTCAAGAGAGGCCCAAGGTCAACCAGCTTTGAGTGCTATCAGGTTTGGCAATCTATGCAGAGCCTGAAGGAGGCTATTCCTGTAAGAGAGTTGCTGGACAGACTAGAAAGCGCTGGCAATATAGTGCTTTGGCTACATCAGTAGGGAATTGAGATTCTGTCCTTTGATAACTCTGTGCCTTTCCTTCTAGCTGCTGGAGGTAAATAAGCAGTGGGATCATCATTTCCGGTCCATGAAGCAGCAGTACGAGCAGAAGGTAATAGCAGGGTACCAAATGCCTTGCACAAATCAAGTTTTATAGGTGACAGTTATTTCACATAATATGACACCCAGAGAACTTTGTGTTTCTCTCATATGCCTTGTCGGAGAGGAAGAATGTAAACAGGCATGTTGCTAGAAGGAAAGCTGGGTCTCTCTATGGCACTGACATTTTCTCTCTGGCTTTAATGCTTTTTATGAAAAATGTTTGTCTGCCATCTTACTGGCCTGCATCAATGCACCAAACTCAACATACGGTTGACAGTCAGCCAGAACAATCAGATTGTTGTTGTCTGCCATCTCTTAATCTCATTACTTCGGTTAGCTTGGCTTGTGCTATATGCCAGATTTTATTTACCCATTCCTTACGCGTTGTGATCCTAGAACTTTTCCCATTTTTAGCTATAACAAGCTGAGCAGCTGTTAATAAACCAGAGATCATTACCTATTGAGTGGGCATGTTTTCATGATAGATTTCCAGTTGAACTGGTTTTAATTCCAATAAAAATTCATAACTGGTTGTCCTCTCAATATCTCTTTTAATTTGACTTCAAAACATTGGAATACCAGGGCAAGGCCTCTAGGGTGTGTGTGTGTGTGTGTGTGTGTGTGTGTGTGTGTGTGTGTGTTTTGTCTGAGATGTCCCATTTTATCAGCATTTTTATTCTCATTGCTCTATAGTATTCTCATACAGTCAGACCAGAGATACTGCATATTTTTAAATGTTTGCAGTATTTCTAGCTCTGTTCTGTGGTTTGTTTCACGTTTCATGTCATCTTCCCCTCCTGGCAGATAACAGATCTACGGCAGAAGCTTGCTGACTCCCAGAAAGCCCTGGGGGAGCTGGAGGCAGAACGAGAGCAGAAGCAGAGGGATTTTGACCGTAAGCTCCTGCTGGCTAAATCCAAGATTGAAGAGGAGGAGGTGAGTCTGATAAGAGGTCCGACACTCCCTGGAAATGCATCAGCACCCACCATGGCCAATAGTCAGGGATGATGGGAGTTGTAGTCCCACTCACAAGTTCTGCATCCCTGTTATAAAAGATGAAACCAAAGATACTGAGCATGGGATCCTGAGCCTGTCTAGTTTGAAGGTAGATGAGCTAGATAGTATATTTGACCAGAGAGGATAGGACATGGGTTAGAGGGATGGACAGGCAGTTTGAATTATGATGGCAAAGCTATAGCCACTTGCATTTGTTGAGATTTCAGCAGGCTACCCAGTTATAGACAATTAGTCAGTGGCAGCTGTGGGGAACTTTTGGCCCTCCAGATGTTGCTGAACTACAACGCCCATAATCCCTTGGCCGTTGACCATGCTTTCTGGGGCTGATGGGAGTTGTAGTACAGCAACACCTGGTCTGTGACAGTATGTTCTCAAGAAGGTAAAGGAATCTGCAAGGCAGGAGCCTGAAATTTATTTTTAAAATCTTCTCCCAATTCTCATTCATTTCATTTCATTTCCAGTTCTTCTACTTCTGGTTTTGAGGCAGGGAGGGAGGGTGGTAGAATGAGGATCTGTGGTCCTAAGGTACACGGCTGTCTTGACTTTTATGACTTTGTCTTTCTCAGGCAGAAAAGGAGAGACTTGCCGGTGAGGTGAAAGACCTAAAACAGAGGGTGAAATTCCTTCAGGATCAGTTGGCTCCAGTCACCAGGCAAAGGGAGTACCAGGAGAAGGAGATTTTACGGCTTAATAAGGTAGGTAATATACTTCTGCTTCTCTGTAGCCATGCCAGTTTTTCCTACCCCAGGTTATGAGCTTTCCTGGACAGTAAGATAGCCTTAAATCTCTTACAATATCTGCAAACATATTGTTTACTGATGCTAAGCTGCTGTGGAGAAAAGACCATTTTAACTGCCCTCTCTGTTCCCAACCCCCCTCAGGCCTTAGAAGAGGCCCTGAATGTTCAAGCCTCTGCTCCTTCCCCTTCGGCCTTCAACAGCCCCATTGAACCTGGAGCATCTGTCCGGCATCAGGAGGTGGTGACCCAGAATGAGCTCCTAAAGCAACAGGTATGGCAGGCTTCCATGAAGCTAGGACTCCCCTTGGTTTGACGCCATTTGTGAGCACAAAAGTTATTTCCAGAAAACACAGTGTCCCTTTTGCCTCCTAAGCTTGTGCCTCCCAGGCTGGGGCAACGCAGTCAGATGGGCAGGGTACAATGTTGTTGCTGCTGTTGTTGTTGTTGTTAACGTCTTTGAAGTTGGGCTCAAAACACGGTTGTGCCCATTGCCTTTTCCTGACATCAGCGTTGGGACACTTGGCGCTTGCCATACATTGGGATTGTATCTCTGTGAACCAAGGACTTCACTGCCTCTTGTTCCCTGCCAGGTGAAGATTTTTGAGGAGGACTTTCAGCGGGAGCGGAGCGACAGAGAAAGGATGAATGAGGAGAAGGAGGAGCTGAAGCAGCAGCTGGATAAGCTTCAGAAGCAGTTGGTGCTCACCAACAGCCAGGTAGGAACCCAGAAAGCACATTCTGGTTTTAAAAAGGAAGCTGTGCAATGAAGGGGATGACAATTAGGCCACTCTGAAATCCCAGCCTGCTGACTGATCCAGCTGCCCTGTGCTTTCCAAAATCCAAAAGACTGCTACATACCCTTTCTATCCACCATTAGTTTCATCTCCCATGTTCCCTCCCCCCACATCAGTGTCCTTTTTGGGCACTTCCACTTCTCTTTCCCCCCTGTCTTTATCAGCCTACTTCCCATTGCCTTCTCCTAGGCCTAGGAATCCCTTGCTATATCCTGCATTGCTGCACTAATACTGTCTGCCTTCTCCCAGAGGGTAGCCAGGAGTGTTAGGATATAGTTCCGTTCCTCCTTAAAAGAGTCAGGCATGATTGTTGTGTGTCATATGCCTGTTTACACCCAGCACTTGCAAAGCAAAGGCGTCTTCTGGAAGTTCTTCAGAATCTGGATGCAGTTCACAAGCCACAGTTCAGTCACTTCGCTCCTATAGCAGGGCTGGGGAACCTGTGGCCCTCCAGGTGTTGCTGAGCCACAGCACCTGTCATCCCTACCCATTGACCATGCTGGCAGGGGCTGATGGGAGTCCAGCGGTGTCATGGAGAGCCACGGGTTCCCCATCCCTGCTCCACATCTGCTGCCTGCTTTATCCTTAAGGAGAAAGAGTTAATTGTGTCATTTGTTTTGGAAGGAGAGGGGGAAGAGGCATGCCAGTAAGCAAAGACAAGGTGTGTTCAAGTAAGATTGGGTAGTTGCTCCCTCAACCAGAAGTGGCTCTTGCTGTCTAGCTTGTCCGTCGAAATCTAGTATGGCCTCTTACTTCCCTCAGTCATGTGACCTCACTGGACCTTTGTAAGAGTATGCTGGGGCAACCTCTCCTTATATCCACGCAGAGGCCTAGAGCCAAAGAACTGTGTTATGTGCCGCCTTTTGTGCTCCACGAGGGCACCCAGATTTGGAGGGAGCTCAGCAGCTCTAGCAGATTTGAGCAGAATGTTTGCATATGGTCTCCTTTAATTTGCCTGGCCTCCTTCCCAGTGTGCAGTTGACAGGGAAGCCTTTAGCTCCTCGCTTACCTGTGGCCTTCTCTCTCCCTGCCAGATGCAGATTTTTAAAGAGGACTATCGTAAAGAGAAGGAAGAGAAGGACAAGTTCAAGAAGCTGCTCAAGCAGCACAAACAGGTACAGAACGCCATGCTAGGAAAAGCACTGTTCTGAAAGATAGGACTGCTCAGGCAATACCGAATTTAGGTCACAGCGAGTTGAACCGAGGGCTAGGTGGACTGTTCAGAGGGGCTGGGAGCTGGGGGCACTGTTATACAGTTGTTCCACTCCTTTCTCCTGGGCCATGTCCAAAAAGTGGTGTTGGGGGATGAGTGTTCAGACCCCTGGGCTCTCACTTGTGGGGTGCCTCAGGGTTCTGTCCTCTCCCCCATGCTTTTTAATATCTATATGAAGCCGCTGGGAGAGATCATCAGGGGGTTTGGACTGGGTGTTCATCAGTATGCAGATGACACCCAGCTCTACCTCTCTTTTAAATCAGAACCAGTGAAGGTCCTGTGTGAGTGCCTGGAGGCGGTTGGAGGATGGATGGTGGCTAACAGATTGAGGTTGAATCCTGAAAAGACAGAAGTCCTGTTTTGGGGGGACAGGGGGCGGGCGGGTGTGGGGGACTCCCTGGTCTTGAATGGGGTAACTGTGCCCCTGAAGAACCAGGTGCACAGCCTGGGAGTTATTTTGGACTCACAGCTGTCCATGGAGGCGCAGGTTAATTCTGTGTCCAGGGCAGCTGTCTACCAGCTCCATCTGGTACGCAGGCTGAGACCCTACCTGCCCATGGACTGTCTTGCCAGAGTGGTGCATGCTCAAGTTATCTCCTGCTTGGACTACTGCAATGCGCTCTACGTGGGGCTACCTTTGAAGGTGACCCAGAAACTGCAGTTAATCCAGAATGCGGCAGCTAGACTGGTGACTGGGAGTGGTCACCAGGACCATATAACACCGGTCCTGAGAGATCTGCATTGGCTCCCAGTACGTTTCTGAGCACAATTCAAAGTGTTGATGCTGACCTTTAAAGCCTTCAACGGCCTCAGTCCTGTATACCTGAAGGAGCATCTCCACCCCCATTGTTCAGCCCGGACACTGAGATCCAGCGCCGAGGGCCTTCTGGCGGTTCCCTCATTGCGAGAAGTGAGGTTACAGGGAACCAGACAGAGGGCCTGTCTGTAGTTGTGCCCGCCCTCCCATCAGACGTCAAGGAAATAAGCAGCTATCCTATTTTTAAAAGACATCTGAAGGCAGACCTGTTTAGGGAAGTTTTTAATATTTAATGCTGAATTGTTTTTAACACTCGATTGGGAGCTGCCCAGACTGGCTGGGGAAACTCAGCCAGATGGGCGGGGTGTAAATAATAAATTCTTCTTCTTCTTCTTCTTCTTCTTCTTCTTCTTCTTCTTCTTCTTCTTCTTCTTCTTCTTCTTCTTCTTCTTCTTCTTCTTCTTCTACCCAACTTTGACACGTGGCTCAGATTCCAATCACTTGTAGAATTTCTTGGTAGCTTCCTTAGGGCCACTGCGTACTAGGGATCAATGAATGAATCGGGTCACTTTTGCATGTGTTCACCCACAAGTCCATTCTATCCCAAGTTAATCTGAATAACCAACTTGGATGACCTAAAAAGAGGATTAGACAAATTCATGGAGAATTAAGCTTTCAGTGGCTACTAGCCACGATGGCTATGCGCTGCTTTCATGGTTGGGAGCAGTAATGTTTCCAGTTTCTGGGAACTGCCAGAGGGGAGACCGCTCTTGTGTTGGGGTCCTGCTTACGGGTTTCCAACAAGCATTGGGTTGGCCACTGTGAGAGCAGGATGCTGGACCAGATGGGCAAGTGGCCTCTTCTTATGATATTCTCTTTGCCGTGATGCACCCATAAATTATTTCCATACATTGTGGATGTTTTCCAGTCAAATTGAACCCTAATTGGGCGAAGGGTGTGAAACTTCTAGCCCCAAACTGGATATTACCTATTTTTTTACATAATGATGTGTTTTTCTTTTAGGGAAAGCAACCAATTACCAATGCCATTGTGGCTGATAATTTTACCAGGGTCCTAGGTCACATACACACACACACACACACAAACAAACACACAAACACACACACACACACACACACCGGGGGGGGGGAGAGGGGAGGGAGAGAGATCTACCTCTTTAATCCACCCCAGCTGGTAAGGACTGGTTCTGGCCCACAGACTATAGGGCATGATATCCCATTAAATTGACAGTGTCAGTGTTGTCTGTAGATGGCTTTCTGTTTACCTATCCAGGGAGATCAAAACTGCTTCTACATGTAGGTCCAGATTAGATCTGAGTCATTTTTCTCTTACTACCCACTGCTTTTATTTAAAAGGTAACTCCTTTTTCTCAGCCTACTCTTACTTTTTCCTCCTGGCAACAGTGAGATCAAAATACTGTGAAGGGGGCATGGTGTTCCTTCAGTCAGCCCAGGATGAAATGTCCCTGGATGAAAAGTACAGGATAACCAAAACAATAATGCCTCCGCCTCCAGGTGCCCAGATATTCCAGTAGTAAATCATTAGCCTTGTGTATGGCTTATCTGTGTTTGCATCATTTTCAGCCTCCTGCTTTCTCACTTACAGCATTCTGGTGACAGGCTTCATCCAGAGCCGCAGCCAGGACCGGTGGCCCCAGTCTGCCCCATGTACCAGTTCCAGTGCCCCACTCCAGTCCAGCCCCACATGTATCATGGTTACGAGGAGTGGCAGCAGATCCGTTACCCACCTGCGGCAATGCCAAATGAGCGTCCTCCGGTTCAGAACTACCACCGATTCCCTCCTGTGAGTTAACTAAATCAGAAGGCATCAAGGCTGTGAAAAAAAGGCAGCTGGGAACTGGAGGCTATCAGTATAAAGCCATCCATTGCCTCATTAAAAAATAAATGAAGATCAGAGTCTCAGGATTGTGCCAGATTCTGTGCAAAACTCCAGGTGCAAGCGAATCCCCAGAACGAGCAGCTCTGCTTCTCCTAGTTTCCAAAGTCTGAAATTGTTGGTTTTGCCTACCAGAATCTGTGCTCAAAATTTTGTTGCATGGCCTGATTCTTTCTTTAGTTATAGAATTCATACTAAGTTCTTCTCTCGAAGGAGCCCAGGGCATGTTCACCCCAGAATGAACGGTTCTGCTTAGCCTATTGCCAGTGCCGCCTCCTCCTTGCACAGTGGGGCCATTCAGTTTGGAGAAGCAAAGTTTCCATTTCGAAGCAAGCATTAGCTGTGCGCCGTGTTTACGCTTGTTTCTTTATGTCTCACTCACTTTAGCCAGAATATACCTGGTATCCACCATGTGTTATTTCACAAAATCAGAATGCGCAAGCGCCAGATGGTGGGAAACAACTCCCCAAGGAATCGGGTAAGGAAGGGGTTCAAATTTCTTTGGTGAAATTCCCGGGAGCTATTGTGAATGCTGCCTTTCCTTCCTCTCCTTGAAGGGTCTTCTTATCTGCTAGGATAACAGTGCAGAAACGTTTGGCTACTCCACATGGTGGATCATTTCCATTGCAGGGGCACCTTCATGCCATCACCAGCACCTGACATTGGTAGCTTTGTGATGACATGCCAATTTGCCACACAGAACTGGGGAGGTTCACTCTATGGCAGCCACCCTGTGTGCTGTGAGGGCACTGTATCAAGCTGCCTTTGCCTGCCTATCAGAACACACAAATGGGCCCTGAACAAATAGGAAGAAAGGAGGCGGGATGCTTGAAGTTACATATCTTTGTCATGCCTGTAAGGTCACGTGGGTTTCTGATGTATGTGATTCACAGAGATCTAACTGGTCTTCAGGTTCATGGAAAACTTGCGCCTCAGTGTTTCAGGGAGCCAGAGGTGTGTGTCTTTGGGCCTCCCTAGCTCTCCCTTCACCTAGCCCTCAACATTTTGTAACTGTGCTGATGACCCGCCAAAAACTGGTGGCCCCTGCACTAAACCACAGTTTAGTGTGTTGTGCAGATGCGGCTGAAATATGCTAAATGTCATTGGCCAGATTTTAAATATCCACCGGGCATTTGGCTATGGAGTTCTCAGCAGTTGCTGTTGGTGAGGATTGGGATGGTGGATTCAGTTCAGCTCAAATCTCTGTGAGCTGAACATAATAGTATATCGTTGATCAAAGACCTTTCTGCCACTTTTTGTAATATTTGTCTGTTTTTGTCTTTCAGACCCTACAGGCCTTGGGTTACCTAAAAACCAAAGGCCCGCCTAACTCTGTGGCCATGTGCAAGAGCATAAAAAATGGAGTTGTGATATACGCATGTGAGTCTGCATGTACAGATAAAAGCCTCCTTGTGCTCCTGGACACTATTCACATTTATCTGTGTACATGGAATACATGTACACTTGAATGCTTGAGCTAACAGCAGCTTTAGCAGGAATTTCTGAAGACGTATGGAAGATACTGCCAAGGAGTGACAGTGGCCCAGTATTATGGGGAAAACCACTGGAAATAACTACCTGGGTCTCCCTCTCACTCACTCAGCATTTGGATGAATAACTCTTTCTGACCTCAAGGATTCAACTGCCATGGATCCGCTATCAGATTCCAGTGGCAAACACCGGCAGCCCTGTGTCAACAGAACCTATATCTAGCTGATTCCCCCTGTGATGTGACAGCTTTACATTTACGGCGTCTGAATTTGGTGGCAGCGGAAACATTCTATGTGCAAAATGACTTTTGCAGAGCAGCTGTTGTGGCCAATGCCTGGACAGGTTACAGACACTGAATTTTTGCAAGGGGGTAGGGAGAAGGAGAAATCCAATCCCTGTATAGTGTATAGGAAGTAAAATATACTTTCCCCATGCTGAATATATTTTTTTAAATTTGCATGTCGAGTCCAGTGGTTTAGCCCAAGGAAACATTATACTTCCACTGAATTGTGCTGTTCAGCGTGGTTAAAACTAGTATTTGTTTGTGTATTGCGCCACATACTCAGTTTATACATATACCTTAACTTACCCTCCTCTTAGTATCGGCAGCTTCCTGCATTGTTTTCCTGAGCCTGAAACTCTGTTCCTGTCTCTTTTCGATCTCACAGTATGAAATCGAACCCATTAGTCTCAATGTAAATGTGGTCTGCAAACAGGCTAGCAGGTGTTGCTGCACAGCTTCTCTCTCTCAACTCTTGAAGACAGCTTGCTGGACTAGATGGACTTCCAGTCTGATCTAGCAAGGCAGTTTTTAAATGATTCCTGATGGACTGGATGTGCTAACGAGAATAGCTAATCTTTGGTTGCAATCCACTTTCCTTGGCGTAATTCCACTTGAGGCCAGTGGGATTCACTCCAGAATAAGGTTGTGCTGTAAATGTGGTAGTTTAGTGGGAAAAAACAACGAAGAAGGGTTGCACTCCTGGTGCAGGGCAGTAGTGACCAGCAAAGGCTTTTGAGGAATATGTGTTGCATAAAATCAAAGTTTAAAAACTCTGCTATAAGTGGTACTGCTGATGTTACCACTGTTTTACATGAGTCGGAAGGAATCACAGCTGTGTGACCACCGATTTCATGTGTTGTGGTCAGCTGTGTTACTCTTAAAAGAGCATTGATGGTCTAATGAAACAGCTTGGATGCAATTGGGGTTCAGCTTTCTATAGGCATTCTGCACACTGGCTCGATAATACTGTTTCTTCCCCAATCTCCTCCTCACACAGAGGCTGGTTTCTCCAACAAAGCAGCAGCATGCTTGTGGAAGTGGAGAGGCTTCATTTTAAGATGGGAGGGACCTTTGAATGTGAATGAGTGAAAGATGAAATACAGGGAAGTGATGGTTGCTGCTTTTTAAGAGACAAATTAATTATGAGGGTGCACCATACGGTGAATAGGTAGGATGAAAAAGAAAATAAGTGCATATAGAAAATGGCTGAGTCAGAGTCTGTAAAACCTGCAAAGACTTTGGTCAGTAAGGTTTCCACTGTTCACTGTTCCTCAGCATGATAATCCCTAAGGAAACAAAGGTGCCCTTTATTTTGACATTTCTGTAAAACCTACACTTGTTTCAACCACAGATTGCTTTAAAAAAACTGTTTTGAAATGCTGATCCAGCTAACCTAATTGTCATAAACATTTCTTTCAAAGTGTGCTATGCAAGAGGTGGTACAAATGGCTTGTTACATGCTGCTGTAAGAACTGGAATACTCCAATGTAGGGGTGTACCAGGGGTTGGCCAGGTTGGCCCTCGCCAAGGGTGCAGGCCCAGGGTGGCACCAAAATCGTGCCCCTCCACTCTGGCTCTCTGCCCATCAGCGCACTCCCTGGGCCACCACTCCACTGTTTTGGTTGGCTGGACGATGTGCACAGACTACTCTGGGCACCTCAGCAGGCCCCCGGTGTGAGCTTGGAGGGAAGAAAGACATGAGTTGCAAGAGGAGCGAAAAGGAAGCAGAAGAGGAAACAGTGAGTGGAGGGTGGAAGAAAGGCGGGTAGGCAAACAGAGAGATCAGTGGAGGAGGTGGTGGTAAGGAGGCTGAGCAAAGCAGACTTGACCCTGATGGCCACAAAGGAAGTCAATAGTGGAGTGTGAAAGGCAAACTCTTTGAGTTTCTGGTCCATGGTATCTCCTGGCTTCAGAGGTGCCAATAGAGCTCCTTGCCAGGGGTGCTGGGAACTTAGGTATGCCTCTGCTCAAATGGTTAATGCCTGGGCTCATTTGAAACTAGAATTGGATGTTTACAAATAGTCAGCCATCAAACTCTGCAGGGAAAACTCTTTCCTTGGGAAGTAACCATAAAGGGTGGTCCTTTTTTCTTGTCCTCACATAGGGAAAGAATAACAATTTACAAAATGTTACATTGCAAGATCAATGCATACCACCCCAAACATAGATGTTATGGCGGGGCACTTGTAACCCCCCTTTTCTTTCTGTCATAGGAAAGAAAGAGGTGAAGGAAAGCCTGATTAGAATTTACTGTACACATCACTCTAAATAGTAACACCTAGTATTTTTGCTTGCCGATCTTCCTATTGTATAAATGTTAGAGACATTTTGTTTTGGCAAAATGATATTAATTATATATATTAATTTTATTCTATTCCTAATAAAGTGTGATTCCCCCCCCCCCGTGATCTACAGTCCCTGGAGTGTTATGTCAAAGTGAAATGTGTCTTTGTGCTATCCAGTGCTATTTATTAGATGCCTTTTGGATTGCCATAAATGAAAAGAGGATGAGTGTCAGGGCGTTGGGTATTTCCCGTCATCATCTGTAAGAAATAATTCCCTGCACAGCATAGATGGGGAGCCAGTAGGCCTCTGGATGTTGGACCCATTAGCACCAACCAATATGGGCAATGGTCAGGGATGATGGGAGTTGTAGTTCAGCCACTGGTTAGCTACCCCTGATCCACAGTGCAAAAAGTGAAGAAGATCCAAGTTGTGTGTGTATGTGTGTGTGTGTTCTGTGCTTCTGTATTTTATCTTCTCTTTGAATCTATATTTGCATGAAGTGAACACCAAGGGGAAACTGCCTGAACCAGGGCAACTGGATTCAGGATGTCAGATTCTAATGCTATCACACAGTTTTGCAGTGGGAAAGCTGGTTTCTTTAACAGGGGCAGTTTTTAGTATGATAACACAGAGCAAAAAAGGATGAGCTCTAACCAGAAACCCCTTCTGTTCCATTTTCACCTAAATAGCAAACTCATTAGGTTGCCTTAAGCAAGCCACTCTCTCTCTCAATATGGGAAGAAGAATACTGACTCAGTTTAGAGTTGTCATAAAGGATCAATGTGTGAATGGCTTTTGTACCTTCTAAAGGCACCCTATAAATTGGGGTGCCTAACCTGTGGCCCTCCAAATGCTGCTGAACCACAGTTCCCATAATCCCTGAGCACTGTCTGTGCTGCCTGGGATGGATGTGGAGAGTCTTGGCTTAGTGAGAATGCTAGTGGCAGTATAGACAAGATCTCGTTTTGTTAAGACTGTAACCTAGCTAGAGGATCCAAATTCTCCAAGGGATACACATCTTGTATTGCCACCCGATCTGCACCCTTGCTTAAAGGAGAGTCTCACAAGTTGCATTGAGTGCTTGCTGTTTTTTTAATTATTATTATTAGGCAGTTTTTCATACACAGGGTGGGTGTGGAAGCAAAAGAGGCTAGGATCGTGGGGCTGATCAGAAGGACTGCATCTCTGCAAAGGTGAGTTGTGGGGCAGCACGAATGCACTAGAAGAGCTGCTCCACTGTCCCTTCGCAGCCTTGGGCTAGGTCCACCCTTTGGGAGCTTTCAGACCCAACCTTCATACTGATGCATCATCTTGTCCCCAGATCCCTCTCTCCTGTCATCCACACTCGGAGGAAGAAGTGCCATCTTTGAGAAACTTCAGTCAACATAACCTCTCGGCCTGGGAGGGTCTGTTCAGTTTGCTGTGGAAGGGAGGTGGGCTGTGCCTTATCCAGAGCTGTCCAAAATGTGGATCCCATCTGTTAGTAAAAGATCTGCCCATCCCTAACAGGAGCAGTGTGACTTGGGTTCTTATAGCAAAGGGTTGCAAATAAAGATCTCTTGAGACCTGATTGTGATGTGAACCAGAGGCAACCAATATGGTGTTTTCTAGATCTTGTTGGGATATGACTCCTATCATTCTTGACCATTAGCCATGCCTGGTGGGACTGATGGAAGTTTTAGTCCCAACAAGTGCTGGAGAGCACCGTGTTGGCTGCTCTGGTGGAAGCACTAGTCTGTGAAAGCTTATGCCACCATAAATTGGCATAATTGAGTTATATAGATAGAAGTGAGTGTGGTTTGACTTATAAAGCCTGATGGCTAAAGACTGCTGAATATATATTTGCATATAAATATGTTAACAAAGAGTGGGGAAAGAGGTCCCTCTCATACTTTTAATGTAGTATCAAAACCAAAAGACTACTTTGTGTGTTGTAATATACAGTGATACCTTGGTTCTTAAATGCCTTGGTTCTCAAACGCTGAAAACCCGGAAGTAAGTGTTCTGGTTTTCGAACAATTTTTGGAAGCCGAACATCTGATGCGGCTGTTGGCTATTGTTTCCGGGGCACCTGCACCAATCAGAAGCAGAGCCTTTCTTTTTGAACATTTCGGAAGTCAAACAGACTTCTGGAATGGATTAAGTTTGGCACTTTGTTTTTGCTATTTATTTTGCGTTTTTGTTTTTGAGGCATTTTTGGTTAATTTGGTTTGTGACTGTGTGGAACCCAGTTCAGCTATTGATTGATTGTGTGACTACGGAAATGGATAAAAGCCCCCCATCCAAACAATGACTAGCATCAGTGCAGGTAAAAAAAAAAAAATAATTTTAATTTTTATCACCAATAATACTGTCTTACTTATTTTATAGTACAGTAACTGATTATTGCTTTCATTTTATAGATCAGTGGTCTCGTTAGATAGTAAAATTCACATTAAATTGCTGTTTTAGGGGTTGTTTTTAAAAGTCTGGAACAGATTAATGCATCTTGCATTACTTTCTATGGGAAAGCGCACCTTTGGAATGGACTTCCGGAACGGATTAAGTTTGAGAACCAAGGTACCACTGTACTCAGCTTTGATCACAGAATTGTAGAGTTGGAAGGGACCCCAAGGGTTGTCTTCGTCAACCTCCCTGCAATGCTACCAATGTGCTATGGTGGGCTCAAAGTTGGAGTGATGGCAGGGAGAGATCCCACTTACAACATGGTGGGAGCGAAGCCTAGAGAGGGACTGGAAAGCTGAGGCCCACTTTCTCTTCCAAAGTGTGTTTGGAAAAACAGGTCAGTCGAGGAAGGGTTGCAGTCTGATTTTGAATAAACTAGTACATATTTAACAGTATATCTTAACCTTTTGGTTTTGATCAAAGGAAGTTCAGTTTCTTTTTCTGTGATTTGAGGATAAAATGTCTGGTTCTGGATAAAGCAACAGGTCTCCCCACCCCCACCCCTCCCATCTTGTTTCTCTACATCTACATGACCTCTAGCCCATTGACAGGTTCTGCTGCTCTCTCATGTATTTCAGGATGTCGCTCTTCACAGTGCCAATGTTGGTCCTGTGTGCCCACCTCATCACAGGCTTCCCGTCCGGACCAACCAAAAACTTCTCAAAGTTCCACTTGATATCGTGGACCTTCAGCGGTTCCCAAAAAAGTTTCTTGGGGTCACCAAAGCTTTCTAAAGGAGGCGGGCAGGAGTTCTAGCAGAGAGAAAGAAAAGCATTATTTACTTTTCTGTTTGTTAGAAATGGAGGCAATTTGATAGAACGTGCTTTAAGAAGTATAAAAACAAGCTTTTCGTCATTGCTCTAGTGGTGTAGGGGAGATGTAGGCAGCTGTGAGCAGGAAGAGAGGAGTCTGAAATGTACTTCCTGGCAGCGACATTTGAGCCTAATAAAGGGCCAAACTGCCCTATCCGCAAGTGGATAATGATGCAGCAACCTGTTTTGTTCTTAAATGAATACCAGTCAGGAGGGAAGAAGGTGCTTAACCCCTCCTCACCAGCTGCTTTTCTGCTTAAAATTTCTCCCCCTCCCCAGCTGCTTTTTTCTCTCTGCCACGTTACACATAGGTACTTGCGTATCTAAAAACTTATAATTTTCTTGGCAGCCTCACCCCTGACATTTCTTAAAGAGAACTTACTTTCTTGGATCCCGAGTTACATTTCCATTAATGGGAGGGCCATGATCTATTTATGGGAGGGACCTGTGTCCATTGGATACCCACACTGGCAGAAGAAGGAGAGAAAGAGAGGCATTTCTCTCTGATTTCCCCTTATGGACCCCTGCTCCATCTTCTAAGCTCTTTTATAGGAGACCCCAGTCCTGATTATAAGAACCCTGCTGAATCAGGCCAAAGGCAATTCAGCATCCTTGTTCTCACAGTGGTGAACCGTTGGAGCAGATTTAGTGGGGGCACAAGGGGAAAGGAATAATTTGGTTAGAAATGCCCCCCTGTCTGTCAGTGAGAGCATCATCGGAGCGTAGTTCTGTTTGCGGAATCCTTGGCTCCAAGCTATTTCCCTTAACATCTTCATGAGCCAGGATGAGAGGTGGTAGAGGTTCAAAGGAGCAGATACAAACCTTCAAGAAGGTGTAGATTCTCTGTTCTTTATCCCCATTCACATCTCCTTTCTGAAAGAGCTGGAAATTTGGGACAAAACCTCCTCCAGGCCTGACGTATCTGGAATAGAAGGAGCAAGTTTAACCAGCTCTTTCGCAGAGAGGCTGCAACAAGGAAAAGTCTCTACTCTGTTCAGAGGACAGCCTCCTGGCCCCTGCTCAGAATCTATTAGGCACAGTCCCTGCTGCCCAGCCGTAAATATCCTTTCCATTCCCTGCTCCCACGCAATCACTATTTACAGGGAAGTGTAGGTAAGTTCCCTAGAGATTAAAGTTTGTTGCCTGCCCCACCTTCTTGCCAGAAGGAGAAGAGAAGTAAAAATTAGCAATACAGTGGTACCTTGGGTTAAGTACTTAATTCGTTCTGGAGGTCCGTTCTTAACCTGACACTATTCTTAACCTGAAGCACCACTTTAGCTAATGGGGCCTCCTGCAGCTGCCGCGCTGCCGGAGCACAATTTCTGTTCTCATCCTGAAGCAAAGTTCTTAACCTGAAGCACTATTTCTGGGTTAGCGGAGTCTGTAACCTGAAGTGTATGTAACCTGAAGCGTATGTAACCCGAGGTACCACTGTACGTGCATGTGAGTCTGCTCTGGGGTACTCACCTCAGTCCTGGAAGGATTTCTGCGTTCGTGCCAGGTTCTTGTTTTCCAAATTGATTGCATGGGAAACCTAGGACAACCAGTCCATGATTTCGCAGCTCATTCTGTAGTGCATTCAGTTCTGCAACATAATCACCAACAGAGCAAAATCCCAATTCAGACTCTAATTGAATTGCCACAGCCCCTGCATTCCACTGCAATTTCAGCTACAACCTGTACCCCAAACACCTGCCATTTGAGGATCACACTTCTGATGGTGACAGCTTATGCCACAATAAAAATGGTTACCATTTAAGGTGCCAAAAGAATTAATACAATCGGCTCTCCCTCTAAAAGTCACCTGCAGGACTTAGCTCAATAAAATACTTGGCTCAAAGCCTACTTATGTGATGGAGCCATCCTGAAGTCAACAAGAGTGGCATCTCTGAACATTGCGTTGTGGAGATGAACCTCCAAGAATGGTCCATTTGGTCCACCATGCTGTTCTCACAGTCGCCAACCAGATGCTCATAGAACTGAGAAAGCAGGACCAATGCACAATAACACACTCCCCTCCTGATGCTTCTGGCGGCTAGTATTCAGAAGGCAGTATTGCTGCTGACCATCAAGACAGAACACCGCCATCATGACTAGTAGCTACTGATAGCCTTCTCCTCCATGAATTTGCTCTTTTAAAGCATCCAGGTTGGTAGCAATCGCTGCATAAATTAATGATGCGCTGCCTGAAGGAGTAATTTATCTGTCCTGAATCTCCCAAGGGAAAGGCAAATCTGCCTAAGTGTAAATATGCCTGGACTGAGCCTCGGAACCTGTGCTTAGGCCAGATCTCATCTGCTGCACGTGACACAATAACAAAGAGGAAAGTATCACAGAATAGAGATGGTTTCCATCCCTACCAAATAATCTTAGCTAGTCTTCATGCTTCTGGGCTTAAGAGACAGGCTTTCTCAGCTTCTGGCATTGCTGGAAGTCTAGTGCCTCCCATCAAAAGTATCCACCGCTAGGGCATGTGCTGCTAGCTAGGCTTCTCTTCCTAGCTGAGAATCTTACCAAGGTACTGCATTGTGAGTCCTCAGTAGGTGGCCACATTGACAAAGAGGACCATCCTCCCCGAGTACTGCTGGAAAGGGATGTACTCATCACCGTTTATGGTGAGAGCCCCATAGTCGTAGATTGTTCCTGCTTTCGTGTTGTAGCAGTCCACCTGGAGGGAAACAAGAGAGACTCAACCTGAAGAAGGATAAGAAGGTGAAAGAAGATACTCTGGAATGCAGATCTGCACCAGGGCTTTTCTAAGAGCTGCTTTGACAGCTCATATACATTTCCACAAGTGTATCCAGATGCCCATACCATGGAAGGAGATCGGACCACAACAGGGGAGGGGGGCCTCAGGCCAAATGTTCCATGCAGGTCTTTTTACCTAGCCTTTGGGACTCTACTGGTCTTTCTTCACCTTATCCTGGAGTGCTTCTGCCTGGCTAAAGTGTGCCCTAGAATTCTGAAAACAACTCTAGATTGCCTGGTTAGAGGGGGATGTGTGAGCATGTGCAGAACGCAGCCTACTGTGCAAAGATTATATATGTTGCTCCTCCCACTTTAGGCTCTTGCCCTGCTCTCCTCTGGCATGTGACCTTTGGCAAATTGCCCAGAAGAGAATGCAGCCTGAGGTGGTCAAAGATTCCCTACCTCTAGAGTAGTATGAGAACCAGTCATCCCACACAGTCTAAATGGGTGGCAGTGAGCTCTTCAGTGACTTCCAGCTTTACAATACAAAATACTGCAGGGCTGACAACAGCACCTCTGTCTGCAGGGACGCGGGAACATCAGGGCTGGCCCAGATTTCCTCTGTGCATGGAGGAGAGTCTGCCTGTGTCTGCCCCTTCCCAAGCTCAGCAAATGCACGGTGGCAGGGTGCATGGCTCGGGTGCAAATGCCCAGTGTGTCTAGACACTCCTGATGTGGTGATAAAAGAAGCCATCCTTGCTGAACTCCCTTCTTCTTTAGAGCTGGCAAAAAGGCACAGGAGCATCTTCCAAGCAGAGGTGTTGACAAACCTATGAATGTATTTAGAGGAAGTGTATAATGAAAGATGAAATACATACAGTAGGGTGGGCACACCCTTCTGGTGCTGGGTGCTGAAAATATATTCCATCCTCAGTGGTGAGGAAGGGAAGAGCTAAAGTTATTGGTAGAACAACTGTTTTGCAGGTCCTGGGCTCACTTCCTGGCATCTCTGAGTAGGGCTGGGTAAAATCCTGGCCTGAAACTCTCGAGAGCTGTGCTGTCAGTTATACCTGCCAACTTCCTGGGTGCCCAAGCACCCACAAAAGTTCCCATGAAGGGGCTGGGCACCCACAAATTTCAGTGCCAGGGCCACACATGCTGCATGACAGCCACGGTTCTGGGCACCCAAGCTGGCACTCCTGCTGCCAGTCAGTACTGGTCTGGACCGATATAATAATAATAATAATAATAATAATAATAATAATAATAATAATAATAATAATAAAAAATAATTTTATTTATATCCCGCCCTCCCCAGCCGAAGCTGGGCTCAGGGCGGCTAACAACAATCAAAATAATCCAACGTTCTAAAAACATTCATTATAAAATTAATTAAAATCAAATTGATGGCAACCATTAAGCAAAATTCTGTGCAGATTGCCAGAGGAGGGGGTCAGGCTGCGCCCTGACCAAAGGCCTGGTGGAACAGCTCTGTCTTGCAGGCCCTGCGGAAAGATGTCAGGTCCCGCAGGGCCCTAGTGTCTTGTGACAGAGCGTTCCACCAGATTGGAGCTGCGGCCGAGAAAGCCCTGGCTCTAGTTGAGGCCAGCCTAACCTCTCTGTGGCCTGGGATCTTCAGGATGTTTTTATTTGCAGACCGTAAATTTCTCTGTGGGACATACCAGGAGAGGCGGTCCCGTAGGTACGAGGGTCCTAGGCCATATAGGGCTTTAAAGGTTAAAACCAGCACCTTAAACCTGATCCTGTACTCCACCAGGAGCCAGTGCAGCTGGTATAGTACCGGATGAATATGATCTCGCAGCGAAGACCCCATAAGGAGTCTCACTGCAGCATTCTGCACCCGCTGGAGTTTCTGGGTCAGTCTCAAGGGCAGCCCCACGTAGAGCGAGTTACAATAATCCAGTCTGGAGCAACGTCCTATGGCAGAGCAGTTTATAATTGGTGACTGAAGAACTGCCCCCACCACTTAGCTCTTGATGGTCACCTAGAAACCCATGGTTACTAGGCTCTGATCTGTACACTTCATCATTTGCTCTGAACTTCTGGTTCACTGCAGGAGAGAGGAAATCTATTTGCGTCAGAAGCCACAGATCAAGCACTGCTAAAGCTGTTTTGCTTTTCCACTTTGCAGGGACAGGTGCTGGATGACAGAGATGGGTCCCCTTTACTGCAGGCCAACCCAGATTTGTTCCTGTTCAAAGTTTTGTTCCAAGTCAAATCCTGGATTACAGCCATGGGATAGGAAGGGGAATGTTAACGGTGGAGGGGGATTAACACTTGTGTACGTCTTTTGGCTCTAAACAAACCAAAGCCACGTCGCACAAAAAATACTAATCGAAGACACAGAACAAGAGGAGTCAGTTTCTGAGACCAGTTATTAAGTAGCGGTAAAAGGTACAAGGGTAAAAATAGCACTGGCCAGTGAACCCACAAAAGATGGACAAACATTTCAACCGTTGTAAACAGCTGAAATACAGACCACAGGAATGAGAAGCTTGGAGAAGCACTGTCATTTCCTTGGCTTTTAAAGATAGCCTTGAGAGGGCAGGGGTATATGTAAGCATTTGGCAAGCTGTTTCTCCATCAAATGCTGTGGATTGAAACTCCCATCAGTCAGCACAGTAGATTGCTGTACAGTGGTACCTTGGGTTACATATGCTTCAGGTTACATACGCTTCAGGTTACAGACTCAGCTAACCCAGAAATAGTACCTCGGGTTAAGAACTTTGCTTCAGGACGAGAACAGAAATCGTGCTCCGGCGGCGCGGCGGCAGCAGGAGGCCCCATTAGCTAAAGTGGTGCTTCAGGTTAAGAACAGTTTCACGTTAAGAACGGACCTCTGGAACGAATTAAGTTCTTAACCCAAGGTACCACTGTAATGGGAACAAGACAGGAACAGTCTACTTAGGCTAGATGTGACTGGGAGCAACAAGTTTGGAAGCCCTTCTCTTTCCTTCCCATAATAAAAGTGACGATGTCTTTGTACCTCTGCAGCACCATCCAATGTGTTTGCTCTGCCGGAAGCCCCACTGAATCCAATGCAGCCTGTCTCCTAGCATGTATGCTTGGCGTGTGCCCCAATGCACATCTTGTACAGCAGGCATGAGGCAACTTTGGCCCTGCAGTTGCTGATGGACTGCAACTTCCATTGGCCTTGATACTGGCCACGCTGGCCAGGGTTGATGGGAGATGTAGTCCAGCAACATCTGGAGGGCCAAAGTCTCCCCACCCCGCCTCACAGCTGCTGCTCTGGAGAGAAATGGAAATATACAATTATGGAGGTGGAAGGGACCCCAAGGGTCATCTAGTCCAACCCCCTGCAATGCTGGAATATTTTGCTTACAGGGCTTGAACCCGCAACCCTGAGATTAAGAGTCTCGTGCTCTACCAGCTGAGCTAGGAATGGTGATTTAATATTTTCACACCACTTGTTTTTGCACGTAGGTAATGCTTCCCCGCCATCTTTCTGTGACCCACACAAGTTGGTCTTGTGCATCGGTGCAGGTATGAGCAGAAACTGCTTTAAATGGACCAGCAACATAGTGGCTATTGTGCTTCCCTTCTTTAGGCAGATTATATGTGGCTTTCTTATTCATAATAAGATGTCACTGAGGTTTCTCTCACATCTCTGCCACACTATCTGCCTGTGCAGATAGCCCTGGGAGTAAACAAGTCACATGGGACCTATCCTATCTTGCCTAACCTTGTCCTTTGGACTGATGACATTGGTGCACGAGTCGCATCCATCTCCCGTGCTTTAGACAGCAGCTCCCCCTTTCCCTGCTCGAGATTAAAGTTCCGTGCTACAGAGGATCTGCCTGACCTGCAGCACTATATCTCCGGGTTCCTCTCCTGCCCTAGGTGGGATTCAGATATCAGTTAGGAGCTGGGGGGTGAGATTCACACTGGGTCCTTTGCAACCATAGTATCATTTATCATCACAGCTATCCTGTGAGGCTGATCTTCTGAGTTTCACAATAAGACAAATGGGTATTTATAGCATTCCTGGCAAGAACCTAAGGATGTAAGAAGGACCCTGCTGGATTGGACAAAGGACGATGGCTCCGTAGCAGGACACCTGCTGTACCATGAAGAAGGTCTCTGGTTCAATCCCCCGGCATCTCCAGGTGGAATAAAATAATTTTATTATTTGTACCCCACCCATCTGACCGGGTTGGGGAATACACACATACAACCGCATCTGAAATTCTGGAGATCTGCTGCCAGTCAGAGTAGACAATACTGAACTAGATGGACCAGTGGTCGAACTCAGTACAGTATTAGGCAAGCCCCTAGGTTTATGCTCCTCTGGCCCATCTAGTCCAGCATTCTGTTTTCGTGGTGGGCAGCCTGCTACCTTTGGGAATGCCACAATCAGAACGTGAACCTCCATAGCCCTCTCCTGTTCATGTCCCTCAGCAACTGGCATTTAGACGCATGCTGCCTCTGATACTGGACATCAGATATAGCCGTCGTAACTAGTAGTCGCTGATAGGGTCAGCCTCTGTGGAGGTGTTTTATCGTTTAAAGCGCTTGCCCAGCAGCATCCAGGTCAAAATTCACAAGATCACCCTGATATAATCATCCTGGAAAACGTGAAATTTCCGTTCAGAAACTAGCTGAGCGAGACAGAGAAACAGCCTGCCAGCTCACATGCCTGGGAAGAAGGGGGACAGCGCAGGGACAGGCTGATCATAAAATGCGCTTCATTCCTTTCACCACTTGATAAGCAGCAAGTTTACACAGCTAAAAGGAGCACTCCCTTTGTCCTCTGACAATGCCCACAACAATATAGGCTCAAATACATACCCTGATCTAGATACACAATTTCAAAGGCATTGTGGGAGAGGAGTTGAATATAAACTGGGATCTGCCATTCTGCCCATAATTTTGTGGTATGAAATCTCTAGTCCCTACGCAGGCCAGATCAGGTTGGTTCCCACTGGCTGCAGATTCATGAGGGGTGCTTGATTGTGCAGAGAGTATTATGTTATATAAATCACTAGGCAGCTGTTGCTCGTCCTCACCAAACCCTGCTGTCCGATACTGCATGGTTTCAAACCAGAATACAAGAGCTGTCACATCCCAGGTTATCTTCCTGTTTGAGCACCCATTGAATGGTACTGCAATATCTTACCTTCTGTTGTTCCTGTCCCAGATTTGGCTGAATTAAGCCAGCTAAGAGCAAGGGCAAAATCCACGTGTCCTTATGTCTGCCCCTCATGGTTGTGGCAGCCACAGGGACAAGGGGGTAAGCAACCTCCCTTTGCTTCCCCAGAGGGCTGCTGCTTGCCGCAGGTGTCTCTCTGTCTCCGCCACTCAAACACCGTTAGCAACTTCCAGCAAAAATGCTGCGATAAATAGGGTGAAGCAGAACGCCTCTGGCCAATCATGGAACAGCAAGGACGTGTGGGCTGCTCCTGCAAATATTAACCGTGTAGGCTCTGAACTCAAGAATTCCTCACAGATTGGTGTGCCATGTGCTGTCTTAGGGGTGAGCTCACGTAAAATCCATCTTAGAGAGAATGTCAGTGACCAGAATTTGGACTAGAGAGAAGATTCAAGAATATAACATGTTCCCTGTTATCTGCTGGGAACTGTAGCTCTGTGACACACAAACCGCAGCTCCCAGGATAATTTGGGATGCACATAAATAAAGCTCTTAGGCTAAAATTCTATATCCACTTATGTGGAAGTGGCCTTGAACTCAGTAGAATTTACTTATGAGTAGGTATGCACAGGCCAGTTAATATCTCTGTATGTTCATTTCTGCATTTAATTTCATTCTGGCTGGCCTCCCTGCTCACAATTTATCTAATGATTTTGAAGATTTTGTATACAGTGGTACCTTGGGTTACATACGCTTCAGGTTACAGACTCCACTAACCCAGAAATATTACCTCAGGTTAAGAACTTTGCTTCAGGATGAGAATAGAAATTGTGGCAGCGGGAGGCCCCATTAGCTAAAGTGGTGCTTCAAGTTAAGAACAGTTTCAGGTTAAGAACGGACCACCGGAATGAATTAAGTACTTAACCTGAGGTACCACTGTACTGTTCTCTTCCTAATGTTGCTGTTTGCAATATGATTGATTCAAAATGATATGAATGAAGATGAATGAATAGATTTTGTGGATCGCTGTGAGCTCCTTGCAAAGGTTACCAAATAGAAAAGCCTGCGGATGGCTATCTTAAATAAACAAGAACTTAAAAGTGTGAGATGTGAAAGCAACATTTCTTGGAAGAAGACAGGGCAGTTGTGCCCATTTGCCCAGAAGCAGCCTGAGGTGGGACTGGAACACGATGAAAAAGGCCTTGCAATCTTGGTAAAGCTCAGTTGGTTAGAGCGTGGTGCTGATAACGCCAAGGTTGCAGGTTCGATCCCCGTATGGGACAGCTGCATATTCCTGCATTGCAGAGGGTTGGACTCGATGATCTTCAGGGTCCCTTCCAACTCTACATTTCTATGACCCTATGAATTGAAAGCAGTCTCTACAGCTGACACGTCAGTCTAAAAGACTGAGCAGAGAGTATAGGAACTTGGGCTTGGGAGCGTGCAGGCAGCCAATGTTACTGGAATAGAATTGGTGCGATATGATCTTTTCACCTCAGTCAGCCAGTTGGGCAGCCAAGTTCCACACTAATTGAAGCTTGACATAATAGTCCAGTCTTGAAAATCCAGCTCAGATTACTGCAGTCAATATTTCCCTGTTCAAATAATTAATATGTTTTAGAACATTAGAATCAGAACATTAGAATTAATAAGATTAGAACATTGGGCCAACATAAGCTGGTTGAAGGCACACTGTTCTACTGAGGGAACCTGTGCCTTAAGCAATGTGAATGGCTTACCCTCTTAGCAGTCCGTATAGGGCTGGGGCAACCCCAGAAAAATAGAAGAAGAAGAAGAAGAAGAAGAAGAAGAAGAAGAAGAAGAAGAAGAAGAAGAGGAGGAAGAGTTTGGATTTGATATCCCGCTTTATCACTGCCCTAAGGAGTCTCAAAGCGGCTAACATTCTCCTTTCCCCTCCTCCCCCACAACAAACACTCTGTGAGGTGAGTGGGGCTGAGAGACTTCAGAGAAGTGTGACTAGCCCAAGGTCACCCAGCAGCTGCATGTGGAGGAGCGGGGAAGCGAACCCGGTTCACCAGATTACGAGTCCACTGCTCTTAACCACTACACCACTCTGGCTCTCAGAGTCACAGCTTCTGTCTTGATCCCGGGGTGCCCCAATTTCTGCTGGCCAGCAGATGGGGGCAGCGAAAGGAACTCCTGGGGTGACAGTAGCAGCAGCATTAGGAAGGAGGCATGATGGCTCCTTCTCAAAGCCTACTTAGCATTTACTAGGCTTTTGGGAAGAAATGGCAGCCTGCTATTTATTTATTTATTTATTTATTTATTTATTTATTTATTTCTCTCTCTCTCTCTCTCTCTCTCTCACACACACACACACACACACACACACACACACACTGCACAGGAAAAGCGAGACCTTAACCTGTGGTGGCATATTATCAATATCAGTGCTTTTTTCTGGGGGGGGGGGGAGACGCAGGGGGACGCATACTCCAAAACATTTTGTGAATCTAAGTTTGGCCTCATTGAGGGGTAGTATTTCAATATGAGTAGGAAACTGAGACTACCCCTAAACATTTTTTAAAAGAAAAAAAAGCACAGATCAGTATGGTGTGTTTCTTTGCTTTTTGTTTTTTGTTTTTCTTTATTATTAGCCAGAAAAAAACAGATACTGCCTTGGCCTGTGGATCAGTGGAAGAGAGGCTGATCGCAGAGTAAATGGACACAGCAGATGGACTAGATTTCAGCAAAGTGTAATTTGGTTGGACAACTCAACCAGTAGCTTTTGATAAGAGAATATCATATCAAAAGGTTATAAGTTTGCTGTGTTGGGGCCCAACACAAGCTTGGCATCCAAATACATAAAGGAGTGTCTCTTTCCAGATCCCTTTCCTTGTGACTTAAGGTGTTGTCAAGTGTTTCCAGAGGTTGTGGTGGTGCATTTTTAGTAGAATGGAAGGAGAAACTGGTGATAGTAGTTGGGTGACTGAGAGGGAGATACACAATTCCACATCGGATGCTTTGTTCTCTTGAATAGAGAGGGGGCAATTCTGAGCTTGCCAACTTTAGTAGCGCTGCTGAACTTGGGACGTCATGTGTGAATCTTAAATCCTGCATACAATTGCATAATGTACATACCGCTCAACCGTCCTGGTTTAAGCGAGACATCCCGGAATTACAGAAGCCATTCCGGGTTCTGATTGGATCCCAGAATGTCCTGTTTTTTGGTCCAGCACTCTGGCATGAGTCAGCTGTCTTGTGCCAGAGACCAGGACAAAAAGGAGCCCGTTTTTTGGTCTCAGTTTCTGGTGCAAGTCAGCTGGCTCTTTCAAGAGCTTGGGACCAAAAAGACTAGCAACCTGATTTGTCTCATTGGGATGCTGGAGAGTATGAATGTGTTCCATGGTGTGCCAAGTGGTGGTGTGACTATGCATTGTGATTGTGTGTGTGTGGTCTCCATAAGAATTTTTCAAGCTTCCAAATATGCCAAAAATTCAGATTAATTTATTACAGATTGCCACTGATTACAGCTAGTTAACAGGTGTTGAAAATTGACACAGTGATCCTTTTTATTCCAATTTTCAACAGGTATATCATATATTTCTTTCCACCTTTTGTGAAAACTACCAAGACACTTTATTCAGGGTGTGTTTTTCAAGGAAGGCAATTGTGCCTTAATTTGGTGGAGTTCTGAGCAGCGATTCAAATGCTCTTCAGGTTTTCATACCCAATTAAAGTCAACTAACAGTGACAGCATATACACAGATCAAATGTGAAGCAAGAATTTTGATAAGGTCTGCAATGTTTGCAGAGAACCACCTTGTAGATGCTGTGAGCAATGCTGAAATATATATGTGAAATATAACCATGTTGTGCAGAGCCTCAGTGAATTTGAAGACTTGCAAAACTCATTTAGGCAAATGGGGCCTAATTCTAGATTTATCTCCATCCTCCACACCCCTCACCCCCCACTGAGTTCTTTCAAATAACACTAAGACTAAGGATGAGGAGGAAGAACCTGATTGGCTGTACCACCCCCTGAACTGGTTGTAAATAAAAAGTCAGGCAGATGGGGCGTGCTGGGGGCAGACTGAGGTGGTCAGGGCAGGGCCCCATTTGCAGGAAAGGGTTAGCCTCCCCTGCTCTCTACGCAGATGTTTTCTAGATCAGTGACACAGGCACTGTGGAACCAGAGAGCATTTCAGGAACAAAGTGTACCTTTCAAAGGGTTCATAGTTTAATCCTACTGTAGTCCTGCCAAATCTTTTCAGCAAATTGATTAATGATTTTCAGGTCAAACAGCCTGCCTATTTATGAGACTTCACCCATTCCCTGCTTTGTCTTTGAGTCATCTTCATCTCAAGAATTTCAGTTTTTAATTGAGGTTTCTCAAGCAATCACCTTGGCTATTACAAAAAGATAAGCACATGCTAGAGCTGAACTACTGAAATCAAAATTTTCTCTTGAGAAAACCATCTTCTCAAGATATATATTTTATTTTAGTAGTTCTTCTAGTTAGGTAACGTGAAAAATGTCAACTGAGAGCCAATGAAGTTAAAAAATTACAGAAGAGGGGAGAAATATAAAAATCTGCTGGAAAGGAAAACACCTTTATGGCTATCTCCTTTATGGCTATTACAATTAAGAGAATCAATATGGATAGACAGTGGGCAACTAACAGGGAATTGCTGCACTTTACAGAGGGGGAACCTAAACTGAAATCAATGGAAAGTGTAAGGAGCCATGTTACGGACTGAGTTCAATATCATCAGTTACATGCAATGTTTAAAATAGACAGGAAAAATGGTTCTTTGGACCAAAGTTCTCAATTCGAAAAAGAACTAACTTCTACAAAACAAAGAAAAACTTTTATCTAAAATGTACATTCTGTTATTAGATTGGGAAACAAAGACGAGCTTGTCAAAGCTTCTATGGCACACAGGGCAATAGATGTAGGGCATAATATAGATTTTAATCTCTGGGGAAAACTTTGGAAAAGCTATATGAAATTTAAGCATGTTATTATTTGAAGGAGAACTACCTGCAAATGATTTAAGATGATATTTAACACCATGTACGCTTGCTAAGATGTTTAAAACTGAATCAGATAAGTGCAGGAGGTTGAGGGAATGTTTGTTCATATGTGGTGGACCTGTAAAAGGGTAAGAGTATTGGGAAAAAATCCATAATGAATTGAAAAAAATGTTTAAAAGTACTCCCCCTCCCCCCCAAAAAACAGAGTCCTTTTTGTTGGGATACTTTAGATGGAAATTCCCAGGTGTGAAGAAAGGTTATTTATGTATGCCACTACTGTGGCCCGTGTTTTGTTTGCCCAAAAAGGGAAACTGAGCGAGGTCCCAACTAAAGAAGAATGGCAACTTAAGCTGAGAGAATATACACCGCTTGCAGACTTAACATATAGAATAAGACGAAGAACATACATTTAGAGAAGACTGGGGAGAAATTGTGTACACTTGAAAAAGTTGGCAGCATTAAGATAAATTCAGCAGTGTAAATAAGTTTTGATGGATGCAATAATGGAATACTGAACGGTTTAGTTTCTGTAAAATATGCAGGGATTTATGATATGCAAAATGAACCATGGAAAGAGAAGAAGGGAAGTCATTCCCAAGCCAGGCAAGCACTTCCTGACTTAGGGGAGGAGGCAGGAGGGTTGCAGGATCATGTCAGAGGTTCGCGCCTCCTTCCCAAAGCCCAGGAAGCCGAATGCAGAGCAACGGAAGGCAACTTCATGTGCTGGAAAGAGGCAGAGAGGGTGATTTAGATGTTGCCAAGTGGGGTGAACCCTTTGTCCCTGTTTTCTGCCCCAGATTCTGCTCCTCTTGAAGAGGCCTGAGATGCTCCTCCCAGACTCAAGGGCAGCTTCAAAGGGCATGGGAAGACATCATGGTGCCCATTTGGGGAAGGTCGGCAGGAGCAGCGCAGAGCTGGGATCAGCCTGTCCAGAACGTCCTCAGGAAGACACCTTGTTGCTTCTACCCGCAGGAAGGAGTTTTGCGAAATCTTTCCACACTTAAAACCCCGCCCAAGGCGGCATACAGCAGGAAAGGATTTGTGTAATTGCAAAAGTATAGCAAAAGAAGGCCTAAGCAAGAAATAAAAATGCACCAGAGCATACGGTACATGACAAAATTAAACCACCCCCAGATAAGTCATAATGAGATCTAAAAATAAAGATACAAAAAAACCAATAGCAATAACAGCAAAATTAATGTCTCCATGGTGGACATCAGAAAAAAGCACTGGGTATGCTAGTGTTTTAAATTTATCATGCAGATGGGGCCTCTGACTGTCCTTGGCTCTGGCTCCACCTATTGTTGGCCTCCCTGCCTTCCACTATACCAGTTTTAATGGGCAGGCACCAGCTATCACTGGCAGAGAGACAGCAGACTGGCAGAGAGACAGCAGAACATCTTGATCTATATATGGCAACCTGAGCATTTTTAGGCAAGGCTTAGGCAGCGATGGAGGGGCTGCTTATATCCAATTAGACATATAAATAATCTTCTTCTTTGGCAATCACTTGTAGCCGAATAAGATTGTCATCCATAAACATGGTTTTAACAATGAGTCTGTAAGTGACTGTGGAGGCCAATTCTGGATCCACACGTCCTTCCACAGTGGGGACATTGGTTCCCGGGCGGGAGTTGATCACAGTGTGGATTTGCCAAGCGTGCCTTCTTCTTAACATGTTTCTCCCTTGTGTTCTGAGTTCGAGTGTCTTCAAAGTCCATGACACCTTTGGTAAATGCTGTTCTCCAACTGGAGCGCTTGCAGGCCAGTGTTTCCCAGTTGTCGGTGTTTATACTACATTTTTAAAGATTTGCCTTGAGACAGTCTTTAAACCTCTTTTGTTGACCACCAGCATTACGCTTTCCATTTTTAAGTTCAGAATAGAGTACAGTGGTACCTCGGGTTACAGGCGCTTCAGGTTACAGATGCTTCAGGTTACAGACTCTGCTAACCCAGAAATAGTACCTCGGGTTAAGAACTTTGCTTCAGGATGAGAACAGAAATCATGCAGCAGTGGCGCGGCGGCAGCAGGAGGCCCCAGTAGCTAAAGTGGTGTCTCAGGTTAAGAACAGTTTCAGGTTAAGAACGGACCTCTGGAACAAATTAAGTTCTTAACCCGAGGTACCGCTGTAGTTGCTTTGGAAGATGATAATCAGGCATCCACACAACATGACAAGTCCAACGAAGTTGATGTTGAAGAATCATTGCTTCAACACTGGTGATCTTTGCTTCATCCAGTACACTGATATTAGTTTGCCTGTCTTCCTAAGTGATGTGTAAGATTTTTTGGAGACACCGTTGATGGAACCTTTCGAGAAGTTGGAGATGGCGTTTATAAGTGGTCCATGTTTCACAAGCATATGTAGTAAGGTTGGTAGTTCAATAGCTTTGTAAACAAGCATTTTGGTTTCCCTGCGAATGTCCCGGTCCTCAAACACTCTGCACTTCAATCAGGAGAAAGCCGCACTCGCAGAGCTCAGGCGATGCTGGATTTCGGCATCAGTGTTGACCCTTGTGGAAAGGGTCTCCTAGGTAGAAGTGATCAACATTTTCCAATTTTGGGCAAGGCTTAGGCAGAGAGGGAGGGAGGGGCTGCTTATATCCAATTAGACATATACATAATACAGCATAGCAGCTTAGATTACTAGGGCTTCTCCGTGCTCAGTTGATGAAAAAGATCACTCTCCATTTTTCAGTAGTATTTAATCACTGCTGCTTTCCCCTGAGGACTGGCTGCTTTGTGAGAAATGTGAGAAATGTTCATCAGAAACAAATTAGAAGTCTGTTTTGTCGGCCAGTTGTGCATGTGGCTGTATATATTCTTTGTATATACATTGTTTCCCAGTTTTATTCAATTATTCTCTTGTCTTATGGAGAACTGCCATGACAGTTCCATTGGCATGGAAAGCTGTTCCTTCAACACAGGGGATTCATATGGGTGAACAGGCCCTCGTAGGGATGCAGGTGGCACTGTGGTCTAACCCACTGAGCCTCTTGGGCTTGCCGATCAGAAGGTCGGCGGTTCGAATCCCTGCGATGGAGTGAGCTCCCATTGCTCTGTCCCAGCTCCTGCCAACCTAGCAGTTCGAAAGCACAACAATGCAAGTAGATAAATAGGTACCGCTGCGGCGGGAAGGTAAACGGCGTTGCCATGCGCTCTGGTTTCTGTCACGGTGTCCCATTGTGCCAGAAGCAATTTAGTCATGCTGGCCACATGACCCGGAAAGCTGTCTGTGAACAAACGCCAGCTCCCTCGGCCTCAAAGCGAGAAGAGTGCCACAGCCCCATAGTCCCTTTGATTGGACTTAACCGTCCTGGGGTCCTTTACCTTTTTTTTAACCTTAATATGGAATATCTCATAAGTTAAGGAATATGAAGGATTTGGTCACTACTACAACCACACTCAACAACAACAAAAGCCACCCAGAAATAGATCGGATATGATTCCGGATAACTCAAGAATAGTTGCACCATAGCCAAGGGCTTTGGATGCTCAGGACATATTTGGAAGTCTTGCTTTCAGTCTTCTTGGAAGTTGACAAACATTTGTGAAGGAAGAAGAAGGCGTGTAGATCTGTCTTTGCAGTAATGTGAAATAGGAAGGAACAGAAGTAGGCCTTGATCACAACGATGCTTTGTGAGAGGGATGTTAATCTGGAGCCTGGTCAGGGCTTTGTAGGGAATTAAGAAGGAAGGCTGTTCCTCCTTTCCCATTTGGATTAATCTTTCTCTGGTTGCACAGTGAGGGAGATTAAACTAATGTCCTGTTTTGATGAAACACACTACTATCTAGGTTGTTGTTCTATGTGCATCAGGAGATTAGTATTAAAAACAACGAAGAGATTTATTCTAGTTATTCTCTTGGTGTCAGCTAGCAAGCCCCACTCCCTGATCCACTTTGCATGCAAAGACAAGCACATTAATCTGAATTTTCATTCTAAGCATCCAGTGAGCCTGGCTAAATTCCACTAAATCCAATAAAAATCCCATTTTCTGGGGTTCTGGAATAAAACTCTAGGAACAAATCTTTAGTTATCTGAAGGCACAATCTATTTGAAGGCAGAGAGTTGCGATGGGTAGACAATAGGCGAAGAACAAATTTAAAATATGCAGTTAACATTTCAATTAAAAGCAGCAAAAAAGTAACCCCCCACCCCACCCCACTGTTTTTACCAGCAATGTTGAGAGCAAGGACAAATGAAATGTGCAGAGAACTTTACAGATTTCAGATATGCAAACATGTAAGCAAACATGTAAGCAGAAATGAGAATTGATATCTGCAGGGTTGGTATATATCTTCACTTCTGGAAAAGTTAGCAACACAATGAACACAATCTGCAAAACGTACTGGATCCTGCAGTTAGGTTTGTAAGAGTCATACATCCATTCTAAAGCTATGGATGTGCCCTTTAAAAAAGGTAACATAAAAGGCCTTTCTCCAGCATTTGCCTTTCAATTATGGGTTTTGTGCCAAAGCACACAGTGCAATTAGCACTATCATGTTCTCTCCATATGGATTATAGACGAGTAAGACAAGTTAGTCCACACAATCATTTAGTGTGAAACAGAAAACTCCATTTGCATTAACTTCCAGCAAGTTTTAAGTTACTCAGATAGAAATGTGATAATGCTGTACTGTTGTGTGATGTGCGTGACGAACCAGGCTCTGAGTAGCTTTGCTAGGTGAACTGTTGTGATAACAAAAGCAAGCTGGCATCCCAGAATATGTAATCTCTCAAAGGAGAGTTTAATCTTCTGAACAGTGCCTGGTATAAGATCCTAGCTGTGTTCTTGGCAGCTACCATATATGCTGGCAGTAGTAAGCTCTATTTTATAAGTGGGCTTGCTCATATAACCTTTTCTTCCCCAATAACTCCTGTTGAGAAAGAAGGATTATAGGAGGTGTGCTTTGCTGGCAGGAGGGCTGGCCCTGCCGTTAGACACAGTGAGGCAATCGGCTCAGGTGGCAGATACTGAGGGCTGTGGTGGGAAATCCCCTGGCTATTGCTCTGAAGCTTCCTGCCCATTCTCCTCTGTTTGAGATCAGAGCTGTGTCGGTCACACTGCCAGTCATGCAGACCCTCCAAGGTGGAGTTTGCAGCCATATAAAAAAATGCTGTGAAAATGCATTTTGAATTTATTTATTTTTTTGAAAAATACATTGAATTTGGCATAGCTCACTATCACCATCTAGTGTCACATTTGTACTTTACAACACATTTAAAATGTTTTATTTGCAGCTGTGTAGCTGTCCCTATTTTCCAGGGACAGTCCCGGATTTACAGAAGCTGTTCCAGTTTCTGATTTTATCCTGGAATCTCTCACTTTTCCTTACAACATCCCTATTTTCATCGGAGAAATGTTGGAGGGTGTGGTAAGACACCCCTATTTTCATTGGAGGGTATGGAGTTATTCAACCCCTGAGCCAAGAAGATAAGTAAGTATACAACCTTTATACAACATCTGGAGACAGCCCTGTATAGGGAAGGTTTTAAATGTTTCATGTTCTATTAAGTTATATAAAAACATAATTGGAAGCCACCTATTATGGAATAGGACGTCCCTATTTTCATCAGAGAAATGTTGGAGGGTATGGCACAACTAGCCTGCTGCCTTCAGGGGCAATGGAGGGCTGATCAATGGTCAGCCCAGTCAGCTTCTGTACAGGAATATATATATGTTTATGAAAAAAGTTCAATTCCTATCAGTACTGTGGAATATCCAAGTCTGGAAGACAGAGTAACGTAGAATGCTGCCTTATACCAAGCCAAGACACCAGTTCATCTTGCTCAGAACTGTATACCCCAACTGGCAGCACCCCTCCACCATTTCAGAGCAGGGTCTCTCCCATCCCATCCCTACCTGGAGATGCTGGGCAAGACAGATGCTCTGCCACTGAGCCACAGTTCTTCTTTTGGGACACGGGTGGCACTGTGGGTTAAACCACAGAGCCTAGGACTTGCTGATCAGAAGGTTGGTGGTTCGAATCCCCGTGACGGGGTGAGCTCCCGTTGCTCGGTCCCTGCTCCTGCTAACCTAGCAATTCGAAAGCATGTCAAAGTGCAAGTAGATAAATAGGTACCGCTCCAGCGGGAAGGTAAACGGCGTTTCTGTGCACTGCTCTGGTTCGCCAGAAGCGGCTTAGTCATGCTGGCCACATGACCCGGAAGCTGTCATGTGTTGGCTTCCTCGGCCAATAAAGCGAGATGAGCGCCGCAACCCCAGAGTCGGGCACGACTGGACCTAATGGTCAGGGGTCCCTTTACCTTTACTTTTATACTCACTCTTTAAGAGTTCTTGGAACGATATTTTTTGATATTGTTCTAAAATGTCAAGGCATTTGGTTTCTTGTTCGTAACATTTCCTTTTCTAACGTGTCTACCCACTTATTTGATGGGGAGAGCTCTGCATCGCCCTCTGGTGTCTCATTTTAATAACGTATTACTAACTATTTACAGTAAAGCTATTTGAAGCTGAGGCTTCAATACTTTGGCCACCTCATGAGAAGAGAAGACTCCCTGGAAAAGACCCTGATGCTGGGAAAGATTGAGGGCACAAGGAGAAGGGGATGACAGAGGACGAGATGGTTGGACAGTGTTCTCGAAGCGACTAACATGAGTCTGACCAAACTGCGGGAGGCAGTGGAAGACAGGAGTGCCTAGCGTGCTCTGGTCCATGGGGTCACAAAAAGTCAGACACGACTATGCTTTTTCACTCCAGATTTCACTCCAGACAGTCCCATAGAACCAAGTAAAGAATATTCAAGTAAAGAAACTCCAAAATTGCACTTATTTTTGGCTAAAGTGCTGGAGGCAGAATGGCTGAGCTCTCTAAGCGAACAGGAAACACCCAAACTTTCCTAAAATGGTGAAGCAAGCAGCATTGTACAGACTGGTTTTATAACACAGCACATTGTACACATCAGCTATCTGTGTAAACTTTGTACATTTCAGGGAGTTTTCTCTTTCAGGCAGAGGTTGGCCAGGTTTTGATGACATCAACTTGTCATTCCCAAATCCTAACAAATCTATGTTGTCTCAGTTGCTGAATTTCCTGACACTGCCGGAGAAAAGATCAGTGACCAGCCTCGACGACAAACACACGATCAGCCAAAGTGTCTATAACACAGAGAGTAGATGAAGACGGTTTACAGGAAACGTTTTTCGAGTCATGTGGGGAAGAGATGACAAAGCAGATTCTGAACTGTTTAATGATAAACCAGAATGCAATCCAGAGGAGGGGGGAAAGGAAGGTTGCTAATATAAAAGGGACTGTCCCATTTTGCAAGGTAGCGTGGGGAATTTTCAAGCAAATAAACTTAGGTAAAAACCCCTTCATTTATTTATTTAAATATGTCAGCGGGGTTAATACAGAGGGGAAAAACAGCATTCAAGATCCTCCGCCCTCTCAGACGTCCCCAAAACTGCTCCTCTTCTGCCCTCAACGATAGACTGACCACCAACACCCCTTCTGAGGTGGAGCTCAGGGCCAGTGACCAATGACAGAAGTTGGATTTTATCCTCTTGACTTTAAAAATTAAGTTTAATAGTGCCAATAAAGAGATTGTGCAGTTGCACAAACACTACATTTCATCATATTCAATTTTATTTTGATGCTTTTGTTACTGAAAGCAAAGGTCAATATATACCATTTTTCACTGAGAGCAAAAACTACTCTCCGAGTGAGGAGAACTGGAGTCAAAGAATTTTATGAACATAAAAAAGCCCCGCTGGACCAGACCAAGCACCTATCTAGTTCAAAATCCAGTTCTCCAAAGGCCTATGGGAAGCCCACAAGCAAAGCATACTCTCCCCCCTTGTTATTCCCAACAGCTGGTGCTAGAAGCCACTGACAGCCTTGTCCTCCATAAATTTTTAGGATGGTACTAGGGACAGAAAGAACATCTAGTGTGATTTTTGGCACCAGGGCAGAAATACCCAGTTCAAAGAGTTCAGCCCATATTGCATAAAGTATGGTCTCTCAAAAGCAGAAAAAAGAGACGAACAAATAGACCTTGAGGCATTGGCCGTGTATTACTTAGCAGAATATATGAAAGCAAGCCGACCTCTTAGCACAAGCAAAGACAGGAGGGAAAATCCCAGACGCACCAGCCATTTCACATGGGAGAGAATGAGTAAGATCCTACACTTCTGTCTATAACTGCCAGCAAAACCTAGAGTTTACTGCAGCTAGGGCTGGATGGATATGCCAATTTCTGTCCTCTCAGTTTCTTATTTTTCCAATCTTATATTCAGTTCCTCACATTTCTGCAGAAAACTGCAGGTTTTTTTTAAAAAAGAACAATGAAAATTCATCAGCATTTTAGTGCCAAATTCTCCTAATAAATATGTCTGTCTGTCTGTCTTCTTCTTTGACAATCACTCGTGGCCAAGTAAGATTGTCTTCCATAAACATGGTATTTAAAGTGAGTCCATAAGCAACTGTGGAGGCCAATTCTGGATCCACACGTCCTTCCACAGTGGGGACATTGGTTTCTGGCGGGGAGTTGATCACGGTGTGGATTTGCCAAGTGTGCCTTCCTCTTAGCATGTTTCTCCCTTGCATCCTGAATTCAAGTGTCTTCAAAGCCCATGACACCTTTTGTGAAGGCTGTTCTCCAATTGGAGCGCTTGCAGGCAAGTGTTTCCCAATTGTTGGTGTTTATACTACATTTTAAAAGATTTGTCTGTGTGCAAATATGTCTGTACTGTATGCAGTTTTGACTAATGTGAACGTTTTGCAAGCAATTTTACCCAATATTTATGTGTTTTTAAAACATTGTTTGGAGAACTGCATCACAAGCTTGGGCTAAAAGGACAGATTTCAAAAGCGGGCTGTGTTTCAGTTCGGTTGTCATATTGTTTCAGAAAGTGTGAATTAGACAGGTTTGCCTTTAAATGTGGACTGAATCAAATTTCTCCCCCAACCCTAACTACATTCTATCTAGTTTGTACTGCCTGCTTGCTCTAGAGCAGGGTTTCCCAAACACTGGTCTCTAGCTGTTTTTGGCCTACAATCCCAATTGGTTCTGCAAGCTAGGGAAGGGCTTCCAGTGACAAGTGCAGGGACTGCAGAAGCATACCCATTTTTTGATGCTTCTTGGATCATCCAAATGTGATTTGGAGTCTCTTCTTCTTGCATGACACGATTCCCTTTAGTAAATAGTCAGGATTTTGCATTTTGTCTTCTTTTGTTCAAGGTATTATAATCAGAGTGTTGTGTTGTAGAAAATATGCAAATGTGTGCTGACAAGTGATTGTCAGCTGTGTCTGTCAGTCTTAGGCTCCTCAGACTGCACAAGAAGCAAACTGTGTATGTGTGCAAACACTGTATGCAATTATCTGCACATCCCACTTCTGCCAAAAAAACTACTGCAGTTCATAGAATTTGTCGGTTGCATGAGAATAAAAAGACTTGTAAGATTTGGACTTCAGTAGTGCAAATATTGAACTTCAGTAACACAAATACACACCCTTGTTTGCTCTCAAATCCAACACCAGTAGACTTTATTCATTATTTTAACCACTCCCAATTTTGTTTTTGCGTGTTGTTTTTGGCAATCTCACCAACATCTGCAGACTCCAGAAATATCTGTACAGAGGAATATCTTTGGAGAGATATTCTCAGAACAGGAGCTCAATTTGCTATGGCTGTGTAATTTTTCTGCATATCTGTATACAGTACTCCAAACTTTCAAACAATACTGAAAACGAGTGAGTCAGAGCGTTAACACATCATCAGCCAAACCCAGAGTGGAGGCAGCTGCTGGTGATATGACACAAACATTCAGACAAGTCCATAACTCATGCTAATCAAGAAACATTTCTGCTGAAAAGATGACTAAAGATAGGCATAAACCATTCTTGATGATGGGTCCCAGGGACTCTCATCTCTTTCTAACATTTGGACAGAAGCTAGTTAGAGGCCTTACCACTTAGTCCTTCAGAGAGCATGGAAACTAATTTACTTTTCAGAACAGCTTCTGGCAGTTGACCTTTGAATGAGTTTTTTCTGCATCTTCTTATGTACGGTTGGGTGTTTGCTTCTTTTAACCATCTGTATCTTAGTGTGATTTGTGGGTTTAATATTTGTTGCATGCTGCCTTGGGTCTTGGAGAGTGGTCACAATATTTTAAAGAAAATAAATAAAAAATTAATGGGAAGCCCAATTTTATTATATGCTGTAGAACAACAACAACAACAACAACAACAAATTATTTATAACCCCCCCCCCTCAATCTGGCTGGGTTTTCTCAACCACTCTGGGCGGCTCCCAACAGAATATTAAAAACATGATAAAACATCAGTCATTAAAAACTTCCCTAAACAGGGCTGCCTTCAGATGTCTTCTAAAAGTCAGATAGTTGTTTATTTCCTTGACATCTGATGGGAGGGCATTCCACAGGGCAGGAACCTCACATCTCGCAGTGAGGGAACCACCAGAAGGCCCTCAGAGCTGGACCTCAGTGTCTGGGCTGAACAATGGAGGTGGAGATACTCCTTCAGGTATCGAGGGCGAAAGCCGTTTAGGGCTTGGTCAACACCAACACTTTGAATTGTGCTCGGAAACATACTGGGAGCCAATATAGGTCTTTCAGGATAGGTGTTATACGGTCTCGGCGGCCACTCCCAGTCACCAGTCTAGCTGCTGCATTCTCCAGTCTAGCTGTCCAGTCTAGTATTCTTCTAGTCAATTACGACAAAAAGACCAAAGGCAAATCCACCCAGTGCTGCCAGTGTGAGGCTATCTTCCGTCAAGGTCACTTCCCCACAGGGGGCTCCTAGCACAACCCAGTTATTGCTCTTCCATTGTAAGCTGCAAGCAGAAGGGCAAGTACCTTTGCATACCATCAGGACTACTGCACTTTTTCTATGTGTCTCTCCCACTGTGTCCTGTCCAGACCAGTTGGCCTGACATAGCAGCTGTGGGTGAGGCCATTTGCAGCTCAGCACACACAGTCACCATAACCCTAGTGGTGGGTGCCATCTTCATTTTTGCATTTTAAGGCAATTTTAAAATTATCACTAAAGCAGTGTTCCAGCTTTTATTTGGAACAAAATAAAAGTATAGTGCTATAACATCACACTGCTATTATGCTGTAATGCTATACTGTACTGTGTTGTAGCTGTCATGAACTGGCAGGACAGCGGGGAGGAGGAAGAGGATCCCGGTGAGGGATTGCTGGGACGGGGACACACCAGGGCAAGCAAGGGATGGGGAAAGAAGTATTCACAGGGTGACAGAGGATAGTGAGGGGATGGGGGTCAATGCACAGGAACCAGAGCAGCAGGACCCATCACCAGAGCCAGAGGGGTTCCTGTCTCCACAAACACAGCGGGCTCTGAGGGAGCAGCAGGAGGGGCGTTCTAGGAGGCTGAGGCAGGCAAGGGCCCACAGCCCAGCTCCCTAGATGGCCAGGTGAGGCTCACTAACTCTGGGAAAAGGTGTGATTCCTCATCAAGTGCAGGTGCCACAGTCAGCATGCAAAGTACAAAAGGGAAGCAGAGCTGAGGTGCTGTGTCTGCTCAACTGCCCATGTTCACGGATCTTGACTTGGATGCTCCAGGACCTGTGCTTTGGGTTTGCCTCTGAACTGTATCCTGACTGGTGGACTTCAGACTTGGCTACTTGGATTGACCCTGAATTGTGTTTCCTGACCTTTGGATGTGGGACTTTGTTTGTGTGGGCTGACCCTCATGACTTTGAACTTGGCATACTGACTTGCTGCCAGGTAGGTCAAGGGTTTAGGATAATAGCTGTCTTTCAGCATGGTCATAAAATGGCACCTATTGCTAATATTATCCTGAAAGTGTGATAGGTTGTGATAGGTTCATTTTACAGTGGTACCTTGTTTTGGGTCAGGGATCCATTCCAGAGTCCTGGACGTTTGATGAAAAGGACGCTCAACAAACCACCGCTCTGTGCACACACGTGGAGCGGTTTGCGCTTCTGCGCATGCGCGAGCAGCAAACCCAGAAGTAACCCGCTCCACTACTTCCTGGTTTGCCGCCGACGTCTGCCGAAATGGATGCTGGACAGGGCGGACTTATACAGAGGTACCACTGTATTGATGTATCACTGACCATGTGTAGCACTGAAGCAGTGTTTCTCAGACAGTGGACTGGGATCCACCAGTGGTCCACTTTCAGATGGGCCTCATTGCCTCTTCAATTGTCATCTCTCCCCTTAACCCACAACATTTCGGTTGGATCAACGTGAGCACCAGCAACTGCTTGCACGCTGAGAAAGGTGGCTGGGGGAAGGAGGGAAGGAAGGTCTCCTTCCTGTGTGGAGAAAGGGCCGCAGAGGAAGAAAATTAGAAAGTGAGATAAAAGGTTGTTGTTGTGGTGGTGCTCTCCTCGTGCTGTCAGAGGCCTCCAAATACCCGTTGCTGGGAATAACAAGTATGGAGAGTGCTGTTCCTTTCAGGTCCTGCTTACGGGCTTCCCATAGGTGTCTGGTTGGCCACTGTGAGAATAAAAGGTGGGACTAGATGAGTCTTTGGCCTGCTCTAACCTGTTCTTAATGAAGTATAGAAACTCCAGACGAAACACCTTCTATGGAAGCACTCCAAGTGGAGCATACGTTAAATCCATCAAAGGCATAATATGAATATCAGGCCGTCGCGCAGAGATGTTTCATGCTGCCTAAATTGCTTCCAAGAAATGTGCAGTTCCTCTTGTGTTACGAGAAATCCCAGGTCTTTTTGCATAAACCACTTCCAGTCCACGATGTTGAAATGTTTATGCTATTAGACTAGGGGGACCCCTTCCCAGAGCAAAAGAAAGGCCAAAGCTGACTTGGCTCAGCTTGAGCAATCGCAGCTCTAAACAGTGTATAAATACAATCTATTATTGAGGCTAAAATGCCTCCAGGAAACAATACCGTTGCTCCCCTTTGGACATGGTTCAGCCATTGCGCTTAACTTACTTAAAACCCTTGACAGGGATTCAAAGATTCTGGACCAATTTTGTCTTTAAATAGCTAGGAAGGAAAGGGACTGGACCTGTGATCCAAAGCAGTTAGTGTTGCCAGCAAAACCACCAATTGTGCAGCCAAATCTGCCTTAATGGGCAGTTTTCTCTGCTGCAGCTCAAATTCTTGAGGCCAGCCCCTTCTGTATACACACCATACATTTAAAGCACCCTCCCAAGAATCCTTAACAAAGTACACCTCACTGGATTATTTGGGGAGGGGATGTGCTTTAAACATATGCTGTGTGAGAATGCTACAGAGAAAAAGCCCAGCTCTAGCAAATACAGTGGTACCTCGGGTTACAGACGCTTCAGGTTACAGAGTCCGCTAACCCAGAAATAGTACCTCAGGTTAAGAACTTTGCTTCAGGATGAGAACAGAAATCGCGTGGCAGTGGCGTGGCAGCAGTGGGAGGCCCCATTAGCTAAAGCGGTGCTTCAGGTTAAGAACAGTTTCAGGTTAAGAACGGACCTCCAGAACGAAGTTCTTAACCCGAGGTACCACTGTATACTGTATTTTTACTTTGGCTCATGGCCCTCCCGCTGTAATGACAAGAAAAATGAAATGAAGTTCATGGGTTATATGTGGCTAGCTGCCACTGAACTCAGTTGGACTTACTTCTGAGTAAACAGCTTTAGGACTGTGCTTCAATCCCAAAATTTCAAATTATCCTCTCCCAAGAACAATCCTCCTTAAAAATGAAGGGTTTTGGGGGGCGGGAAAGGAAGTTGAGAGGGAAAGTCAAAACCACAATAACTTCACAAATATGCCTACAGGGTGTGTGAGACCTGGCAGTGAGTGAGAAAGAGGGATCTTGGGATTGTAGTAGCTCTTAAAGGGAGGGTGTAGACAAATTCCTGGAGGATAAAGCGACTAGCCATTGTGGCCACGTATCGGAAGCAGCAAATATCCCTATACCCATTGCTGGGAATTGCAAGGTGGGAGACTGCTTGTGTCCTGTGTCCAGGCTTCCTATAGGCACCTGGTCGGCTACTGTGAAGACAGGATGCTAGACCACATGGGCAAAGCTCGTCTCATGATCTGAATGCCCATGTATTCAAGTAAGCTGCTTAAATGTTGCCACCACCCAAACATTTTCCTTTGGCTTAGCAAGACCTTACGAAGCCAGTTCGGATCATGAAGGCCCTGTTCCTTCCTTCTCCAAATACAGTATACTGGGACATTTACAACAGGATTTAGAGTCCCAGAGTTGGCAGGGACCCCATCTACTATCTTTAAATGGCATCCAGGAAACATGGGCTATAGATGTTGACTTTGGCTGGCTTCTCACCACAGCCTTAGTAGTAGTGTGATAAAAGTAATCTGACACGTGAATTTCTCTTATATAAAGACAATCACCACTATACTTACAATGCAGGCAACTGATACGGCAGGCGGAGGAGGCAGGTTGAAAGGTATTACAGTCCTTCGGGTGCGTGGACAATTCACACAAACAGATTCCTATCCAGACCCCTGTAACCAGAATATAAACCCATTCCAATATAAAATAAGATTTGAGCCTTTATCTGTCAAAACTGCCATCCCTTGTACAGTGGTACCTCGGGTTAAGTCCTTAATTCGTTCCGGAGGACCGTTCTTAACCTGAAACTGTTCTTAACCTGAAGCACCACTTTAGCTAATGGGGCCTCCTGCTGCTGCCACGCTGCCGAAGCATGATTTCTGTTCTCATTCTGAAGCAAAGTTCTTAGCAAAGGGTTAGCGGAGTCTGTAACCTGAAGCGTATGTAACCTGAGGTACCACTGTACACCCATTCTGCAATCTTGTCTATTTCTGCTAGCTCAAGATATTGGATCAACCATTCACAGACAGCAGGGAGCTTCATAGCCCTATGCCATTTTTGCCGCTACCATCAAATTCCCTATCAACAATTTCCCCAAATCAGGGATGCCTACATGTATCACATTAAATAAGAGCATAAAAGGCTCAAAGGCAGTTCATGATACTGCAAAGGGATCATACCTGACTTAATTATGTTGTTTCCAAATGTTGAAATGATCATGTCTCAGCCTGGCTAATCATCCAATAGCGTTTAGAAATTTGAAGAGCTGCACTATGCCTGTAAAATGATAAGTGAAAACTTCATTTCCTGGAACAACGGGTAATTGGCCATTTACCTTCATTTCACCTCTTACTTTCTGTTCTAATTACACTACTGGGGACACTAGACTAATAGGCATGATGGATTAAGAGCCATTGGTTACCATTTCTGTCTCATGTCTGACGCCTGTAGGTACAACCTATTATTTGGGCTTCGGCATGCTGTTTGTCTGTTTGAAATGGGAGAAGCAGACCAGAGACTGTGTAGAATTCAGGGTGTGTGTGTGAGTTTCAAGCCTGTGGATATTTTCTCATATACCGTAATTTCCAGAAAGGAATTGGAAACAAAACTGCCAATATCATAGCACTACTATATTACCTATGGTGCAACTGCATTTGGTCACCTCATTCTGGTCACCTCACTTCAAAAAGGATATTGTAGAACTGGAAAAGATTTAGCAAAGGCTGGAACAGAGGCGTAGGAAGGTCAGATGGTACATGGTGCGGAAAATTTCTTGTCACCACTGGAGAAACTTCCCTATGAGAAAATATTACATTTCTGGCTTTATAATTTGAGGGGAGGGAGATGGCAAGTAAGATGGGACACAATAGAGGTCTTTTTCTCCCTCTGTCATAATTCTAGAACCCAGGACCATCCAATGAAGCTGAATGCTTTGAAATGCGGGACAGCGGGTAGTACTTCTTCACACAGCATACAGTTAAACTATGGAACTCACTGCCACAAGAGGCCGCAATACCCTCTGCTGCTAGACAGTATCCATTATGTAGGGATGGTGTGATGGAATAGTTATAATGAAGTGGGGCTTGAAGGAGTGTTACGCATAAAGGGGTAATATTTGGTTGAGCACTGCATTTTCTTTTGGTTGTGTGGAAGCTCTGGTTTCCTTTGGAGAATTCCTGCAGTTACCTAGGATGTCCACTAGATGGTTGGATTGGATAAGAGCAGTTTATGATGGTATATACAGATCTCTCTCTGTTTTACTCCTTCATGCCTGAAGGATGGATATGAATGCTAAGTGCTTATTGTGATCAGACTAGAACTCTGCAACCAGGACTGGCTAAACAACACAGCGTCCAGTCCTGCTCCCTTTCACATCGCACATGCTTTTTTAACTCCTGTGCTGACGTCCCTAATGTGTCTTTTGCAGTCTCTACAAACAGAGACCCTATTTCTTCTTTCGACCCTGATAACACAATTAGCTAAGGCACCAACGTTTTCAGCTTTGTTAAAACATGAATTTCATTCCACGGCACCTAAATATATTCCTGTGGTGTCCACTCCTCTCTACTCCAGAGCGGTGGACTCGTAATCTGGTGAACCGAGTTCGATTCCCCGCTCCTCCACATGCAGCTGCTGGGTGACCTTGGGCAAGTCACACTTCTCTGAAGTCTCTCAGCCTCACTCACCTCACAGAGTGTTTGTTGTGGGAGAGGAAGGGAAAAGGAGATTGTTAGCCACTTTGAGACTCCTTAAAGGGTAGTGAAAGGCGGGATATCAAGTCCAAACTCCTCCTCCTCCTCCCCTCCTCCTCCTCCTCCTCCTCTTCTTCTTCTTCTTCTTCTTCTTCTTCTTCTTCTTCTTCTTCTTCTTTTCAGAAGGCTGTTTAACAACAAAATCAAGGAGGTAAGAATACATAAAATCCATAAAGTAGCACTCTATGTGCTGGCAGCTAAGAAGATCAGGAGGAAGGAACTAGATAAAATAGTGGTCAACTGCAAAGGGGATTCGGATATTTAATTTGGCATATCTTACCTGAGAATCTTTTGCTATTCTATTCTATTTAATGCAACAAATAATTTTAGAAGCCTTGGCTGTGGTTTTATTGTATGTGTGGTGCCCGATGATTTTTATGGTTATTGTTGTTGTTTATGTTGTCCTTCTGAACGATGCCATGGCCTATGGCTAGTGCAATAAAAGTTTAATTGGAAAACATAAAATCCATAAAATAACAGTCAATTAAGAATACACAGAAACAAATCACTGAATGCTGATGCATCTTCTTGTCCAGCTGCTTGAAGCTTTAAACAAATGAGGCCAGACACATCTCTTAATTTTTTTTTTAAAATGTTAGATTTTACATTTTAGTATTCAACACATTTATCATATAAACAAAGAAGATAGAAATTAAAACAAAACTCCCCCCACCCCTTGATGTCCCTCAACTTCCCCTCCTGGTTCTTTGACAATTTATTACTTCTGCTTAAGGCCGGGCACATCTCCACAGGGAGAGATTTCTGCACGCAAGCACCCACCTCTGACTGAAATAGCTCTGTCCCAGGCCCTCACTCAAGGGCCACTAGGAGGAGCTCATCTGATGACGTTAAAGCATAGGCAGGTTGATATGAGACATGAAGTTGCAGGTATTTGGGTCCAAGCTGTTTATGGCTTTAAGCATCAGAGTAAGCACCTTGCACTGGTGCTTTCATTTGCAATAGCATAGATTGTATTAGTTTAGGTTTCATATATATGGTCATAACAGTCTCCCTCGGGAGCTTGTGGGCTCTCCTTGGAGGTTTCTAAATACAGGTTGGATGGCCATCTGTCATGGATGCTATAATCAGAATGATAATGATAATGATGATGATGTTGCCGTTGATGATGATGGTGATAATAATAATAATAATAATAATAATAATAATAATAATAATAATATATTATTTATATCCCATCCATCTGGCTGGGTTTCCCCAGCCACTCTGGGCGGCTTCCAACAGAACATCAAAAACAGAATAGAACTTCAAACATTAAAAATTTCCCTAAACAGGGCTGCCTTCAGATGTCTTCTAAAAGTCAGATAGTTGTTTATTTCCTTGACATCTGATGGGAGGGCGTTCCACAGGGCGGGCACCACTATCGAGAAGGCCCTCTGCCTGGTTCCCTGTAACCTCACATCTCGCAGTGAGGGAACTGTCAGAAGGCCCTCGGAGCTGAACGGTGGGGGTGGAGACGCTCCTTCAGGTATACTTTAGCTGAGATTCCTGCATTGCAGGGGGTTGGCCTAGATGACCCTGGGGGTTTCTTCCAGCTCTACAATTCTGTGATTCTATACATGCATCATTTTATTTGTATACCAACTTTCCCTTGTTCAAACCATGCTCAAGGCGCCTTGCAATGTGAAAAAAATTTATCATTACAAACATAACCAAAAGTAGCCATAAACAATAAATAAAACATTAAAAAGGACAAAACCAAATTAATTTAAATGCAAATCGTAAGAAATTTTCAACTAAATTTTTTTTATATCAATAACAGCACACACCCCTGAACAAAGCCCCCCAAACAATACCGAGCCCAAGAGTCTGTTCGGCAGCCTCAGTTTTTGTAGCTGGAGTCAGTCAGGGGTCCTGCCCTCCCAGGCCAAGTATAAAAAGGCCTGCAAGGCAGGGAGCAGGACTTCCAGGACTCACAGAAAAGATGGTCATAGTTTCAGTCAAGCATGAAACTTTATCTTTGCAGTTGTTGTTCTTTAGCATTCCCTTGTTGATTAGGCAGTTCTCCAGGCACTTCACATAAAGCAGTATTTATTACACACTAGTGATTCCTTTAGAATAGATCTCCACCCCCCACTGCTACCGCCAATATTTTTGAGAATTTAATTCAGCTTTCTGTTCATCCTCCAGCTAAAATCAGGATGAACAGCTGCACTCTCAGCCCTTACCCTCCGCCCCTTTTCAGATTTTGAAAGGGGAATTGATTTCTTGGCAGTCATGAAAGAGCAAGTCTTTCATCACCCCGAGTGACTTTTCCATTGCTTCCTAAATCTTTTATTGCTTAGCACACAGCAATTTCCTGTATTTCTTGCCAGTATGGAGGAGTCTTTTGGTTCAGCCTCAGAACCCTGAAAATCTTTCCTTTCACTGGCATGCATTAAAAAGCATGGTTTCTTTCCTTGCCATCGTTAATTTGTGCTTTTTAGCCTTAGCCACCATCCAGTAGCCCATGTCTTTAAAATCTCCTCGGCATTCAATTGCTTAATCGCAGGGCGATGGAGGAATCTTAGATTATAGTTTCAAGACAACTTTTAGAAGGTAGAACAAGCATTGCTAATGTGGCATCCCTGGGCTCCTGCAAAGTCCCTCCCTTGTGCTCAGCAGACTCTTCTCCCCTCACTGAAATTAAGCTTTTGTAGCCAAAAGGATAGGTTGTAGTTTATATGCTTGGTTGTGGTCTCTTTTGTTTTGCAAATGTGCCCTTGGGCCCCCAAAGGCTGGTGACCCATGATGCAGCTGTTCCTTGCTTGTACTGAAAATATTTATGTTGGAGTCTTGTAAAGTATTATTGTTTTTCCTTCCTGAAGGAAAGGAACAACAGCAGTGGTTCATGCTTGTGGCAGATATGGAGTCCATTCCTGAGAGTCTTATTTCAGCATTTAGTTTTAAAACAATAGTTTCTCCATCCGGCAATCGCACACAGGGATGTTCTTGGAGAGCAGCAGAGCAAATGAAGAAATGTGCTCTGCTTTCACAATATCCCCATCCTCAGGCCAGCTCTCAGCGGATAGGTCAGCCAGCCAATGTGAAGGCATGTATTTGACCCTTGTGGCTAGTGACTGCTTAGTTACATAAATATGTTGCATCTATCTTTGGAACCAGGAGTTCTGTGAGTTAAGAGCTTCCTTACGCAACACTAATGTGAAAAGTGTGTGGTGCTGGAAGACAATAGCTTTTCATGCTATTCTCAATCCGGAGGGTTCTCTCTCAGTCCCATTACTGAGGGATTTTCTCTGTCTGTGGTATGTCATTAATTCATTAATTCCAATAGCTTGTCCTGTTCTAGCTTCTGAAGCAAGACGTGTTAGTAAACGGATCATAAAAGTGTGCTCTATTAAAACACCAAAATCTCACAGTAAATCTCATTATGCTCATTATAGCATATTGGTTGCTCAGAATTCTTGATCAATGTTTGTTCTCTGGATAGGTAGTTAGGGGAAGGATCAGGGGCATTTTGAGCACACAGGTGTCTATTTGCATGCATGTTGTTCACCTGAGCAGTGGCGTAGCGTGGGTTGTCAGCACCCAGGGCAAGGCAAGTAATTTGCGCCCCCTAACCCGTGGATTTGCGCCCCCTAACCCATGGATTTGCCCTAACCCCAGATGTTGCGCCCGGTGCGGTCGGCCCCCCCTGCACCCCCCACGCTACGCCACTGCACCTGAGTAAGGAATGACCTGAAACCTGTGCATCTCTGACGCACTTGCAATATTTTTTTAAAAAAAGAAAGGCATCTCATCTGATCATTGCTGACAAGAAGCGTACAAGAGGTCTACAGGCATAGACATACTAAGGGGTTGGTAAAGCTACGCTGTACCAATGAGCGATAGCCCTCTCCCTTCATTCAACTTTGCATTTGTAGACCAACCGCACATCTATGATTTGGGGGGTGGGACTCAAAAGTATTAACAAGGAAACTCTGACATCAAGGCCACCTCCCCTCAACACATGCACACATGGCCTTTTCAGGAAATGAGATGATCACTCCACTGTGATTGGATTAAGGAAAGTGTTGGCAAAGGGCTAAAAGTAAAATTAATGGGGATTTTGTTTTCTGCAAAGTCCTGTTGTTCCATTATTTTTTTTTACAAAATGCTTTAACAGACCTCTGACTTGGGCAGACGTTTCTTATAAAATGCCATGGGAGTTGGAAAATGAACTAACTCATTATTTCTAAAGCAGATGCACTCAGCTTCCCTTTGAAAAAGGCTTTAATGAAATGTTGACAATGGCCACCTTTGGCAGCACTGTCTGTCTAATTAATAACATGCGCAGCTAAGCAGAAACCTCTGAAAAATGCATATCTGGGTTGGGAAACCATCTTTTGCTCAGTTCCTGACAAAACAAAGCTGTGAGGGGACTACAGAATGTTCCAAATCCCCTTTAATGCTGGGCTGCAATAGGGGATTTATAGATATGTGCAAAATTAGGGCTCCTTGTCACTGAGAATTCCCCAAGTTATTAGTATACATTGTTAACTGAGAGGATGTCTTTGAAACATGACTACAAACAATGATTTGCCATGGTTGAATTCTAGCATTTTAATTCGATGCTTTCTTTCTATTCTCCGTTCTTCCTACTCCCTGATTAAAGTCAGTGGAGGCTGGTCTATTAGGGGAACCAGGGCTTAGTTGTACCAAGTGAAATGTAAAGCCATTTTTAAAAAAAGTGTTCCCCAGAATCTCAGAGCCACACTCTCTTCTCTTCTAAACATCATTTGAACTTGGAGAGGCATTTCTGTCAATTGGCTGCTCTCTAGCTGCTCTCTGCGCCACTCACTCCAAAAGTATTGCGAGGAAGTCCATCCCATCTGTCTCCAAACAGAAAAACCATGTGATTGTATTTTTATTTTTTTAAAAAAAAATAGTGACCGTCTGAAAACGTCCACAGAATGGTAAAAAGATAATGGAAGGGAGTTCCAATTCCTTAGAGAGTTTGACTCGAGGAGGAGGAGGCCAGGGAGTATTGCCATACCTTGGTTCTTGAACGCCTTGGTACTCACCTGTTTTGGCTCCTGAACACTGAAAACAAGGAAGTAAGTGTCCTGGTTTTTTAACATTCTTTGGATGTCCAGTGTGGCTTCCAATTAAGTGCAGGAAGCTCCTGCAGCCAATCGGAAGCCGTGCCTTGGTTTTTGAACATTTTCGGAAGTTGAATGGACTTCCAGAATGGATTACATTTGAGAACCAAGGTACAACTATAAAGCTGATTGAGGAAGCTGCCTCAGCCGGCTGATACTGAGGTGTGCAGAGTGGCCGGAGCAGTGAGTGCCATGTGCACTGCCCTGTAACCACCACACTAGCCCACAAATGCAGTAGAAGACCCTTTCCTTTCACCAGTATTGGAATAAGATTCCACTGCCAGCCCAATTGGCTTCTGTAGGTACCTTGGGAAAGGACGCCATCTTGTCCTTTGCCTCAGGTGGCAAAATATATTGAGCTGACCTGGAGGAAAAGGAGAGTTAAATCCTCACAGTCTGTCTTATCATGCATCTAATGAGTAGCAAGCAATAAACCCCTTATTTCTTAGTCTAACTGGAGTATACCCAGGCCTTTGGACTCCCTCCACATGCCATCTCCACCTCTAACTGGCTGCGTTCCCCGTAGGCAGCTGGCTTTAAGGAGAAAGTGTGCACTCTGAGCCTCAGGAAACCGGCCCTGGCAGGGTGCGTTTTATGGTAGTGGGTTGGACCAGTTGACCCTCAGGGAACCCTCCCAACTCTACGGTTTTTTGAGTCTATGGTTCTCTTAGGGAAAGACATGTGTCACATGACTCAGCCCCAAAAGATGCTAGTCCCAATTTTCTTCTGTGGCTTGTTGGAAGGTACGGGATTTACTTCTGAGAAGAACTGCATAGGATTATGCTGAAAAATGCTTGCAGCACTTTGAAGTCTAACAAATTAATTATGGCATAAGCTTTTGTTGTACATAAGCTTTCATGGATTAGAACCCACATCATCTGGTAAAGTGGATTTCGTGTCACAAAAGCTTGTGCCATAATAATTAAGATGTTCCAAGAGGCTTTGTTGTTTTTGCTACTTCTCTGGAAAATCTTCAAAGGTCTGTTCCTTAAAAGACATTCAAGAAAATAATTATCTGATGTGGTGGACTAATGCAATTGTTTTGGAAAAGAATTAGAAATTGGTTAGTCACTGTGGTGGAGATACATTATTAAATGCTGCTTTTTTTTGTTTTTTTGTTTTTATTGTATTGGTTTTATGTTATATACTGCCCTGAAATCCAGAACCTGACAATGTTAGGTTCTTTAACATTAACAGCCACCTGTTTAGGGAGTATTAGTACTACTAGTAGTAGTAAAAAGGGACGCTGGTGGCGCTGTGGTCTAAACAACTGAGTCCCTTGGGCTTGCTGATCGGAAGGTTGGCAGTTCGAATCCACACGACAAGGTGAGCTCCCATTGCTCTGTCCCAGCTTCTGCCAACCTAGCAGTTCAAAAGCACACCAGTACAAGTAGATAAATAGGTACTGCTGCGGCAGGAAAGTAAATGGCGTTTACATGCATTCTGGTTTCCGTCATGTTCTTCTGTTGTGCCAGAAGCAGTTTAGTCATGCTGGCCACACGACCCAAAGCTGTCTGTGGACAAATGCCAGCTCCCTCGGCCTGAAAGCGAGATGAGCGCCGCAACTCCGTAGTCACCTTTGACTGGACTTAATCATCCAGGGGTCATTTACTTTTACTACTTACTACTACTACTACTACTACTACTACTACTACTACTACTAAATTTGTATACAGTGGAACCTCTGTTCCCAAACAAAATCCATTCCAGAAGCCTGTTCGGCTTCTGAAACGTTCAAAAACCAAGGCGCGGCTTCCCATTGGTTACAAGAGCTTCTTGCACTCAGTGCAAGCCGCGACTCATGTTCGGGTTCTGCAAAACATTCGAAAATGGAAGCATTTACGTCTGGGCTTTCGGTGTTTGGGAACCGAAACATATGAGAACGGAGGCGTTTGGGAACTGAGGTTCCACTGTACTGCCTTTCATCCAAAGGGTGGTTCAGAACATAAACGAGGTGGTTCAAAGCATATTAAAGGTAAAGGGACCCCTGACCATTAGGTCCAGTCGTGGCCGACTCTGGGGTTGCAGCACTCATCTCGCTTTATTGGCCGAGGGAGCCGGCGTACAGCTTCCGGGTCATGTGGCCAGCATGACTAAGCCGCTTCTGGCGAGCCAGAGCAGCACACGGAAATGCCGTTTACCTTCCCGTCGGAGCGGTACCTATTTATCTACTTGCACTTTGATGTGCTTTCGAACTGCTGGTGTGATGGCCTGGGAATCTGATTCAGAGGCTGAACCGGAGGAATCCCAGCCTGCACAGGAGTCCCCGCCTCCAGGGCCAGCTGAGCCGGGGCAGGGCCTTGAATCTGAAGCGCCTGCACCTGTGCCGGATCCTCAGGAGCAGACACCAGATGAATCCACTCTGGCTCTGGAGGTGATTGAGGACCCATTGCCTACAGGTGCGCCTCTCCCAGCCCTGTCAGGGGAAGGTGAGCCTCCCCCCTGGGTCCAGTAACCCTCCAGCCTCTCCTGAGCTGCACAGGCTCAGGGCAGAGAGGCAGAGGGAACTGGGTTCTCTCAAGAGGAGTGCTCGCCTTAAGGCCAGGAGAGGCGGGTCACCTGTGGGCCGGGACCGCCCCTGGCCTCAGAGAAGATAAAGGCCACTCAGCCCGGTCCCAGGTCGCGGGAGCAACATTGTTGGAAACCTGTTTCTGCCAGCACCCAGCCCTGTTCTTCCAGAGTTCCCGACCTTGCCTGGCTCCTCGCTTTGGACCCCGCTTCGCCCTTGGTGGACAGTCTCCAGACCCTCGACCCAGGACTGGACTCTGACCATGCCTCACGGTAACCTCCCCCCGGGACCAGCACAGCTAGGTTGGCAGGAGCAGGGACCGAGCAACGGGAGCTCACCCCGTCACGGGGATTCGAACTGCCAACCTTCTGATCAGCAAGTCCTAGGCTCTGTGGTTTAACCCACAGCGCCACCTGCATCCCTTCAAAGCATATTAGGGATAGCCTAATATAGTACAGTTATCTATATTGGTTGACTACCACGGCCCACTTCTCTGCTTAAGAATATTGGCATGGTCAAGGTGGTTGTGTAAGCCACACTACAATTATGATTACTCTATCAATCTGCTGTGTCAGCATAATTTAGAAACATGTGTAAGTTCTAGGAGAGCAACTTTATAATAGACTTATAAAGAGGTAGGGAAGCCCTGTCTCTTGGAACTTGGAGTAGATCTGGACAACAGAAGGTGCTGCACATTGGCCAATGCATGAGTTACATCCATTGCTACTCCAAGTGGTTTCCAGGAACTAAATGAAGGGAATGTCAGCATTGTTGTCTTGTTGTAGTATTATGCTTTATATTTTCTTTGCATGCATTAATAAAGAATGTGTAGCCTTCACCCATACGTGTGTTCATTGTCTTCCAATCCTAAAAAAACCTTTGACTTCTGGCAGCACCCTTTCTAATTGCACGCTATAAATTCCCCTCTCCTCACCCCCCCCCCACCAACTGCCATCTTATTTTTCCATAACAAGACTTTGTATCCAGTTTGGCTTGGGTCCAGCAAAGAGGCGAGCTACTAATGAACATGAATGCATGTAAGCAACATGTTCTCTGGGTCATTCTTCCTGAGCACAACATTTTCAGGTAAAATAATCTGTGTGCTTCCCTTTTTAGGTCTGTTCTCTCAAGACCACCAAGTATTTCTGCACTATGTCTTGGCTATAAGCAACTGCGTAAATATTATTTTTTCCTGAGAATCTCATTCTGTCCTGTGTACTCTGCCTCCTTGGCCAAAGGCTCACTGACTCAGGCTGCTTCCAAAGCAACAGATTTTATCCTAATTGTGCTTCCTTTTAAATCCTTGGAGAAAAGCTGTTTCCTAAGAATTAGGACTAATGGACCCAAGTGCATCCAATTAATCTTAATTGAATCTAAAGTATTTCACATTGTTTCCACTGGTACTTTCAAGTCTCTGTATAACAATCCTTGGCTCCTCCATATACAAGATTAAACGGCATTTAGATTCCATGGGTTTAATTTGAGAGAGTGACAAAACTGTGATTCAAACCAGGAAGAATTCTCTTCAAATCTCTCCTTTGGAATAAACTCAGAGGGGGCAATAATAATAATAATAATAATAATAATAATAATAATAATAATAATAATAATAATTTATACCCCGCCCATCTGGCTGGGTTTCCCCAGCCACTCTGGGTGGCTCCCAATAGAATATTGAAAACATGATAAAACATCAAACATTAAAAACTTCCCTAAACAGGGCTGCCTTCAGATGTCTTTTACAAATAGGATAGCTGCTTGTTTCCTTGACATCTGATGGGAGAGCGTTCCACAGGGCAGGCGCCACTACCAAAAAGGCCTTCTGCCTGGTTCCCTGTAACTTGGCTTCTTGCAGTGAGGGAACTGCCAGAAGGCCCACAAAGCTGGACCTCAGTGTCTGGGCAGAACGATAGAGGTGGAGACACTCATTCAGGTATACTGGGCTGAGGCTATACAATTCTTGGTATAGTATTAGAATGGATAGTTCTGATAGTTCTGCTTGCAGGAGATCTGTGAGGTTAAAGGTTACTGTTAAACACATGTATTGGAGCTCTGAGGGAATGTGTGGGTTTTAAAAAGATTTCAAGAAATCAATCAAACTTGCACTTGGTGTTTAGTAATAATAGGCCCTAAAGAAGATGTGTGTGGTTTGTATTCAATGTGCAGACTTAGCTGCCGTTATTATTTTCTGTCATACTAAAAAATCTTAGAGGATGGCGATGATTACTTAGCACAATCATTTAGACCTCTGCTGCAGCTTGACTGAAAGATCCTAAAAACTGTTCCCATATCTCTGAACATTTATGCTGGACTACTTTCGCTGTAGGACGCGGGTGGCGCTGTGGGTTAAAACACAGAGCCTAGAACTTGCCAATCAGAAGGTCGGCGGTTCGAATCCCCGCGACGGGGTGAGCTCCCGTTGCTCGGTCACTGCTCCTGTCAACCTAGCAGTTCGAAAGCATGTCAAACTGCAAGTAGATAAATAGGTACCGCTCCGGCGGGAAGGTAAACAGCATTTCCGTGCGCTGCTCTGGTTCGCCAGAAGCGGCTTAGTCATGCTGGCCACATGACCCGGAAGCTGTACACCGGCTCCCTCGGCCAATAAAGCAAGATGAGCGCCGCAACCCCAGAGTCGGTCACGACTGGACCTAACGGTCAGGGGTCCCTTTACCTTTTTCACTTTCACTGTGTACATTAGACACAGTTAGGAGGATGATCACGGATGATGCCCTTAATGAGACTAGACTAATGGGAAGTTTTTCTTCCTTTAGACTCAAACCCTCAGACCAATGCCCACTTACAGTATGACAAGAACAGGTAAATTTAAGTTTAAGGTAAAGGTAAAGGTACACCTGCCCGTACGGGCCAGTCTTGACAGACTCTAGGGTTCTGCGCTCATCTCACTCTATAGGCCGGGAGCCAGCGCTGTCCGCAGACACGTCCGGGTCACGTGGCCAGCGTGACAAGCTGCATCTGGCGAGCCAGCGCAGCACACGGAACGCCATTTACCTTCCCGCTGGTAAGTGGTCTCTATTTATCTACTTGCACTTTGATGTGCTTTCGAACTGCTAGGTTGGCAGGCGCTGGGACCGAACAACGGGAGCGCACCCCGCCGCGGGGATTCGAACCGCCGACCATGCGATTGGCAAGTCCTAGGCGCTGAGGTTTTACCCACAGCGCCACCCGCGTCCCAAAAAAAATTAAGTTTAGCTCAACCACTAATCTAGGCACTTTGTGATCACAAGTCTCCTCTCTTAAGGCTGGGATTAAAGCATAATGTACATGGTACATCATGGTAATGGTGAGCTTCCTGCACTAATTTCAATGTGCTTGTTTAATGTGGTTGATTGATATGACTCATACCAACCATGTAGATGCTGCTTGTTGATGCACTAGATGTCAAGCAATATAGGCATGGGGGAGGGGGGAGGGGGGCTGAACTTGCATTGACAGCAGCCACTTGCTCCTATGGCGGTGCACTCAGAGGAGCCCTTCCTACCATATTCGGACATTTAGCTCCATCCACTATTTCTGCACTTCTGTAGTGCCATGACATGTTCGTGGTAGGCCCACATTCAGCCTGACACCTGGTCTTCCTTCTTTAAATACCTCCAAAGAGCTACTGTCAAAACCACTATTACTTGTTTTGATTGGTAGCTCTTTGCAGCGTAATGGTTAACAGCCACCAGACATGTGAAACTCCCAACAAAAACCGCTTTGGAATGTGTGCAGAGCATGAGAAGATCTGTGGGTCAATAGGAGAGCATCTGCTTTGAATACAGAAGGTCCCAGATTCAATCCCAGGCATCTCCAGCTGGGACTGACAATATTCCCTATCTGCAACCCTGGAGCCAGTGTAGACAATACTGAACTAGGTGAATCAATGGTCTGGTTCATTTACGACAGCTTCCTATATTTAATTTATTCACTTCCCACCCAGCTACAAGAAACAGGATGTAAGCAAAGAAAACAATTTCTCTGACTCTGATTTATATCAGGCTGCAATCTGACTCATTTCATTACCTAAGAAAGCCCTCGTGTGTTTGGCTTTCGTCAAGGTCAAACTCAAACCTTATGAGAAAATTCGGCAAAATGTGCATATGACAGTGACGTGAGCCATGGTTGATATGAGATTAAATTCACATCCTGTCCCAACCCCCTACAGAAAGAAAATATGTTGTCAACAAGGTATAGGTTATGTGTCTCAAACATCACATAACCAGTGGGATTTTTAAAAACCTTTGTTCTTAGTACCTTGAGCTACTCTTTTTGCTATTTCTGTACATGAAGAATGTGTGCAGTAATGGCAGATCTTGACTGTAAGCTCCCATTCCTAGTCATCTAACAATGAGAGATGAATTTTCACCTGTTGATGTTCTTTCCTATCTTTGACTGCAAATTGCATTGCTCTTTCTATTTTGGTGTTCATGTTTTGCTTTGTTGAAAGTGGTGTATATTTATTTCTAATTGAAATTCTAAAAAAAGAGAGAGATGAGCTTGCCTGTGTCCCAGGACGAAAAATGAGGAATTGCAGAGCATGGGGTAGGACAGCAATAGCCAAGGTGGTGCCCTCCAGATTTTGTGGACTCTTGGCTCTCATCGTCCCAGACCAATAGCCATGCTTCTGAGGGGTTTCATGCTGGCTACCCCAGAGGCAGGGAATAGGAAGAACATGAAAAGGAGCAACACCAATTTTCTATTTGAGACAGCCCATAATAACCATACATAAGATGCAAGGATGCTCAGCCAGATTGCACTATGAGATTGGTGTCACTCACGAGTGCTCATATAGGAACGATCAGGAGTGAGAAATGAGACTAGTGTAGAAAGACCAAGAATAAAAGCAGGCAGTTAATTCAACAATGCCTGATATTGAGATGATAGTCTAACCCCTTATATACTTGATCAAACACTGTGCTCTGCAGGAGAGCGTCTCTCCTGCATAATAGCAGGAGATTCATTCAACCAAAATAGGAACCAGACCTTCAGTGTGGGGGCAACTGAGTCAGATGGGCAGGGTACAAATAAAACTACTACCATTATTAATTTTATATTATTAGTGTTATTGTTATTTCCTTCCCATTACACATCAGAGAGGTGCTATTTCCATTGTCTGTTGGGTCATACGAAAGACCTTATTTTAAAAAATATGGAATTGTTTTTAACTGTTGATGCTTCTACTGCGAAATCATTTTGAGATGTTTCACGATAAGCTGTTCACAAATGTGATAAAATAAAATAACAAACGTTTATTACATGGATTTGCCACAATATCACAGTTTCAGGAGGAGTTTACTGCTGATACAATGAATGGAAATGCATCCACTTTTATGTACAATACACAAACAAATTCTACTTAAACCTCTGAAACCATTTTTCACAGGGTGGAGTGTTTCTTTCCATAAAAACAGATTTATAAGTAGACTATCGCCAGCTCTGAACTACGAACGGACAACATCTCCTAACACCTGGCCTGGCAGGATGTTGCAGTGCCACTTGTGGCTGAGCGGAAGGGAGAGGTCTGGCCGATCTTGAGTCTTCCTTCAACACCACATAGCAGCAAGAATAGCTGCTGAACCTTTCCCCGGTGTGCAGACAGTGAAGGCCCAAGAGCCCTCTTTGGACTAGGAGTTGCCAGTTCTGCCGTATGAGGGAACAGATGACTGTCAAGAAAAGACACAGAAGTAGGGGCCAGCAGTAGCAGAGAAGGGAAATGAATCATGCAGGAACTACAATAAATTGTTGCATGCTCATGCCAATTATATGTTCACTGTTGTCAGGCAGAAATAAACATCAAGACAGGGCTTGAATCAACATATGGTAGCAGACGCTGCTGGTTATCTGATCCATGGGAATCAGCATGAGAGGTGAGAGGTTGATGGATCGTGTGCCATCCTCTGCACCAAGGAAAGAAGATAACGTATGCAATTGCAGCCAGAAGCTGAACAGACGGCTGGCCCCAAGAGGGGGTGTTTTCCAAGCAACGGAGCCCCAAAAAGGTATGCTGAATATCGGGCTAAAAGTGTGAATGCAGATTGATTTATTCTCTGGTTCACGAGAGCTGCGTTTGGCAAAACAAGCTCTGAAAGAAAGGCTTGCATACCAGGAATTCCTGTGGTGAGATAAGGATTCCCGTCCCGGGGAAGGTTGCTAAGCAACGACAGTCAGTAAGTGGAAAACTACTGACACCTGGGGCTGGCTCAGTCAGAGCCGGGAAAGCGAAAGTTGTTTTGACTTTGAGACAACTGAAGGAAGATTGCCTGCCTGAGAGAGAGGCAGAAAGACAGCTCAAAAAGGAGCTTTTGGGATTTTACTAGCTCGAGGGTGAAGAGCTGAGACTTGAGTTCAGCATGGATGCCAAGAAGGGGGGAGTGCCCCTGAGTGCCGTGGTTCAGGATGAACACAGCCAGCATGCTGCACTGGAAGCCAAGGACAGGGGGAGGGAAGAACGGAGTTCTAATTCCCCCACTGATGTTGCTACTGGAGAGGATGCTGTAGCTTTGAACGCTGTCCGATGCTACAATTGCGGACAGGCTGGGCATCTTCAGCGGAGCTGCAAGAAGCCACGCCAGCCGAAAGGAGCGAAGGGCCGCTCAGCAAAGCCTGAGGCGTCAGGCAAAGGTCATACCAAGCCTATGGTGGAACCTGCAAAGGCTTTGATGGCGAAAGGAACCACGCCAGATGTTGGGAACACGTTTATTATCGACACTGCAGCGACGGTTCATATGTCCCCACACAGAGGACTCTTTTCATCGTTTAAGAAGCAAAGCTTCGCTGTGACACAGGCCAACGGTCAGGAGCTGGAAGCGGCCGGCGTGGGCACTGTCTATCTTAAGAGTCTGAACTTGACAATAAACAATGTTTACTTGGTTCCTGAACTGAAGTTCAATCTGCTGAGTGTTTCGCAGATTGCAAAGAAAGGACTGAGACTGTCCTATGATGATAAGAGCTGCGAGATCTTCAAAGATGGAGAGTTATATCTTTCTGCCAGACAGAAAGGTGGACTGTATTTGTTGGACTTTTGACCAAAGTGATTACATGGAATGTAATTCTGAGTCTAACATGATTTCTCTTGCAGGTGTGACCAAAACGAGCGCCAAGAAGGTGGCCAGGGTCGACAGAGCGTTTCAGCGGGTGTATGCTGATGTGATTGGTCCTCTAGAACCATCTAGAGGCAATGCAAGATTTTATCTTGTGTGTGTGGATCATTTCTCTAACTTTGTCTGGGTTTATGTGTTAAAGAGGCCACAGGAAGCCTTAGAAAGGTTTCAGGAGTTTTGTGACAAAGTTAAAGATATGCATGATGCTAACATTGATTGTCTTTTGACAGATGAGAAGCAGATTTTTCTTTTACAGGATTTCCAGAGGTTCCTGCAGAAGAAGGGGATCAGACACAAGATTGCTGTTTCAGCGGAAGCGTGGAACAGGGGTGTCTGTGTAAAAGTGAACAGAGAATTGCAAAAGGGGATGAATGCGCAATTGCTTAGTTCACATCTGCCACATGAGTTCTGGGCGGAGTCACTCATGTCGTTTACTTATGCATGGGTGAGAAAGGTTTCAAAAGAGTTGGGAAGTTCTCCTTTTGAGAAACTGTTCCAGAGAAAACCTTCTGTTGCCCATTTCAAGGTTTTTGGGTCTCATGTGAGGACAGAAGCTCCAGGTGGAGTAAAGAATGCCAGAGGCATTTTTGTGGGATATGAAAAGGGTCTCTACAGAGTAATTTTGTCTGAATCTGGTCAGGTGATTCTCACAAAATTTCTAGAGAGTGCTCCTGAAAAGGAGAGAGTGATAGTACACACATTTCCCACAGAGGACGATTCAGATGATGATGATGATTTCACAGAGTACAGTGGTACTGAGAGTGACAGTGATAGCTCAGAGAGCTCGGTTGTCACAGTCATTGAGAGGAAATCTCACACAATGGATAGACCTTCACAGGTGAAGGATGAACCACTGTTTGCTGTTGGAACTGGTTCTCCTAAGAGTCCTGAGACAGAACCAGTGAGCAGAGAGGATCAGCACCTCATACGCAGGTCTGAGAGAGTCACAAAGGGTGAACCACCCAAAAGGTACTCAGAAGAGTATGCTAATTTAGCTGTTGCATGTGTTGCTGTTGTACACAACCGAGGACAGGTTGGAGCTGTGTCTAAGTCAGAGACAAAGACACAACAGAGAGTTGCTAGCCAAGGGAGTGCAGATGCACTCATTCCTTGGAAGCCAGACAACCAGAGAGGTACACTGGGGAAACCAGTGGTGAGTAGTTCCAAGGGTGGAACTGAAACAACAGGGGAGTGTTATGTGTATAACAACTGTTTGTTTTCTTCTCTGGATCACGCTATGCATGCCGCAACACGCATTGATTCTTTTGGGGGAGGTTGTTACGAAAAAGGAGCAATGCTGCTGAGTGCTCCAGATGGCTGGAAAGCCAAACAGGATGTTGATGTTTTGGGACTGTACCGTGGGAAGAAGGGACAGTCTATTCTGTGCACTGAGCACCGGATGTTAGCTCAGTGTGTCACATGACCCTGTACTGGAAGTACATGGGTGGAGTTATTCTCTCTCTGCAGCTGGGTATCAGAGAGTGCAGACATGTTGTTCTCTGCACTGAGGAAAGACAGAAATAAAGGCATGTAAATACATTTCTGTCTGTCTCTCTCCCCTCCCTGGGGATGGCAGGGAGTGAGGGAGGAGGGATGGTTGTGTTCTTCTTTCACGTTGGGAAGAATCGCCGATTGGAGACCTCCCTTGATCCTGCCGGGAGTCGCAGACAGGAGGTCACAAGGATTCAAGCCGGGCACCTGGAGGGTGGCCAAATTCCTCTGAAGACAGGGCTTGAATCAACACTAGTAACCTCATTAGTAGATTAATGGACAGTTGCCTGAGGGTGCGTGTGAAACAGGGGGATGGATGGAACAGCCAAACTACTTCTATCGCATCACAACTGCAAAGATCCCCAGTCTTTACAAGTTTATTCCCTAGTTGCCATTCCTTCAGTACAACTAGGAAAGGCCCTCCCATCCCATTCACAGAACTGCAAGATGCACAGAGTTTCACAAACCCAGCAGTAAAAGAAAGCCTCTTTCGCTCCATTTTTTCATTGCCACATTCTAAACTAAGGTTACCAGACGTCCCTGTTTCCCGGGGACAGTCCCCGGATTTACAAATCAGTCCCCTGACAAAATCCTATCATTCCTATTGAAATTGAAAAGTGTCCCCGGATTCATTGAAAAAAATATGGTAACCTTATTCTAAACTGTTCCCTGACAGCAAATTACTTTGTTCAAATCTCATTCTCCCCTCCTCTGTTTTTTTTTTGTATTAGATTTTATTAGGTTCCTTAAAAATTGATGTTTAATGATGAATCATTTTGTAACTGTATACCACAAATACAATTACTTCACTTATCTACCTACATCTCATTTCTCTCCCCCCCCTCCCCGCCCCAATTCCTTTTCGGCTGCTGCTGTTTGGATTAGTGGGATCTTGGAGGAAAGAAAGAATGACCAACATTCCAGCTGGGAGCAATCAAAGCTTTCCCCCACATGGTTTTTACCGAATATGTCTATGCCTATGTCTCAATTTGAAGGGGATAGATAAAACAGGTTGTGTTTCCACATCTGGAATCTACATGGAAGGGTTTTTTTGGATTACATTTCATTATTCCTTTCTGACATCTGTTTTTGCCAATTCCTTAGTCCTTTGGAACAGCTTGCCCAGTAAGCATGAAGAACCATTTTTCAAATAAAAGGACACACCAAAAATCCAAAACAAGAACCATCTGGAATCCTGAACCAGCCAACTTGATTCCATAACTGGAGATAAAGTCCTGGATGTGGAGCATTAGGGACACAGTTTGTATTGTGCAGCCAGGCATCTGGGGCACTTCTGGTGACATGTGACGTCCTCGTCACATGATCATAGTCTCTGTGCTGCTGTCATATTCTTGTTGGCATGCCTCCATTGTCTCCTCAGATCTTGGCCTGGTGTCAGAGAAAGCCTGATAAACTGACAGTTTGCCTATAATCCTTCCCCTCCCCATGTTTCTCAAAAGCAAAGGCAAACATAGTGACATGGAAGCAAGTTTCACACGGCTCCATTATGTATCGGGTGTGTCCGGACTCTGTAAATGATCACTGCTGTCGCTGGGCACAAGAGCAGGGATGTCATGACAATGATGGTGACCAGGATGATCAGGACGATGACCCACACTTCCAAGATGTGCTTTGGAAGGGGAAACTGTGTGGGCTCTATGTTTCCATAAACATCCATGCTCTTCCTGTTCCTCCCTAAAGCAAAGAAGAAGACAAGTATCAATAAAACAGGACACAGAACAAATGCAATCATCACAGGTGACAAGCACATAACCTTTCCCTACCTCCAGCCTTGAAATAACAGAGCTTGGATAGGCTGCTTGAAATTTATGTAAGTTAGAAGACTTATCTGCACTTCATTCGGTCCAGAAGAAGACATGCAGGGCACTTCTATCTATACATATTGTTATGAGTTTGTGGGTTCCAGACACCCCTAATCCCTAGATCTAGTAAGTGTTAGAATTTAATCAATGCTTGGGGTGCTAAGATGAGTGCCAGACCTCTCTAATCCCCAGGTCCAGCAAGGGTTAAAATCTAATCAGAGCTAATTAAGCCTGGCTAGCTTCCTGTGTTGAAGTGACCACCTGGGTGATGCACCATTAAGAGGACAAAGAATCAAAGAATTCCTCAACAGATAAAACCAAAGTTTACAGCATAGAGAGGTTAGGAAGACAGCGAGCTGGAAAGCCAGAGAGGCACAGCAATGGTTGATCTCTGCCATAGCTGCAGCTATGGGAGAAACAAGGCCCTTTTGAGGCTTCAATGCTGTGAACCCCTCCATCATAGGCTCAGGTTGTATATATGTGTAAATAAACCATATACTGTATCATAAAGGCACCGCAGTCTCTGCTGTGCCCCATTTCCAAAAGGAAACACGAACCCTGGGTAAGTACCTGGAACCTCTGGAATCTCAGAGATTGGGGTAGCATGCAACAATACTTACTCAAGCCCCACGTCATGCAGTGGGGCTTTCTGGCACATAAATAGGCATATGATTGCAGCCTTAAGGACGTAAAGATTTGGTCTGTGCAAACACTGCTGTGTGGGATCAGATGGAATGGATCACTTCTATGGCTGCCTGCCTGCCATCCAGATACTACATAGAAATAGATGTCATTTAATGTTATTTCATGTGTTGTGGCTTTCTCAGATAATTTGCTGTAGTGACTAGTATATTGTACATAGAGGAAGGAATTCAATGTTGTACAGTGGTACCTCAGGTTAAGATCTTAATTCATTCCGGAGGTCCGTTCTTAACTTGAAACTGTTCTTAACCTGAAGCACTACTTTAGCTAATGGGGCCTCCCGCTGCCGCTGCACCACCACCGTGTGATTTCTGTTCTCATCCTGAAGCAAAGTTCTTAACCTGAGGTACTATTTCTGGGTTAGCGGAGTCTGTAACCTGAAGCGTATGTAACCTGAGGTACCACTGTACTATGCTGAATGTTCCGTCAGTGCAAGCATTTCAGCTTGCTAGATGGAACAGTTCCACCCACCCACCCACCTTCTTCCATGTTCTGTTCTGGGGATTCTCCTGACCGCTACCAGGAGAACTAGAGGAAACCCCATTGTGCAAATGAAAGTCCTTGCACAGGCTTCTGTCAAAGGGATTCATTAGCTGAATCCCACCCAGATATAGGACCTCTAAGTCCGAATTCCTACTCAATGGAAAGAAGGTCTGGAGCAGGTCACAAAGCCAGAGCATAATTTGGCGCATGTGCTAAATTAACAATTGATCCAATTGATCAAAGAATACAATGAATGTTATTTATTTCAGAGGACTGCATTTCCACAAAATGTCACAGAAACAAAAGGAGGGCTTTGTTGCAAAACACTGCTGCGCAACCCCGCCACATGCTCATAACATCAAAATGTGAAACTGTGCATGGTGGCACAGAAGGGAGGCAGTTCTCAGGGTGAGTGTGGGCTGCTGTTCATACTTCTTAAGCCGCATGGTGAGGAAATGTTCTGTTTAATAAGGTTTCTTGAGGAGGGAAGGGAGCTGTAAAAGGAAAACCATGTACTCCGATACCCTCCAATAAAAAGGCATCGTAAAATGCTGGCTCTTCATTAGTATTCATTACATGTCATTATTTTGACTGCGCCACTATTGTATAATCTGATGGAAAAAATGAACAACTCTGCTATTCTACCCCTCAGTGAGATAGAAACATGTTGACTTAATGCAGGAGAGCCAAAGTTTAATTAGCCTGGAAGGGTGCCAGATACCGATAATTTCAAAACAAGGATGAGGAACATCAGATCTACAGGCCACATGTGGCCCTCTAAAACTCTCTACCTGGCCTAAGAATTGTACCCATTAAAAACCCCGGAAGTGCTGCTGGATATCAGCATATAAATCTTCTCAAGCAACATCACAGATTCTCTGCAAACTGGCAGGCCTTTTGTATGCTCAAAAAAGTTATACACAGTACATCATTTATGCCATCTGAATGTGAAAATGTGCCTTAAAAATGGAACAGTGGGGGGCAGGGGAAGGAGAGGAATTGTTCAGTTGTGTGTGAGCTACCTAATTGCTATGTTGTCCTCCACTATGGGGGGGTGTCCCCTGGTTCTTTGCCTCCTTTTACAAGTTCCTACCAACCCCAATGGATGACTTAAAGATTAGATAAGATTAGATAGATATGCACAGTTTGTGTGTGTGTAATAAGTTCCGTAATGAGTCAGCTCAAAAGCAAGCAATTTGGCTCCCATCCAATCAATTGTAAGTAGCCAGAGTCTCTTCTCTCTCGGCAGCATATTGCCACAGCAGAATATGCTTTGCTGGATTAGTCTGCAGTCATAGAGACACTGAGTATCTGCAATGAACCATTCTGATCAGTTTGCTGTCCAACTTCAGGCAAGCTGACACCTGTTTGCTTTTTTAATCTAGCAGGGATGATTCAAGAATAAGCAATTGCCCTCCAAAAATATTTCCCACTACCTTTTTTGGTAACTGCACAGATGTGTGTATGCACCTGGAAGAAAAGGAAGGTGGCGAAACATACCATAGGGCAGAGGTTGCCAGTGTGGCACCCATGGGGCGCACATGTGCCTGCAGAGGATTTCCCTGATGCCCACAGGGTCCCCATTTCTGGGTTCAAAGGATCAGAACAGGACCTGTGCAAGGCCCTTTCCCTCTCCAAACGCAAAGTTCTCAGCCCCTCAACCAAAAAGAGTTATAGCCCTGAATTCCATCACCTTAACCTCAACATACAGACTGGTATTTGCACAATACTATCTACCTTAATGAGAAACATTGGACATCCCAGGCTAATAAATTGCTGCAGTTCTCTCCCTCGCCTTCTCTTCTCCTGGACGAATCCAACTGGTGTCCCATGAACTGCCGGAGTGTGTCTATGTATGAAGCAAGGCTGGCCCAAGACATTTGGCTGCCTGAGGCAAAGGATCAAATGATGCACACCCATTCCTAGTGCCTCCTACTTGGGTACTAGCAAAGGGGCACTGCCCTGCCCCTGAAAGAGGTCAGCAGAAGAGATATAAACGTGGATGTCAAAGTGTGTGACACACAGCTCTCTTCTCCAACAGAACAGTTTGGTCAGGGAGCTCAGGAGGAAGAGTTGAGGGGCACCACTGGCTCCCAGCATATGCTGTCTGAGACCTTACTGTGCCTAATGGCAGAACTGGCTCTGGTAGGAACCTTGCAGCTTCTAAGCCCATGGGACCCTCCCTCTCATCTGTCCAGTCTCCAGGGAAGATTTTGCTTGGGCAAATAAAATCAGTGATGGAGTAAAAAAATCCTTACCAAATCTCCAGTCACACGGGCTGCCTGTGTGTACATTTTAACTACAGTAGGCGTTGACGCAGATTTCGTGTCTGATTCAGCAGCCTCGAGGCATCTCACCTGTACTTAATCATGGTTTCCTGAGTCACGAAATCCGTTTCTTTACACGAATGAAGCAACTGATGACACCAAACAGTGCGCAAACCCCTGCCAGCTGGATATGTTGCTGTTTCCCACCCTGATCTTTTGATCCTGTTAATATTTATTTATTTATTATTTGCTTGCTTGCTTGCTTGCTTGCTGCCTCTCCAGTCAACATCAGCCTACAAAGCAAACCAATCCATTCTTTTTCAACAAGAGGCTCAACTCCTGATTCTGCCAATGGGTCGAATCCGGACTAAGGCTGTGTACACATTATCAGCTCAAAACACAGCCACATCATTCTGTTTCTCAATTCAGATCAAAAGTGCTTTGGGGAAAACACATCAAAACACAGTATTTCCTAAGAAGACCACCTTAGACTACCTCCCTCCGCCCAACCTAGGGTGATCTACCATCAGCTGCCCTGTGGGAAAGATCCTGGTAACTTTTTAACATGTTGTTTATTGTGTTTTTAAAATATGTAGTTAGTTGCGAGCCACTTTGGAAGGATTTGTATCCTGAAAGGCAGGTTATAAATAAATGTAACCAGGGATGGGAATCCTGTGGCCTTCCAGATTTTGTTGGACTCCAACTGCTGTTTAATGCCCTAGATCAAAAAAGCAGCTCGTCCCCTTCCTGGCAAAGTAAGTTATAAAAATACAGAGAAAATGTCCACTTTAGGATAAGCCTTAGTGGAACAAAACTGCTATCATGTATACAAGAAGAAAAGGACATGCAATTGTTGTTTCAGCAGACCTATTTGCCATGAGTTTTCATGGGGAATTTTGTCCTGGGACTATCCTAATTCAGAACCACTGACGAAGTATGAAAAATGTTAACTTCTGCTCTGGTAACCAATTATCTCAATACGAAACAACTGTGGCACTCAACTGTAAATACGTGCTATAAAAATGTCTGCTACGAATGGGACATGGAGGTGTCATCATATGTTGATGTTTCTCTGCAACTTCTGAATCAGGAGAGGCTGTGCAAGCCCTGAACTTAGTGCCTGGACTTGGTGGTGGGTTAGGTGGGGGCCGATAAACTGACTATAAATCCTGGGCAGATGGAGGCAACATGGAGTTCCTGAGTCTGCCTTCGATTGGGGTTGTACTCCCGCATCTCTGTCGCTTAGAGGCCCAGGTGATCTCAGTGACTAGGAGTGCCTTTTACCAGCTTCAGTTGAGAAGAGAGCTACAGCCATTTCTGGGTTGGGGCAGCCTAATCACGGTCATCCAGTAACCTCCAGGTTGGTTGCTGCAATGTGCTGTATGTGGGGCAGGACTTGGAAGCTGCCACCTCATGCAAAATGTGGGGCAGAATATAGTAAGTCATTGTGGAAATAACTGCACTGGCTGCCAATTAGCTACTGGGCTAGGCTCCAGGTGCTGGTATGGCTGCATAAAGCCATGTACAGCTTGGGACTAGGTTACTGAAAAGTTCATCTCACCTTCTGCATAAGCAATCAATCACTACATTCTGAAGGAGAGGGCATCCTGCAGATACCATGCTATCAGGAAGTGCATTCTTCACAAGGTCAGAATCAGACTTGGAGAGTGGTGGCACCTTTCCTGTGGAAGGGAACTTTGGTCACATTATATATCAGATCAATGCCTTCTCTACTACTGTCATTTCAGTGGCTGCTAAAAACATTCCTCTTTCCACAAGCTTTCTAAACAATAATAATAATAATAATAAATTTTATTTATATCCCGCCCTCCCCAGCCGAAGCCGGGCTCAGGGTGGCTAACAACAATCAAATAATCAAACAATCAAATAATCCAACATTCTAAAAATATTTCATTATAAAAATTAATTAAAATCAAGTTGATGGCAACCATTAAGCAAAATTCTGTGCAGGTTGCCAGAGGAGGGAGTCAGGCTGCGCCCTGACCAAAGGCCTGGTGGAACAACTCTGTCTTGCAGGCCCTGCGGAAAGATGTCAGGTCCCGCAGGGCCCTAGTCTCTTGTGACAGAGCGTTCCACCAGATTGGAGCCGCAGCCGAGAAGGCCCTGGCTCTAGTTGAGGCCAGCCTAACCTCTCTGAGGCCTGGGACCTTCAGGATGTTTTTATTTGCAGACCGTAGGTTTCTCTGTGGGGCATACCAGGAGAGGCGGTCCCGTAGGTACGAGGGTCCTAGGCCGTATAGGGCTTTAAAGGTTAAAACCAGCACCTTAAACCTGATCCTGTACTCCACCGGGAGCCAGTGCAGCTGGTATAGTACCCGATGAATGTGGTCTCGCAGCGAAGACCCCATAAGGAGTCTCGCCGCGGCATTCTGCACCCGCTGGAGTTTCTGGGTCAGTCTCAAGGGCAGCCCCACGTAGAGCGAGTTACAATAATCCAGTCTGGAGGTGACCGTCGCATGGATCACAGTGGCTAGGTCAGGGCGAGAGAGATAAGGGGCCAACTGCTTAGCTTGGCGGAGATGAAAAAATGCCGCCTTTGTTATAGCTGTAATCTGCACCTCCACAGAGAGGGAGGTATCGAAGATTACACCCAAACTCTTAACGGACGGTGCTGGCACTAATTGCACCCCCGCAAGAGATGGGAGTTGCCCCCTCAATCCCCTATCGTCCCGTCCCAGCCAGAGGACCTCTGTCTTCGAAGGATTTAACTTCAACCGGCTCCCACGTAACCATCCAGCCACAGCTTCCAGACATCTGGTCAGTGTGTCTGGGGCCGAGTCAGGATGGCCATCCATCAACAGATAGAGTTGGGTGTCATCGGCATACTGATGGCAACCCAGCCCAAAACTCCGGACAAGCTGGGCGAGGGGGCGCATAAAGATGTTAAAAAGCATCGGGGAGAGAATCGCACCCTGAGGCACTCCACACACCAAGGAGTGGCGTGATGACAATTCCCCCCCAAGCGCCACCCTCTGTCCCCGACCAGAGAGAAACGAGCGCAGCCATTGGAGGACTGTGCCCTGGATCCCCACGTCGGCAAGGCGGTGGTCTAGGAGTTCGTGATCGACCATGTCGAAGGCTGCTGACAGGTCTAGAAGAATCATCAGCCCCGACCCGCCTCGATCCAGCTGCCTGCGGAGATCATCTGTTAGGGCGACCAGAGCCGTCTCGGTCCCATGACCAGCGCGGAAGCCGGACTGGAATGGATCGAGAGCTCTTTATTCCAGTTGCTATCTGTGACGGATATGAATTGTTCTTACATGTGTGCTGTTGTTGTTTTAAAATAGTTTTTTTATTTTAGTGTGTGTGTGTGTGTGTGTACACAATTTTATTTTAGTACCCCAGGAAGATGAGGGAATGACTCTGCAAATTGTAGCTCTGTGAGGGAAACAGGGAAACTTCTAACAATGCGGACACTTTAAATCTCTACAGGATTCTGTAGAGGAAGCCATGGCTGTTTTAACTATATAGTGCAGAAGGGACCTTGGTTTTAAGAAGTTACTCCTTATGTTTTAGCCAAAATCTGCTTCCCTGCAATTCCCATCCACTGGGTCTACTCTTGATTCTGTAGATCTCTTAGTTGAAGCCTAAAAGGGCACTCCATTGACTAAAGATGTGAATAAACTGAAAAATAAAATGTTAACCAAAAATCATGGTTCAAAATTTAGGAAAGATAACCACAGTGGCTCTGTCAGGAATATAATTCATGAGCAGGATTCCTGGGAGTGCAGGCTGGTTGGGAGTGCTAGTTTAATTTGGGATTCAAGTTTCACCGCAATGCTATTTTGTGGGTTTCCATGTCAGAGTCTTACGTGGAATAAGACTCTCCTATGTCATAGGCAGGCTAAGGCGTGTTTCAGTGGAGGAATTTGCTGGCAAGCTTCTGCTGAAATGGAAAGCCTTCCTTCTATGAGTGTGTGTGTGTGAGGCAGAGCCTACGCACAGCACAGGAAAATGTGTGCTCCGTGCTCCGTTTACAGAGAAGTGCATTAGTGCTGTCGTTATTTGGAATGAACTTCCTGGCAAGCAGTAATCTAAGCTGTTGATTTGCTCCGAGTGAAACTCAGTTATTTCCTACATTGACAAGCGTTTCATGGCCCTAGGCTCAGATCCCTGGATGCTTCCTCATGTCGTGAGCAGCCTCAGTAATCTTATTAGTTTTACTTGGACTTCATGTCCACATTCACATCACACACAAAACTAAACTGGGATACTTGAGATTTAAAGCCGACATTAATTCAATACAAAAGCAATCGACTTCAAACACAGCTTTTTGACAGACAACTTCGTACCATGAGTAGAACAGGGATGAGAACATCTAGTCCTCCATATGTTGTTACACTAAAGCTCCCACCAACCTTTGGAGCAATGTGTTGGGCATGGATCCAGGAGACCTGGGTACCAAGCCCTGCTTAGCCATTAAGTTCACAGGAGCAGTCCCTGTTTCTCAGTTTAACTTCCTCTTATGCTTGTTGTCATGGAAATGAGACAGTACCACACATCATGTGCATGAGTATGAGAAGGTTTGAAGTGAAGGACTACACCTCTCTCTGCGTCTTCCTCTTCCTTTCCATTCCTACGAAGGGTTCCATGTGTGGCCCAGAGGCATTTCTAGGAAATGTGAGGGAAGAAGGTAGACTTGCTAGGTGCCTGCACACTGCTTTTCAGCCAGCACAGTACAAATTAAACAAAACAGAAAACTGGAAGAGGCAGCTGGCGAAGGGGCTGTCTGCGGGCATCGTGCCACCATGTAAGGGACCTAGGTTTCAGTATAAGAAGCATAAGTAATCCTTGCTTACTTACTTGCCTCTCTTGGGCAAGTCATTCCCTCTCACTTTAACCTACCTCAAAGGGTTGTTGTGAGGCCCCTGTGCTGTGCTGATCTGAGTGACAGGGTGTGATAAAAATGTCATATGAAGAAAAAGCTTACGCAACTGTGCAACTTGTTATGCGATGACCATGGGATTGTGTACAATGCGCAAGTTGCTCCGACCGAGCAGCCTGACATCATCTTGGCTGTACCATTTTTGTAATTTATCCTCAAAGTTTGGTGACGCTTGTTGCCACTTTGACATCAGCAAGAACAGGTTAAGCTGGAGTCACTGTGCCAATTCTCTGAAGTGCTCCAGATCAGAAAGATAACATGACGTCAAAACCTGTGGAGATTCAAAGGCCAGGCTACACCCATCTTAATGCCTTCAAGGGATTACTTGTTAAAACACAGGCTGTTTGTAAGAAACCCACAATCCTATTTATTACTATCACGCAGCACAGAGGGCTCCACATTTAAACCAGCTTGCCGACAGACAAAAGGGGGCGGGGGAGAGAACCCAACAGGCACTGTGCTCTGAATCCTGGTGTTTAATGAAGAGAGAGAGAGTTTGGTGGAGCTTGGAGAAGATCCAAGAGCAGGTTACTCAAATTTTAAGAGATTCAAATGTTGGGTGTTCAAATGCAAAGACTATAAACATGGAACGGTCTCCCTCAGGAGGTGGTGGACTCTCCTTCCTTGGAGGTTTCTAAGCAGAGGTTGGATGGCCATCTGTCATGGATGCTTTAGCTGAGATGACAGCATTGCAAGGGCTTGAACTAGATGACCCCTGGGGTCCCTTCCAACTCTATGATTCGATGGACCTGTTGCTCTTGTTACTACTTTCTGAAGGCCCTGCCCAGTTTACCTGGCCACCCTACTTCTGGGGTAAATTCATCTAAATCTATGTCTACCCTAACACTACAGCCCTCCCAGCCAAAAGTGACCACCCCATCTGGTTGTACACTGACTACTGCCTGCACATTCCCCCCCCCCCACGAAGGAAATCCCTGCTAGTTCTTAAGTGACTCCAGCACAGCAGGAGCTGGGGCTGTTCTTCGAGTTCACCTGAAAAGTTTTAATTCTTGTTGGGAGGGTGACCAACAAGGTGTTCACCCACATACCAGGTGTTTATCATATTGTATCAAACAGTACTTGATGCATTTCATTTAGCAGGGCACAGGGTTCAGCAACCCCAACCCCACTGTCTTAATAGGCTACAACAGAACAACCCTAAACTTATAACCAGAAATACAAAAGTCCAGGCAGCCATTACGCAGTAGAGCCCCCCCAAAGCTGGGCCTGCTGGTAATTGGTACCAGGGTAAAAGCATAAGAAGAGCCCTGCTGGATCAGGCCCATTTAGTTCAGCATCCTGTGGCAAATGGATGAAACAGCACTCTCTTCTCTGATGATTCCCAGCAGCAGAGGCATCCTGCCTTTGACAGGAGAGCCAGAACATAGCTATTGTTGCTAGTAGCCATTGATTGCTTTAGGCTCCATGAATCTGCCTAATCCTCTTTTAAAGCCGTCCAAGTTGGTCATCTTGTGGGAGCAAATGCCACAGTGTACAACCATCACCTCATTCTGTTGCATGTGTCAGCCCTTTGCTACTTTCAAATAAACACGAAACTCCATTATCCATAAGGTATGGCATTATACAGGAACGGAAACAAAAGGCAAAAGTCAACACTTGGCTGAAACTGTGCGCAGTGGAACAGAGCAATGCAACCTTATTGCTCTTAAATGATAACAGTGAATGGGTGTCAGTTCAGGGCACAGAGGATAGGGCAGATAAAAGATTCAAAAGTTTGTTCCTGGGCAGATATTTAAATAAAACGTTAAATAACTATAGCAATGCTATCAACACAGATTAAGCAGCTGCCCTTGGCACACACAGACCTGTTGGATTGCTTATAAGGGTCACTCGGGATATTTACGTGTGTGGAAACCAACACACTGGGGTCCATTCTACAAGTTCTGCCCAAGCTTCCAATCTTTCCAGGTCTCCATTTGCATAAACCCAAGGCACATACCCTGCAACAACATGCATAGGTTCCCATACGTGTGATCCATGTACCAGGTATTGATGGTGCATATGGAGATCTTGGAACATATGGAAGTCAGCAATGGGACGCCCATCTCCCACTCCATGCCTTAATTTATACACAGCTGGGCACCTGGTGAAGGCTAAGGTGTAGAATGGGGGGAGCCTGTGGCCCTCCAGATGTTGCAGGATCCCAATTCCCATCCGCTCCGGCCAGCATTGTAAGAATCACAGAGATGTAGAGTTGGAAGGGACATCGAGAGTCATCTCGTCCAACTCCCTACAATGCAGGAATCCTGCCCACAGTCATCTCTGGGTGGGCTTGAACCACCAACTTTCTGGTTAACAGCCAGTTGCAAAAGAAGATGGGTTTCATAATCTAGCAACATCCAGAGGGCCACAGGTTCACTACCAATGTTCAAAATTCCCCATGTGCATTTTGCACCTGGCTATCACCTACTTGCAACCACATGAAGATGCCCAGGTACCAAGATGGTGCCTGACATCTCCACCATCTGGAGGTGCATGCCTGGGGATCCTGGGATCTTGACTATTTTCACACACTAGCAACAGCTTCCTGTAGAATTCTATTCGTGATATTTTATCTGCACAATCAGAAGGAATTTCAGGAACCAAAACGTCGTATTGGGAAATATGACTTCCAAGACATCTGGCCACAATATGGCACCTAGACATTCCGTTTTGGCGACTGTAACCCTGGTTTAAGGAGTCATTTGGCTCCTAGCTTCTATATCTGAGTTTCTAACACTGTTCACTACCCCTAGTGTAGTATCAGTGAGCTTATCAAAAATACAGTGGTACCTCGGGTTACAGACACTTCAGGTTTCAGACTCCGCTAACCCAGAAATAGTACCTCGGGTTAAGAACTTGCTTCAGGATGAGAACAGAAATCACGTGGCGGCAACGGGAGGCCCCATTAGCTAAAGTGGTACCTCAGGTTAAGAACAGTTTCAGGTTAAGAAAGGACCTCCAGAACGAATTAAGTTCTTAACCCGAGGTACCACTGTATAGATGTTTCCAATTAATAACCTGACACTGCCAAAAACAATGGGGCAAATGGCATCCCTGTCATGCAGTTAGAAACGCAACGTAATTGACAAAAACTCTGTCCTATGTAAGCTACACAATACTTAAATGTTAATTGTTTATTTATTTAACAAGTATCTTTCTTGGATAGAAACTGCCTCTCTGCAGAAAACTACTACTATCTATTTCAAATTCAACAGGAGTGGAAGACGTGTTATTAAAGCACATAGCTTGCTTGACTGGTTAAGGGTCAGTCCTAATTTGACTGAAAAATCTCTTGTTTTCCAAAGAAAGTGGAAACAAATCAGAAGGGAGAAGTCTAATCAAAGCAGAGGCATGAAAATCAGGCAGCATCTTATCTGAAAGCAGAGGAAGCCAGTCTGAGATTATTTTGGTGGCCAGGTATAAAAATAAAAATGGTGCTCTTAGCATGCCACAAAACAATACTAAAAAACTAAATGGACATACAGTATTCTAATAATGCCATGCCAAATCTGCTGCCTGAAGCTGCCTCTTAATGGGAGGTCCCTTTTCAGAAACATTATCAGTCCTTCCTTGAAGGTTCAGCTTTTATTTTTAAAAATACTCTGGCCCTTTTTAAGACTGGAGATATGAGGGGGTGGGGAAGGCTTCAGGCAGCATCCTACCCAATTGCTCATTAAGAAGCAATGCAATTAAATCCCTTCCAAAATAGACAGATACCTGTGTTTATGATCTTGCAGTTCTGTAAGTGATTCCCCCCCTTACCACAAGGTTTCTGGCTAGGTGCCTGAAGTAGAGCAGAGAGAGACAGAGAGAAAGAAAGTAAAGGGGCCCCATCACTTTATATGATGAACAGATTGTTGTTGTTATTTACTGAATTTATATACCGCCCTATACCTGCAGGGCAGTTCACAGAATAAAATCAAAATATATCAACCACAATCATAGACTGTAGTTTTGGCACGAGTTAGCATCCCCCACTGGGGACATGAAGAACCTAGGAAAGCAGGCAGCCTTCAAATCATCAGTAAGGGAGGAGGGAGGAGCAATTCCCATTTGTGAGGTAGAGACTGAAGGCTCCAGACCAGAGAATCTGCATTTATGTCACTTTCACTTGTCTGCTTTCACCTAGAATTCCTTCAGCTCCAGAATTCCAAAGCATGGGATGTTGCTTTGGGCTCACCTGCCTTGCCATCTCCACTGCCTCCTGCCATCCCTGCGAGCGAGACCCATCCAAATATGCATCTATTTTACATTCTGCACTTTAGCAGCGTGTGGTAGGATTGTTTTATAGTATTATTGCACGGGCACTTTAGGAAGTTTGTGTTTATTGTATTTCACTTTCTCCTTGTTAACTGATTTTAGCTCCTGTTTGACAATTAAAAAGAAAACAAAACCTAAATGCAATAAATAGTAATAAGATGACATGTAAAGGCTTAAAAGCGTGCAGTTGATTTCTGGGTTTTATTTGGGAACCAGACGTGTCAATTTCCCCTACATGTGTGTAGGATTTGACATGTGCTCATTCACATCCAGACAGGCCATTTCAGTATGGATGGCGAGAGATGGAGGAGGAAGCATGCCTTGCGGTGGACAGCTTCTTCGACTATTGTCTAAACCAGCCAAATGTCTCTCAAAAGCAGCACAAGAGAAACAGCGGAATATCCAATGCTAAGTCAGTGCCCAAACACTACTGATCAAAATACAAATGGCACAGCAGTTAAGGGTGCAAACATCTAAGTGATGGCAAACTGGCACAGTGCATGTGATAGGCTGTGTGGCAGAAAGCTACCAAGTGATTTAGAACACAGTGGAATTTGTTAGTATTGCTGGTAATTTACAATGTCCTTTACCATCTTTATTTCATGCCCGCCCTTAACGTCACAACAATGACTTGTCCAGGGTCATACAGATAATCCAAGAACGAAAAAGGAGTTGAACAGTTGTTCAACATCTTGTGCTGTACCACACCCGATCTTTTCCAAATGCCTGAACTAACAGAGATTTTTTTTAAAATATCTAAAGCATCCCTATCCAACCTTTCCTTTAAAACTTCAAAGGGTTACTTGGAAAGTGGAAAACATTGCAGATAAGAAGCTTCCCCATAGCTTTTGTTCATGCCAGAAGATATAAACAGAAAGAGGGGAGGAAGAAAACAAAATAAAGACACAGCACATCTGTGGTTAGTATGGTTATGAAATCCATACAAGCAACATAAAACTTCCAACCTTATATTTGACTTTCTTTGCATTTAGGTACGTCTGTCACAATTAAACGGACAAGAGTAGGATGCGTTTATTTCTTTGAATCAAAAGATGAACCTGGTGACACGCCTTGCAATTGTCCCTTTCTGATCAGCTGCATAGAGAAGACTGCAAACGCACTAACCAGAAATGGGTTGAAAACCAAGAGAAAGTGAAAAATGAAAATAACAGAATATCATCTGAAACAATCAAACGCATACCCATATGGGAGATCATATACATTCTATAGCCTGAGAGCCACTCCCAATTCTTTTTCAAGCACTGATAAAGGCAATTAGACGTGCCAATGAATTCTAGCTCACTGCAATTCCTTTGAATAAGTCCTGAATTAGCGTCATTTCACTACTGGGAATGGAGACGGTTACACAACACTGTGTGGGCAACAAAATGTATAATGTACATAGGCCATCACAGGTGATTAATGTAAGCATCACTGTTATAGATACTGGCTTCCCTCTGCATATGCATGTGGTGGATTAACGATGTCTAGTCATCGCATGTGCCCAACTCTATGGGTTTTTCCCATATTTTGCTACAGGGAAATGAAGGAAAACAATTGCCTTTTGGAAACAGTCTGGAGATAAGGATCCAACAACAGAGAAACTACTGCCAAAAACCAGGATACGAACAGCAAACCGCACAACATTTTTACATCTTGGTTTCATCTCGTAGTTTTTGTTAGTGATAGCTTTACAATAGTTGCTATAAAAATGATAGGCAAGAATACATGCAATGCACATTCAAAGATCTCATATTTATATCATAAACCACAGAAAAAGCTAACTATAAAGCAAACAGCACAGGCATATCTAAAAGAGCAGTATATACAGATATATAAATGTGTGCGCGTGTGTCAAAGGTTTAGCTTAAGCGATGCTCACCAGAATAAAATAGTCATAAGAGAAGGTTTGCTACCACCTTAAATGCCCCAGTGTAGAAGGAAACTTACAAATGGGTCTTGCAGGGTAGTAACCTGATCTTGCAGGGCAAGATCACTCACTTTCCTGGAGGGAAAAAATCCCATTACTTTCTGAAATGAAAGATCAAAGATGCTATGGATAGAGCCCTTTCTTATTGACGAGCTACTTGTGGAATTTCCCTTGGGACTTAAAACTATTACTGATCTCCAAGGCAAACTAGCAAGCAAACAAAAATCGGAGCATTGCTAAATGCAAACGGGAAAGGAAGTGAAGAGAAACTGACATGAAGAAGGTGTTGGAGGAATATGAGAGCGCACGAGTAAAGCAAGAAAGCAAGCAAGCAAAAGAAATCGTGGCACTCGCCTCTCTCGAGCCGTAAAAATTCAAGGACAAGTCGCTGCTCATAGCTACAAAGTGGACTTACAGGAGTTTCTTATGCTGCTCTTGAGTCTCCGGGCTGCTTCCAAACCCCGCCTGGAGAGTCGCCTGCTCGGCTTGCGAGCGTCTGGTCCAAAGGAGCGCAAAATCCGCTGCCGCCGAATAACTGGACGAAGAAAAGTGGGGAGTAAGTTCACGCACACCCGGCAGGTGGGATCCTCTTTCTCCGAGCCCGGCGGACAACTTCCACCCCGCAGACCCTGCTCTGGCCAACGGGATGCCGCCTCCCACGCCCGGAAAAGGGAATTCGAACAAAAGCGAAAGTTTCCCTCTCGCTTGCTCCGCGCGCTGGAACTCCGCGCTCGCCTCGTTTGCGCTGCTGGGAAGGTCAGGCTTCGGCTGGGCAGCCGCGCTACTACGCCCCGCCCCCGCGACATCAAAGGCGAGCGGGCCACCTAGTGGCCACATGCGAAGTGCAAAACCTTAGTTTGATTTGATAGGTTTGATTGATATACCAGTACGTTGTATCCAGTTGTATACCTTCTCATCAGAAATAGCATGTCGAGGAGATATTTAAGTATAAAGTAGCTTGTCAAAGAAAAAAGAAAAATAAACCAACATGGCTGTATAACAATGAAGCATTTATTTATGATGGATATATGATGGGTGATTATCATGTATGATATCATGCATGAGGTATTATATATGATATATGTTAATCAGTGCTTTTTTCTGGAGGGACGCAGGGGGACGCATACCCCTAAACATTTTGAGAATCTTTGTACTTTTGTCCATTTGCTGTATTTATTTTTCCCAATTTGAACTATAAAATGGTGATTTTCTTGAGTCAAAATGAGAGTACCCCTAAACATTTTTTAAGGAAAAAAACCACTGATGTTAATTTTTAAAGATTTCTGGGTCTGGAGTAGCCCCTAGACCCAATGGAAACATGTGCACTCATGGCCACAGTGATATATGAGTTGCTTTACACAAAAGAAAAACTCTGACACACGCAGACATATGCATGTAGACCTGGTGAGAACCCACCATCATAGTAAAGAGTTTGGTGGCACCTTAAAGACGAGGAAACATGCTGTAATGTGAGTTTTCTTAAGGAAGAGCTTACTTCATTGGATCCATTTCTCTCAACTTCCTGTTGCTTGGAACATGCACATTTCCCACTCTTTTACTTAGTATCACAGAGTACATGTGGTTTTCCTATGCGGAAGCAAAATGCATTCATGTAGATAAGCAACTGCATAAAATGTGGCCCCAGAACGTGAACATATGCAAGACTTCACTTGAGGTTCAGCACTGGAATCGTTAATGTCAGGACCTTGCCCTGTAGTGCATGAAATAATAATAAAACAGAGAATTGCAGCTTGCTCTTAGTTTTCTGAAATCAACAGCTGTTTTTTGTTTTTTTGTTTATGTTCTCTCTTCACTGTCAGAGTTATGAAAATACACGTGCCGGATGAAGTAATGTGAGTCATGGAAGTCATATTTTCCTGGAAGCTCGCTAGGGCGTCTGTTTCTGAGAGCTGAGTGGTGCACTCACAACACTATACTGAGACTCTTATATTGCCAATGAAGACTAAAACTCTATTCAAAACAGACAATTGTGACTAAATCAGGGGTAGTCAACCTTTTATACCTACCACCTACTAATGCATCTTTCTTGATGGTAAAATTTCCTTACCACCCACCAGTGCTCGATGGAAGGAGGATTCAGCTTGTGCCATAGAACCCCCAACTGCCCACCTAGAATCCTGAAATGCCCACTAGTGGGCAGTAGGGACCAGGCTGACAGACAACTGCTGGACAGGGTTAACTTGTTGCATCTCAAGGCCTATCCTTCCTGCCTCCCTGAATGGGCAACCTGGGTCGACCTTGGTTCACCTCTGCTAACATCCTGAAGCATTTCAGGCCACGGTGCCAATTTCACAGGCATCTATACATGCTCAGCTAAGTCCTGTGCTGGGGATCTTCAGCAAGTGAAGCTCCATGAAGTCCATGCTGTTAATCCACAAGGAAGGTAGCGCATAAGAGAAGCTATTTGCTTAGAACAGCCAGGGCATGTTCAAAGGGTAAACAATCTTTTCTTCTGGATTTAAATTAACTTCAATGCTCTGTTTTTAATATTTGGTTAATGTACGTATATTTTGTTATATTTTGATTTTGTAGAATCCTATTGCTCTGTATTCTGCATGTGCTGGCAGCTAACGATTCATTGGGCTATTCTGTTGTGGGTTTAATCCTAGTGAAAAAGGTGGAACAGTTAGCTAAACTGGTCTTCCTGTTGACCCCAGAAGGTGCCATGGTACAGACATGGACAAGAACTTCGTTAAATACTCCAAGGTGCATCACACCCTTTCAGAAGGAATGTTCTTTTTCTTGATAATTGTCTTATTTCAACCACAGAGTACATTTAAAAAATCTTCTTCTATGCCTTCTAGTGGCTAAGGGAAGGACCTCACAATTTAGGTCTTGTCTAGTGTAGACATCATCCCTCTTTAGAACATAGCTTAAATATGATGACCATTGAAAATAGAAGAGAGCCATCACAAGTTCAAGTGCTCAAAACAATGAAGACCTACTTTGATTGGTGGTAACATTAACAACAACAGCAACAACAACTTTATTTATACCTTGCCCACCTGGGTGGCTTACAGCATATCTAAAAACATAATAAAAACATTAAACCTTAAAAACTTCCCTAAACAGGGATACATTCGATGTCTTCTAAAAGTCAGATAGTTGCTTATTTCCTTGGCATCTGAAGGGAGGGCATTCCACAGGGAGGGCACTACTACCCAAACTCAGGAAAGCCATTTGGTCATTCTGCTTCCTTCTTCTTATGAAACCTGTCTTCGTCATATGAAACCTGCTAGAAGCACATCAAGGGACCCACTAAAGCTACAAAAGAAACCAGGAAATAAACTTGTTTAAATCAATTGCTTGTCCCCGAGAGGAAATGATGACTCTAATTGAGCTTGCAGGGTATGAGGAATTTCTATAGAGGTGAGCATGAGCATGTATTTGGTTGGGATTTGAAAGATGAGGAAACTCCACACCAAAGTTCCTCGAGAAGGAAAAGTAAAAGCCCTTTGTTAAGATCTCCCTGTGATGTGAAATGTTTTTTTTTACTGAAAATTCATATTAAGGCATTTCTCAGGATGCCAAAAGAATAGCCCAGCTGTGGGAAACTGGATTTCCTCCATGTGGAACATTACACAATAGAAAGTTTCTCTTGGAATATTCCACTGTTGCATGATGTTAAAAGGCCAAGGAAATGTGTCTATTCTTGGCTGACTATTTATTTATGTTTTAAGCAAGTAATAGAAACAGCTTCAGTTTTCAGTGGCCACGTCATACCAATTAGCTAACCTTCCAATATAGGGGCATGAGAGCAGCTTGTAAGTATATAGTTCAGAAATAATGCTAACCCACAGTCTGTTTTAGCAACTTTTTTTTTGAAAAAAACTATCAGTTGTCCAACAGATGATCAAACAAACCATAACCTTTCCCCCTGAAATATACTCAGAGTCGAGAGTGGATTTCATGCTCTTTATTCAGCTCATAGTGGTGAGGAGGAATGGAAGTTCCCCCACAATATCTGCTTTATATACATTATTTACACAATGGGCTGCACGTGACTGGCTAATTACGGGATTCTCCTGTAGGCCAATCAGGTTGTGGATTCACTTCCACCTGGAGCTGGATTGGGTGGCTCCTGCGGATCAATCATACTGCTGCATTGTTCTAGGACCAATCAGACTGCTGCATTCTGAATCCTATTGTTCTAGGACCAATCAGACTGCTGCACTTTGGATCCTATTGTTCTAGGACCAATCAGACTGCTGCATTTTGGATCCTATTCAACTCAGTACATAACACCCCCCAAAATTTGGTTTTTTCTTCCCAGCTGCTCTTGGCTTAAGGTACTTTTGTAGCTTTCTGAGCATCTGAGATGGGGTGGCCAAACAAACCATGGTTACGGATGGGTGCTGGATTAATATTATGCCAAACCACAGTTAAAACGAATGTTTGTAAGCCAGAAACAAACGATGAAATAAACCGTAGAAGAATATAATGCTTTAGAATGGATGCTTTAGCTGAGATTCTTGCATGGCAGGGGGTTGGACTAGATGACCGCTAAGGTCCTTTCTAATTCTATGTTTCTATGATTCCAAGGTGCCTCTTTTGACAGGAACCTATACTTACATGGTTCTGATGACACCGGGCAAGATGTAGCATACCTCCCTGCTACACCTGGTACCTTAATCCTAAAACCAGTACCATAGGTCCATTAAGAGTTTTACTGACAAACTTATGGCAAAGCTGCCTGCTACATTAGATAGACTTCACATACTGTATATGTATTTTTAGTTAATTAAAATGCTGCATTCTGAGAGGTTCATGAAAGCTTACAGTGAATGTGTACACCACCCTCCCCACAGTACCCATGCTACACATAGCAAATAAAACATATCTGTGGAAAGTCAATTTTCAACTCCATTTGGAGCTTACAGCATAAGAACAAGGATTGGATAGTAGGAGGAGAGGAGTCACCGACAGGTGGGGAAACACTGTAAATATATCTAAGCTTCCATAAACATTGCTATAGAACTAAGGTACTGGCTAAATGACAAAGTAAACATGAGTCTTCAGTTGTGCTTTTGCATAGTATGAGGTTTTCAGGGTGGATTATGTGTCCTAAACAGTTTCCAGCTTGATCATTGGAAGGAATTCCGAAAATTTTATTTAAAGGGGGAAAAAACCAATTAAGAAGATTAGGACTGAGATGCGCTTCCTAATATATTTCTACCTTTCACAGAAATGTCCCCAGGGTGGCTTACAACACAGCTCTGAACAATACAATAAAATATATGGTCAAAGTAATCTCTTAAGTATCAAAATCCATAAAAGAGTAGCATAAAAATCACCAGCAGAGATATTAATGAATATACAGCTACAGACTTTATCATGCAGTAAATTTTGTGGATTCTGTACAGAAACGTTAAAACATGTTCTGTGGCATCCATGAAATCAAATTTAAAATTTAGAATCAGATAGAGATAAATATGATATTTTATATATAAACAATATATAAAAATTATCAATCTATGTATTTTTCTGTTTTAACCATCCATTTACAGTACGGTATTTCATCTCCCCACCAGGCGGAGATAAAAAGAGCGTCACCCGGAAGTGACCAGCCACTTGGATCTCTTCCGGGTCACGTGACGGAAGTCGGGGCGGCTGGGTGCGGCGAGCGGCTGGAGAGGTTGGGGCTGGTCCCCGTCTTTCCAAAATGGCTTCGCTGCTGCAGTCCGAGCGCGTTTCGTACCTAGTGCGAGGCGAGAAGGAGATCCGCATGCCGCTCTCGCAGCTCTATTTCTGCCGCTACTGCAGTGAGCTGCGCTCCCTCGAGTGCGTCTCTCATGAGGTAAACCGGGCGGGGGCTGGAGAACCGGGGGGGGGGCCGCCACATCCAACGCCTCGAGAGCCCGTTGATTGGCCCGTCCAGCTGCCACTCGCTGCTTCCCTTCATTCTGTTGGTTAGGGGAGATGGATGGATTAGAGGGAGGAGGGTCCATATCATTCTTTGATTTATTCTTTGATGTGTGGAGGTAGCGTCGCCCTCTCCCTCATCTCTACCGCAGGATGCCACTTCTGGCATCACTGGAGTTGTGTTGTTAATTATAGTCCTCCGTAGCCTCTCGGTTGCTTCCTGGGGTGGTGTGAGCCTGCCGGTTGCTCTGTTCTGCCAGAGCTGAGTTTTGCACAGGATAGTTAAGTCACAACAACCTCTATCGCATTCTGTAAGCAGTAGGCGGCTGTTACTCTGTGTGTGGGGGGTGGTAATTAGCTACACCTTCATTCCCTTTTTGCTTCCTAAACTGTATATTCAGCACATTAAAATAAATCTCTTCCAGTCTTCTTATTTGTTCTTTTAGCAGCCTGTGTGGTGCTTGAGTTTTGTGCCCCATCCCTCCATTTCTGTAGCATATTGTGTCCTCTGCAAGTCATAGAAGTCAATACGGGTAAAATGCAGCACTCTTACCAACTGATTTATTATTATTATTATTAATAATAATAATAATTTATTTCTACCCTGCCCATCTGGCTGGGTTTCCCCAGCCACTTCGGGCGGCTTTCAACAGAACATCAAAAACAGAATAGAACTTCAAACATTAAAAATTTCCCGAAACAGGGCTGCCTTCAGATGTCTTCTAAAAGTCAGATAGTTGTTTATTTCCTCAACTTCTGATGGGAGGGCGTTCCACAGGGCGGGTGCCACTACCGAGAAGGCCCTCTGCCTAGTTCCCTGTAACCTCACATCTTGCAGTGAGGGAACTGCCAGAAGGCCCTTGGACCTGGACCTCAGTGTCTGGGCTGAAAGATGGATGTGGAGAAACCAGTTTCTTTCTCTCCTGATTAGCCAAGTCATTTTCTGATTACCCAGTCCTATGACAACCTCTAATTGATTGTCTTAAAAATTCTGTCTTCTTTCCCCCAGTTTATTTGGATGTAGAGGGTGGTATTCAGCTAAGTTTTACTCATAGCAGACTGGTTGAAATTAATGAACATAACTGAGATGGGTCCACTAATTTACTCTGGGTGAAACTTGGTTGAGTACCACCCAGGGAGTTTTCTTGTTACACAGAATGGTCATTTATAGCTTAGTTGAATTCTTTTCACTCTTAAATCTTTTTTGCCCTTTTAATCTGTAGAGAATGGAGACAGCCAGTTCATAGTGTGCCAACCTGAGTGCAGCTTCTACCTTGACCATAAGATTACTAAATTGGCCTGGACACATGTTTTACTTTGTTAGAACATCAAAATAAGTAAAGTAGCTGTAAAACTTTTAAAAAGCCATGCTGCTTTGTGACTTTGGCTTAACAAATGTCCAAAGATTAGAGCCTGCTTCTGCACCTAATTTTGGCATAGTTGGGGGCTGAAGTTGCAACTCTGTTCACAAGTCACACCTGCCTGCCTGCCCACACCTTGGTCCAGTGTTCTTTTCATGATAACTTTGACTTGTGTAAAGAACATCTGTATTATTTCACAATCTTTCAGTGTAAACCCCTCCCCCCACATTTTAGATGAGTGTTAGTAAGCCTTATCTCTTCTATTCAAGTTTATAAACTAGATGCCAATGTTGGGAATTCATTTGTAAAGCCTAGGTAAGTGGTGGAGCACATGCTGTACCTATGGAATTCCCAAGTTCAGTCCCTGGCATCTCCAGTTAAAAGGATTAGTGGCAAGTGATGGGGAAGACTTCTCCTGTTAGAGAAACACTGTTGGTCACAATAGAGCATACAGGCTTAGATATACAGATATTCTTACTTTTCTGTATTCCTGTGTTTATGTAAAAGATGGAGAAAGACAGTGGCAGGTAATTCGCATATCACTGTTTTTCACCAGTTCTGTATAGCTAAGAAGAATGAGAACAATATTAGCATTGTTGATATGCATCAAACGCTGTGACTAGAACAGGCAAAAACCTGCTTTGTCCTGTCATCAGAAAAGGTTACCAAACAAATCTCTTCATTGTGTTGAAATGAATGTGAGATTCCCATACATCAAGTCAGTATGTGCTCTCAGAAGAAAGTGAACACATTTCAGGCCAAATAATCCAAAGGGTATATCTACACGATCAGTTTATGGGTTTTATTCCAGTTCTGATTCATGAAAGAATCCTTGGAATTGTTCTTTGGCAAGGTTGCTGAATTTTCTCTGCTAGAAGTCCAAAGGTTCCTTTACTGAACTATAACTCTCAGAATAGTTTAGGAAGAGGTAATAACTATTAAATTAGTCTTTTAATTTGTATATGCAAATACATTGTATCCCCTGTATTGATACCCAGTTGATTCAGAGCTGAGTTGGTTTCTTTGTCCTCATTCACACCTAGACATTTCTTCATTTTCAGCTATTCTTTAGCTAAAAAATTAATTCATTGCTTTTGTTGTTGTTTAGTCGTTTAGTCGTGTCCGACTCTTCGTGACCCCATGGACCAGAGCACGCCAGGCACTTCTGTCTTCAATTCATTGCTAAATTATGATAAATGATTTCATTTGGGATAATGGAAGCATTCCTCTTTATTATAGGTCTGTGGATGTTGCAAGATACAGGATTCTATACTGAGATTTTTTTGTCTGAATAAAACATTGGATACATGGCTTGAATTTGATGACCTTTTAAAAATATATATAAATGGAACTGATGTTCCAAAAAACTAACATAATTTTATTAACAGTTCCTGATCTGAATATTTGCTCCTGTGCAGAAATCCAAATTTACGCTGGATTTAACTAAGATTATTAAAACTGAAATGTTTATTTTTTGAATGCCTTGCAATGCAATTCTATACATGTCTACTCATATGTAAGACCTATTTAATAAATGGGTATTGAATTCTGATATGCCTTGTTCTGGTGTATGAATCCTGAATAAGCAAGGGTCAAGCTGCATGCAAATGCATAAACAAAGCAGAAAAGCTGAAAGACAGGCTCAGGAGGGTGAAGTAGTCTGTGTATTTGACTGTCCCCAGTGATTGTCCATTCAAAATCAGTCTAGTAAAGCTGTTTTATTCTTTGCTGGTTCTTTTAAAGGTGGGGTTTTATTACATGCATTTGTTTGTAATGTGCCCCTTTGCTTATAAATGATCTTTAAAATATACAATGTCTCAAGAAGTAGCATTATGTTATTCTGGAAGGACCGAAGGTTCAGACAAGTTGGAAATAAAGTACTTTAGTGTGAACAGGAAATTATTTGCTCAGTTATTTCCACCAGTGTTCAGAATAATATACATGATGATATCTGTGAGAATGGCAGTGTGGAAGGTTGTTAGCACATAGTTCAGCAACATACTGTTAAATTCCATCTGAATAGTAAGACAGTAATCATACTTGGCTTAGTTCCTGGGCATTAGAAAACTGAATAACTTTGCCAGAACAGTTTGTCTGTTGTTTGAAGATTTTTTTTTGTGTTTAGGTCAAGAAATTCCCCAGACACCTCAGTTTTAAGATGATGATACTTTTCAGTGTTTTGGGGGAGTTGACAACATTTCACATTCCTTATAAAGGAATCTTTGTATTCATTATAACTACTCTGTAGGTAAAGAGTTATAAGGCTGTGTACTTATGCATGACTTCCTCCAAAGAATCCTGGAAACTGTAGCTTTCCCCACTCACAGAGCTACAATGCCCAGCATCCTTAACAGACTCCACTTTAAAATTGAGGTGGAGTGGCTTGCCTAAGCCATCTGATGAATTCATGACAAAGGTAAGAATCAGACTGGGGACTTAATGTCTCATAACTTGAACTACCTACTATGCTGTGCAGCCCTAAAATAAATCAAAGTTGTGAGGGTTTTTTGTATTGGAAAAGGATCTGGTGAAGGATAATGGTACAAAATGAAAAACACCTTTTTGTATTTTTTTTTAGGTGGATTCTCACTATTGTCCCAGTTGCCTGGAAAATATGCCATCAGCTGAAGCCAAGCTAAAGAAGAATAGGTAAGACTACATGCTACTTCTGTGATTCTCACCTTACTCAATACTTTTCTCATGCTTTAGGATAGTCTCCCTTCTATCAGTGTATATTTGTCCACAGCACCTTAGTAAGAATTTGAAACAATTTTGAAAATGCTCTGAGGATTTTATTTACAATGTGATCTCATTGTGATGAGGAAAGTGCTTTTGTGTGTTTGACTTAGCACTCTGTTTATAGTCTGCACTGCTAACTACTGACAGTACTGGAGAAATAGTGTTGCAATAATTTACACTTGAGCACGAGCCTGTTTCTTTTTCACACTCTCAATGTGTTTTTTTGTGAAATCACAAGAAAAGCACACTGTGGAATTGCTGGTGATCTCCCATGCTGCAAGAAGGCTTTCAGAATGAATTTACATCTGTCATACATTGACATCTGTGCTTTTGTGAATTTCTGTGAAATACATGCAGAGTGGATCAGAGCACTTGTGGAATTTTGAATGTTTACTGTGACCAGATTTGAAACTTTGCCTGCAGCATGTTTTGTGCCCTTTCACAAAGGGTGATGGAAGTGGAATGAAATGGCTTACTGTGTTTTTTGTTGACTGATTCTGTTAAGTCCTTTCTTTCATAGTAACACCTTTGGAAAGAATTTGGTTTTTTTAACTTGTCAGAGGCAATTTCTGAGTTATAAAACAGAAAATCAGGAGCCTTGAACAGCAGGTATAATCTCTGGTGTACAAACTTGAGTCAAACTTCCATGCTGGTCTCTCTCTGTTCAGGTGTGCTAACTGTTTTGACTGTCCTTGCTGTATGCACACTCTCTCTACCCGAGCAACAAGCATCCCTGCTCCGCTGCCTGATGACCCAGCCAAGACCACAATGAAGAAGGCTTATTACCTGGCCTGTGGCTTTTGCCGCTGGACTTCCAGAGATGTTGGCATGGCAGATAAATCAGTTGGTGAGTGGCATTGGTTTTCAGATGAATATTGCAAGTGTTGTTAGAAAACTTTTTCATGACATGTTTTGCAATCAGCCTTAATTAGAATGTGGAGTGTTGTTTTTGTAATTCTTTTTTTTTTTAAGAAATATTTATTAAGATTTTACAAAAACAAGTATACAAAAACACATAATAGTAAAAATAAAAATTAAAAAAAATAAGTAAAACATACAAAAGAAACAAGGAAAATTAAAAACAATTATTTTTCATACCTTAGAACTCATTTGCTTGTTTCATTGACTTCCTCACACCTCCCCTTCTTGTATTCCCATTTAACTAATCAAATCAGCAAATCCTTACCCTCTTTCATTTATCTTATATATATAATTTAACATTTTATGTTTGTAATTCAATACTAAGAGCTGGGAAGATAAGTAGGACTGTGTGAAGAGCTTATAGAGGTTAGCTTCCATTGGTGAATGGTGTTATTATTATGCTACCAAAATAGTCAGAATTGAGCTCTGAGGATGTGTGCCTATGTCCTTGGAGTACTGTTTGCTCACAGGCTGCATAATATAAACTAAGCAAAAAAAAAGCGGGTTGTATCCCACAAAGTTGTCCTGTTAACACAAGAACTTCTGCCTATACCAGTGGTGGCCAAACTTTGCCTTCCAGCTGTTTTGGGACTACAATTACCATCATCCCTGGCCACTTGTCCTGTTAGCTAGGTATGATGCGAGTTGTAGTCCAAAAACAGCTGAAGGGCCAAGTTTGACCACCACTGGCCTATGCAATGGGACTTCTTCATGGGCTTTCAGTATAAATATAAGTGGAAATTTCATGTGCTGTAAAATTTTTCATGCTGTAGTATTATTTACCATGTATATATGGTGGAAGGGAGGGTGCATTATTCTCCCTCACCCTGGAAATATCTTCTGCACCCCTAGCTATGTTTCTACTGTGTTTTACCTAGCTGAATTCTAAAACCCAGAATAGTCTGGGTAGGGGAATAATCCTCAAGGAAAGGGAGCATTTGTAGGTGAAAATATGTGGGTGTCAGATGGGTTCAACATCTCTCTCGCCTGTCAGTAATTTCCTACAGATATTTCTCTGTGCCCCTGCATTCATGTTGACCTTCAGACACAAGTATAGAAAACACATCTTTGCTGGTATATTATGCAGTTCTGCCATTTTCAGCTTGTGATGCAGAAGAACTTTAAGCTTTTGGTATCTGATACGTTGATACTAATAATACCAGATTTAATGAACCGTGGTCCGGGTTAGATGAGAGGAGGAGAGAAGCAGGCAGTAATTTTGGATATGTTTCATTTTCTCTGTCCAGAGCATGTATGATCTCTCTCTCCCTCCCCCCCCCCCACACCCACCATCCTTTAAAAAATTGCTTTGTTGTGTTGCAGCCAGTGGAGGTTGGCAGGAGCCAGAAAATCCTCATACTCAGAAGGTACGTAAAAGGAATTGCTTTTTCTTTCATAGAGTAGCCTGAAAAAGAAGAGTCTTTGTGTTGGGTCTGCTCTTGTCTATCTCTTAACTCACAGAAGAGAATCAACATTTAATTAAACTTGAAAGAATGAGTCCTGCATGGTTGAGGCTAGACTGCATCTTTCCCCAATTGATTTAGCACTGTAGCATCAAACGGGGGCTGGGGGTGACATTATGTTGAGCAAAACGTACCAAGTAGTCCAAGCCGTTTTCCACAACATGCATTCTTTGAGAAGTGGCCCATCTACATTGACCTCATTAGCTGCTGGAATGCAGTTTAAACTAGCAGTCATCAGGAATTGGCACAGGCCTTGTGTCATGCAGAGGTCAGCATCTTTCCCCAGCTCCAATATACTACACTGATTTGAACCTTCTCATACAGATGCACTGCCACTAACATGAATTACTCAGTTCAGAGTAGTTATTTGAGAACGAGAGCTCTATTTCCTGCTGGCCTTCTTATCTGTCTGGCCCTACCTTTGAGATGTAGGGCGTAGCTCATCTCCACCTAAGAGTAGGATACGATGTAATGCAAGCTTCTTTTTTCCGTTTCTCTGAGGAAAGAGCAGTGGGTAAAATTGTTAGGATGTGCATGACACTGCTAGCTAACTGGGTCAGTTAACTGATGTCAGGAGTTGGGCAAGAAGCTGCTGCTGCAGCTCAACTAAGGAAAAAACAAAAAGGGACACCCCCCAAAAGTATTTCCACCATTTTGTTTAACCTTCACTTTGGCAGGAACAGCTTTTCTTCCAGTTCACATCTTAAACTGACATTCCTTTCTAATCAGATTAACAAACTGGTCGAGTATTATCAACAGCTGGCTCAGAAGGAGAAGATGGAGAGGGATCGTAAAAAGTTGGTTCGACGCAGACCCTACATGCCCCTTGCTTTTTCGGTGAGCTAGGACAACAGTACAGAATTCTGGAACTCTTGGGCAAAATCAGAAGACAGTTTTTTAAACTTCAAAGGCATAAATGTTGTTTTTAGTTGAGACTTGTAAAAAAGAAGCAAGCAAACAAAACAAACAAAAATCTTCAGAGTTTATTGGAACCGTGTCAGATCAATAATCTTCCAAGAACAAGTTCCAAGCATCTGTGTATAGAAAGATTTCAGAATGTTTTGCCGTTTATTAAGGGATATTGTCCACTACTGAAATGTAGACACCTGTCATTTGAAATCCCTCAAGTAACTCAGGATTGTATTAAGAAGAGCAAGAATTAGTCTGAGCTGGAAATCAGCTAGGCCGAGATGCTGCTGCTTTCAGTTTTATTATACTGACTGATCAGTCACTAAATATTTGCTTGCCTAGCTCATAGTCAGCACAAACTTGCTATGTGCTAGAAATAATAAGATGTGACAATATTTCATTTCAGTTTTCAGCTGTGCAGCCTGTGTCATTTGAAAGGCTTACTTTTTGCTTAGCTGAATATTTTTGCATATGCTTCCTACCTCTTGGATACCCGTATAACCTGCTTGCTCTGTGCATTTGCTTTTGTCTTTATTGCTGCTTTTTTCTTGTCTCCGTTGCTACCTGCTGCTAATTTGGGGGCTCTCCGCAGCAACACACTATACATGTAGTGGTAAGTCCCTTCAGTTTCTGATAGTGTTAAAACCTTTGAAACCACTTGCGTTCTACTGGTATGTCAATATTTAGTGTACTCAGCCTTCTGGTCTTGGATCTGCTTGTAGTACTACAGTTGAAGTCCAGTTTGCATACAGTTAATGAGCTGAGCTTTCCAAGCAAGGTTGGTAGACCTATTGCTATGGACTTTGAGTACATTTTCATTGTCCGTATAAAGAATGATGTTTGCCGGTTCAAGTCCCTGCTAACAGAGTGAGCTGGTTCATACATGCTAAGCCTCAGTTTATCTTAAACCATGGTTTAATTGTGAACATGTCTTCCCTTATACTGCAAAAGTCCCTTTGCAGCTTCTCCCCCAACGCAAACCATATTTTGATTTGCTGTGATGTCTCAACTAGGAACATGCACAAGCAGAAAGCTAGAAATAAACTATTCTCTGACTTAGATGTAATATCATAGGTCATACAGGTAGAAAGAAGTACAGTCGAACCTCCGTTTATGTAACCCTCTGGTTACGTAAACTTCAGGATGCGCGTGTGGCAAACCTGGAAGTATTTTACCAGGTTTCGCCATGCACGCATGCGCAGAAGCGGTCCTCAGGTTGCAGAAACCTCAGGATCTGACTGGACCTCTGGAACAGATCCCGTCTGCAACCGGAGGTACCACCATACACCATTTTTTCTCCAAGTGCATGTTCCTTCTTCCTAAAATGACATGCACCACCACCATACAAAATGACACAGGATGTAACAGGACTGCTTCCTGGGAAATTTTCAGTTGAAATCCCCATCCCACGACCCCTACAGCCAATGATCTCCAGAGTAGCATTGGCCAAATCTTTGTTTCTCTGTTTTCCTGTATGTTGATTGGAAATCCAGTGACCTGAATTGCAGGGTGGTTATAGGATAACACTGAATCCAAAGAACCTTGAGTGGATGGAAACAGGTGTGCAAATAAATATTTGTGCAAGTCTTCTCTGTTGGGTAGGTTCTTGGTGCAGTGCTCTAGTACAAGAGTAGCCAACTTGGTGCCTCCAGATGTGGTTGGACTTACAGCCCCAGCCCCCATGACTAGGAAAGTTCAGCTGTATATTCACCATGCTGTTTCTTTACGGTTGATACTGTTCTATATATTTGTTACTAGTTGAATTGTAGCAACTTGTCAGTGAATACCTTGCCTGGTGGTAGTTAATCTGAGCTGTAGAGTGTCATACCATTATCACAACTATTTCTTTCTGTCCAATGGTGTCTTAACTGTAGTCAAATATATTTTTGTCACAAAATTATACCCAGTATAATTGTCACAAAATTATACCCAGACAGCTACATTAGCTGTCAAGTGGAGTATACATTGGAGCATCACATGAAAATAGGTCAGGGTAGGAGGTTTTAAAAAATAGGGTTGTTTCAGTGGCATGCTGCGTCCCTCTTCCAGCATTTGATCAATTATTTTATTTTATTAACCAAGCTACTAAAAATTCATTTGAACAGAAAGAGAAAACCATATGCATTGCCTTTGTGTGTGCGTGTGTGTGCATACTTGATTCCTTATGCCCCTCAAGCTGTCAGAAACCACGTGAACTTGTTTCAATCAACAGACCTAACTTTCCTTGCATACTTCTTTCCTAGGACAAGTATGGCCTTGGAACCAGGCTCCAGCGTCAGAGGCCCGGGGCCCCTATCAGTGCCCTCACAGGACTTTCGTGAGTGCTAGGCCTTTTTATATGTATGACAAGAGGTGAAATGATGTAATTTCACAAGCTTGCCAACTGCTGCTCATCTAGGGTGCAAATAAATTGCCTGCAGACTGCCAAGAGTGATCCAGAGTCTCCCTCTGCAGCTTATATTCAGGAGGAGTCTGTTCCCCCCTTTTTTAAAAAAAGAAGAAGTGGTCCATTGCTCAGTTTGGAGTGTGCTTTGGCACTGATGTGTACTTCACAGTTGTGCCTAAACCTTCTGCTTTGTTTTACACAACAGTGTGACTGCTACCAGTCTCTTCCCTTAAGTTTTGCGCCTGAGATTGATTATCTGTGTTAGTGCAGTACACAGCTAGTGTACGGTGGGCGTCATCTTTTCTTGCAAACCCAGAAGCATTTGCTCATTTTATCTCTTTGCTGTTGACCTTCTCTTCAGAGGAAACAAACTCAGGTGCTTTTTGCATATCCACACCATACATTTGGTGCATATTTAAAACACATGGCTTCCCCCAAAGAATCCTGGGAGCTGTAGTTCGTTAAAGGTGCTGGGAATTATATCTACAGTATGTCAAGATTCCTTGGGGTACAGTAATGTGCATTGGATGTGCCTTAAATGTATGGTGTGGCTCTCTTTCAGGTTCCCTGTGCATGTATTCTTGGAAGTAAGCCCCTGTGTGCTTAGCAAGTCTGAACTCTGCACGGTTTGCCTTGGGATTTCATCAATGCAGTTCTGTGTAGCTTGATAAAAGCCATTTTGTGAGGGAAAGGTTGAAAGCAGGGGATGAGGGGAACTATGCTTAATCCTTTTCTATGTCAACCATTTCCCATTCTAAATTGTTCACTGAACAGCTCACCCCACCCCTGCTGTGGGTTGGTTTTCTTTCTTTTTTGTAGGGTTTTTTGTTTTTTTGCTGATTCCATCTTCCCTCTTCAGCTCTTCGTTGCCAGGAGGTTGTGAGATCCAAAATATTATAAGAGATGGCATGGAGGGCTGTATATTTTTGTAAACTGCTTAGAAGTTCTCTTACAAGCAAGCACTATATAAATGTTATTAACAAAAGAAAAATAAGAGAGAGGAGGAATTTGTGGAAATTGCCTCCCTTCCTCTTCTGTCAGCAGAAGCCTTCTCTGGATCAAGGAGCCTCCATAAATGGGACAACACTAAATGCAATCTGCTTTTTTGTCCCTTTCTGTATTTTTCCTTGTTCTTAATCCTCTAATCCCTAGAACAGCTGTTCTTAAGAAGTTTTTTTTAAGGGTGTGGCATTTAAGGATTGCAAAACTAGTGAAAATTAAGGCTAGTGAATGTCGATTACTTTTTCTTTATAATATTTACATGCCGATCTCATTTATGGTATTATCTTAAAGATGGGAAAATTTCAAGAAATGGTTTTGAAAAGCACGTCAATTTTCACCTTCACCTGGCTGAGCAAGTTCTCTCTCCCACTCATTCTCTGTAGCCTTGTGTCATTGTTCTAGGTGTTGTAAGGAGGTCTGAATGTCAATCAGCAACTTGCTTACAGTTGCTCTGCGAAAGTTTTAATTTAGCCAGTAATTGTAATATTATTGAGGTTTTACTGTGCTCAGTTACTTCTAAGCAACTTTCTGATTATCCTAAGCAGCTGCTTTCTTTTTTGCCTCAGGCTGAAAGATGGAGAGGACCAGAAGGAGATAAAAATTGAACCTGCTCAGGCTGTGGAGGAAGTGGAGCCTTTGCCTGAGGACTATTACACACGACCAATCAATCTGACAGAAGGTAGTAGCTCCTTCTTAATATGTTCTTAATATGCCCCAGCTTAATATGTTCAGGTGGTGGTCACTCTTTCGTATTGTTCAAAACTGTTTTTTGTTTGTTTGTTTACTTTCTGTACTGTGAACAGTGACAACCCTACGACAGCGCCTCCTCCAGCCAGACTTCCAGCCAATCTGTGCTTCTCAACTTTACCCACGTCATAAGCATCTGCTGATCAAACGCTCCCTTCGGTGCCGGGTATGTAGATTTTGCTGAAAAATATGCTAGTTTCTACTTCTACTGCTTTTGGTGTTTCTTTTTGTAAAAAATTGTCTCAGTGGTAGCATTTGTAGTTGTAGGTTGTTATCTGCTGTTTGGCCACACATTTTGTTAATGTTTGTTTCCCCTAGAAATGTGAACACAATTTGAGTAAACCAGAGTTCAACCCTACATCCATCAAATTCAAAATTCAGCTGGTAGCTGTGTAAGTATTTTGGATATGGGTGGAAGCAACAATCTATAACACTTACGGTTGGGTCTGTATTCTCTCCTGAGTTGTTCCACTTCAGACTATAGGTGAGAGCTACTAAAACAGAAATCACAACACATAGCAAACTGGGATATCAGAGAACAGGGACCTAGTCTAGCCTTCCCTCTGACACATTAGTGACTTGTCTTCTACATGCAGGTACATAATAGTCTATGTACAGAGGGCTACTTGGTTTACAAACTCCAGTTTTGAAATGTCATTTAAACCAACCTCTTTAATTAAGTCTGGCCCCATGTTCTCATTTAGTCTCAGTTACAACTTTGGAAGTTGTAGCTAATCTACAGTACAGTTCCCTTTAAAAAAAATTAAACCATGTTGTGTTTGTAGTCATCTACTTTTTCCACTTTTTAAAACATCACCATCTTAAGAACCCATTCTGGGTTGAAAGGTAGGAAGCCAGGTATCTAAAAGTGAAAGTGCAGTCAGAAGTCTAGAGATGTTGGGTTCATACTTGAATTTGCTATTTACTTTCTTTTATTTGTATTGTAGCAACTATATCCCAGAAGTGAGAATCATGTCTATTCCAAATCTGCGCTATATGAAGGTTTGTTCTTGTGTATTTTGAACAGTCTTTCTAGAGGTGGGATGTTAAATTAGGGATGGGGACCAGTGGCCCTCCAGAGTTGTTGGGCTGCAACTCCCATCATTTATGACAATTGGCTATGATGGTTGGGCCTCCTGGGAGCTGGAAGTTTTAAAGGTTGCATGTGAGTCAGTGTTAAACCAACTTTTTATTTATTTTATATAGCTTTTCATATTGAGTGCGTTATTTTTTATAACCTTGGCTCAATTTAAGACACCACACCAAATCATGGTTTGAGCAAGCTGTAGTTTCAGAAGAGCCGCAATTGATGTTTATTTGATTGGATGAATGAACTGGGGAGATCTTTAATCAACTAAAAGTCTCCCCCCTCCCGAATAATTGGATGACATTTAAAAAAGCACCATCTTGAAGCACAACTCCGTTTCATGTATATAGGAGGAAATGCCTTTTGCAGTATAATGCTTGCTATGACAAATATAAACACTAACTAAATCACTAACTGAATGACTGGAAGACTAGCTGTTTTTTAAATGTGAGAAATTTGTGAATTTTAGAGGCATCAGTGAAAGGCAGAAACGTGTTTTTTGCAACAGCATAAAAACAGGGTGAAAGATTCTTACTGAGAGTGATTGTTTCCTTTGTGTGTCTGTCATTTGCACAGGAGAGTCAAGTTCTTCTAACTCTCACCAATCCAGTGGAAAATCTCACTCATGTGACACTGAAAGAGTGTGAGGAAGGTGATCCTGATGACACCAGTAGTACTGCTAAGGTACTGCAGCTTCTTCCTAGCATAGATTCTAGGCCATACTTTGATGCTGTGCTGGAAGCTACACTGACTGTATGCTCCTATAAATAGCCATCTGTCATTGAAGACTTAGGATGGATTTATATGTAGCTATGCAAAAAGAGACTTCCACATGGTATTGGTACCCATGTGGATGCCATAAGCACTAAGGAGTTTGCCGTACTAGGTGGGGGTTGTGTTGTTTTTTTTTTTTTAAATGTGTATGTTTGCTCCTCTGGCTCCTTTTGAGAGGAAGGACGGGATATAAATATATAATAAATGATGATAGTAACATGCACTGAAGATGTATTGGGTATTTTCATGCCAGTGTTGTATCTTGCAGTTGGCCACAGGCAATCTCGCCCCCTCCATTACTTATATAAGACTACAGGGAAGGCAGGGTGAATGTTGATTGGCTACTTGTTGCAAAACATCTTTTCTACATAACCCTTTTTCAGGTGGTGGTTCCTTCCAAAGAGCTACTCCTGGCTGGCAAAGATGCAGCAGCAGAATATGACGAGTTGGCAGAGCCTCAAGATTTTCAAGATGATCCTGAGTAAGCTTTTGCATATGTTACAGACCTGTGTATCAATTTGTCATCCATGATTCATTGGCAGTTGATGGTGTTGGCTTCCGTCAGGTTGGCAACTGATACCACAGTATTTATTTTCCTCTGCTGTGTAGTTTGGAATTTAGAAAGTAGTTGATAGAAGAACATCCCACCCCCAATATAATACTAGAACTTGGGGTGATCTGTCAAATTGATTGGCAGGGAATTCAGGGCAGTCAAAAGGAAGTGCTTCATGTAAAACAATTAGAGCCTTCCTTTAGAGCCCTTTAAAAGGAAATCTGACAGGTCCATGGAGGAGGGATATATCAATGCTGGCATGCCTCTGAATGCTAGTTGCTAGGAAGGCAATATGTGTCAATTCTAGTTTCTAGGCTTGAAAGAGGGCTCTTGACTTCATGTCTTGCTTGTGGGATTCTTGGAGGTATTTGGCTGGCTGTTTGAAGCAAGATACTGGATTTTGTGGACATTTGACTTGATTCAGAAGGGCTTCTCTTACTTTTTGAAAATTCAAATTCAGGCATACCCATGAACTCATCTTTTAGCACTGGGCAAGTCCATGTATTTGGTTAGTTCTGTCTAGCTATTCTAGTTGGCTTAAGCAACTAATAAACTTTCTTAGTGACATAGCTCACAGGGAAGTGTTGTGGAATTATATTAAAACCTCTCTTCTTCCTTTGCAGCATCATAGCCTTCCGGAAGGCTAACAAAGTTGGGATCTTCATCAAGGTCACTCCACAGAAAGAAGAGGGAGAAGTTACTGTGAGCTTTAAGATGAAACATGAATTCAAAAACCTTGCCGCTCCTATCCGGCCCACGGAGGAAAGTGATCAGAGTTGTGAGGTCATCTGGCTCAATCACCACGTGGAGCTCAGCCTGGGCCCTGTGCTTCCATGAAACTCGTCTGTAACTGGAACCTAAACGATGGCCACACACTACATTGTGTCACTGTTCTATAGAAGAATGCATCCTGACAAAATGCTGAAGGCACTGCTTCACAGAGGCTCCCATCAGATATGAGCCCGCACACCACAAATTTCAGCCAAAAGATACAGAGGTCAGATTAGAAGAGAAGAGCCACACTCTTGGATGACTCTCCTCTCTGCAACACCTATGAATTGATGGTCCCCCCCCGTCCCCCCCACGCTTGGTCAGCTTTGTAGCAGAAAGCTTGGTGTGCACATTCTGTGGTCATCTTGTATTGCTCCTTGATAAAACGGCATGGAATTTCCCAGCAAACGACCTTACTTGGCGCTCTCTGCATCGGTTTTGCAAAGCTAGTATTACATAATGCCAACATCTCTCTCCCTTGTGGTAGGTTCTGTTCACAGTGAAAATTATTCCAAGGCTGCAGTAGCACCATCTATAGTGAAACAGCAAGCAGCGGCAGCAGTATAATGTTCTCTTGCTTCCACCTTCAATTGGATGTGCCATCTGTTTCAAATAGCACTTGTTGGCCTTTTACTCATGTACCAGAAGTTGATATTTCATAAGATGTTATCTTGTCCTGCATACTTTGTTAAGGAAAGGCTCTTAAGAAAAAAAGGCATTTGAATGCTCCTCCCAATATTCTGCAGGTTTTTGTGGGGAGGAGGGCGGGTCTTCTGCCACTCTTACATTGGAAGATGCAGGTGTAAAAATGGAACAGGTTCTAGGGTAGTTCATAAATGAAAATGCTGCTGTAGTGCACTTATTGTAGCAGGGGTGCCATTGTAGCAGGGGTGCCATTGTGTGTTTTTTGTTAAATTATTTATTTAGGAATAGGTTTATGACCAAAGATAGCTGAGAATTTTGATCACTTTCGGTATGCTTTGAAGTTTAAAATCTCTCGAGAAAGTAGCTACAAGCGCCCACCGTGCATCCTTGCACTCAATGTACTTAATACTTGATTTCCATACCATTATAAGAAAAAGTGAATGGCTTTCACAAGGCTTTTTAGTAGCAAATTGAAGAAATAAATGGTTGTAAACTCTAATTCCCAGAGCTTGGCTCTAATCTTCCACCCATACTCAAAAATTTAGCATTGCAGTGTTGCATACACACAGAGACACAAAATGCAGAGATATGTTCCAACACAAACTTCTTGGCTAATATTTTTTGTTAGATTACCGAGAAGAAAAATGCATACGGTGGAACTCGGCTGCTTTTTCTGCTTATAAATCTCAGACTACGTAACAGATGTAGGTGTGCTTTGAATGGGGCTCTGCTGTTGTAGCCTGGGAGTAATGGGGGCATGTGCAGATCACGTGATTGAATACTGTTGTCAACAGGTGTGTGTTACAATATGAGAGCTTATTTTGTAGCCTCAGACAGAAAGAGGAATGCTTATTTCCATCTTGGATTAAAGTAAATGGATTCAAGGCTGTGGGAAAACTGTTTTCTTGTAGATTGCAAGTTGTTCAGAGGTGTGTCTTTTAAAAGTCTTCATTTGTTCGGCAGCATTTGGATGAAGGTAGCACCTTATCCAGTTTGTGCAATGGATGTAAAGAAAAAGAGAAGCTTGATGTTCACAAGACCTGTGTAGACTATACACAATATAAAGCATGAGTTTAAGAAGTCTAACCAGTGTTTATTCTTAAATGTGTAGTGTTTAGTGTCTGCTGATCTCAGTTTTTAAAATAACTCAAACTAACCCCTGATTTAATTCTGTCAAGATAATTCTTGGCTGAATAATATTTGGGAACTTCATTTTCGAGAGCTGTTGCTGTGCTGAAGTGATACACACCCGAAGCTTCTTTGCAAAACATATAGGAAAGTTGGGGCATACATTGGAAGCTTTTTCCTTTTAATCTTTTAGGACTCTGTTCTGTATTACACACTTCTGCAGAAACATCTCACTGAATCCTCACTAGAGGGCACTGGAGACACTCTGCCTTTATCAATATTAATAAAATGACTGTTTGCCTTATTGTTTTACTTAATGTAGTGAACTTGAAATAAAGAAGCAGACAAAGCCATTTCTTTATTGTGTACTTTTTCTGATAGCACCAATCCTTAGGGTGTAATGTAGAGGACAGTATCTGCCACTGTCATTTTCTCGCTATGCAAGCATAATGGTGTTGGACTGGATTTAGGAGTGCAGTGATTTTAAGTGTACCTACTATGCCCTTATATATGGGCAAAACACAAGCTGCGGAAGCTTGGCATGAGGAATGCTGTGGGAGCACTTGATACAGTAGCACTGATGGACCTTAACAGGTGTCGGCCTCATCAGTGCCTGCTTGAGAGACCATTGAGAGCCACACATAAGCTGCTATTGGCTTCCAACGAAGACAGGTTTGTGTGTGTGAGAACAGCTGATACAGCCAACTGCCGCCATAGGGTGAGGTAGATCATATTAAGCTCCTGGAATTGCACTTGAGCTACAGCCAATTTTGGCTCAAGAGAAATGAAAGGAATATTGGAAGGAGACATGGGATAAAAATGGTTTAATGTTTTAATTGCTGACTATGGGGAATCCAGTCAGTCTGCGTCCCACTTCATACAAGGTAAAGGCTCATTTACACATTCCTTACTACTGTGAATTATCACTGTTTCGTCTGCTCAAGTTCTTCCCCATGAGAATGAGTATGTCTTAAATGCCTTTATCACTCTTGTCTGTCCAATTTTGTAGTACATTAGCATCTTGGGCATACAAGCACTCAGATGTGCTTAGACATTAATAATTAACATTTATATTGTACATTTCCAATACCTTATTTTGCTTATTCCAATTGCTTATTTCCGTTATCCTTACATGATTGCTGTAAGACACTTGGGTTAAGGATAAGAGATTACGTAATGCTTCCTAGTGAATTTGTGACTGAAGTAATATTTGAACTAGGAATGGTACAGCTCCTAGCTGCTGGCAGTGAGTTATCACTTGCTACTGACATTACTTGTTGCTGGTTAAATTGCTATAAGACTGCCCCTTTTTACAGCCAATGGTTGCTGCCATGTAATGTTTAAATTGGCCCCATACTGCAAGTACCTGTGCTTAAATTGCCACCTATCGTAATTTTTTAAAAAATTGCTATACAAAGAGCCAATTGGAATCTTTGTTATTCTCAGACTAAAATTAATTGGGCATCACTCCTAGAAATTATAACCTATAGTCCCCATTTTACGAAAAACATCTTTGCTTGTAGACTCATGGAATGTCTTATGTTATGAGATGATCCCTGGTATGAGATACAAATTCCTCCATCTGAAAACAATGCAAGAGCCACCTAGATTAGGCCAGTGGCCCTTCTAGTCCAGCACCCTGCCCTCAAAATGCCTGGGGAAAGCCTGCAAGCAGAATATGAGAACAACACTGCCCATCTGCAGGTACGATTTCATAGTGGCTCCAATACAGAGCAGTTGGGATGCCTCTAGGTTCCATCTTGTTCCCCTGTGCTATTTAACACCTACATAAAACTGTTGGGAGGACTCATCCAGAGGTTTGAGCTAAACACTCATCAGTGTTGTTATAGATTCCTGGGAGCTAGGGTTAAAGCACTGATTATGCAGGCTAACCTTGTTTTTCCGGACCAGGGCACCACCTAGGTAGGAGATAAGCTGTTAAGAGCTGGCTGATGATGGCCAGTCATCAACCTATCAATAGGGCGAAGCCTGTGTGAGAAAGGAGGGAGGGGGGGATCTCATCCAACTGTGTGTGCCAGTGGGCAGAGAAAGAAAACGTTTAGGGTTTTAGCCTGGATGATGTAGACCAGGCATGTCCAACAGGTAGATCATGATCTATCTGTAGATCACTGGACATCTGTGGTAGATCACTTTATAGATCAATGGCTCCCCCCAAAGAAGCTCAACAACTTTTGCTCCGCTAAAAAAAAGCTCAACAACTTTGACCTGAACCCCGCAAAGGGGGTAGATCACTGCCAGTTTATAACTCTGTGAGTAGATCACAGTCTCTCGGGAGTTGGCCACCCCTGATGTAGACAGAAGGAAAGGTTTGAAAAGAAGGTGAGAAGGGATGGCAGATCTCTCGGTGGGCTGGCTGGAACAAGCTGGAAAAGGCAGGCGGATGGCTGTTTGGCTGCCTTTGAATCTAATGCTCTTGAGATGTGAATGCTGGAGATCCCTCCACTGTATATATGTGTAAACGGAACACTTAATCATAAAGACACCACAGTCCCTGCTGTCCCTCATGCCAAAGGAAAAAGATCCCTGGACAAGTGCCAAGACCTCTGGAATCTTGCACTGCTCAGTGTTTGGGGTGACCTGTAATAGGATGCAGACGACTGGTCTGGAGGGTAGGATTTGAACCCATGGCTACAAGAAAGGAGATTCCGACTAAACAGGAAAAACTTTCTGACAGAGCAGAGGTTGGATGGCCATGTGCCATGGATTATTTAGTCGAGATTCCTGCATTGCAGGGGGTTGCACTAGATGACTCTTGGGGTCCCTTCCAACTCTATGATTCTATGACACAGCTCTACCTCTCACGTCTCGCTTTCTACCCACTGGCCTGTGGGGGGCTGTGAACTGAGCACTTTCCCACTAGGCATTTCCTACTAAACACCACGGAGCGGGGTGGGACTAGATGACCCTCGTGGTCCCTTCCAACTCCACGATTTTATCATTCTATGGCTTACAGACAGGCTGCAATCCTGTGAGAACAGGACACCTGTGACCTCTCAGTACAGCTGAGCGCTCTGGACAGCGGCCATGCTGCCTTGGGTTGATGGGAGCAAGAGGTCTACCCCCCCCCCCCAAAAAAGCCCCTCCCCCGGTCTGTAGGGCCGCCGGTTCCCCGTTGCAGAGGTAGCGCTGCCACTCTACCCGTCTCTATCTCTATGGCGAGGTGAGGAGCGCTTCCGGCGTGCCGACAGTCTACTTCCGGGCGGCCCTGTTCGGCGTGCCAAGATGGCGACGTCTCTGGGATCCAACACGTATAATCGGCAGAACTGGGAGGATGCGGTAAATACCCCCCGGGGGCGGGTGGTTCCCTCGGGTGCCGGGGCGGGAAGGAGAGGCTTCCCTTCACGGGGGTGAGCTACTCGGGCCTCTTCAGTCTCCCGCGGGCAAGGGATCCGCTGCCGCCCGCCCAGTGAGGCGGCTGGGTTCCTGCTTCTTGCCGAGTCCTGGGAGTCGGCAGCGAGAAGCCTCGTGCTAACCACGATTTCCCACCTTGTAAAAGAGACGTTTTTGGGGAGAATCTAGCTTAGCGAAGCTAGTGAGGTGTTAACTGTTGCTGCGCAACAGTGCAGCAGTGGGCGTGTGGGCTGTTCGCCTAATATGCCGAAGTGCAGTTAGGAGGATGTATTTAACTGCATGCTTTAAACGTGAGAACTCATTGCTGTGCTTTCTCTCGCGGGCTGAAGAAACCAGGAGATTTGAGTTGCACTCATTTGTTCCCCTCTTGCCGTTTTTTGCTATTGTGACACAGCACTTAAAAATAAAGCTGATACTGTACACATAAGTAGCACCCGGCCCCAGAAGTGCCCGTGACACTGAATGCTTTACATCAGATCCATTTACTGATATTAGGAATGTCTGAGTTGTTCGTTCTCACATTCAATTTGAAACGCCCTGTTTATAGACAGGATGTTTATAGACATGTTTATAGACATCCTGTTTATAGACATGTTTATAGACATCCTGTTTATGAATTCAGGGTTGGTGAAATGTGCTTGCAGTGAAATTATTTTCTTTTCTTCTGTGTAGGATTTCCCCATTTTGTGCCAGACATGTCTTGGAGAAAACCCCTATATTCGAATGGTATGTGTTTATTGTGGGCTATTACTAAAGATCAGCAGAATGAAACAAAGATAAGAGTATATTAACTTGCAGGGAACTTCCAATTCTGACTTCATTGTTATAAAGTATGTACTCTTTATGTGATGGATTTTGCTTCTAAGAAAATATGTTTTAGATTAAGGTATTGATCTTGTGAATAGGGACGCGGGTGGCACTGTGGTCTAAACCACTGAGCCTAGGGCTTGCCGATCGGGAGGTCAGCGGTTCGAATCACCACAACAGGGTGAGCTCCCGTTGCTCGGTCCCAGCTCCTGCCAACCTAGCAGTTCGAAAGCACATCAGAGTGCAAGTAGATAAACAGGTACCACTCCGGCGGGAAGGTAAATGGTGTTTCCGTGCGCTGCTCTGGTTCACCAGAAGCGGCTTAATCATGCTGGCCACATGACCCGGAAGTTGTTCCGGCTCCCTCGGCCAGTAGAGTGAGATGAGCGCCGCAAACCCAGAGTTGTCAGCGATTGGACCTAATGGTCAGGGGTCCCTATTGTTCTTGTGTATTCACTTGCAAGAATAAGCAATGTATTGTATTATAGTTTTCTTGGTAGAAGGTTATGCTAAATATATTGAGATGAATATCTTAGTAGGTATTTAGATCACTTGTTTGTCTGTGATTGGAAATGAAGCATTTATAAATCCTTTTAAAATCAGTTTGACTGATCATAGTCATGTGCCTCAATTTGTGTTTGCAGGCTCTCCATAAGAATCATTTTTCTCTGAAGTTATTCTTTACTAATGCTCAAATTTACACTCTGGTGTTCATGCACAGCTGTTATGTAACCAGCCATTCCCACAAAGATTTAATGTAAGAAACATTTCCCTTTTGTGTATAAAAAACAACTACTTCCATTGAATCCCTGGCAGGCAGTATCCTTTATGCTTGGAAGGGAGATCAAGATAACATTTCTTGTAGAAATATGATTTTCAGTCTCTTTAGAAAGAGATGTGAGGTCAGAGGTTTTTGCATATTCTTATCAGAGAAAGTGTGAATTCTCTTCTGTTCCCTAGGACAGTCTGAGCAGATAAAGTAACATTCAGCACAGTTAACATATATTGTGGAGATAATTTGTAGGAGTTGACAAGGTAAACTGGATTTCAAAAGGCATATAATCTTGGGATACAGTTATTTTTTCTAACATGTATTTTCCTTTATTTTAGACCAAAGAGAAATATGGAAAAGAATGCAAGGTATGTTTGTCATTCAAAAGAGAGTATGTTACAGTGACATAATTTTAAAGGGTGGTTGTATTACTGGTAGAAATATTTCCTGACAATTTAGTGTCACAGCAATAAAGGATAAGCATTAAATCTTACTCATGCAGTTTAGTGTAGTTTAGTTTAGTTCAATTCACTTCAATGGTGTCAATAGAACATGTATACAACAGTGTTGCCAGATCTACACAGCAAAACGTATCATTCATTTCCACAATGGAATAATGGAGAACAGCAAAGATAGCATTGCCTAAAAAGGACTAAACACACTGCAATCAGTTCCCATCCTCATTGAGTCTTCCAATAATTACTTCCCTTGTTTTGAGTTTATGTAGTGTTGACAACTGAAAGTGCACTAGTCATGTGTTCTTCTATAGTTAGATAGGCTGCTACATGTTAATGCAATCTTGTCTCAGATCTGTGCTAGGCCATTCACAGTATTTCGTTGGTGCCCGGGTGTACGGATGCGCTTTAAGAAGACAGAAGTGTGCCAAACATGCAGCAAGCTGAAAAATGTTTGTCAGACCTGCCTTCTTGACCTGGAGTATGGTGTGTAGCTATCATTTTACTATACTGTGCAAATACAAAATTAACATATTGTTGCTGAGTATAGAATGTTGTTGTTGTTAAAATTTTATATCCTGTTCTTCATCTCAAAGGATCCTGGAATGCTGAGTGATACAAAATTTAAACATCTAAAATCAATTTCAGTACAAAAACAGATTGTATATGGACTCCCCTTCCACATTTGGGCCTGCATGGCACATACTAGTGCTATTCCCTCTGCTTGGAGAGTCTGAATTTAGCATCAGCTTTCCAAAGCTAGGCAGTCATTGCTGACATTTTTTAATAGTGGAGATGAAGTTGAAATTGTCTCTTGCAGTATGTGCTCAGCCTGCTTCTCTTAAGGGAAATAACTGGACAGAGGTCCATGGTTTTAGTCCATGATCTACTTTCAAATGCTCTCAAACTATTTGCTTAAATACTTTGCTTATAACGTTTGTGGTCATTATTGTTTTGCTTTTATATTAATTTTCTGTTTCCCCATTATATATTAGGTTTGCCTATTCAGGTTCGAGATGCTGGACTCTCGCTTAAAGATGATATGCCCAAGTCGGATGTTAACAAAGAGTATTACACCCAAAATATGGAAAGAGAGGTGAAGTAATGTTTCTTGTGTAATTAGTGGCGTTAAAGTAAATGAACCAGATCACTAAGACATGTGTTTTCCACCTGGTTTTATTGTGTACATCCCTGTTTCTCTGCTTTTGTAGATCATGAACTCTGATGGCACCCGACCTGTTGGTGCTTTAGGAAAGGCAACATCCACCAGTGACATGTTGCTGAAACTGGCTCGGACCACACCTTACTATAAACGCAACCGTCCACATATCTGTTCATTCTGGGTGAAAGGAGAGTGCAAAAGAGGAGAAGAATGTCCCTACAGGTATAATTATGGTGAAAAAGTAAACTTTATCAAGAAAGCAGATGTCTGAGTAATTAAAAGGTTAGACGAGACAGGTGAAATTGGCGCTTAACAACAAATGTCATGAAATATTGCTCTTGAATCCTTAGACATGAGAAACCTACAGATCCAGATGATCCGCTTGCAGATCAGAATATTAAAGATCGTTACTATGGAATTAATGATCCTGTGGCTGACAAGCTTCTCAAACGAGCTTCCACAATGCCTCGTTTGGACCCACCTGATGACAAGACAATTACAACGCTGTATGTAGGTGGCCTGGGTGACACCATCACTGAGACTGACCTTAGGTAAGTGCATTTTTGGATCTACTTCAGATGGTATGTCTTGGCAGTGTTGGTTGCATGTCTTTGAGGTTGTGGAGTGTATTAGGTTTGAAGCATCTTAGACTTCAGGAATATGAAAAGGGGCATTTCTTTATTGGAATATGTTTCCTCCTCAGGAATCACTTCTATCAGTTTGGTGAGATCCGGACAATAACTGTTGTGCAGAGGCAACAGTGTGCATTTATCCAGTTTGCTACCCGACAAGCTGCAGAAGTGGCAGCAGAGAAGTCCTTCAACAAGCTCATTGTCAATGGTCGCAGGCTTAATGTGAAATGGGGCAGGTGAGTGATAAGGAAATGAAGTGATGGCAACATGTATTTTTCTTTCAGAGATTCTGCCTTGACAGTTTCTGCAGTTAGCTGAGAGCACCATCTTGCTTATTCTCCAAGCTGAACTCGTGCAGCTTCTCATAGAGCTATGACACTTCTAAGAAAGCTACCCGGTTCTCTTCCTATCTATACAGTGAGGGGGGAAAGTATTTGACCCCCTGCTAAATTTGCCCGTTTGCCCTCTGATGAAGAAATGACCAGTCCATAATTTTAATGGTAGGTTTATTGTAGCTGTGAGAGACAGAAGAAGAACAACAGGAAAACCCCTAGAAACCCAGAAGACAAAAGTCGGAGATTGATGTGCATTTGATCCCCTAACAACCAGCCAGTTGTCAGGCTACCTGGTATCTTCACTCTATGTAACAAGCTGAGATTAGAAGCAGCTACTGTAAGGGAGAGGTCTTACCTGTAATCCCAGCTCGTTACAGTACCTGTACAAAAGACACCTTTCGACAGAAGCAATCAATTCAGCAGATTCCAAACTAGTCACCAAGACCAAAGAGCTGTTTTTAAAATCTGGAAGTCCAGCATCCACCCGGCTTAATACTTGACCATAGTTCAAATGCTTTGATTTGGTTTCAGGTCTCAAGCAGCCAGAGGAAAAGAAAAGGAAAGAGAAGGAATCACAGAATCCGGTATAAAACTGGAGCCAGTGCCGGGGTTACCTGGAGGTAAGGAAAGTGCTCCTTGTTCAGAAACATGGGTTTTCTGACATTCTAGACAAGGTGAATTGCAGAAAAATTGCTCTTCTTGTTCTGTTTATTTGGAAAACAGGGGCGCAATAAACATTTTTATTCTGAGAGGTTAAGAAGGTCTCATTTTGAAGTTGGCATAGCTAGAGACTGGCTGAATTAGGACTAGAGAAGGAAACTGTGCTTACGAGAGAGTCTGTGAATAAGTTTATCAGAAGGGAGGGAGGTTAAAACTAAAGGTAAAGGACCCCTGGATGGATGGAGGGAATTAAGTTATACTTTAAGGCAGAAATGAGGAACCTGTGGTCTTCCAAATGTTGTTGGGCTCTAGCACCCATCAGCCCCAGCCAGCACAGCTAATGGGGCAAGGATGATGGGAGTTGTAGTCCAAGAACATCTAGTGCCTTGCAGGTTTCTCCCTCCTGCTTTAAAGGTTGGGTGGTTGAGCTTATTTGAAACCTAATAATATAGGCCTTGGCAAGATGAGGCATTTGATTTAGAGTCAGGTAGCTTTGATAGGGAAGGAAATTCCTTTACTGAACCTATACGAACAATAATAGACATTGAGAAAATGGACAGCAGTAGCGCTCCATGGACTTGGGTTGCTCTCGTCTGCTGAAAAAGGTTGACATCAAGGCTTTTGTGTCCCCACAGCTCTTCCTCCTCCTCCTGCAGCAGAAGAGGAGGCAGCCTCCGCAAACTACTTCAACCTACCTCCCAGTGGCCCTCCAGCTGTGGTGAACATTGCCCTGCCACCCCCGCCTGGCATTGCTCCACCACCACCCCCAGGTAATTTTCCTGTGTTTTCTGGGGAAATATGTGGCAGAATGTCTTGTCTTTGCATCTATGGATCTACTTTCTATTGCTTAGTTAATCTCTAGGACAGGTATAGGCAAACTTGGCCCTCCAGAACATCTTTTATTGGTGTTCACTTAAAGAGAAGGCTAGTTGAGCGTGTTTGCTTCTTTATTCATCCCGCTCAACTTTATCATGGCATTTAGCAACAGAGAAGTGATTGCTTGTGAAGCAACATTGTGGGAAATGTAATTGTGGGGTCAGACTATTTTTCTATGGGAGATTTGCAGCCCAGTCTTGTGCTTGATTGCTAGGAAACAGCCCACTGAGTGCCATGTGGCTACCCAAGCAAGATGGATTAAAAAAACAAATAAAATAAAAAAGAAATACATTGTGTTAAAGACAACAAAATCAAGGCATCTGACATTAATTAAAGGAGTATGTCAGGTGCCAGTCACAAATTCAGAGAATTTTCTCTTACCTATAAAAGCTTTGATCAAGTGTCAAAGATTGTCTGTCCTCTTTTCCGCAGGTTTTGGGCCACACATGTTTCATGCAATGGGTCCTCCACCTCCTTTCATGAGAGCTCCGGGTCCTATCCATTATCCTTCTCAAGATCCACAGAGAATGGGTGCCCATGCCGGGAAGCACAACAGCCCCTAACATCGCAAGATCATTCTCATTGTTTATTTTCTTCTTCTTCTTTGTTCTTTCTTATGGAACTTTACGTTGGTAGCATACCACATTCAGTTACAATGTGCAGGAAACAAAATATCTCTCCTTCATAGTCACACGGCCCTGGTTCAGTCCAGCTGTGTTACACAAACAAAAAACCAGATCACTTGTATAACCAAAGAACTTGATACAAGTATTTTGAGGAAACAGTGGCTTTTTTTTAAAATGACCTAGAGGAATTTTAATTATAGTAGAACTACAAATCCCATCAGCGTTTTCAATTTTGGATACTTTCAAATAAACTAGTCTTTGGCAACAAAACGAGACACCCTCCTTTAAGACAGTTTGGTAATCCCCAGTGGAAACTACCCAACATTGTTCAGAATGGCCTGGAAAAGCCCTTCAGTAGTAATCTGTTTGAATGTCAAATTACTGTGTTGCCATTAAAACGAGATTCAAGTTTCTCTTGGCGCTGAGCTGGAATGGAAAGATACAGGGAGGTCATAGACTATAATGAGGGGCATTCGGATGCTGTGCCACTTTCTATTCAACGCTGTTTCTCATCATTCATGATTCTGTCTGTGATGCATGCTACCAAAATGTTGAGGCGGCAGCATTGCATGCTTGTTAAACCTCTGTTAAAGGGGTTGGTGACTCTTTGAGTTGTGACTTACGTGGCCTTCATGTCCATTTGCTACTGAAACTAGTCTGGTTTATTTCCTAACGCAACACTTGATTACTGATGGCTCTTTTAGATATGTGTTTTCGGTATTTACCCTGTACCATCTGTTTTTCTGCATCAAGTCTGTCATGTGTCCTAGTAAAGAGAATCATATTTTTACCTACGCCCAAGTCTTATTACCTTGTGTGCATTTTTTTTTCTAAAAAAAGAAAATACAGCACTTTGCAGGTTCACTCAGTGATATCTGGAATTTGCTTCCAGAGGCAGTTGTGTAAAAGAAATGGATTTGGCATTGCTTACTGTTTGCCCCATTTACTAAAAAGATGGAATATATAAGTGACTGATGAACATTTGCACAAAGGCATTTTGATTTTTTAGGCCCCCACACTGGTGTGAAACTGCAGGTGGTATGCTATTTATCAAAAGTGCCCAAGTCCTTATTGAAGCAATTTGAAGGCTTTAACAAATTCTAAAATGACATCAGAGATGAATCTCAAATATTGAAGTGTTTTACCAAATAATCAAGCAACAAGCATTTTAAAATATAGTTCATTTTATTTTCCCACATATTTCCAAATGTAAACATCACTTCCAGTTCATACATTTAGAACTATTCCTTCACTGACAAGGATTTTGTAACAAATAACAGTCTGATATTTCTACCTATTAAATTGCCTATATGGTGTGTTATGGGAGCTGGAATGGAAAGTCTACTCTCGATGTTCGGAATAGCTGTTGAAGTGCCCCCTTTGGTAGGAATTAGCTTTTAAGTTCCCTTTTAAAGAGTCCCTCTGACAGCTAATGTTCTTAATATTACATTTATTTTACATGTTGTAGCCCCTCAATCACTAACAGCAATCTAAGAAAAACTGCCTAGTTTAATAGCCACATAAATACCAATAATTTAAAATAGCCATAAAAATTACACAGGAGTTTCACAAAGCTGAATAAACAAAATAATAATAATAATAATAATAGCAGCTATAAATTCATGAAAGTAAGTATTTAAATGAAAACTCTCCTATTACTGCTGGTATGTTCTCATCTATTCCAAGATCTGGAATATGTAGGTCTGCTTTATAAAATGCCTGTAACAATACAGGCAGAGTTGAAAACCCAGGACAGTGTGATCAGACCAGTAGCGCCCACTCGCGGACCATTTTGGGAACTGTATTAGTAACAAACAGGTCAGTTAAGTGGCAATCCCTTTTCCTGTTTTAATTTCAGTCCCTTTTCTCTGTTTTATTTCCAGTTTGTGGGTAAGGAGATCTTAAGTTGCAATCCTAGAATGCTGTTTACATGTGATTTCCATTGAAATGGCAAGCATGAATTTACTGCCCTGCTTTCCCCCCTCAAGTCCATTTCCCACTAATTTCTCTAATCCTTAAGTTGAAATTTAAATATTTTATATTAATAGGCTTCTTAGCTTTCACATATCCTGCTACATATTTAATGAGGCTAAATAGAATAGCGAGAACAAAACTTTGTGTTGCTTTCCTCAAGAGCTAATGGGAAAGAGCTCCTCTCATCAGATGGCAGAGTTGGCTCTCTCAGCACTAGTTCATTAGCACCATGTTGATGTTGTATTTCGGTTCCATAGCAAACTGCTACTGTGTCCCTGCAACCTAATTTGTCTTGGGCCTTAAAGATATGACTCATCCCTCCCTGTTCTCAAGTTAGATGTTGGGTCTTGTCTCGAATGCAAAAAACAACTATCTGCAAATAGCTTCTAGGACAAGCGAAAAATGAAGTTAGAAGACAGCTTTCAAATCTTTATTGCTATTATAATTACCTAGATATTAATGTGATTTTTACTGTTACAGCATCTTACTTTGATGGCACCCCGTAGAAAATTTTGGGGTGGTATTTGACACAAACTTGGCATCCAGACTTGTTTTTCTCTTTAGACCAAAGGAAATATAACTCATCTGAACTTGAATGTAGCTTCATGCTTCTCAGAAGGAAATAGGTTCACTTTCCTGAACAAACTAGGTTCCTTTTGAGAGTTAAGCAGCAACCTGACATCTTGGCTTTTGCAGTTATGAGCTTGGTAGAAGGCCTCACTTCACTGTAGGATCCTTTCAAAAACATAAGAAATCCCAATATGAAGTGGGTTGCAGTCTGTGCTTGTACAGTTAAATTGTACAGTAAAAGCCCTAGGCGGGAGCTTGTAAAGGACGCATGTAATAGTAACAAGCATAACCTACTATTCCAACTTTGCCTTGAGTGTGAGTAGGGTATCTATTCTATGCTAGAGAGATTCCCTTTTAGCAGGTATATACAGTCATGGGAAAAACAAAGTGCACCCCCTTTGAATTAGGGGTTTTACATATCAGGACATAATAGCAATCATTTGTCCCTTAACTGGTCTTAAAATTGGGTAAATGCAACCTCAGATGCACAACAACACATGACATATCGTGCCATGATTTATTTAATAGAAATGAAGTCAAGATGGAGAAATCATGTGTGAAAAGCTAAGTCCACCCTTACTGTTTCCATAAAAATTAAGAAGCTAAGTAGCAGACAGGGGCTGCTAATCAAATGTCATTGCTTAATTGATGATCAGCATGTGTGCCCACCTCTATAAAAGGTGAATTTTTAGCAGCTTGCTGGTCTGGAGCATTCAGGCATGTTTTAACACAATGTCAAGGAGGAAAGAGCAATCCTCAATGAACTGAAGCAATGTTGTAAAGAAGAATGGGCCAAAATTCCTCCACAATGATGTGAGAGAGATAAAGTCCTACAGAAAACAATTGCTTCGTGTTATTGCTGCTAAAGTTGCTTCTACGAGCTACTGAATCACAAGGTGTACTTCCTTATTTCACATATGGCTTTTCCATTTTGGCTTTATTTCTGTTAAATAAATCATGACACAGTGTAATAAGTCATGTGTTATTGTTCGTCTGAGATTGTATTTACCAAATGTTAAGACCTGCTAAGGAACAGATGATTGTTACGTCTTCGTGTGTAAAACCACAGAAATCAAAAAGGGTGCTTTCTTTCTTTTCCCCATGATTAGGAGGCTAGCGTGCATTGGCGTTGGAAAAAGTCAGGCAGCAGCATTATAGCAAGTTACAGATCTTCAGATTCTGGCATCGCCTGTATCCAGCCCCGAGGTGCTCTGTTGAAGCTGGGCCTGTTTAACATGAGTTCCAAGCTGCTCATGTCTGTTGGGGCTTCATTCATCTCATACCCAAGGATCACATCATTCAGTAATGGTCCGCCAAATGGGGTTGGGGTCCTGCGGGTACAAAAAGAGAAGGCTGTAGTGTGTCGCACACATTCAGTCTTAAGTGGGGAAGAGATTACGGTATGTGTTGGTCCTCCGTGGTCATGTATTATTAAATTTATTCTCCACCCTTCGCCAGCAGGTCCCAGGGTGGGTTAACAGCAATTTAAAATTCAGAAATTAAAAATAAGTTAAAGCAAATTACATTCAGAAGAATAGTGTGGGTCCTGACAATCTGTAGTGGTCATGGCGATCGTTTATTATTAAAAGTGGGTTGAAAATAAACGTTTCCCATTATCTGCTGCACTAGTCTGCTCTAAGCAGTTTCAGCTACATCGTTGTTGTTGTTAATTGAATTTATATACTGCCCTATACCTGGAGGTCTCAGGGCGGTTCACAGAACAAAATCAAGATATAAAACTTGATAAAATAATCGAAATAAAGACAACAATCCAATAACCCCCACAAAAAAGCACATTTTAAAAGGGCATAGGATATCAATCAAATCAACCAAAGGCCTTGGTTAAAAAGGAACGTTTTTGCCTGGCATCTAAAGGTGTATAGTGAAGGCGCCAGGCGAACTTCCCTGGGGAGAATATTCCACAGATGGGGAGCCACTGCAGAGAAGGCCTGTTCTCGTGTTGCCACCTTCTGGAGGAAGCACACGAAGAAGGGCCTCAGAAAATGATTTTTAATTATGTTTTATGTTTTTACTTGCACCTACAGAGTTCACTGCTGGCATGTTTCAGTCAGGTTTTCCCTTGATGTTCTAGTGCACACACAATTTGAGTTGCCTCACACTTGTGAAATATATGCATGTGTTTATTTTACAATGTGTATTTTTTTGGGAGGGGGGACTGCAGATGGCTTCAGTTCTCTGCTGCTTTGCACAGCTGGTCAGTGTCTGTTTCCAAAATAGTAATAGTGTTGTTACTCTGCAGAACTTTGGTCCTTTGGTGAAAATCTAATTGTGCTTGAAAGTAGCTATGTCTGTTCTTGGTGTAGCAAGAAGCATGTTACATGGAATTATATCTTGAAAGCAGCACCTGGAAGGCAGATGTGCTGGGGGTGTTTTATCTAGAATTTTAGGATGTTAAAGACTAGCATTTATTCAAGTGTATTATGCAAACAAAAACGTTGTGTAAAACTCAGAGCCAGTTTATTTATTTTCACTTGCAACAGGGCAGTAAAAACTGAAAATCTGGGTGTATCTGAGGAAATAAATCAGTGTTGTTGGCACTGAAATGAAAGTAATTTTCAAGTCAAAAGGTTCTAAGTTGGAATGCTAAAGAGAAGCTTAAGAAAATATTTCCCCCAGTATATATATATATTTTTAAAGACCCATCTTGGCACCTAGGCTGCCTTTGAAGACAGCCTTGACATAGTACCCCATGGTGCACTGCCCACTAGGCAGATCCCAATTGCAGCCTTCACTTCATTTACCTATCAATAGGCAGCCATTTTTATTTCCCATAATACTTCGTGATGCAGCATTCCTCCAGGGCAATGTGGGAAATTAAAATGAGTGCAGGCTGCTCCTGCCAATAGAGAAGCCTGCATACCAAATGCTGAGTCTGTCTTCTTGGTCCCCTAATGGCCATCGTGGGTTTTGTTTTAAATATACAATAAATAATTATTTTCTTCTTTAAAATTTCCTTGCCTTTCAGTCAGGTTATTTGCCTTGAAACATTTGTTTTCTTGAATTGTTTTGTGGCAAGTCATAATCACTGAAACATTCAAATGAAGGCGTGGTAAGCACTGAGTTAAATTGGTATACAGTGCTACTAAGTGTTCATTTAAAACATCAGAGAGAGGAAGAAACCAGGCAGCTATGTCTGTTTAGCATATATGAATGCATTTCTGCTACAGGGCCTGAAATAAACGGAAACATGAGCAGTAACCAAAACTAAAAGAGTAAGTCTTTGGAACAGTTCCCCGGTCCAACATATGTTAAAGATATTGAGACGCAGGAAGATTCTGTTTTTAAAAAAGACGTTGCAAGACAGTAATGGGAGCAGGGCTGGCCCAAGACATTTTGGCACCTGAGGCGAACTACAGAATGGTGCCTTCCTCCCTGCCAGGGTAGAAGGGGTAAGTGAAGATCTACATCAGGAACTAGAGGAGGAATAAATATCTACATCCAAATCTGCTGCCCCTGTGGATCCTGCCGCCCAAAGCAGTCGCCTCACCTTGCCTCCGGGGTGGGCCGGCCCTCATTGGGAGTGACGAAGACTAGTTGGGCATGGTTTCAGCAAGAATTTTTTTTATTTAGATGTGAAGAGGCTATGAATTATGCTTTAGCAACATACACTGCAGATGATGAAGTTTTGGAAGTTGCCAATTGGCAGCTGATGAAGGCAAAAATACGAGTGGCACCTTGATTGCATCGTGTGGATCTCTAAGATTAAAGTTGGTGACTGTTTTCATTTGCAAAGCTGTGGGTGGAATTGGATGTGGCAAGAGGTTTCCTGGTTTATGCCAGGGGCAAGGTCATCGGGGGAGCTGTGGACAAGGTAACAGCAGCAGTATTTCTGGTGCTGGTAGCCAGGGAAAGGGTCTGAATGGGACAGATTGTGGTCAGGGAAGGAGTGAAGTAGGTCAGCCAAAGATCCGCTGGGTCATAACCTGGGCTAGCAGCTGAGGAGGAGCCCAGTGTCGACTACTCTGTTTTTTTTTTTTTTTTTATAATATATTTATTAAAGTTTTCAAATAAAGCATATATTAGATAAGCACTTATCATTGTCCATTTAACATCTCTCAATTGTTACATGGGACTCCCCCACACCTCCCGCATACACTTACATCATTATTAAATTAATTTCAAACAAATTATCATTTAACTCATCTTAATTAATAATCTTAATTTGGTTTGACATATAATTCAGCCTTAAATCTAATTTAATGGTAGACAATTGTCTGCACTGGCATCCAATTCAGCACTCAGCCAAATTACAATATTTTTGTAAATAAATCTTAAATTTCCTCCAGTCTTCTTCCATCCTTTCTTCTCCCTGGTCTCGAATTCTGCCGGTCATCTCGGCTAATTGCATATAGTCCATCAGTTGCATCTGCCATTCTTCCACAGTGGGTAGCTCCTGAGTTTTCCAATTCTTGGCAATTAATATTCTTGCTGCTGTTGTTGCGTACAAAAAGAATGTTCTGTCCTCTTTTAACACACTCTGGCCGACAATACCCAGGAGAAAGGCCTCTGATTTCTTAGTAAAGGTGTATTTAAACACCTTTTTTAATTCATTATATATCTTCTCCCAAAAGGCCTTCACTCTAGGGCAGGTCCACCAGAGGTGAAAAAATGTTCCTTCATTTTCCTTACATTTCCAACATTTGCTATCAGACGAATGGTATATTTTAGCCAGTTTAACAGGGGTCATGTACCATCTATACATCATTTTCATCACATTTTCCTTCAACGCATTACATGCAGTGAAGTTCAGCCCAGAGGTCCACAACCTTTCCCAATCTTCAAACATAATATTATACCCAATATCCTGCGCCCATTTTATCATTGTTGATTTTACCATTTCGTCATGTGTGTTCCATTTCAGCAGCAAGTTATACATTCTTGAAAGTACCTTAGTCTTAGGTTCTAACAGTTCAGTTTCTAACTTTGACTTTTCCACTTGGAATCCTAGCTTTTTGTCATTTTTAAACACTTCTTTAATCTGAGCATAGTGTAACCAGTCTCGCACTTTGTCTCTCATCTTTTCTAAACTCTGCAATTTCCAGTTGTCACCATCCTTTTCTATTATCTCCCAATATTTTGGCCAGTTGGCCTCCATATTGGCTCTTTTCCGAGCCTTAGCCTCCAGGGGTGACAGCCACCTCGGAGTTTTATTCTCCAGTAAGTCTTTATATTTTGTCCAGACATTAAAAACTGATTTTCTGACAATATGGTTCTTGAAGGCCTTATTTATCTTAGCTTTATCATACCATAAATATGCATGCCATCCAAACGCATTATTAAAACCTTCCAAATCCAAGACATCCGTATCTTCAAGAAGTAACCAATCTTTTAACCAGCAGAAAGTTGCAGCTTCATAATACAACTTTAAATCTGGCAGGGCAAAGCCCCCTCTTTCTTTCGCATCTGTTAATATTTTAAATTTGATTCTGGGCTTTTTGCCCTGCCAGACAAATTTAGAAATATCTTTCTGCCACTTCCGGAAGCACTCTGTCTTGTCTACAATCTGCAGTGTCTGAAACAAAAATAACATTTTTGGCAATACATTCATCTTGATGGCAGCTATTCGGCCTAGCAAAGAAAGTTTTAGTCTTGACCAACTATCCAAGTCTCTCTTAATCTCTGACCAACATTTTTCATAATTATCTTTAAATAAACTCAGATTTTTTGCTGTTATGTTTACCCCTAGGTATTTAACTTTTTTAACCACATTTAGTTCTGTCTCTTTCTGAAGCTGTTCCAACTCAATATCTGTCATGTTTTTCCCCAAAACTTTAGTTTTTTGCTTATTTAACTTAAATCCTGCCACTCGACCAAAGTTTTGAATCAGTTGTAGTACTCTTTTCAAACTAGACTCCGGCTCCTGTAATGTCAGAACTAGGTCATCTGCAAAAGCTTTAAGTTTATATTGTTTCGCTCCGACCTGAATCCCTTCCACCAACCGGTCCCCCCTAATCATATTCAGGAGCACTTCCAGAACCGAAATAAACAGTAATGGGGAAATCGGGCAGCCTTGTCGTGTACCTTTTTCAATTTTAAACTCTTCTGTAACCACATTGTTAACTATCAGTTTAGCCTTTTGTTCTGAATATATTGCCTCAATCCCGTTCTCAAACCCCCGTCCCACTCCCATTTCTTTTAAATTCCCCTTCATAAATTTCCAAGAAATGTTGTCAAAGGCTTTCTCCGCGTCTATAAAAATTAAAACTGCTTTAGTGTTTATGTTTGTTTGTAAAAGTTCCAATATGTCTATGATGTTCCTTGTGTTAGTAAACATATGTCTGCCCGGGAGAAAGCCTGCCTGGTCTTTATGGATTATCTCACTTAAAACTTTCTTAAATCTTCGTGCCAAAACATCTGCAAATATTTTGTAATCCACATTTAAAAGGGAGATGGGACGGTAATTCTTGAGTTGTGTCTTTTCAGTTTCTGACTTTGGAATCAATGTGATAAATGCTTCTTTCCACGATTCAGGCGCCTTCTTCCCCTCCATTATTTCATTACTGACCTCCAACAAAGGTTGTATCAAATAATCCTTCAATGTCTTATAGTAGTTAGAGGTCAGTCCATCTGGCCCTGGTGATTTGCCCTGTTTCAGACTCAGGATGGCCTGTTCAATCTCTTGTCGTGTTATTTTGCCATTTAAAATTGTTCTATTTTCTTCTGACAGCTTTGCTAATCCATTTCTCTCCAAAAATTGTGTAATCTCTATTTCATCTTGTGGCCCTTGAGTATATAACTTTTTAAAATACCTCTGGAAGCACTTTCTAATCTCTCCCGGGTTCTGAATGTTCCTTCCTTCAACCTCTAAGTTTGTTACTGTATTTAATCTTTGTCTCCTTTTCAACTGCCAAGCTAGCAGTTTCCCACATTTATTTGCCGATTCAAAAGTTTTTTGTTTCATTGTTTTAATCTTCCATTCTATTTCCTGATTTATCAGCTTGGAATATTGCACCTGATAAAGTTTGATTTCTCTCAGAATCGGTTGGGACTTCGGGTTAGATCTTAACTTCTTCTCCAACTCTTTGATACTTTCCAGAATTTTATCTTTCTTTTCATTTTGCAGTCTTTTCTTTAAGGAATTCTGTTGAATCAAGAACCCTCTCATCACAGCTTTACTTGCATCCCAGATAGTTCTTTTTTCCACCGTAGTGTTCAAATTAATCTCAAAATAGTCCTTTAAGGTTTTTTGGGCCTTCTTTACAATTCTTTGATCTCTAAACAGGCCATCATTCATCTTCCATCTAAAGGAGCCGATTGGGATCAATGTCATATCCATTCTCAAGGCGTTATGGTCGGAGCATGTTTTGGGGCAGATTTCCACCTTCCTCACCTTAGGTGCCAGACTTCTAGTTATCCATATTTGGTCGATTCGTGTCCAAGTCAGTTGAGCTTCAGAAAAGAATGTTCCTTCTCTTCCCAGGGGGTTTCTAACTCTCCAGATGTCAACCCAGTCCATATTGTCAGTCATTTCAAAAAAGGTCTTAGGTAGTCTTCCCTCTTTAGTAATGTTCTGGTTCTGTGACTTATCCATATTTGTTGATACGACCCCGTTCATGTCCCCCATCATGATGACGTTGTTGTAATCCAGATAATCCAGCATGATCTCGTGCAACTTCTTATAAAAATCCGATTTTCCTTCATTTGGAGCATAAATTCCTAATATCAAAATTTTTTCTCCTTGATACTGTACTTCTATTGCGAGGATTCTTCCACTTTCATCTTTAAAGAGAAATTTTGGTGAAAGGCTCTCTTTTGCATAGATCACTACACCTCTCTTTTTAACTGTATCCGATGATATAAATTCTTGACCAAGCCTTTTATTTATTAACACCTTTCTATGGAGCCTAATCACATGTGTTTCTTGTAAGCATATAATGTCCAATTGTTCCTTTTTTAAAATATGAAAAATTTTAGACCTTTTTTCGGGACTGTTACAGCCATTTATGTTCCAACTCAAAAGCTGCAGAGACATCCTGGATAGGTCTGGTTATTCTTTCTGGGGTGGTACCTTGTTCTCCGGTCCTTGAGGATCCGAGGGGGCGGGCTCCCCTGGAAGTTCTGGCGCTGGCAATCCAAGTCCTTTGTGGAGGTCTTCTCCGTGTGCTCCCAAAAACTTGTCTCTATCTTCCACTGTTTTGATTTTGATCTTTCTCCCTCTGTAGGTAAAAGATAATCCTTGTGGAAACTCCCACCTGAAGATAATTGCGTTGCTTCTCAACAGTCTTGCCAATTCCGTGTAGTTAGATCTAAGGTCCAGCAACTGCTTAGGAATATCCTTGTAGATTTCAATTCTCTTGCCCAAAATGTCTAGTGACTTTTCGTAGTGCAGGCCCAAAATCTTGTCCCTTTCCTCCTTTGATCTCAGTGTTATCAAACAATCTCTGGGCTTCTCTGTCCTTCTGACTCTGCCAAGCCTGAAAGCAGATACAATTTTAAAGTCTTTTTCCTCTAACTTCCAAAACTTGGCAAATTCCTTAGTTAGAAATTCAATAAAATTATCTTCTTCCACCTCTGGTATTGACCGTATCCTCAAGTTGGTCTCCCTGTTTCGCAGTTCTGTCATCAAAAAGTAAATCTGATGTTCTCCAACTTGTTTGCTGAGTGGTCTTACTTCTTTCTCAAGTTCTTCCAATCTTTGACTAGTATCTTCAGCCAGTTTACGATTTTCACCTACAGCCTCCTTTAATTCTCCAATAGACTGGGCATTCTGTGCAACTTGTCCAGTCAGCTTATTCAAGCTTTCTGTGTTCTGTTCAATTTTAGCTGTATGCAAATCAGCCTTCTTGTCCAGAGCCTCCAGTTTCTCCAAAATTTTCTCCAAGACAGAGCTACTTGTCCCTGAAGCCATATCTCCCAGGTGCAGCTCCTCTGTCTCACCCTCCCCTGCCTGTATTAGGGAGGCCGCCTCTATGTCTGGAGGCAAAGTGGAAGGCAAGGCCGGCACAGAAGATCTACGCTGTGAGGCTGCAGATAAAGTTAGAGTTGTTTGTTTAGTCCTTCCTCTTCTCCTTGCGCCACTCATTCCAAAGTTATCTGTAATCCAAGGTCAATCCAAGTTGTTCCCATGAGAAAGCAGAGTCCCAGATGCAATAGTCAAACAGAGGCCGGGAAAGGGAAAGTAAAACAAAGTCACTGCTGTAAGTCCAAAATCCTCTAGAGGGAGCTTAATACGTCTTCAGGGAAAAGATCAAATCCAAGTTAAACTTATAAATTTAAATCCATGTCTATCGCCTCCACAATGTATTATTTTTAGCAGAGTAAAACTTAAAGCAAAACAGTGTTTCTTACAGTGCCTTGACTGCAACAGTTTCAAAGTATCCAGTTCCAACTCAGAATGTTTCAAAACCTGAATTCAATGTATCCAAAGTTGCAAACTGGTGCTCATCCAGGCAGCTCCAGCACCAGAGATTCTTATTTATTTTATAATCCACTGGTGCCACAGAAGAAGGATATCAGTGCACCCCGAATATGACCAGCAAAAGTCAATAGCTCAAAGTCTTTCACTCAGAAAACTGCTTTAACAGGGTGCCAGCATTTAGTTAACGCATAACTTTTTGTCTCCACTCCTCCTGCTCTTTGCTTAAAGTTCAGTATAGCGGGAGATGGGCTTCCTGCTTATCCTCACTCCGTTTTCAGCCAGATTTCAACTTTTTAAAAAAGTTTTAAAAGTTTCATAAAGTTCTCAAAAAGTTTCAGAAAGTTGACAAAAGTTTCAGAAAGTTTTCAATGTCCAAATTTACTCACGGGTTGTAGTTTCCAAAGTTCAGAAAAGTTGCAGGAAGAAAGGACAGCGCTGACCGGCAACAGCAATGCGGCTTCACTTCGCTGTTTGCGCAACGACCCACAGCGCCGCTACCCCCTCCGCGATCCGGAGCCCCTTACGGGGTCCCTTCAACGTTTTGGGGGCTGCTTCTGGCGCCCGCCGGGTCCCGAGACCACAGGCTTCTGCCACCTGTGGTTTTCCTAAATGGGTCTCCGCTTCGCCGTAGCGGACGACCCGTTTACAGCGGAGCTCCCTTCTCCTTACTCGGAGAAGGCAGCCATTACCGGTCGCGCCGCCTCCGGAAGTCCTCCAGTGTCGACTACTCTGTTGTACCAGCTTGGAGCTAGCACAAGAAAAATAAAGACGAATACCCCCTCTTTTCTGTCCTGGCTTGCAGGTGGGAAGCCTACATCAATCCATTCCTATCCAACGAATCCTTGGTTAGGAGTTAGGATTGCTTTATAGAATCAAGTTGGCGGCACTGTTAAAACTGGGAAGTCTAACTTGCAAATTATTGCCTTATGAGTTGTGGAAATTTTTCTGCCATGAACGTGATAGGTTTCATTTAATTTCTGTTGCCAGTGTGGCTACCATATGGATTAAATGGATTAAAACTGTGCTATCAAATCAGAGTATTTCCCCTTGACCTAACAGCATTGCCCTCTTGAATCTTTTCTTATAATATATACCCCCGCAAGTGAAAGACAGCAGTCAGCTAGTGCGTTAAGGAAAAGTGCCACTGTTCAAGTACGTGTGGAAGCTTCACTTTCAGTGCCAGGAGTTAGGGGTGGTTGAAGCATTAAATCTTAATTAATTCATACATGATACAGCCTTTTAGATAATGATGTATGGATTGAAATTGAGCTCCGCAACAGATTTCACACTTCTCCAAATGTCAGAACACAGTTCTCGGCAATTTAAGCATATCAAAATATAGATTTACATATGACTTTGAGAAAAAATATATATTTAGATACGTAATTAAAATAACCTTTTCAGTGTTGTCGTTTTTTAATATGCAGATTAATGCAGAAAGGAAACAGAACAGGACTCTTGGTTAAAAGCATGTGAGAGTGGCATGGGGTGTAAACAGAATCCTCACTTGATTCCTCTTCCTCCAGTTCCAGCGACACAATGATGTAGGAGACTTACAATTTCAAGGTTCTGTTACTAGCAGTTGGGAACAAATTCATAAGCCCAATCATCAGTGAGCCCCAAGTCCTAAAGCATTTTTTTATACTTACTTTGTATCCCTGCAGAATGGGACTTATAGAAAAACACTTGCAAAAAGAAGGATGCAAATGTGTTAATAGCTCCACCCACATGCCCTCCAGCTAAGTCCTGGAAGTGGACTTACCAGACTCCAAAGCAAAGCCCTACCTGAAACCAAGCACTGCCTAGGGCAGGCATATCCAAAGTCCATTTCGGGGGCCTAATCTGGTTGGCCTTATGGTCGGCCCTCACGGCCCTTCACTTCATCAAATCTGGCCCTCTTTGAAAAAAGTTTGGACACCACTGGCCTAGGGCAAGGTGAGGGAATCTAGCCTTCCAGAGGATCCTGGACTACAACTCCTATCATTCCTGACCGTTGGCCATGTTGGCTAGGGGCTGACAGGATGTGAAGCTCAGCAACATCTGGAGGGCCACAGGTTCCCCATCCCTAGTTGATGGGGATGGGGGTGTGTGTCATGCACTTTTCTGAAAAGCTGGTTTATGATTATATGCTAGATTTTCTGGGGCCATCTTCCAACATTTTCATTCCATAAACCATGATGAACTGAAAGTATTAACTTGTGAGAATTTTCCACAAGGTAATGAATGGCAAAGCAGTGGCACATGCAAGCATGTCTTCTACACAATTGCTGTTACTTTAACAGTCCTATATTAACTACTGCTAGTGAGCCATGGTGCTGGAATGGTTGTCTGCCTAACAGAAGAACATCTTGAGACGCCAGCAGCGCTGCAGCTAGGGATGCAATTTGAGGCCAAAGCCTGTGGCCCTGCAGCACTCCTAAATGACCACCCAGAGAGTGGCAGCAGCAAACAGATCCTACATCAGCCCCTTGGGTGGAACAGACCTGCCTCCAGTCACCACAGCATCCTTTCTTTATTTTGTTTTTAATTCTAGTCAGCGGGAGGCAGGAATGTTCATGGCTGCAGGTGCTCGTTTTATTATTTTAAACTTACAAAATATATTATCCCATTTTTTTCACAACAAAACAGTGCTTATTTCCAAATAAATGGGAGGAATTCAATCTTGTGCTAAGGGAATTGTTCCACCAGGGCAAGCGTTTTGGCTTGACAGACAGAATAATCACCCCTCTATTCCCCCTGCGTACAGTTCTACAGGTTCTTCTGACACACACTCTAATTTCAGGGGTTGTTTGTTGTGGGGCATAATCAGCCATGAATGCTGATTGCATAATCAGCCATGAATGCTGATTAAACTTTATGCTGAACATCCCAGCTCAAAATTCCACACAGAAATTGAATGAGGCCTTACCTATTGAAGCTCCTGACATCAAAACTATTCACTTTTCTAGGAGGTTCAGGCAAACGGGTCTCATGGTCTACCTGGTAGTCCTCGCTGCTAAGGAACTCCCGCCAGGGGGACTGGTAGCCTTTGGGGATGGCTGTCCTGTTGAACTTCTCTGGTGGTACACCAGTTAGAGGTCCAGAATAGCCTGTGGTTCAGAATGACACATTCAATGAAAACATCTTAAGTACGATGGCAGAGAAACCTGAAGTATCTGATTTCAGAGGTCTTGTTCCTAGCAGAAACTAGAACAGATGATGTGAAAGAGCAGGCTGTTTCCAGATTTCGGAGGCATTCAACAATATGGCCCTCCTGTCCTTAGTAGAGGATCTGCATGGCATCTAGAAGGTCCCATGATCAATCGCAGCATCTCCCAAGTAGAGCTAGGAGAAAACTCTGCCTGAAACCAGGGAGAGCTGCTGCCACTCGGTGTATTGAGCTAGTAGTGGGTCAGTAGAAGGCAGCTTCTCCTTGCCTTGGCATGTCCTGTCCTGCTTTTTGTAGATGTGCAGTTCACACACACACACACACACACACACACACACACGAAGGCAGCACTGGCTCCTTCCCCAATCATTTTGACAAGCAGGGTGGCCGCATCAAAGGCCAGTTGCCATCCTTAGAAGCTCCCTCTTCCTTCCCCTGCCTTTCTGTATTTAATGAAGGACACCAGCTTGTCTCTGATTCAGCTGTCCTCTGCATCAGTCTGCTTAGAGGAAACGGGTATTGAGAAGTCTCGTCAGATGTCTCAAGGAACGTTGCTGGTGAAGTGAAGTTCCCGAAACTACAACTAACCTGGAACTAAATATTGACTACACCTGCGGTCAGGTACAAATGGCATCTGCTGATGCTAAGGGAGATTAAAAACAAAACAAAACTATAGCAGTGTCACGGGCTCCAGGGAATGTTTGAGATAGCACTGGACTGGGGCTTAACATGACAGCAACTAGGATCCTTCCAATGACTGCTGTTACCATTATTTGGACATTTATTGACATTAATGAAATTTAGGAAGCTGCCATGGTCCACCTAGCTCAGTATTGTCCCCACAGTCTCTCCAGGGTTTCATACAGGGATTTTTTCCAGCCCGTTTCCAAATGCTGGGATTGAACCTGGGACCTCAAAGCAGGTGCTCTACCAGACTTGTAGAAGACATCTGAAGGCAGCCCAGTTTAGGGAAGCTTTTAATATTTGATGCAGTATTGTATTTTAATATTTTGTTGGAAGCCGCCCAGAGTGGCTGGGGAAACCCAGCCAGATGGGTGGGGTATAAATAATAAATTGTTGTTGTTATCATCATTAAACTGCCTACTTGCACTCTTGCTTTTGTGCTGAATAAGAGTTCTGGTCCCAGTGGTGCTGTGCCTAGATCATACCTGGAGCGATGGCATTGGGATTCAGGGCTTTGCTCATCCGCAAGACTTTGTTTGTTTTCTTTGGCACTTTGGGAGGTGTCGCCTTTCCTGAGGCTGCTTCGTGAAGTCCAGCCTGGTAGTTCTCCTTCCCTTCAGCATTATGGATAGACTAGCAGACAAAGGGAAACAGGCATAGGCTGCAAGATGTTTTCTGTCATCAGAAAGGTCTCCTCAGCATGCTTTCAAGACTGAGGTAGGCATGGAAATTCAGGCAGAAGCAGAATGATAAAAGGGGGATGGAAGAAGGCCAGCCAGGCCCTTAGTTGGATGAGCTTTCTTTATTCACCATTGGGGAAAATAATTTTGCTTGAAGCAAATAGAACACATCTCCTACCTGCTTCTGTGAATGGACCACAGTCCAAAACTGCCTGAATGCTTTCCAGTGCTTCCAGCTCCTGCTACCCAAGTGCCATGTATTCTACAATGGGATTGTTAGAAACTAGCATATCCACACTACAGTCTTATATTGGTTTCAGAGTACAGAGCTTGCCCCAAAGACTCTTGGTGGGCTGAGGCTTTGTGTTAGAAAGCCCTATCCTACCCCTCACAGAACTACAATTCTCAGAATTCCTTGGGAAGAGGCAATGATAATTATACCAGTTGGTCTGTAGTGTAGGTTCCCTCTCTCAGAAGAAAGGTACCAACGAATTTCACTTTTCAAGCTGCGCAAGGTGTTGAAACCTGATCAGCAAGCACTGAGAGCTAAGCTTCCATCACATGCTACATAAATGACAGGACATGCAGATCAGGTACATATTTGGGTGCATGCATGAAGACAGTTACACTGCCTCCACTGAAATATTAACTTGGAATAGTCAGCAAGTCTGCTCCCTGTCGAGGAAATGGGTGACTATGGGAAAGAAGTCCAAATGACATAGCTTCAGGGTGAATCTGCCTCAGTGTGTCACTTTTGGGCTTCTCCAGGTCTCATGATGGACCCTAAACTCTAGCCTAAGCAAGTGAGATCTTCCCCCATGCAGCAGTCATGCAGACTACCTGTCCTTCTGACATGCCAACTCCATCGTAATCAGCGTGTGAGCTTCCTCCTCCTCCTCCTCCAGAAGCATTTGAGATCTTGCAAAGAGAGCAAGGAAAAGAATATTAGTACATGACATGGGCAATGGCCATGGATAAGCCCTAAGGCTGAGAGAATGCAGACACTAGTAGATTAAAGCTAAATATGGCCTCCTGTTAGAATTGGCAGTCCTGCAGCTTATTCTGCAGTGGAGTGGTTCATAATTTTGCCTTTGTGTTGTATGCCCGTTCCCATAGCAAATATGGTGGCCTCAGTTGTGAACCTATTTTTAGAAGATGGGGGGGGGGGAGAAGTGGTTTGTCAAATGCATACTATATTAAAGAGTAATTAATAATCACCAGCCAGGTGATTTAACTTAAAAAGACTATTAGAGAATATATGTGTAGGTTAAATGCTGGGATGACTAGATGTGCTCCAGCTACTCACAGACAGAGGTGTAAACAGTTAAATTGCTTTAGGAATGAGTTAAAGAAACCGTCAAAGACATTTACTGTCAAAGGCCTTAATGTAGCAGCTATATAAATGAAGAAGATCACAGGCCTAACACCCAACTGATGGTGCCTGTATAATTAGAAAATGGGGACTTTTTCCAATGTGAATGCATTCAGCTCTAAGTCTCCGATACTGGCTTTTGCTGAGCAAAAGAGACTGCAAAGGATGGCACCGACTCCTCAAGCAGGGGTAGATAAGCCCCCATTCAGGGGCCTGATCTCTTAAACACTCAGTTTGGGCCGTGGCAGCAGCAGCAAAATGAGGGGGGGTGAAAGGGAGAGAGACAACGCTGTTGTTGGCACAGCCCCATGATTTAGCAGGGGTGTAAATTGTCCCCTCCCTGGACATCAGGTCCATCATTTGGTGAGCAGGCAGGGAGCGATAAAGCCCCCCTCCCAGTTGATCCACAACTGAAAAAGCGAGGAGGAAACTGTATCTCCCTGCCTCTGTTATATGTATGTGCTATGTGCGTGCGTGTGTGCCTGTGAGAGAACAACACACCAGGACATGTGACCCTTGGAAGATTGACTAAGGGTGACTGTGGCCCTCTGGCCCAAATAAGTCAGGCACCCTTGTTCTGGAAGATTCATGTCACAGCACACAGCTGGTGCAATAAACTTACAACTGGGTTGCATCCAATGCTGGTCCTACTCAGAGTAAACCCACTGATGTCAATAGACATGACTATCTTGGGTTCATTAATTCCAATGGAACTGCTGTGAGCAGCACGCAGTTGCATACAGCCCACTAATTCATTTTATTAGCCCATTGAATAGCATCTGAACAGAGATAAGTCAGTAATTGTTTAGACCAGGAGTGGTATTGCTGGCCAAGGAGAGGGTCAGAGGTGCCTGCCTGCCTGCAAGATGATCTTGTCCATGCATTGAGTGCATGACCACCATGCCAAATCTTGCATGCCTTGTGAAGCTCAAAGGACAGAGGATGAGCTGAGAGCAGAAGCGGCTTGACATCTTGTTCTGTCTGTCATCAGTAGGAGCAGACATGCCTTGGCATCTGTTCTCAAGGCACCCTCTAATAGCTCCTAGGTGTTTAGTTGTTAAAGCCTTTCCCCCTAAACAGTTTAGGATAAGGCTTTTTGGAAGATTGCCTTCTCCCACACTGCACATCCACTGAGACTTTGCTTCATGTCGTGTGGCACAACCCAGTTTGCCCCCATCTTACTGACATTTTTGGCACATGTTTCGTTTCCTCTTATCTTTAGTTTGGTTTCTCTCCCCTCCTTTTATGGCTTTATGATCTGGCTGCCAATGCTTAGTCCTTGCTTGTTTTTACACTATTATTGGCTGTTGGTTTTAATCAGCAGTAGACAACCTCTGGTCCATGGGCCTCATTAAGCCTGGCAGGGGTTCCAGTTTGGCCCATGAGACTGTTTTCCCCAAGCTATGCCCAATGTCAAATATAATCTCAGGGTGAGGCTCTGATTGGCAGCCCCTAAAAGCCCCTTGCAAGCACTGACAATCAACTAATGAGTGGTGCCTGCAAAACTTTGTGCCTGGGCCAGAGCAAACCATCAGCTGACTGGCGGTGCTTGCAGAGGCACAGGCCCACCTGATATCGCCACAACATCACATGAAGTGCTTTTCCTGTGTACGGGTGCTTGCAAAGCCCTGTTCCTCTGCCGATGCCGTTTGATTTCAAACTGTGTGGGCAAATGAAACTGCTTCTCACAGCTGATGGCTGGATCCAGCTCCCTGACCTTGCTTTTAACTGATGTTCCATGGACTATCTTGGGAAATGCTAGTGGGGCAGAAAAGTAGTGTGCAGATATTTTGATGAATAAAAATAAACAGGTGGAAAATAGAGGGGAGGATGGCATGGAGGCCATGGATGAAGATGGAGCATAGCTTACACTTGAAGCCAAGCAACAGAATTAAAGAGGCCTGCCATTCCCCTACCCATCTCAGCAACCTAACTGGGAAGAATTCACTTTCTCATTCTTAGGCAGTCAGGGATCCATGGTTGAGAAACAAGAGTCCATTTGGTCAGCACTGCTGCCTCCCTTGCTGCACCTGTTGCTGTGGACCGACAGGTTGTTCTCACAGAGCTTCCTGCCTCAGGAGGGAAACACAACTCACAATTCTGTAGCCCGAAGGATGCTCCAGCACAAAGTTCTGCACTCTCCTCTGCCTCTTCTGGTACAGCCTGGAGCCCTTGTTGATTGGCAGGGAGAGCTCCTCCATCATCAGATCCTGAGGGATGCTCACCTTCTTTCCTAAATCGAGCTCCACCAGAGCTGAGAAAAATAGGCGTATGTCACATGGAGGCAGCGGAAAGGCTTTAATTTACAAAACACTGGTTGTAAATTAATTAAAGGTGCCCTAATGTAAGGCGGGGAAGTGAGGCAGCTCATGCTGGAGGGGAGAGAGGAGAGGGGGAAGGAGGTGTTGGAGAGCAAATCTGCATCTGCCCCATGTGTCCTGCCCTGCCCCTCACCTGCCCCCAACAGCTTGCTCCCCTCAGGCGTGATGGAGAGCACTGTCCTATTGCCAGTACTGAAGTGGTCAGCTTCAGTCTATGGAATGGGGGCACCATTTTGTCCTTCACCTCAGAAAGGTTGTTTACTGAGCTATGAGAAGAGCCATCTAGGCTCCACTTAGGCGAGGCTATAGAGGAGGAGGAGTTGGAGTGAGTGAAGGCATCTGCAGCTGAGCTAGTCTCCCAGTGCCAGTGGAAGGACACAAGAACTAAAATCCCCCTTCTGGCAACTGGGCATGCTGACAGGAAGGTGGTATCTTGGTATCTTGGTGGTATCCCTACTGTCAAAAAAGCACTTAAATTGTTCGTTCTTTGGGTGGGTGAGAGGTATGAACCGGCCTGGGATCTGCTGGAGCCTTAGCCAGTCTCATTGCCCTTTGCGTGATATTGGGCCTAACCTGGAAACAATCACGGAGCCAGCCTGGAGCTGACGGAGGGATCCAGCCCTATTGTCCTGTTCCCGCTGCTACAGCCACCATGAGCTGCTGGCTATGAACGCAGTGGTGGATCCACCTCTCCGTAAAGCCCCACTGGCAGGGGGCAGGGGCAGTCTGCTTGGGACTGCAGCCTTTGCCTTTGTGAGCTAGAGGCTGTAAATGAAAAGCCCAGTGAAAACAAGCCAATGCACGAATCCTGTGAAGGTCAGCAACCTCTGAAGATGATGGCAGTGGAGGATGCCTTACCTTCTCCATCTGTGAGCTCCCCCATAATGGTCTGGACCCGTGTCCTCGGCTCTCTGCTGTGATCTGAATGAAGGAGGGGGAACATTTTCTCGACTGCAAAGGAAAGCAAGAGTTTATCAGTCTCCACACAGTCTCCACTTCATTAACATTTAGAGGGGGATCCAAAATTTCGGGGTCACACATTAACGAAGCTCTTCACACACATCTCTCGTGTGTGTTGTTGTTTCTACATAGTATTGCCTAACAACTGGCCCTACTTGGGATGTTTGTCTTTGTAAATTTGCTCTTTCTTCTGAATGTGAAAATGCTGGAAATGTTGCCACTGTCCTGGGCATGAAGCCAAATACATTTGTGCAATAATAACAAATGTGCAAGTGGATGAGAGACTAAAACTGGCTTTCTAGGTTATAGAAATGAGTAGTGAGTCATTTGAAGGACAAAACGTTTTAAGACCTTTCTGCCATTCAAAGCTGTTGTGACCGTGGAATGGGCTGCCTTGGAAGTTTTAAAACAGAGTTTGGATGGTCATCTGTCATGGATGCTTTAGCTGTGATTCCTGCATTGGAGGGGGTTAGACTTGATGACCCTTGGGGGTCCCTTCCAACTCTACGATTTTATGATTCTATTTTATTTCACCCGTTTTTAGAAACAGCCCATTCATCCGGCTTGCTCTCTCCATACTTTGAATTTTAATCCAGTTATGAAGCATTCAAAGCCCTAGAAACAACTGGACTTTGCTCTTGGAGGTGGGGACCTAGTTGTCTGCAGGGGACTTGCCCCCCTTCCTTTCTCTGGTATCCATTGAAGAAGGGCTGTGGCTCAGTGGTAGAGCATCTGCTTTGCATGCAGAAGGTCCCAGGTTCAATCCCTGGCATTTCCAGGCAGGGCTGGCAATGTCCCCTGTCTGAAATCCTGGGGAGCCGGGGCCAGTCAGTGTGGACATACTGAGCTACATGGATCAATGACCTGAGTCAGGAGCATAGGAACCTGCCTTCTGCTATCTCTTTTGTGACCCAAACAGATCTTGTCTCTGTTTGGGGACAGGTTGGAGTACATTTGTAACAATGTGACTGATAAAATAAGCTCGGTATACAAGGTCGTCTCCTGAAACCTCTCGGTTCCAGAACCAAACTGCAATTAATGGTTATATTCATTTGGTCTGTATCATTATGCAGAATTATTCTCACTTAGGCAAGAAAAGGAGCCTTGTTTTTAATGCCCTTGGGTTGTAAACAAATGGCCTTGAGGATAAAAAATAAATAAAAAGCTTGAGCTCAAGCTTTTTGAATGGAGCACATTACAGTGAGCAAAGTTCAGCTTCTCTGAACTACATAGTTCATGTAGGGCTGTGTGTTCCTCCTCCGTGCTGCTAGAGAGACTTCCCTATATCAGCAGCAACTATTTTAAGTTACTGACCTGGGAGGATTGGGAGATGTAACCCTGATCCTTGGTCCGTGAAGGATGGAAGCAGGCAGGCAGGCATGGATTTCTGACATGATGATCTCATGGGAGTTGGAGGTGGACAAAAGTACTTAGCCCTGAGATTTCAAAGGGCCTAATATTGCTAGGGGTTAAGCTGCGCATGTACACAACCATCAGGTCTCCAACATCATGAGCAACCTTGGTTTTGTGAGCAATGGGGTGGCAATCCTAAGCCCTTTTAGCTGGGCATAAGCCCCATAGAATTCAATACAACTTACTATTAGCAAGGTTAGGACTGTGTTGTTTAAGGCACCGTCCATTATACACCCACTTCAGCTGGCATCATTTTGCAAGCATGCCACTGGCATAAACGGATATGCTCTGGAGGGTGGAGGGTGGCATTCCTGTCATTGCAGCATGGCTGAAAAAAATTGCTTGTAGATTATCTCCAAACCTGGCCTCTTGGATACTGAGTTTGTGCCATGAGTATTCACTAGGCAATGAGTCAGAATTCAGGATGGAAATGCAATTGCCATCATTGCTGGTTGCAGAATCATGCTCTCACTTCCTTATTACTGCTTCCTGAAATCCTTTCACCATTAGCTCTCTTATCCTTCAATCCATTTAGCAGGTCTGAAATGTTACCATGCATCTACTATGAATTTTTTTAAAATTTCTCCATCTGTCTATTTTCTATGTACTTGGTCACCTCTTACAATACAGTGGTACCTCAGGTTACATACGCTTCAGGTTACATATGCTTCAGGTTACAGACTCCGCTAATGCAGAAATAGTACCTCGGGTTAAGAACTTTGCTTCAGGATGAGAACAGAAATCATGCTCCAGCGGCGCGGCAGCAGCAGGAGGCCCCATTAGCTAAAGTGGTGCTTCAGGTTAAGAACAGTTTCAGGTTAACAACGGACCTCCAGAATGAATTAAGTTCTTAATCCAAGGTACCACTGTGTTATAACCATACTTCATCTGATGGAGGCTGAGACCAAGGAGCAGGTTTTTTTGTCTACATGTGGACATAATTGGATGCCATTTTGATCAAGATGGTGGAATTAGCCTTTCAAAACTGCACAGTTTTTTTTTGTTTCTTAGAATTCTCAAGCAGCACCAGGTATGAGGTGACTAGTTTGATAAAAGCAACCTGGACTTTGGGAAGTTGGCAGGATATAAATGTAAGAAAACACACACATATTCCTTCCTTTTCCACTGTCTTTTTCCATTTATCTCCTCCTACTCTTTACCTTTCATGAGCCTTGGAGTCAACCCAAATAGAAGAGTTGCTTAATTAATCAAGCAACAATTGCAATCCTGAACATGTCTGTTCACATAACAAAGTCCTACCGAATGCTACAGGGCCAGCTCCCTGGTAAGCAACCATAGGATTGCAGCCTACAATGCCAGCAAGGTGTTCAGACTAATTTTGCATTGACCTGCCATCCAGCTATCACTTAGACACACTGGCAATTTCTTCAGTCTTGAACGTGGCCTGCATCTAAAAACGTGATGTGGAATCCATAAACGATGATAGTAGGAAATTGAACTTTGTGGTCACATCCTCCCTTATCTGAGAAATGCGTAGACAATGTTGGCTGGGTGAGAGAATTTACTTCCCCCTTGCTAGTTCCAAGCTTTGGCATATATAACATCCCTCTTTCTTGTCCTGTTTTCAGGCCAAGCCTCTGGCTGCAGGCTGGAGCAAGTCACATTATGCCCCGTAATTCAAGAACCAGAATTGTTTGGCAAATTTAAATGGCTTTACCTCCCAATAGGAAGCCTTTTAACCATCCTATGTTACTTACTGCCACAGGACAGACCAAAGAGAGACACACCGTGACATCTGCAAAGTGCATTAGAAACTGGAAAGCTAATTATCACATAGCCAACGGAGCTAATGTTACAGAGGCAAGGGCTATGTATTGCATGGCCTGACGAGATTGCCAGCTTGGCTTGAGAGCACATTTCCCTGCTTTTGCTCTGTGGGGGCATTCAGCATTCTTCCATTGCAATTTTGTGTTGGACAGGGTTAGTCCCGATCACAGTCTTATGATTTCCTGTGCCAGAAGCCTTTTTCCTTTATGGACTGAGCAAACACCCATCAACTCATATTCTGGGGCTAAGTTCTAATATTTGCCCTATAGACATTAAGCTGAGCTGCCTAGCTGTTGCAAAGAGTGTTTCCTATATGGATACACTGAACAGCCACCAAGTCTCCCTTTCCCCTTCTTCTGCCCGCCTGTCTAAGTGACCTTGCAGTAACGATGCCTCATCTAGCATGCTCCCTAGCATGGGTTATCTGCTACCCACTTTGTGTCCTTGGGGAACAAGCTTTCACACTCATGGTGCCCCAGTTGTATCAGAGAAACATCACATGGCACTATAAAACAGATATAACGCCCTTTCATGCAGTAGGGATGGATTTGCCATCATGTACATGCTCTCTGCTGCTTTTCCCCATGAACCGCTGCTAGAACATCTCCTACTTATTAAAGTCCCAAATCTGCATTTTAATAGGGGGTGGGGAATGTCCCAAGTTTCAGCTCTAATAAGATATTTCTGTGTGTAGTCTTGATCCTCAATAATATACATATTATGCAAGCCACTAGAAGACATTGTCCAGATTACCAACATTTTTCCTCTGACGTTTCCTCTCAGCAGCCTCTCCCTTCTATCCAACAACCCCTTGAGTCCAGAGAAGAGATTCCCCCATACCTGCTCGAGCCCTTTCTCAGACCGTAAAGCCCTGTGGTGAAGTCCTGAGATGGCAGACACTTCCCAGGTGAGGATTAGAGCCCAGTTTGAGTTTCCTCAACCCCTTTTCTCGCCCAAGAGCGTTCCAGCTGTCCCAGGTCTTGCCCCCTTGTGTCTTTTTCGATCTCCTGCCGCCGAGATGCCAAGACCCTAATCCTCGTTACATCAGACATTTATTTCTGGCTGAGAAAAGGGGTGTGGTCTGAGCAGAGTCTTGGCGAGCTGAGCTGGTGGCAAGTGTTGAAAGCTAGGAGTTGATTCTTTCTGTTTTCCAATGTATTTCTTATCAATTAAGAAAAAATTGGTGTGGCGTGAGCAAGTTTTTATTCTGAAAGTGTGGCACAGAGATAAAAGTTTGAGAACCGCTGATTAAAATACTCCCCTGCCCTTGCTATTTAGGATGACTTGTAACATAATGAGCTGTAAGTTGAAAAATACAATAGTAGAACAACTTAGGGCCTAGCTCATAACCATGCATCCTATGCTCGTTTAGTGGTTCTCAGCCTCTCTCGCCGCGCCCAGGTGAACCAAATGAAAATTGCTGATGTTCTTGTAAATAAATCGAGTGCAGGGTCAGTACATATGATCTCAACTGTAAAGGTAAAGGACCCTTGGACGGTTAAATTCAGTCAAAGGCAACTATGGGGTTGTGGTGCCCATCTTGCTTCAGGCCGAGGCCGGCGTTTGTCCACAGACAGCTTTCCGGGTCATGTGGCCAGCATGGCTAAACTGCTTTTGGCGCAACAGAACACTGACGGAAACCAGAGCGCACGGAAATGCTGTTTACCTTCCCGCCACAGTGGTGCCTATTTATCTACTTGCACTGGTGTGCTTTCGAACTGCTAGGTTGGCAGGAGCTGGGACAGAGCAATAGGAACTCATCCCATCACACGGATTTGAACCACTGACCTTCCGACTGGCAAGCCCAAGAGGCTCAGTGGTTTAGACCACAGCGCCACCTGTGTCCCTCTCAAGTGCACAGCACCTTGTCCACCTGAATGGAGCTGGCACACCACCAGACCACCAGTGCTCTACAGAAATTCTGCACGCATATAACAGTGCTCCAGAACACTTAAAAAGAAAAACGCAAAGCATTCCTGAAGGAGGAATTTAGACCAGATTGTATCCCCAAGCTGTTTCCATCCTGTAGGGCTCTGGGTGTGTTTTTACTTATTAAAAAAATGACTTTGGGGCACAGTTACATGCATTAGCATGTCTTATTAGGCCCATAATCATAATCAAGGTGGGATTTATTTATAAAATTATTGATAGGCTGCCTTTTTCAGCACAGCCCATCTGTGGGTTGCTTACCTCATGTAAAAAAAACCAAAAGAATCCAACAACTATTTCAATATCAGCGGTGCAAGAAATTTAACACAGGCCATTTAGAATAAATAAAGCAGCGAAAAAGGAAAGGCGAGAGTGTCTCTCTCTGCTCTGCGTCCCAAGATAATCAGCCAGGTTTTTCAGACAACCACTTGGCACACCCTTTGTAAATGATTTGAGTTTGTTTAGCGCACAATAGACCCATTGAACATTCTACTATCAAGCACAATTTAATACATGTTCCAGAAAGAAGTCTACTTCTCTCCTGAACATGTGTATTAAATTGTATTTAATATCAGAGCACTCAGTGGGGCTATTGTGATATAAATGAGATGGCAAACAAATATTACATAGGGTGTGCCAAATGCTTGTCCGAAATGCCAGCTTGACACCCCACCCCATGGGGTGAGAAAAATGCAAAATACAGGGCATCTCCCTGGATATCAAGAAGGGAAAGTTGGTGTGAACTTTCAGGACAACAGCCTATGTTCAAATGTGAAAGTCCTGCTGGAGTCCCTTGTTTCCAAGTGGCCCAGCAAATATGTAAAAAATAAATAAAAATGCCGTACAACATTTCCCTTGAGCACTGTGATATTGGAGTGAAGGCTGGTGGACAACATTTTATATCTCATGTTCAAACCCAACTTTAACCACTGAACCCATTTTGAAGAAGGAAGGATATAAGCAAAACCCACTTTCTGCTTTACTGTGGTTGCCATCTTGTGGTCATTCTTCACCACTGCATTCTCAGAGGTAGGAAAGAAGCTTCCAATTGCATCCTTTAATGGGTACACAGTTTTTCCCACACAGCTTAGTCTGAAATGAAAAGGCTTCCGCTCCTTAAATGTCATCCCCTGCCCCTCCAGTACTGAATTACTAGGGGAGGAAGCAGAAGATGCAATATCACAGCCCACCCCTCACCCCGCAGTCATTGTTTTAAATGGCTCAGATTATGGGTTTGGGGATTTCACTGTTCCATCGCCACCACATACACACAATAATTTTCACACTATAATCATGACTCAGGACTGCGATGGGGTGTGCAAGGTGGAAATTGTTTCATTTATCTATTCATTTTCATCTTAAAGCCGCAATTTCTTTCATTTTCACTTAGTTGAAATCCATCCACTTTGGTTTTCAGTCTCTTTCCTTTTAAATCTTTCATTCATTTCATTTTTCTTTGCATTGCACTTGCCTCATTTTTCATTCATTATTGGTTTATTTTCATTTTCAGCTTTCATACATATACACCGAATTGAAGGGAAATTCACATATCGGTAGCTATATTCTGAAAGCAATTTCAATGGTTTCTATCCAATGATATGGAGCTTTCAGGTGTTCTGCTATTCACTCAAGGCATCATACCTTTCAAACTTGTGTCTATCTTGTATTTTATTCTGTGAGCCACCCTGAGATCTTACAATGAGGGGCAGGATATATAAATTTAATTAATAATAAGAACAACTTCATACAGATTGATAAAAAGGGCTCCACATTGAAGAGTCCATTGATCTTTCCATTGTTTTGGGAGGTAGACCCAGCTGTATTTCTCCTGCTTTTAAAGTCTGTGCTTTACAGCATATTTGCACAACATTTTCAAGTATTCTACTACTCCTCTAAAGCATCAGATCTCTCAGGTTCCAGGTAGATAGGTCAACGAATCCTCATTTCATAGACAGGAAGCCAGAGTGTCATTGGCTAAGGAGCCAGACCAGGTTCTTGGCTTGGAACCTGATGTTGAACCTGAGGCTGGCAGGCAGACAGGCAGGAGTCCACCGAACCAGGTTTCACAGTATCAGGGCTGCAGAGCTGGAGCCAAGACCTTCATAGGCACCTTCCCCTGGGCCTGAAGAAGTGTGCCTCCTTTAGTACCTCACCAGTCACGAAGCACAGGGAGCATGCCAGGCAGGAGGTCATGGAATGCAGGAAAGGAGCCTGTCAGAGGGCCGGACCTTTAAGAGATTTTTCTGCAAAAGGGGGCGGAGCCTATGAGAGGCAAACAGGGGAGGCTGAGGCACAAAGGGCTTCAGTTCACATCCAGCTCTCCTCAGAACAAGTTGCTGAGCAAGCCACCCTCATTCGAAGAGGTGCCCTGAGGCTGGGGTAGTGCATGCAGCAGCAATACCGCCTCATATTCCTACTCCACAATTTCAGCAAACCCTTTGACCATCGATCTCTCTCTCTCCTTTGCAGGATGAAATTAGGCTTTGCTTGTTAGAGGGCAAAACAACAACAACAGGCAGAGCAGTTTGTTTTCAATGCAGTGATAAGCCGAATGTTATGACAACACACAAATTTCTCCTTGTGCAGCAGAAGGTTCTCTCCCTATGTGAGCTCACATTCTGTTCTTGGGATTACCCCATCACCCTGGAACGGATTTTGGGGTGAAATGTGTGTGAGGCAGGGAGGAGGGTGCAAATCATGTCCTGTTAGTGCTAATCCTCACACCACTGCAAGAATTTAAACCGCCCAGTCTCCATATCCTAATGAGAATGAAGTGTAGAAATTCAAGGATGTGTTTCTCAGCCTCAGAATTCAAATTCTGGTTTTAACCTGAACAGAGACTGCCTCTTCTCTCCCCCCCCCCCCCCCGGTGTCTCAGTGGATGCTTTCTTGCCTGTTGTTGCATCAGGTTCAGAAGCAAGGGCACAAAGAAAAGTGGTTTTTTGGTGACTGCTTCTTTCCTCTCAGCTGACTTGCCAAAGTTTGAGCCTGAACACCTTTCGGAAAGGTTACTGCAAAGGTTACTGTTTGTACTGGGACTTTAAATCAGAAAAGGGTGTGGCAGTTTCAATTATATTTTAACACAAGGCTTATTTTGCCTTGCTAGGGGAAGCCGAAGCGATTGCTTTTGTTACCTTTGGGATGGAAAGGACCATGAAGCTAAATAAACACATTGGATTAAGAAGAAACGCAAACACTCTTACTTCAACAGAGTCTCTCCCCCACCCCTGCCCCAGTGACTGACCTCAGCAAGCTATGTTCCTACAGTTTCACAGCACTATTATTTTTATTTCCAGCAGCCATTTTTGTTGTCAGGTGATTGCCACCAGAGGCATTAAGATCATTCCCCTAGGGCAGCATACAGCTAAACGGATACAGTGTGCTTTGAGCAATGACTTTTAGCTGTGCAGTGTAACTGCTCTGGCCTCTCCTTTCCCTGCGCACCACCTAAATATGCTCTGGAGGGTTGCAGGGAAACCTGGAGCATATTTTGGGAGGGCATGGGGGAGGAGAAGGGGACTTCAGTGGAACTTCATTTGGATACTGCCCCTTCCCAGTAAAAGATTATTTCTGAGATTCAGAGGCCCTTCTTCATGTGCCTCCTCCTTGAGAAGTTTGGAGGGTGGCAACATGAGAATGGGCCTTTTCTGCAGTGGCTTCCTGTCTGTGGAATGCTCTCCCCAGGGAAGTTCGCCTGGTACCCTCATTATACACCTTTAGGTGTCAGGCAAAAACGTTCCTTTTTAACCAGGCCTTTGGTTGATCTGATTTACATCCTATGCCCTTTTAAAATGGGTGGGGGTACAGTGGTACCTCGGGTTAAGTACTTAATTCGTTCTGGAGGTCTGTTCTTAACCTGAAACTGTTCTTAACCTGAAGCACCACTTTAGCTAATGGGGCCTCCTGCTGCTGCCGCGCCGCCAGAGCCCGATTTCTGTTCTCATCCTGAAGCAAAGTTCTTAACCTGAAGCACTATTTCTGGGTTAGCGGAGTCTGTAACCTGAAGCGTTATGTAACTTGAAGTGTATTGGGTTGTTATTTTTATTTTTATTATGTATTTTGTTGTTTTGTATCTTGATTTTATTCTGTGAACCGCTCTGAGACCCTCGGGTATAGGGCAGTATATAAATTTTAACAACAACAATTATTATTTTTATTTATCACTACATTTATCACTACAACTGTATCCCACCTTTTCTTGGAGTTTGAGATGGAGCTCAAAGGGAGCACACACAATTCTCTCCCCCCCCCCTTTCCATTTTATCCTCACAACCCAGAAAAGTAGGTTAGGATGAGAGATAGTAACTCGCCTGAGGTCACTCCATGAGTTTCATGGCCAAGTAGATATTTGAACCCTGATCTTCTGGGTCCTAGCTCAATGACCCCTACAGCACGTTATGTGTCTATGGAAGTGAACCCATGGAGACTGCATGTAAGCACAACAGAGAGAGAGGCCTCTTTTCTTGTGGCTAATAATTTGGTTCCCAAATAACACGAGATGACCAGGCCGTGTGGGCTAATGTATTTATTTTGGAGTTTTGTTATACAGAGGCATGGTGCAGTGCTAATGCAAAGAGCATCTGGTGAAGAGACAGCAAGCCCAGTGTGTTCTTGGTTATAGAATTTCAGAACAAAGACGTCCCACAAGCCAAAAAGTCCTGAGTCGCCCAAGAGGCCCCCTAAGTGAGACGCTTGCAATATTTAATTAACAACATCTTTTCTCCTCCAGCAATTCCTCTGTGTTCCTCTTGAATTGAGCTGCCAGCTCCAACCATGGCAGTGTGTTACAGTTGGGATAGTAATACATCCTTCCTCTTGCTCTTTGTTTTCTGGGAGAGATGCCCAGGGAAACAGCAATACTAATAGAAACTACACATCTGCTTTGCATGCAAAAGCTCTTGTGAACTGGGAATCAATTTTGCTCATAAGATCTTTGGCATATATCCCTATCTGCGACTTTACAAGAACGGGGAGGTCAAGGCTTCTGCTGTGAATGTGAGTCCAGGTGTTTGCAAGGAGACCTGACCACTGATTTATAAGCAAGGGATTTAAATTTAGGCTCGATGCTTAACTGCCCCATTGAGTTCAATGGGGCTTACTTCTGAGTAGCTGTGCAAAGGTTTGCACTGTTCAATGTTGTGCATATTGTCCCTGATTCATCTTGCTTTGTAACTTACACGAGGGGCAGGTTTATGTGAAACAACGCATGCTTGATAACTGATTCCCTAATGGGAAATAAACATTATTTTTTTTATAACAGATTATCAAAATGGTTTCTTTGCATTGAGTGAGCAAGTAGGAAATGGTTAGCTGTGCACATTCTCTTGCAGAGTGGATATCATACATTGTTTCAGAAGTCATTGCTACTATTTACATGCAGTATCTGTATACATTGTGTGTGTGGGGGGGGATTCATTGTCACTATTTTGAAGAGGGGAAAAAATTACAAGGCTTTAAAAAAGCCCATTAGGAAAAATGGTATCCCTTTACTGATTAATCGTTGTGGTTTGGTTTGTAAAAGCAGGGTAAAAATTCTCATTTCTCTTCAAAGGAAATCAATCTTCAGATTGATTTAGAAGGATTATCTTAACTGTAAGAAGAAGAATTATGCTACTGAATTTGAGTCCCTGGAGCTTGATAATACAACTTAGACTTCATAGTTTATTCTCACACTCCCAAAGGAGGTTGGATCAATGCCGTCACACTAGACCAGACATCTCCAAATCTGCACCCATGAGGGCTAGCTGCAGACATCCAGCCCGCAAACATAATAACACAAGGCCTCCTCAGAAACGAGAAGCATCTCTCACACATGGTAAAGGTGGCGAAGGCAGAGCCTGTGAAATCAGGGACAAGAGGGACAAGCAGATGCTTTTAAACCTCCTCCTCTACCCTAGCAGAGCTTTAGCTTTTCTTAAACTCACTCAATTTTTCTTTAAATGCAACATCGCTAAGCAGTTCTTCAAAAATTGCTTGGAAGAGGGCTTAGACCTGGAGAGGGAGTTTTAGAAGTCTGTACTGGGAACCAAGGATACAATCAGTTTATTCTTTCAAATATAACTTTGCTTTATTTTCCTTTCCTTTCCTTTTTAATCCCTCTCTCAGGGAAAGCAAGAGGCTTCTTGTCTCTCAGGAAGTTCAGGGCTGTGCTATTACTGATACGTTTTACATCTCATGTTTTCAATTTCCTTATCTTAGCTTCCCTCGGCTGCAAGCAACAGTGTGTTCTAGAGGCTGCCCGCATAGCTCAGGGAACAACAAGGAGCCCTTTAGAGATTCATCTTTCAGAACCTTCTCCCAGATCAGTGCCTCCCTCCCACACACTCAACGACATGCAACGCTTCCATCTGCTAACTAACCAAGACCTTCTTCCTGGAAGATCCGAGGCTGAGCTTTCTCTCTGCCACAGTGTTCTCTTTGTCAAAAGCTCAATCAACCAGTGTTGCTTTTATGCCCAACTTTCCCTTAGACACCTTTTTTCTCTGTCTCTACCATGCTCTCGGGAGGAGTGAAAAATCTCGTAGTTGATCCCACGAGCCTCTAGAGGGCACCAGCAACCTTTCCTTGTCCCCATCAGTCCCTGCCCTCACTTTGCTGCTGCTTCTGCAAAGGACAAGTTAACTGGCTAGAGAGCTAGCTAGCTATCTGAGAAGGTACCTGATGTACCCATGAGTTCCCTGCCTGTGGGACTGAAATTTATCGCTTAGGCCTGTCAGTCCCAACAGAGGGCCTCAGCGTGGGATCCAATGTGTGATATGCTCTTCTCCCTTGCCATTCCTCCGGTGAAACCGGAGCAGCAGCAAAGTATCTGCTTGACCTCCAAGCCCGAGGGGCCAAGCAGCTGCAGGGAAGAGGCAAACATTTTGTAGCACTGGGTGTTCTTACACCTCTCCATGCTGAGTCAAGGAGGCAGAACTCAGGTCCTCATGGCAGCAGCATCTCTGTTTTGGCTTCCCTGAGCCCCTGCCATTGCTGACTACAGCAAGCGGAGGCATAAGGGCTCCAAAGTTGGGTTGACAGGTTGCTTGAAATAAGTGTCGGGGGCAACGGAGAGCAATGGGTTAAGGCAGATATGTGCAGGTCCTCTTCCCTGAAACAACCAGATTCCATTGGTGGATCCCCTCCCCTTTATAATAAGTCTGGGAACACTATGTAAGACCATTAGAAGAGCTCTGCTGAATCTACTCCATCTACTCCAGCTTCCAACAGTGGAGGTAGAACAAAACTATTGTGGCCAGTAGCTACTGATAGCCTTGTTGGATGGAAGCAGTCCAATTGTTCTTCGTGGTCCTATATACACAGGCCTTGTGATCTCCACATGCCTCCAATGGTGCCTGCTTGAATCACCTGATGGTCTGCCCCACCCTGCTTCTCCTTGTCCCCACAAATGGGAGCCTTTGACTAGGGGGGGTCTGCCGTGAGTCTGCACCACCAGAGCAGCAGAATGGCGACAGTACGTCCATGCCATGTGACAAAGCTGGGCTGGCTTGCTCGGCCACCTTTCCAAGGAGCCCACCGCTTGAAGTGTCCCCTGCCTGCTCTCCCCCATCGCGAGCCATGCGTGATCAGAAGGAAACAAAGACGGGGGCCTAGCTTACTCGTTTCTGGCTCCCCTTGAATTAACACCTAAGGCATGCTCCTGTCTTTAAAGGTTAGCGGGATAAAAATAGAGGATGCCTGCAGAATCAAGGGCAAGTGGGGTAAACATCTGATACGGCCCTGCCCATGCCAGTCAGAGTATCGCCTACATGGCAGCGCGTTACACAGCATCGCACAGGGAAATGGGCTGGACGTGGGCGGCCAGATTCGAAAGGGAGCTTCTCTGGGCAGCACAAAATAGAAAAGTCCATTTATCAGGTCCTTGATGGTGGTGGCAAGTGGAAAGGACGCAGAAAGAAGCAAAGTCCAGTCAGCCAATTCTAGTCCCAAGCAGCCTCCTTTTGACCTTTCCATCACACAGGAGGCATTCCTGACTTTGGCCAAACAAGGCCCACTCGCCATTTATTTATGGTTATTCATGAGCCCATTGGCAAGGCCCACTTCTGCTGTATCCAGCCTCTTTTCTAGAGGAGCCTAACTGAAGGAGTCTCTTTCTCTTGGAGTCGTCGTCCTTGCATAGTCTTATACAGTCTTTAAAATGGGCCTCCACCTGCTGATATTGCTGTCATGAGAAATATAACTGATTTGGGAGTCAGTTAGCTGCCCGTCTCCCAAGTCCTAGGTCAGCCCTGCCTCTCTTCCCAACCCCTTCAGGAGATCTGCAGTCTTAATGGAGTCACACTGCACTACTCAGAGTGTCTCAGGCCTCCCATAGGAATACCTCCAGGCACACAGATTCTCATCGGAACAGGCTTTATAGCAAATGCTTGGGTCCCCACCCCCCAATAAAGAGGGTTTCTGCCAGAGTCCAACTTAGGGCACATTAGCCTTGATATAGTATTGCTGAGGAAAAGTAGTCTCCATCATGCTGTCTTGTAATGCTTGGCTAATGTTCCAGGCATTTATCAGTTTTGGGACCCAGATAACATTTGGACATTGGCTGCAGGGATGTCATTTTTATGTTGAGTATTTTGCCTTTGCCTTCTGGACTGAGCAGCCACTCCACCTGTGTTGTGGTGGAATATTCCACACCTCCGCCCCAGGATACAGGGTTGCTTGGGTCATATGCCAGTGTGGATTTCCAGCACCCTAGAGCCCATGAGGCTAACTTCTTTGGATACACAGGGCTTGTGTAAAGCCAGGCCTTCTCTTTGGAGCTAAAGCTACATTGCACAGATCAGCCACCAGGGGTAACTGCTGACTGGGATTCATGGCCATGCCTCTCCTTCATGTCCAGCCCCCCTGGTGTGAGGGCAGACTAGCGGCCACCGTCAGAATAGAGGGGGAAAGCCAATAACAGTTATCATATAGAAGGCAAACAAAGCTGTTGGCAGGCCTCTCCTCCTGTTCTCTCGTGTTGACAGTCTGCCGGGGATTATGCTGCAGGCTGTGTGTGTACAATTGTCCTCATCCCACAGGATGTTACTGCGTGACAACAAAAGCAGCCAAAGCCTCATTAGACTCCCTTGAGCGAGGAAGTCACTGGTGGCTCCAGTCTAGCAGAGACAGATGAACGCCAAAAAAGCAGGCAAATGCTGTGAGGATGGAGCCCATGGCGATCTGGTGTGTTGGTGGGTAGAATCTCAGCCATGTTTCGTTCGGTTTGAGAGTACCTCTGATCTGAAAGGTCTTCCCCACAAACAAATGGGCTCTGATCCATTCTTCTAAACCTCAGAAAGGAGCAGGCTTTTTGGGAAGGGATTGCATCTGTGCAGGCCCAGCTCCTTCCTCCTGATGCTTAATGAGATGGGTGGGATTAAGTGGCTGTAGTAGGACTTCATAATATTTTGGCAACAGGCAACTTTGCAGGTTGTTTCTCCTTCTCATCTGCTGTCCTAGGTTTAGGAGGTACAGGGGGCTTCTGCAGGGAGGCTTCCCCGCTTCAGCCTCAGGCTTCCATTCCAGCCCCGGGGACAAATGTTGAAGCTGCGGATGCTGGGCGACTTGATCCCAGAATCTTCCGAGTCGAGGGATACGTCTGAGTTGGTGGGTGACAGGGAGGTGAAGCGCTTCAGCGGAGAACGGACTCCTACCATGGGAGATTGCAAAGGGCTTTTGATGGTGGGGGAGCAGGTGCCCACATTCTTAGGGCTGGGACATGATGATTTCCTGGTTGTGCTTCCTGGAGGTGTGAAGATCCTGTGACTCTCCACGATGGAGGGTTTTGGAGACTGGGCCACAGAATGGGTGCCTGCTGTTCTCAGGCCATTGTTGGATGCCGCTGCATGGCAGAGGGATGCCCCAGTGCTGGCAGGCATGGTGAAATACTTGTTCCCATTCATCCGCACTGCTTTGGGAGACTGCAGTGGGCTCTTGTAGGTCGGAGACTGGCTGCCTAGCAACCTGGGACTGTTGTTTGAAGATGCACTGGCATGCGGCGGTGCGGCGGAGAGAGGGAGAGAGACACGCCTGTATCCATCAGCCCTCGTTGGCCTGGGAGATGGCAGCGGGCTTGGGGAATGGTTGCCCACACTCTTAGGACTTCCGCCTGAGGGAGTGGCAGGAGGAGTGAAGGGCCTGAAGCTCTCTATGGCCACAGCTTTGGGAGAAGAGCTCTTCCTCTTGGCAGCATTGATGATGTTTCTGGCCAGCAGCACCTGCATCTGTCGGCTGGACTTGGGGTCAGCCTCTTGCCGAAATGGGGACACAGATCTTTCGCTCCAGGATGGAGACATAGGCGGAGGAGGTGGGGTCATGACACTGGCTACTCGAAAGGCCTCTATAAGCCCTTCCTCGGGCTCTGGAGTTTGGGCTGGGCTCACCCAGCCGTCTAAACTGCTAGGTGGTCGGCGCAGCAGTCGGGGAGTCCACGTCGGGGAAGCAGGGAGGGACATCTTCCTTTCCTGTAAGGGGAACAAGAGATGAGGTCAGTGTCCTGCCCCTTTGACATCCTTCAAGCTAAGTTTATCAGTGGAAGGCTGGTATATTTGGCAGTCTCAAATGGTAACTGAAAGAGGAAGTATGGGTCAGAGAGCAGGACCTCTGAAATTCCTTTCCCAGCTGTATCAGTTTCTCTGTGGGTGACCTTGGGCAAGGCACATGATCTCACAGAATTACCATTTCTCAATGAGTTCAGTGAATAGAATATCCTGCTGACATCAGTGTAACAGGGACGGGTTCATATGTGAGAATTAATCAGAAAAACCTTGAAAACAGAAGGTGGATAGAAAGAGAGAGATTCCAGAAAATGACATACAGCTTTCAGCCAGACACAGGTAAGTTCCTAGTACAAACACTGTGCTTCTAGAACCAATGACAGTGACACACCTGTATGGCTTTCACTTGATAGTATCTCCCACCCAAGCATTTTATACCTGCTAGCATAGGGTTTGGGGAAGGGAATGGGAGGAAAGAAAAGCAATGCATGTGTTTGCAGGGGATACAACTAAAACTTTTCTTTGCTATCTGATGGCTTAACTAGCTGTGGAATATGTTGCTTGTTTTTAAACCATCATTTCCCTTTAAGCTGAAGGTCTTAGGTGGCTCACACACAAAGACATAGGCACACACAATTTTCTCCATCACATGGGCAACAATAGGAGTATTCACGTCCTATCCCTGCATATACGAACAAGTACAGTAGTTTAAATCTCCTCTGTCCTTATAAACTAACCCAAGGAATTCTGAAATACTTACTTGTATTAAGCAATGGTTTTTCCAGAACCATTAAAAAAAAAAGGCTGTATCTTTGTACTTTGAGCCAACCATTTCTGCTACAGGCATTTGCACAAGGGGAAAAAAAAACCTAATCAATGAATCTGGATGTTATGAGACACTCAGGTTTCCCAAAACAAGCACAGGCAGGGATATCTCAGATCCCTTCTCTCCCAGCTGTGCCAGTAAAGAGGTAGGAAACTGCAAGAAGGGTTTGATGAATGAGCAAATGTGGCTGGAACCTACCTGGAACAAAAGTCCCACACTCTAGGGAAAAAGCAATGCAGAAGCATCCATGCTCTGACATGCAGGTCAGTCTTGCAGCCCTCAGTTACAAGGAGCAGCAATTACGGTACTTTTTGATAAAGGACCCAGGTATCCTCTGTTTCTGATATCTCAGCAGAATTAAGCTGTGCATTTTTGGACACTTGAAGAATGCATCTCTCTCTCTCCCCATCTCAGAATGCAAGCTCTAATAGCTGGTTATGCATGCTATTTATGTTGGATCAGGCACATGGATGGTTTAAATGACGTAGTTCCTCTACACAGAGGGCATAACATGTTGCATGGCCCCTCACCACTTAGATCACTGCATGTGGCAAATCTCCATTCAGCTGCTGGTGCACATCAGGCAGATAAGCCACCCAGCAAGTTTTACTACATGCTGTGTTCAAAGCATGAAGTTCAGTTCTCCAAATAAACATGAAATAAACATGAAAATTTGTCAGAATTTTGTGTGAATTTCTCCTAATAAACACGCTTGTTTGCAGATTTGACCCACATACCTATTTTTTGCAAGCAATCTTCCTCAATATTATGCATGCTGTTTCCACTGATATATGCATTTCTATGCACACTTTCCCCCAATATATGCAATTTGGCAAACAATGGCTGGAGTAGTGTGAATTTTGAAGGATAGCTGTGCTACGGTTCTCATACTGTTCTGGAAAATGAGAAGTAGGTAGGTTCATCTTTAAATGTGAACTGAATCAAATTTCTCTCTCAACCCAACTTTCTCATCCCATTAGAACCATGTGTGAAACCTATGGCTTCCCACATGGTTCTAATGCATCATGCTGAGCAAGAGTGGGCATATTTCACACTTGCAGAATGTACTTTGCTTTTCCCTAGAATATTCAGGTCCTCAAACCAGAGCCAGGGGCAAAATAATGACTTGAGGGAGGAGCCAGATGAAAAATGCCAGCTTGTGGGGTGGAACCAATGTGCAATGAGCCATACACCAAGGCAACCTTCAGACACTAGTATAGCCTGCCCAAATCTGCCGCCTTCCAGGAGTTTTTGGACTACAAGTCCCATCAAACCCCTGTCAGCATGGCTGTCCTTGCTGGGGCTGATGAGAGTTGTAGTCCCAAAGAGAGACTGTGGCAGAGACTGTGTTAGGACAAATCTACATCTGAGTTATTATGGTTTAGGAATTCTAGCAGAAAACTTTGCAGCTGGCCAACAGAGCTACATAAAGATCTGATCAAAGACAGTAAGTGAATGCCCATATTTTATAAGTGAGGAACACTGAGAAATAAGAGACTGGCAGGAGGCTAACCAAGGCAGAATTGCTGTTGCTCCTTTTGCCTAGGTTCAACGCATGTACTACATGTTATAAAGAAAGGCTGGGATGTTAAGCACAGGTTTTGAGGATCCTCTGTTCACTACTGTACAATGGTCAGGGGTAGCCATTGAACTCAGAGCATAATTGCGCCAGATACTGCTTAGGGGTACTAGTGCTGCTGACCCAGTTTAGCGTATGAACCCAGATCGGGAGAAGTGAAATTCATTAATGAGTGTGCTGTTCCTCTCATTTATGTAGAAGAATGGCAAGTGGTTCTTTAAAAAAACCCAAAGAAACTAACTAACTAACACACACAAAAACTAAGGTGCTGGTGGTACTCGTATCTTGATAAAAGTGCTGTGGGTACCAGCACAAAATGGTTGCCAAGGGCAGCAAAAGGCAGGCAAGAAGGTGAGTGTACTTTGTACCAGTGAATACTGTCACAAAACAAGCACTGCAAATAGCACTTGCTGTTTTGGGACAACTAGCTATAGAATAAGCAGTATAAGGCCTTGATGGATCAGAGGTGGGGTGGTGCTGAGTCTGACAACAGTTGTGTGATCCCTTCAATGACTGATGTCACCGTTACTGAGACATTATACTGGGTCAGATCACTGATCCAAATGGCTCATATTGTCTACATTGACTGCCAGAGGCTTTCTAGGGTTCCAGATAGAGGTCCTTCCTAGCCCTGCCTAGAGTGGCAAGGGATTCAACCTGTGACCTTCTGCATTCAAAGCATGTGTCCTAGCTACTGATCTATGACTCTGCCAGCCTACAGAAACACTCCAAACTGCAGTGGAACCTCGGGTTACAGACGCTTCAGGTTACAGACTCCGCTAACCCAGAAATAGTACCTCAGGTTAAGAACTTTGCTTCAGGATGAAGCTTCAGGCGGCAGCAGGAGGCCCCATTAGCTAAAGTGGTGCTTCAGGTTAAGAACACTTTCAGGCTATGAACAGACCTCCAGAACAAATTAACTTATTAACCCGAGGTACCACTGTATATCCTGCCAACCTAGCAGTTCGAAAGCACATCAAAGTGCAAGTAGATAAATAGGTACCGCTCCAGCGGGAAGGTAAACACCGTTTCCGTGTGCTGCTCTGGTTCGCCAGCTCCCTCGGCCAATAAAGTGAGATGAGCGCCGCAACCCCAGAGTCGGCCACGACTGGACCTAATGGTCAGGGGTCCCATTACCTTTACCTTTTAACTTTGTATAAGAAAGGTGCTTCAGATGCTTTATGTGATTTTCCAAGTCATATCAGCAGTTGGGCAACAAACATTACAAAGAGAAGTAGAATCTCCCTCTCCCTCTCTTTCTCTCCCTTTCTTTGTTCTTCCTATCCACTGCATGAACCTCTTTCATTTCCTCAGTGTGTTCCCCCTGCTACCAACCATTTCACTGTCTGCCGCTAGCGGAAATGCTGACACATGAAAATAAGTGGTTTGCTTACATTTCTGTGCCAAGGATTACAGAGGTTTAGTTCATGCTCTGTATCCCACCCATAACTACATCACAGCAGAAACTATTGGAAAGAGTGCTTAAATTTCCTTTGCTTCCAGTACCCTATTGTCTATGGAGGCTCTGTTCCCTCTCCACTGTTGCGATGATTTTTCAGCAAAGGGAAGGGGATCTAGACGCGGCCAAACAGAGGAAGTTTAGACATGAAGCATCTGCCAAACCAAAAGCATTTCGCAGTCACCTCCCATAGGCACTGTCTAAGAAGACCCATAACAGTGGCCCAAGGGGTCACAAAGATGGCACCCATGAACACCCATGTGCTTTAAAGGTATAGCATGTATACAGCCTCATTTTCACATATTTCCAATCTTACAATTCAATTCTCCAAGTTTCCATGTCAGTTTTGCGATTTTAAAAAAATCCTCATGTAAATTCATCAGAGTATTTCTCCCAGTATAAAAAAATGGTTTGTATGCAATTTTGGCATACAGATTTTGGCAAAACAATCTCCCCTAATATAATACTTTAAAATGTTATTATTACTAATAATATACAGGGTAAAGGTAAAGGACCCCTGGACGGTTAAGTCCATGCATTTTTATGTACACTTTAATCTAGCAGTCACATTTGGGGGGGTATACATTACTTGGCTGAAAAACCCCATTATTTGGAGGAACTGCAGATTTTGAAGATTGGTTGTATTTCAGTACTGTTTTGAAAAGTTGTGCAAAGAAGGTAGGTTCACCTTTCAATAGGAACTGAATCAAAATCCCCCCTCCTATATCCCTAATCCAACAAGAGCCCTTGTCAATACCATTCAAGGGCACACTCCAGCTGAGCAAAAACCCTGGAGGAGAGTGTGGAGAAGGACTGTGACTTGGGAGGAGGCACGGCATGGGGCTACACCCAAGAGTGTAGGAAGTGCTTAGGAAGCCATATTTGCTTCCTGGACCTCAGGTTCCCCACCTCTGATCTAGTTAGTTCTCCTTAATACTACCATTGCCATCATTGCCACTGCTTTGGGGGAAAGCGGGTGAAGGAGAGGAAAAGCCTTCAGTCATTCATTTTGTATGGTGATGGCAAAGGTGGTAGCAGTGCACAACTTTGTTGTGTTTGTTTACCTTGGAGGCTGGGCACTGTACGGTTTCAGTACAGAAACTTCATCCAGCCACATTTATTTTTAATGGGAGTGCTGAATCTCAGCAGGGCTACTCCCATTTCTCTGCAGCAACACCCTGTCATTTTGCAAACCTTCTGTTTTGTTTGGGGTTTTTTAATCCATTCTTTCTGAGGTTGTGCATTCCCTCTTACCTGTGCTGGAACGCACAGGCAAACTCTCCTTTTTTAAAGGGGACCAACAGAGGCAAGTCTATCCTGCCCCATCTGCTCTATTATGTACAGCTGGGATGCCAGGCCTTTGTGGCTGTGGGTGTACACCGGGCAAAGGCTAAAATGTGGTTGGAACACAATACTTAGGCTGATTCAGAAGAAAAGCCTCAGTGCAATGCGAGCTTATGGGTTTTTTTTTTTAATGCTATGTAAAAATGTAGAGTGGTTTTTAAATAAAAATAAAACCCACTTCCCTAAGTAGATGTGTTAGCCTAGTGAAAGAGAAACCTGCTCCTAGTTTTTGCTCTAGCCTAACTCAGGCATCTTGCAATCTTATCCTAAAAGTTTCCATTACACTTGAAAAACCCAACTGCTCAGCAGCAAAGGGAAGGCAGTGAGCTGAGGAATGTTTCCTTGCTGCTTTGTTTCACAGGGCGTTGCCTTCGATGGCCTTTTGTTACAAGGCAGACTTTGGTCACTCTCCCATCCCTTCCTCAGGAAGAGACTGTGAACCCCTCCAGATTTATGCTGCTGGAATCTCACCCAGGTGCCCCAGCAGCAAAAAGCTCAGGTTCTGAGCTTCCTGCCATTGCTGCACTGGCCAGCAACTTTGGAGGTAATATTACTGCAAGTTCCGTATTTTCCCAGGGCTACATGACAGAAGAAGAAGATCCTATAAGCATGACCACCTCTAGCATGAATGAATATATGGCCACCTCTAGCATGAATGAAGGCAGCCCTGTGGTGGGTAGGAATGAATGAATCTATCTTGATTCCTCTCAGTTTCCAATTTTAAGTTCACTTCTCCACAATCTTTAAGCTCAGTTCTACATTAATAATTTTTTTTAAAAAAGTTCTCATGAAAATCCATCAACATCTTAAGCACCCATTTCTCCTACTATAGAAATTTATGAATGCAGGTTTGTCTAATATAATGCATTTTTGTATGTCACCCTCATTAACATATGCATTTTTATTCACGCTTTCCCATAATGCTTGCACATGTTGTTGTAGAATTGCATTGCAAAATTCAAGAAGTGCAAACTCGGAAGCATATTTTGATTCTCGTATTGTTCTGGGACGTGCAAATTAGGCAGGTTTGCATAAAATGATGAACCAGACCAAAATTCCCCCTCACTTTCTCTAAAGATGGGTAACATCCTGTGGTGAATTTAGCATTGCTCCTGCAAATGTCTGACTTTCTCCAGACTTGACCAGAAAGTTTAAAAAAACAAAAACAAACTCCTGTGCTGTGTGGAACCATTTAAAATGCCTTTACGGGGAATATTGTTTGTGTCACACACAGCAGTCTTTAATTTCTTCATCACTAGACTATGAGAAATCTAAAATGTGCACACCTGAACACCTGCAAATGGACAGTGTCAAGTTTTGTTTTTCTCTTCTGAAGAGGCTGCAACACTTAAAAGACAGAAGAGCTTAGCAATGGTTTGGTCTCCTCTGATAGGGCATGTGTTTTCATTTTATTGAAATGCAATTGGGATGGAGGTGAAGAGGGCCTTACTTGCCCCTCATCAGATCAATACAACTTCCATGCAATTTCATTTAATGGTGTTTTATGGTTTATCATTGAGCACCTCCCTGGAATTTTATGACGTGGCAGTGCAGAAATACTTTTATAAATAAACTCAATTGTCAACATTGGTGGAAACGTCTATCAAACTGGCTAGAGATTTGCACAAGTATGCAAAAGGCTTCCATCTTAACTAACTCCCCAAGGATTCTGTCAGACATTTCTGAAGGAAATGGTAAAAAAGACTGTTATACCTCAACCACACTGCAGATATCTGTGGCCATAAACAGCAGTACCCTATGTGGACATGTAACTTCAGAGTTGATGGCAGAAGCCTTTGCTCTATAAATACCCAGCTATCCCATAGCACTTATCCTGTAATTTTCCTGCCATCCCTTGTAACTATCCCATCTTCTCCAACCTATGTATACTGCTCCTCCACAGGCATTTGCCCTATAAATTCCCTAGAATTACAGAGCTTCTCCACATGTTCTCCTACTGGGGACATGGCCTACAATTGCCAGCTAGTTAGCTCTGCTGGAATGTAGCATACAGCAATTGGCACACTCGACTCTAGGGCTGAATCCAGATTTTAGTCCTGCTTCGAGGAGACCCCTTGAAATCAATGGACTTAAAAATTAGCTACTGATTTCAATGGGCCCACTCTTAGTATGACTGAGTCTGGGGCCAAACCCAGGGATCAAGCTTGTAATGGGAATTTTCACTTGTATGAAGCTTCGATGCACAGTACTAATTTTGGCCAGGGGTGAAGATGTGCAACTGAACAAACACTGTCATGTGCGATTTGCATTTAGCGCTACCAGCCAATGGAGGTTGTTGGCTCACATGTCTGATTGGTAATTCTACCTGGAAATGCTTGATTTTTTAACTCCCTTCAGTTATGTCCTCTCAGAAGGATTTGTCTGGCAGCCTTGTGGGATCACAAAGAAAAGACAGAGATGTATAGAGAGACAGAGAGAGCCAGAGACAGAGAACATTGCCCTTTCGTGGCAATGGGTTGAGTAAATAAACTGCATCTACTTTTTTAATTTATTTGAGCTGGTTGATCCAAACTGTCACGGGATTGGGGAGAGACTGACTATAAAGTACTACACGTTAGATTTAATGGAGGTTTGGTTGCTCAGCATGAGCACCTGGTTTTATGGAGCTTGTCTATTCCCAAAGGGCAGTCTGTAGTTAGCTTCCTTCAAGAGACACTTCTTAATGCCCAAAATTAATGAACGAATGAAATCCACTTGTACGTTCTGTATGCATGACTTTATTGGCCTCCCAGTTTTGCAACTAATGCATGGCTCCTCGTGGTCTTAATGCTACCCCAGGTTGTCAGCTGTATTATGTAATGCCTGGTGTGTCTCTTTTGAAAGAAAATGACAGGTGCTTGATTACTCTGCACAATACCAGACCATAGACCCCCATGGACGATGCTATGCTGAAAGACCTGCATAGCTGACTTCAAAGTCTGTGTGGAAGTAAAACACTGCCGGCCTCTAGCCTTTGCAGGGGGGGGGGTGTTTCTTACTATCCAAATCCCAGGAGAAATAAACCACCTGTAGAACTTCAGTTACTGGGAAGTACAGAAATGCAGAAAGTACCTAAACTTCTTTTTGACCAGTGTGTTGGTGGTGTTGTCAGCCCCAAATACTCAGTACTCTTAATCAAATCCATGGGAGGTAATGAAAGAGCAGTAAAATTAAAAGAGATACTTTGAGGTTTGCTTTATTTGCCTTCTGGTCTTTTCAGAGCACATTCTGTGCTTCCTCTGCCCTCGTCCAACAGCCATGAGGGCCAGAAACATATTTGTTAAAACTAAACAATTAAACAATCACATTTTTATGCAGAAGATACTGCACCATGAGATCATATCCCGTAGACCCCTGTTAGTATTTGCTAGGGTGGACAATCTTGCGTCTGCTGTGGGGCAACTGCAGAGTCATTTTGAGAAATGCTACTGATATTCAATCTTCAGAATCATCCTATCATAAAACTTCACTATGCTATTCACCCAGGGCTAAACAGTGGCACTGAGCTATATGTATGCCTGTGCCACAGCTGTTTAGAAGCCTCCTTTTGCCAACTTTAATATGAACATTATCCTAAATATGTCTGGGTACAGATTTCTTTGTGTAAGATAACAGCAGCACACCTGCAGAAACCTCTTTGGCCACCAAAGGAATAATTTCAAGTGTGTCTTTAGCCTAGACCCTTCATGATGGATGGGGTGGGCTGGCTAGTGTGTGGCTTTCCAGATCAGCAAAACAGAGTAAGTACATCAGCATTGCTGTGCAGTACAAATGGGGTGCTTAGAGGCTATTTGCATCTTCTCTTCAACCTGAAGTGATTCTCAGTGTTGTTGTTTAAAGGAGACAATGAAAGAAAAGTAGAGAGTGGGGAAATATACAAAGCAGAAACATATGGGAAGCAGAAACAGGTATCAGTGGAAGTGACATTGTCCGAAATCAAAGATGTTCGAGTGGGGAAAGGAGCGCATGCCTTTTGGCGTCAGCAGAGAGCAGAGGTTGCAAGCAGGTCATGCTAAAGTCTCCGGATGCATAGAGAACAGAGAAACAAAAGTCTTGCAGAGCAAGGAAGAAATTCAGAAGGCAAGGCGGAGAGATGAAGCCAGAGATTTGATGCTCCATAAAGTTTCTGGGCAGCAGAAGAAAGAAGGCACCAGACGCTCCTCCTGTTTCAGTCAAGCTTCTGCTAACAATCTTCTAGGACTCCTATGCTTGGACTACTTTTATGCTCCTACTGTGCACTGCATTCACACACTCTTTAGCTCCCTTTGGAACTTAAATCTGCAGAAATGTATGGATCCAATTGCACAAGTTCTGCTAGGCCAAGGCATCCCAGGATTATGTTAAACTGGGCTTCCACCGCAGACCTTAGCTGCAGAAATGCCTGAGGGGAGCACCTGTCTGCTCACTTGAGCTCAGTTTCCTTAGTGTAAACGTTGTCTGGCCCATTGGAGTTTGAGATACGGCTATATTGTATGCAAATCCTATTGGATTTGTAACCTGCAAGCTGTCTTCATTTTGCTTTTTTTGCCTTTTTTTTGCACACCACCAATCAGCAGCTAACGATGACACTGGCCATTTGCCCAAACCCCTGTACAGATACCATTACTTGTAGTAAAAAGGTCTCCACACCTGAGGCTCAATTCCAGCATTCTTGGTGGAATAAGAAGGCCTTGGAGCTTGGAAGACTCCTTTTGCTCTCGGCGACAAAATTCTTGAAGGGTATTCAAAAGGCGGCTCCTGCGATGCTTCCATGCTTGTCTGGACATTCTGAGGGGCAAGCGAAGTCCCGGGTGACGGGGCGAAAGGAGCAGGATATGGTCTGCCCTGGCTGAACTGGGCAAGTGGATGAAAAACAGGAGAAGGAGGCAAGGGAGATGTTGGGCAAGAGGCCTGTCTCATATACATGGGCTCAGCAACCACAGGCTTGGGTGGCGGTGCCCCTTTTGGTAAGGACCTCACGGGGTCTTTGGCTGGGGAAAGGATGAACAAGGAGGACTGAAGCTGGTAAGGCTGCTGCTTGGAGATCTCTAGCTCCTTTTTGGAAATCTCGCTCTCCGACATGTTGCTGTTGTACAAAGGCATAGGAGCAGCTTTGGGAGATCTGGCTGGACTTTTGGGAGGGGCCTGGAATGTGACTGGGGATAGATGAGTTTCTGAAGCGTATTTCCAGGAGGGAGGGAGGGACATGGTAGGAGAAGGTGACCTGCCTATGTCTGGGTGCGATGGAGACTCAATGACATACTTCTGCATCCTTGACTGCCTTCTGGCAAATAGTTCTGCCCCCTTTCCTCTCGCCTCTGATAGGCTTTGGTTGGATTTGATCATCGGCTTGGGTTGTATTCTTGGTGATCTTAAACACGAAGACCACTCTGGGGCATTATCTGCAGGAGCCTGGGCTGGTCCTTCTATTGATCTGTTTTCAGGCAGGAAGTTAGAGGCCTCCGCGCCCAGAGCAAATGGCTCCTCTTCCAGACTGGATGCTCCTCCTTGTCCTCTCCCCTTTTTCCTGTTATCTGCTCTCTGGACTAAATTCAAGAGATCTGGATTAGGAGCCACTTTGGGCTTCTCGACAAAGGTGAACATGGACTTCTTTGTCGCTCTGCGGGCTACGGACTCCTCCAGAAGGCCTGTTTTGGTTGCTGGTGACTCCCTCTCCTCTCCTCCAGGAAGAGGTCCTGGTCTGCTGTCCACATACGTAGCCTCATGGGGAACAGGAGCTTTCTGTTCTTCAGTAGGATACAGCGCAGAGTAGGCCGGAGGTGACCTGACCCTAGTTACTGGCGGAGGGCTGGAAAACGTCTCTGCATAAGTGGGTGGAGGAGGAAACTCAGCCACAGGACTCTTCTCTGCTGGCACCTGAGCTGCAGCCAGCAGTCGAGTCCCAAATGGTCTTGCAGTTCGGTTCTTCACAGGCAACGGTTTAGACAAAGTCAGGCGTACTTCACAGTACTGCTTATTAGTGTGTGTCACAGTCTCGCTGGGCTGCGTGTCGGTAGCTAGCATGGGTTTCTCTTCCTCAGCAGCAGGCGAAACGTCCTTGTCCTCAATGATTGGTACATCCGGCTCCTTGTTGAGAATCTCTCCATTCTCCTTCCTGTCAATCACTGGTTCACTCATTGGCTTGTCAAGAAAAATATTGTTTTCCTGATCGAGAACAGGTGCATACAGCACCTTGTCAGGGATGTTGTTGTTGTTATTCTTGCTGTCAATATTTGGCAAATATGGTTCTTTATCGAGAACATTATTTTCCCTGTCTGTATGCAGTACACATGGCGCCTGTTCAAGAATGGTGCTGTTATTCTCCCTGTCAGCGACAGGGACAGCATCAAAAATAGGCAGTATTTTTTCCATATTGTCAACAACTGGCACTTGCTCAGTAACTAGTGCCTTTTCAAACTCGTTGGCGATAAGTTCATGCATTCCATTGGTGGAGGCTGTCCCCGTAGTTTCCTTCAGGTACACGCTGAGAGGAATTTGCTCAAAGTCTTCAGCTGGGATTTCCTCAGAGGACAACGTGGCGTGAATTGTGGAAATGGCCTCCTCACTTCTTATTTTATGCCTTTGAGAGCCCTGTGTGTTATCTAGAGTCTGCTCCAGAGCCAGGCTTTTCTCGTATTCTTCCATGCTGCCTTTTTGTCCCCGCAACTCAGAGTTCTTGGCACAGGATAATCCTTCCGATGCTCTGATGTCTATTGAGGCCTGCTTCAAATGGGGCTCTTTCCCATGTCTTGGGCTGCTTTGGTGCTTATGAGTAGCTCTGGGGATGCGTTCGGCCCCTGCTTGCTTCGGGCTTGTTGTCTTGGGGGCTTCTAAGGTAAAAGCATTCACCCGCTGCTTGCGCCGGTGAAACAGAAGGACCCCTTTGGAGTTGGAGCTGGGTGGGGTTGTCAGCTGAGCAGCAATTCTCTGGCTCCTGGCTTTCGCTTCCTTCAGCTCTTTCTCAGAAAGGCTGGCACTTCTCGAAACATCTGAGGAAGAGAAAGGATGCAGGGGACAGTGTTAACTCAAGAATCAAAGAGTTCCAGAAAACACACATACATACTACACATCTACCCAACTGGAATATGATTAATTTAAACTAAAACTTGTTGGTCATAACCCAGAAAAAAGCACCTGTAAAGAATATACAGAAAGCAGTAACTCAAAGCCAACAAAATCACAAGCCACAGAAGTATATAGTTGTCAAAGCTTTTTTTTATATGCTAATGTATTTCGGCAGATAACTACCATTGATACTAAGTTGTAATCATAACATAAAATTAAAAAATGACATACTAGACACAGCTGGCCAAAATGAATATGGTTGTCATTGTTTTAAATGCCAGTAATAGCTGCATAATTATTGCTATTAATAATAAAAAGTGGACAGCAGTACCCTGTTGTACACTCTGAATACCAGTTGCTAGGGGACAACAGCAAGATTTGTTGCACTAGGGCAAGAGAGGGCTTTTAACTCACTTTAATAGCTCTAGCCTAAATTTCTGGTATGCAGTTGAATCCCATAAAATACTGGCAGCCTGGAGGCAGTCTTTTTCATTCCTGCAGAACGATTGCTAGTTATGCTGCAGGTGGCAAAAAAAGTTGTTTAGAATACAGAAGCCTTGTCCCCTATCCTATGGTTACCAGATTTTTTTCAATGAATCCGGGGGCATTTTTATTTATTTATTTTTTGATGCTGAGTAGCAACAGGGAGTCAATAGTGGGGATGGTGAGGCAAAAGACCCTGGGCCCAAGCACACATGCATATTGTATAAAGGTGCAAAGCCCTTATTTCACACCCTGAGAAAAAATTGGGCAACTCCCAAGCCTCTCCCAATCAGTCAAAACAAAGGGGGAAGGAGGCAGGAGATCTGTACCGCCGGACGCCCCCGGTTCCCCTTTGGCAGTGGTGGCAGCAGCGGCAGTCAGCAGCCCAGAGCACAAGACACATCATATGGGGACTTCCGGTGAGGAAAAATGGCGGGCGCCACAGCAGTGAGTAGCTCCTGAAGCCAGCCAGAGCCAACTGCGCTACCAGACTGGCTCCAGGCTGCTGCTGCCACGTTTCCGGGGGACACATTTGCAAATCTGGGGACATTCCAGGGACAGAATTTGTCCGGGGACAGATTTGCAAATCCGGGGACTGTCCCCGGGAACCGGGGACATCTGGTAACCCTACCCTATCCATGGGTGCAGAAATACTGGGTTTTGATGATGCTCTTCAGAATACTGTAGACTTCACCGTGACCCACTGTGTCAGAGGGCAGAAAATGCTGGGGTGTTTTTCAAGTGCATTTCGGATCACTCTGTATCACTGTTTAGAACTTTTGGGGACTGGGTTTCTAAATGGGTTTGAGAAGGAATAATGAAAGCAACAAACAAGAGCAGCAACAACGAGAGCAACAATAACAGTCCACATTGTTTTTCTTCCACTTTTCAGAAAATTCAACTTAAGCACTATGTGAATGTTTTATGTATTCCTACTATACATCATGTGCCCAGCCTTAAAATCTGTCTATATCAGATCTAGAGCAAGGGTCCACAGGACAGAATACATATGATTTTCAGGTAAATGCCAACCAAAGTAAATTGAAGCTATTCTGGCCTTTCCTAGCAATGAAGTTTAATGTAATTAAAGCAGACATATAACAGAGTGGGCAGTCATCCCATTATTTGGGATGGCTTGGAAGTTAATCATTGATTGCAAGAATTGGGAACTATTTCCCATCCCAACCTTGCATACAATTTTTTCACTCTCCTTAGTGAATTATGTGGACCTTCCCTCACACATCAAGTCCCTGCTCCCTGGACCAGTGCATATGTGTATAACTGCCTTCCAGCAAAGACATTCTAATGCTTCCCCCCTTTTTTTTACAATGGAAAAATCCCAGGCATTCTACTCTCTTTATTTTCAAGATCAATTTTTGCAAGAAAAAAAGTCACTGGGAGATTGTGTCCCTGTTTTGTACACAGCTTTGCTTTGTGATTGTAAATGACTGCATGCAAAAGGAATTTATTGAAAGACTTCAAATGGTTTCAGGTTGCAGTTCACTTGGTTTCAAACACCCTGTACAAACATGCTCCAAGCAGGAAGTTGGCCAGCTCGAAACTGTCTCACAGATCTCCCCTTTTCTACAGAGGCTTGGCTAAGCACAATGAGCCGGGTTATCACAAAAATTAGAAAAATAAACTATTGTCTCTGAACACTGCTAGAGGCTCACCTCTTGCACAGCAGATGCACAGTGCCGGCCTAATAATTTTGTTTGAACCTAAACACAAGATGGCAGCGTCCGATAATAAATTGGCAACCTTTGGGGCCTTTCGTATGGTTCCTAACCAATCAGGGATTCAAGCTAATTAGCCAACGGCTTCCTAGAACAGAATCCACTCATAAAAGCATGAAATATAGGCCACTTGGGTTCCTTCTAACTCACCTTAACTGTCTAGGGGAGGTGGGGAGCTGCCAGCTTTTGAAAACTGTTTGGCCATGGGTCATGGCATAAGTGGCTATTAGCAACGTTCCAGAAAGGATGTGGAAGGACACAGAATGCATTTTCTCTGGGTGAGCCATTTCCTATGAGCAACTTTTCTGAAACTCCCATGATTTCATACATCTGGCAAGAGGAAACATCAGAAACAAAGGGCAGTTATAAAAAGTTTACAGGCCAACCGCTGACATTCCTACTGAGGACGGTGGCACAAGGGGGAAGCAGGATGGCTTGCCCAGGCAAAGGATTCTCCCAGTTCCCCTTTAGGCTTTTGGGCTCACAGCTGGGGTCAGAATCATGCTACTTGTTGGCGATTTTGCCGTTTCTAGTGAAGGTCCTTAATTCAAATTCAACACCATAATTTTGAATTATGGTGTTGGAGGAGACTCTTGAGAGTGTCATGGACTGCAAGAAGATCAAACCTATCCATTCTGAAGGAAATCAGCCCTGAGTGCTCACTGGAAGGACAGATCCTGAAGCTGAGGCTCCAATACTTTGGCCACCTCATGAGAAGAAAAGACTCCCTGGAAAAGACCCTGATGTTGGAGAATTAACACTTTTGTTAATAGGGACACCAGCCCCTTCCTTCATAAGGAATATGATGAGAACGTAGGACCTTAGCACAGACAGAGGACAGAGAGTGATTTACACACACAAACATATACCCTAAAAATGAAAGGAGGGAGAAGAGGGGAAAGGGTGAATGTAGAGGACAGGAGGGTAGGAAGCAGAGGATAGGAAAGAAGACTCAAAGGACCACTGAAGGAAAGAAGAAAGAAGAAAGAAGAAAGCCAGGGCATTGTGTCTCTCTTTCAGGTGCTCCAAGGATCACATAATATCTTGGAACTTGCATCTCAAAGTCTTGGGTTCTGTGACTGAAGTCTACCCTCAAAGTTCATAGCTGGAGGTGAGCAAAGTCAGTGCCTGGCAATGGTTGCTGCCCTCTTTTACTACATCCTGAATCATTGATTGCAGGGTGATAATGATGATTAACTTCACTTATGAATTGCTTTCTATGAAACATCTCAGAGTGATTTCACAATACAATAAAAGCACATATAAAACAACTGCATCTATTTAAAAAGCTATTTTATATATATACACCATCCCCCTCAAACCAAGCAGAACGTTGACAAATAGAAATGTGGAACTGTGATGGGAGGGTGGGATTTTTGTGCTCTCATAAAAGGCTGACATTTTCTCTCATTGTTTAGCATTCTCATAATACAAATAAGAATTAAATGCCTTTTTTGGGAAACCGAGCCAGATGGGCAGGGTATAAATTATTATTATTATTATTATTATTATTATTATTATTATTATTAATCTTTCCAAAGAGAGAGAAAAACTTCCATGAAACATTTCATGCAGACATCGCAGATCCCAAAAGATTCATTCAACTGTTGTTTTAAGTTTAAGCAGGAGAGGGTTAATAATGGGGTAACAAGAGCCACTTCAGTTGGACAAAACTTCTGGGCAGGTCTGCCTATACCTTCCTTTTGTTGGGGAGATTTCTAGCTAAGTGGCCAGGAGATGATCTCTCTCAGTTCCTAAGGAAATAAAGCTGGAAGTTCCTGTGACATGCCTTGCACACTTCCCATTTAAGGATGATGCCAGGAAGATATGAGTGAAAAGAAACAAAGCAAGCTGCAGTTTTAGCACCATACTAGATGTGACACTAAAGGTGTAAGTAGGAAGCCTGTCACTGTCAAGTTTTTAAAAAGTTAATAGCATATGTAGGAAGAGGGTGGGGGATTTTCATATGGACTGAGGGGGTTAAATCATTTCATTCGCTGCCTCTTCCCTGAAACAGTAAGCTGTAAACCAGTGTGGTGTAGCAGTTAGAGGGTTGGACTAACACCTGGGAGACCAGGGTTCAAAACCTCACTTAGCCATGAAGCTCACTGGCTCACCATGGCCCAATCCCCACAGAATTATTATGGCCACTTTGAGCTCCTTTGAGGGAAAGTGGAATAAAAATATAAATAAATAAATAAATCACAAGAGTGGGTTTGACCACTTGCAACTTGCAAGTTGTAAACACTTGTTTACAACTTGCAAACACTTGTGTGCGTGCAGACACACTGAGGGAATCACAGCATGATGTGTCTGTTTTATTTTCTCTTTTTGACACCACCGCCAGAATTGTTGGGATTACGGAGGGGGAAAGTTTACTCGGAAGTCCCTTTGGACTGAGGGAAACCAAACTCAGATAAGCATTGCCCCGGAACTTCTGTAACCATAGGCCTTTAACACAAACCTTCAAGCAGTCTTCATGCTCTATAAGGGCAGATCTACACCATATATTTAACACACATCTACTTCCCCCAGAGAATCATGGGAAGTATAATTTCCCCCCTCACAGAGCTACAATTCCCAGCATCCTTAACAAACTACTGCTCCCAGGATTCTTTGGGGTAGGCCAGGTGCATTGGGTGTGCTTTAAATGTGTGGTGTGGATCTGCCCTAATGACCACTTTAAGCATGGCAGGTTTACTGCATGGATAGCATTTGTGTACAGGAAAAGTGAGTGCACAGCAGAGATGGTGTGGTCATGTGTTTAGGTTTCCAAAGAATATGGAAAACATATTCCTTCCTGACCCCTCTCCTTATTGCTCCCATAGGAGATGATCACATTAAACACTGGCTGGTTTAGAACCAACCAACAGGAAATCCCACTTCATGCTGCAAAAAGAGACACAATCACAGGAAACAATTGACTCCTGACAGCAAGGCAGAACTAATACAAAACGTATTGATTGGTTTATATGTTTGTAGTCCACCCTTCCATCTAATAGATCCCCATGGTGGCTAACATCAACTGCAAATCAAATAGCATGTAACATTCTCTTAGAAAACAGAATTAACAAATGACAAAAAGACGTATCGGGCAACCAACACCAATGGTGCAATATTGATCCTGCATCTTGCAAACTAAATAGAAATGTTAGCAAGTGCAGTGGTCCTCATCTCTCCCGTTCTCTTCTAGCCAATCTAGTAATATTAAGCAGGTGCTGTGAAACTCTTCAGGTCTGACTGCTTCAAGATCTGTCCAAGCAGATTGCTTGGGAAGGAAGCTTGCTGTGCCACACATCTCAAGAGAAAAGTACAAGGAGAGAAGGAGTCTGAGTAAGTCAATGGTGGGCAAGGCAAAACCAGGCAGCTCAACTACCCAAGATACTGCTCAGACCCCATCCTTGGCCAGGTCATAAAACAGGGGTAGTCAACATGGCACCTTTCAGATGTTGTTGGACTACAACTCTCATCAGCCCCAGCCAACACGGCTGACGGTCAGGGATGATGGGAGTTGTAGTCCAGCAGTGTTGACTACCCCAGACACACCCTGAACTTCTCACTGCAATAATTTTCTGATAGGATGAAAGGTACCAGGACTAAAGAGAATTCTTCTATCCCATTATCCCTACCCAGTAGGTTTTCCCACCACAGAAGGCTCGAGCCAAGTTGGGGTTCCAAGAGAACTCTGTTCAGTTCTATGAGCGTGCACTCCCTCCATTGTGAATGTTACATGCTAATTTCACTGGCATCTATCTGTGATTTCATAGCCTTTTATTATTTCAGCTTCTGGTATAAGGGAACCACTGGGTATTTGATAATATTATACTGCCAAGATGGTTCAGGAAATTTGTTACAGAAAACTATGATCAGAACTGAGGCTTCTAACCTATGGAACCATTCCCCTATCGCCTTACCATTGGCATAGCTGGGCTGTGTCCACAGGCACCAGCTCCATTTTCATTTGACCAGGCATGAAGTTATAAATTGCTCTGCACAATACAAAACAGGGAGCTGGTGGGGAGAAGCCCGGCTAAGCTATGTTGAGGTACAAGTTAACAAGCTGTTAGTTACTACTTTGGAGAAAATAATACACAGATTAGATAATGTTGTAGGCTGGATGTGGCCTTTTCTTTTCTCCTCTTGACAAGATAAAGCTATAGATTCACAGATACTTTGGGATTTGCAGCAATAAAAGAACTGCAGGTGTGTCTACAAAGGACGACTAAAGCAGATATACCTTTTGCTTGCACCATGCACATGCTGTTTCTTAGCCATTCCCTGAAGCCAGAGGTCTGACAACTCTTAATTTTACACAAGTCATTTGAGAACAAAGCCTGGCTTCTCCATTGTCCATCTAGCTGTCACCATTGCTACATGTACTCATAGATTATGCATTGGGAAAGATAATAACCCACAGCCTTTGATGCTTGCGTGATGAGAGATATTCTTGGGAATTTAAAGTATTTCCATCTCCTTTCCTTTTCTTTTGACCTGCAGTTTGCCAAATCCATTCATGACAGGTTTTAGCAGCATTTGCCTCCAACAAGTGAGTTTATTCAAAGGTAAAACCTCAAAAAAGGAGGAGAAAATTGCCAAAAGGTGGCCAGGGGGCTCTGGGGGACCATTAGTAAATAACCAAGAGTTCTACAGAACTATACACTGTAGGGGCACTTACTAAATAAGAGGGGGAGAAAGGGGTGCCATAAAAATACATTCTTTTTGGAAGGAAGGTTCACAGGCATGAATAAATAGAACAAACATTTGCATAAATTGGGCATGCCTCCTATGAGATAGCTTGATACCCAAAGACATGAAGGAGGTCATTCAAAAGACTAAATCATATGCAGGTTTCCCCAACAGGAGATTGCAAAGAACTTGTGGTAGTAGTAGGCCTTGGCAGCTGCCCAATGATTCCTTCTCCTGACACACCCTTGAAAAGTAATATGAAAGTTTACCTTTCCTACCTTGCCAGAGCACCACGGCTGAATCAAGGAGAGAACAGCATGGTTGTGGATTAAGAGAAACAAAGGCTCAAAATGAGCAAGTCAGGAAAGAATGATAGTGAGACCTGAGGAAGCCGAGTACTCACTTGGTTGTACAGCCCTGGTGGGAAACCACAAATCTGAGGGATAGGGGGGATTGTGGCCCTCCAGGTCTCTCTATACAGCCCTTGGGACTCTGACCTAGGCCGGCCACCCACCTAAGCCTAAGATTGCTCCATGTCCTCCTCAAGCGCTTTTGCCTGGCTAGAATGTGTCCTTGAACTATGGTAATGCCTCTTGCTTGCCAGGATGGAAAGATGCATTTCTGCCTGGATAGCTCAGCTGGTAGAGCATGAGACTCTTAATCCCAGGGTCATGGGTTCAAGCCACACATTGAGCAAAGATTCTTGCATGGCAATGGGTGAACTAGATGAGACCCTCATGGTCCCTTCCAACTCTACCATTCTGATTCTATGTGTGTGAGTGTGTGTGGCAATGTGTCTCTCAGACTGAGAAATATTCCCCACCTCAATCCATCAGTGCTATTTAAATTAGCTCTTGTGATAGGTAGGTAGCTAGAGATGAAAAGTGGAGACCAGGAGAGCAGATTGTTTTTGTTTTGTCCTGGGAAGGGGAGGTTAGTTGCTGGAGGAATTTGTACACATCCTCTGCAACTCCACCTCCTTGCATCAGTGTTTGAGGACTCAGGACAATCTCAATTAAGTTAGCATTGTTTAAATTATGTGTTGTTGCTTAAAAATGTCATGGTGGTGGGGATGGGGAGGTGGGGGAAGAAAGAAAGAGAGAGAGAGAGAGAGAGAGAGAGAGAGAGAGAGAGAGAGTAGGGCGTTCTACAGAGCTGCCAGGTATGCTGTGGGTTGTTACTGCCACCGATTCCACCCACTCGGAGCTTGTCTAACTTTTATGCATTTAATATGTTTTTCATTTTCTTGCCTTCTGTGCTGCTTGGAATCTTTCCAGGGTATTTTTATCAGTGGTTCAAACCCCTTCAATGTACCAGCAGCAGAGAAATGGAATTACTAATTCAAAGCTCTTCAGTGAGATGGAGGGGAAGAAAGAAAGATTTCTTTAAGGGAAAGCCTATATTGAGCTGTAAATTTCCTCCCAGACATTCTTTCTCTTCCAGGACACCCTCCAGCAGAATATAAAAATCACCAACACATCAACAAAAAGTTTTGCAGGGAGATTCCAGTGCGAAGCCACTGAGTTGCAGCAAACTTGACACTGTGAAACTTGGGCTCAGCACAAGCTGGAGAAGACTAGATGTCTAACTGAGAGAGGCATAGAGTCCTCTATTCCAAATCCCTGCCAATGCTGGCAACTTGCCACGACAGCATCCCTGACAGACTCCTCGCAGGAGTGGAATGAGCATGTTGCGGCACTTGTAAAAAGTGATCAGAGATCCATAACCACTTCCTAGGGCCCGGTATTTCTCAAAACCATCTTTAAAAAACAATCTCAACTATTGTTTTCAAAAAGTCATTGCTGTGGTGATGTCTTGGTGGTTTGAGGGAGGGAAAGAGGGAAGAAGAGGTGGTGGCACAGAAATTGGTGACACCTGCCCCAATGGCTTGCAGTTGCTGAAGAATATTGAGAATGAAAGCAAGGAGGAAATGGTCAACAATGCCATTTCAGGCTACATCAGAGAGATGGATCATAGCAGTCTGGGGACCTCTGCTCTGAGTCTGACCCAAACCTTTATTAAATAAGCTATGAGATTCATGGCACATCCACTAGCAATCCTGTGTGACACAACCAGGTTCTGAATCAACTCAGATGGTCATATAACTAACAAACTGGAATTGGCAGCTAGAATGCTAGTGAGCACATGTGCTCACTCCTGGGAGTACAAAGGCTTTCATGTTCTTTCAATACAATTCGATTCTTTTTACCAGCATCTCAGTAAAGGCACATAAGGCAATTGACCTTCACTGCCATGCCTTCTTGCTTTCTAGCACCACACTCTGAGCTGCAGGGGGAGGACATGGGACCAGCTGTGAAGCTTCCTCCCTTGGGATTTCTACGTACATCTCATCTGTGGCTCCTTTCCAAAGACCCTTTCCTGTTTGATCAGCCATTCCACCGTCATAGACTTCCTCTTGTCCTCACTTAACACGCAGTGTAGATAAGGGGATGACGACAATGTGGCTGGCAGACCCAGTTCCATTTTAAGAACAGCAAATGTGCTATCCACCTGCACTGAGAACAGTGAAGGTACTTCTAGGTAGTAGTAGTAGAAGAATCTGAAATCAGTTTGATGAACCATCATGATACCAGCCTGCAGTTCAGAATTTCCCACATTGCAATGACGATGGTGATAGCATTGATGTTACTGTTTCAGAGCGCTAAATCTGGCTGGTTCCAGAATGTTGCAATTTTGTGAGGGCAATTCAGTCACACACTGGCAAATTTGGGTTGTGCAATTAAAGTGGATTTGGTGTTCTTGTGCAACAAACCTACTTTTAAATAAACAAACAAATCGGAACTTCTGTGGTAGGGAAAGTAATGGGAAGATGCACTGGAAAGTGTGGGATCAACATAGCTTGGCGCAACGTCAAACAAATCAGAACAAAAGCTCAGAGAATAGCAGTCATCATACAAGTTTCCCACAAAATTTGTGCAAGCAAACAAGGAAGAGACATACTGTATAAACAGGTAACCTGGAAGCAATCACTCAACCCCGACTGGGAGACAGTACCAAGATGCAAACATGATCTTCCATTATTTGGTATCACTGAGAGCAGTAATATCTCAGCCATCCCTGCCATTGTAAGTGTTTACTTTATATGTCTGTTAATCCATGCCCACACCTTTGTCCCTTTTCTCCCTTAACTCTGCAGTGAAGTGGAGCCTGACACTTCCTGGCAAGAAGCCACTCCATCAGAAGAAGTCCTCATTGGACAGCAACTGTAGTGTGTGTCTCATTTGCCATACTTCTTATGGGAACATGGCTCTATACCCACCATACATTTAAAGCACCTGGCTTCCCCCACCAAAGAATCATGGAAGCTGTAGTTTGTCCCTCACAGAACTTTGTGAAGGGTGCTGGTAAGTGTAGCTCCGCAAGGGGCAAACTACAGTTCCCAGGGTTCTTTGAAGGAAGCCAGGTGCTTTAAATTCATGGTAGGTATGCAGCCCAGGCTCATTCATCCAGCCGCAATGAACTGCAGGCAAGTCTTGGCCTTGGATGTTTTCCCACCTGAAGCAAAATCTCAAAATGGCTCCCTCCCATGCTCTTTTCTTTTTAAGCGACACACAGAAAGGAAGGCCAGAGACAAGAAAATAGTATCCCCTGTGGAATCCGCTGCCTGAAGCAACAGCTTCTTGGGACTGTCATTTTGTGGTAGAGCTCTCTGAGCCGGAGTTACATATTTCATGTCTTGTGAAGTTATTCAAATAAAGTACCTTAAGTGAATCAGGACACCCAAGAGGGTTTACATCATCTGTATCATCTAAGATGATCCAGTTCAGAATTTTCAAGCTACTTGTCAGCATTCCAGGAGATTGTGAGTGTTATAGTGTTCCTCACTTTGCCATTGTAATGTTTTAGTATAGCATTTCATAGCTCTGTAGCGTTACTTAAAAAAAACCCCAACTATCCTGGATTCTTTTTATATTATCTTCTCTTTTCACAGATGTATTGTGTCATATAATGCAATTTTAATACTATCACCGCAGTGTCCGTTATGTCACTTTATGACCTTTATACAACTAAGCAGTTTTAAGTGGCAATTTGCATATCTCTTTCTCATGGTTGGGACGCGGGTGGCGCTGTGGGTAAAACCTCAGCGCCCAGGACTTGCCGATCGTCAGGTTGGTGGTTCGAATCCCCGCAGCAGGGTGCGCTCCCATTGCTCGGTCCCAGCGCCTGCCAACCTAGCAGTTCGAAAGCACCCCCGGGTGCAAGTAGATAAATAGGGACCGCTTACTAGCGGGAAGGTAAACGGCGTTTCCGTGTGCTGCGCTGGCTCGCCAGATGCTCACCACACACACACACCTGAACTCTAGCATAAAAGGGCAGCTTCTTTTGGAGACAGACATCAGTTTTTCCATGGCAAATGGGAAATCGGTGGGAACAAATAATGGAAATATACATGTTGTGATGAACATGACTTAGACTGTGCTGTCTTCCCTACAGCCACATTACCACAATTGTGTCACAGGAAGCCACGTCACCAGGGACTGGACTTTTGCACTGGTGTCAACAGACTGGCTCTCTATATGTTCACCTTCACAGACATTATGCTGCCACAGGATACATTAAAATTAATTATTTTTATAACCCACCTTTTAAAAAAAGAAAACAAGAAAACACCCCCCAAGGCAGCTAAAAAATATTGTTTGAATAGCAGAGCAATCTAAATCCTTACTTGAAGGGGACTGGATTAGGCAGAGTCAGCCTGCAGTTCAGCTCTCTTGGCTCAGCTGATCTCCCACTCTCCGCCAAAGATGGAGCAACATGAGCCCCACTCTGTTGGTGACAACCTCTCTTCCCAGCACTGAATGGGCAGAAAGACAGGAGACCCACTGGTGGGATCCCTGCTGTGGAAAGCCAGAGGGTAGCCCTGACATAGGGTATTCTAAGGGCAGAGCTGAGTTAGCTTGGGATCTGCTGGATCTTGAGTTGATCCCACTGCCTTTGTGGGAGCTGTCTCCGTGACTGGTCCTAGACAGTGTGGATCTTGCTGACCTGCACTTTCTGTTAGCATTTCACTCCTCCGTTGTTGGATTGTTACATCACATCTCTGTGTTTACTTTCCAGGCTTGGAAAGTGTGAAAACGGAAGCTAGTCTTATCTTTTCCACTCTGTTATACTTTTGTATTACTTTTCTTTCTCTCTCTCTTGAAGGAGAAGTGAGAGGACGCCATGATTGCTTTGTCCTGTATATGTTGCTTAATAAATACTTAAAATGCACACACCAAAGCTCCACTTCGTTTCTGCTATACTCTGCTGAGTGAGCGTGCACATAATCCTCTGATATGTGTGCGTGCTGGGACTGGAGATTTATGGACATCCCCGGCTGCGCTGCATCAGGAAGATGCCCAGAGAGGTTTGTCTCATTCCGGGGGCTGCGTGTGCCCCCCAGGCGTGTTCCAACACTTTCTGCTATGGCTACCGGGCAGGAGGGAGTTTCAATTGCACCCTAAAACATTTACTATATATAATATTTCAAAATATATAATAAAAATGCCTGTACAGTGGTACCTCAGGTTAAGTACTTAATTTGTTCCGGAGGTCCGTTCTTAACCTGAAACTGTTCTTAACCTGAAGCACCACTTTAGCTAATGGGGCCTCCTGCTGCTGCTGCGCCACCGCTGCATGATTTCTGTTCTCATCCTGAAGCAAAGTTCTTAACCTGAGGTACTATTTCTGGGTTAGCGGAGTCTGTAACCTGAAGCGTATGTAACCTGAAGCGTATGTAACCCGAGGCACCACTGTACAGATGAATTGTGCAAAAACAGCAGGGCTTTCATACAGAGTTCTGCGCCACGTCAAACACTCAATGGAAGAAGTCATTTATTTGCGGTGTAGGAGAAGGTCAGTAGTGATAGGGTCAGATGGATCCAGGTCATTTCAGATATCCTGCCATGACTGAAAAAACCTATTTTGTGTATTCCCCCGCCATACATCACATGGACCTTTGAAGATTATTTAAGTATTCAGGTAGGTACATATAGATGGTCTCAGATCATTTAAGGTTTCAAAGATCAAGACCAGCAGATTGAATTGGGCCAGAAAGCAAACTGGTAACCAGTGAACCAAATAATGGCTGTAGCTTCCATCTAGTCCTGCTGTTACATAAATAAAAAGAAATAGGTTGCATTTGTTGGATACTAGAGGATAACTAGTATAATTGCTGCCTATGACTTCTGAAATACAGAGTTTCCCCATCTATGAATAAGAACAGACTAGGGCTAGCTTTTTTGCTTAAGCCTGCATGTAACACACATGCCCACATTGCTGCACATCCTATGGATAATTAAACCAAATATGAATGTGCCCACACAATACAGTCAGCACTACAATTTATAGCATTTTTCTGTAAATGCTTTCTCGTCTTTCCATCATGTCCCATCTTAGAGACAGTTGCCTCTTCAGAAAGCAATATTTTTGATCTCCTAAATTACTGAAGTCTAAGAGCTTGCTTACTTAAGTTCACCAGCGCTTACTTCCCAGTAAGTATGTTTAGGGTTAACAATTTAGGAGAACAGCGTCGTATATCAAAGAAAATCCCTTCAAGGAAGCCCTGTGTCTGAGAATAAGCCACCGCTATACTGTAGATGCAGGTGCATTGCACACCCTATACCATATACTGCCTCCAGAAGCACTCACACAGCATTCCACATTTTCTGTTGATTTTACATGTTTATTTGAACTTTTGTGGCTTTTCAAAAATGTCAAGCTGGCTACGTAGCAACTCAAAGTTCCTTTCCTTTTACTACTAAGTGAATATGTATCATTTTGGGGGATTAAAATGCTCTTTATCACAGGAAGGTTTATTTATTTCAATTTACTATTTCCTGCAACACAGACAATTGAACAAAATTGCATTCCAATAATAATAATTGCTTTTTTAAAAATAACGTGGCTATCTCTGAAATTTTGCAGAAGTGATGGCAAAGAGCCACCCCATTGGTTTACTGGACAGAGGCTCCAGGAATGCTCCTCGCTTGGGAGCATTCCTCCACCTACTGATTGCAGTGGTAAATTATGACTTAGCTGTAGCCTCGTGATCTGGTCCCTTTTAGAAGGAGTCAACAGAGACTCAGCAGCGCCTGCCTGTGCATTCTCAAGACAGTGGTGTCATGCAGTCACATGGACAGGCACTGCTTTTATTTTGCTTCTTCGGACATTTGCATTCCACTTTCATTTTCTGATAAAATGTCTGATGTGGCTTTCAGAAAAATTGTTATCATCGTCCTCATAAATGATTTATAGATTTATACAGTGCTTCCCCCCCCCCCCCCAAGAAAAATAGGTGCCGGTACTCGCCATGAAGTTGTTACAGTAAGGGCCACACTTTTTAACAACAACAAAAAAGAGGTGCCAGTATTGCGTACCCTTGAGGACCCCCTGGAAAAAAGGCACTGGATTTATATATCCAAATAAATTTTATATAGAGACTTACATAGAGACAAAATAGACTTTAATATTATTCAAAGCAAACAAAATGAACACAATATCAGAACAAGGAAGACAAGATAGATAAACATCAGAGAGCCATGGATAATAAAATCAAGGTGAAAAGCCTGGCAAAACAGCCTTTTTTGTCTCTGGGCAGTGGCATATATAATCAAGATGAGTGCTGAACAGATTGTGTGTGCGCGTGTGTGAGGTGTGTGTGTGTGTGTGTGTAGTCTGGATACAACAACAGAGAGGACTCACAGCATTTCTATCAAGAACAGTACTTCAAATAGTGGCCAAGAAGTCAAAAAGGTATCTGAGTGGATGGAGAGGCTCGTCTGGGAAGATGGGAAGTCCTAAGCAACTGAAGATGGTATCAAAGGGGATTAACATGCTCCAAACCCTCATCTCTGGTCAAAACTTTAGCCAAAACTTTTGTACCAGCTTTTCAAAGGCAGTCCTATGTAGAGCATCTTGCAGCAATCCAGCCATTATGTAACCAACAGCGGGCATGTTTGTAAATCCATCAAGCTTGCCTTGCCTACTTTAAATGCTTTAAATGCTTTAGCTTTTAAATGTGCTTTGGGTGAGGTGGAGATGGTTAGGGCCTGGCATGATTTAGGGAGCATATGCAAAACATGGTCACGCTCTGCTCATGTTCCTGTCCCCCCCAATGTCTGTCCACCAAGTTCCATTTGCATAGTGCATTGTCCACCACAAACATTTCACTTCGTCCACAGCGCAATGGGAACTTTTGAGCAGCATGCAATAACACACCACTCATTCACATTAAACCATAATTTGTTTTAAACAATGGTTTAATGTGATGTGCAAACCAAGCCTACAAGTCCCAAAAATGTTGTATTACCAACAAATGTTAGAAACCATGGCAAAATTTTAAACTGTTTCATCAAGAATGTGGGGGATATTTGTAAAATGAACAAACATCTTCTTTCATGAGGAAAAATCAGCCACCAATGCGTCTTTGCATTTAAAATGACTTATTTGTTGCCACATTAGGGAAGAATCTGTTAAAGAAGTTAAGATCAGGTGTCAAAAGTGTGGGTTGCTGGCTACGGAGGGATATAAGAGTGTGAATGGTCATATGTAAAACAGCAGGTCTAGACCTAACACAGCAAAGAGAATCCAGTACAAAATATTCTGTCCTTTTCAATCTTAAGTAACATTGCAGTTCTCTTTTCCTTGGCAACAGCACAGAGAGAAAAGTTTCCTCAGTTGACCAGAGAGACTGACCCCACCTGGAGACAGGCCAGAGCAGGCCTGAGTTTCATCCTCCAGTGGGTCACCCTTTCAAGTGTTTATCTTCCTAGAATGTGGAAGAAATATGGCTGCAGGATGCTGGTGGGACTATTAAAAAACAAACCGCAGGGGCCAGATGATTATGAATTTCAGGCTTAGAAGCTGAAGCACTCTGAACACACATCCAACATTTTCCCCCTGTAGTGTTGAAGGCTGCTTGGGGAAGAAAAATGAAGCTCTTGCAGGAACTGTTTCTGAATACTATTATTTATGCTTCTATAATATCTTTTCTGTGTTCAGAGTGCCTCATAATTCTTCTTATAACCATCCGTGAGGCAGGTTAGGCTGTGACCTATCCAAGGCCACCCAGTGAGCTTCATGGATGAGCTAGGAATTGAACCCAGCACTCTCAGGCCACTGCACCACGGTGTCCCAAGAGGGCCCTTCAGAGCGGGTTTGAAGGACACCACTATTAAATACAGAATTATAGCTTGGTCAGGTCATTTGCCAACCTCAGAAACCTACCTGGCTCCATTTTGGATGATCCTACATTGAACACACGCCTGTTGAAACACATCCAGGACACAAGCATTGTCATTTTTATCACCGTTCTATAGAAACATCCCCCAAACTATGTACTTAATGGTATACCCTGCCACTAGAGATTCAGCAGGTGTCCTTTGTGCCAACTTTTAAACGCCCGCTGAAAACTCTTCTGTTCCATCAAGCCTATGACGGCAGTTAAGAGTACATACCCACCACAATGGTCTATTTATGTTTTTTTTTTCTTTTTGCTTTTAACTTGTTGTAATATTACTGTTTGGTTTTGTGGTTTCATATCTTCACATACCTCTTTGCTACCCTACACATCTCTGCTCTAGCATCAGCCTCTTATTTTTCAAGAATTTGTGTCCTGTCAACAGCCAAGCTCAACAAAGTGCTCTTCACTTGCTCATCCACTTTTCCCTTTTCCCATACCTCAGAGTCTGAAATGGAATGCGGCATTTTAACTTGTCTTAACATTCCTACCCCTATAGAAGAGGAGAGGGGTTCCCCGCCTCACAGACCCCACTTCCCCTCAGGAGTCGCTAACTGGTCTTCTGCTTGCTACAGGCAGAGCATTCCAAATGACCCCAGTGTAATTTTATTCTTCATTGTTACGCTTCATTAAGGTCTCTTTTGCCTCAGTGACCTGTCTTGCAGGATTCTCCCATCTGCTTTTCACATCCTACTCCATTTGCCTGACTTACTGCCCCAGTGAATGAGCTCTTAATCCCTCGCTTGCTATCTCTGACAGGTTGGGAGCATCTTGGAGGCTTTAGGTTTCTCTCACCTTCTCTCACCTCTTCAGGCTTAGCCCAGAATCAAGGAAGTGTAAAATAAATAAATAAAAATCCAGGTGTTCAGAAACAGAGAGGGAAAAGGAATGGTGTGTGAGCCCCATTCATTTCTGGATTTTTTGTTTTAATGCAGATATTTCTGATTAAAAAAGAAAAGGGGCTCACACGCATCACAGCCACAATGCAACATATAATCAGTTGATAGGCTTCTAAGAAGTAGCTTGGATCCTCAGAGTTTGACTGACTCAGTATTACAGTCTGCGCCACAAATAAACCCAAATTATTTCCAAGGAATAACTGCATTGTACCAATATAAATACAACTTTCCGTAAAAGCATTAGTAAGTGCTAAAACATCCATTCAAAAAAACCCACACACCAGACTTTTTCAAATTCCTACAGGTGAAATATAACTTCTAATTCCAGTGGGCAAGAGCAGGAAGAGTCTCTTTTACAGGAAAATTACTTCTGGTTCCCAAGTGTGCTTCAGTATGCAAGACAAAGCTGACTGAGACAGTATTATAAGTCCCTTTCTAGTGAGGAGGCATTGCGGGATGGCAGAGACTTCTCTGTGGCCCTGACGAGGGAATCGTTTCATTGGAGTCCCATTCGGATAGGGGGCTTGAGCGTAAGCCCGCGCCACCTATCAGAAGCCAGATCCTGGCCTGCATCCCAGAATGGCAAATAGGCGGGCCAGAAGTATTTTGATTGCCCCATGCCCAAGCCAAACCTCTTTCATCTGTACTCAATAAGGTTGTGGCCTGTTTCGATTCAAACCAGCCTATGTGGTCCTTTATTTGTCTGTGGGTTGTGGACTGCAGAGCATAATGCCTGGACCCGCAACTCCAATGGCCCAGGGAAAGAATTATTATAATCTGATTTGGGTCTTTTTCTTTGCAGCAGTGACATGGCTAGAGGAACAGTGCTGCCTTCTTGGCATTCACTGAGACAAAGACGAAGCAGAGAAGGTGGTGGCAAGGCCACCCCTGCCAACTCTGACCTCACCACTGCCTCATTCCACTCCATCTAGGAATAGCAGAGAAAATGGATTCAGTTCTCATTTAAAGGTGAACCTACCAAATCCACCCTTTCTGAGACATTACACAAACCAAACCACAGCCATTTTTTGAAATTTGCCCTTCTCCAAATTTTGCAGTGTGGTTCTCCAGCCAAGTAATGTACCCAAAAGTGCATATAGTAGGAGAAAGTGTGCATAAAAATGCATATACATGTGTGTGTGTGTGTTTGGTACACACCCACACCCACACACCTGTATATGATTTTTTATGCACACTTTCTCCTACTGTATATATCCTCATACTGCTTAAATACACACACACACTGCATTATACGTGGGGAAACTGTTTTGCCAAAATGTGTAATCAGGAAAAATTCTATACAAAAACGGATATATTAGGAGAAATTTGCACTAAACTGCTAAAGAATTTTCAGGAGGTTGGTTGTGGTTTTTTTAAAAAATGCAGACTGATTTGGAAATGTAGAGAGATGAACTGATGAATGGAAAAATAAAAAACTGAAAGAAACAGTCAGGCGAGCACCACTGCTGCTCAGACACCCTCTCCAATCACACGCTGCTGCTGTTACTTGTGCTGTAGGACTCTCTGGTACTACTCTCACAGCGTGTATTTTTTATCTTCAACTCTGCATTCTGTCATCGAATCTTAAGGCCAGATAAGCTAAGAAAATACAGCTGACAGGCCTCCTACCCAGCCTCAAGCCCAGTCCATCCCTTTTATGCCCTCAGGTCGTTTGGGAGACGCTTGCAGGCAAGCGAACCTCAAACCTCCTCCCTCGTGTCAACAGCATCATGGCCTTTGGCAGAGCGCTCATCTTATTATGAACCTCAGGTATTCACTGAAAGAGCTGGAGCACAGGTTATGCTTGCCTGTGAGCAGCGTGTGGAAATTTGTAATATGGTGTGCCCAGCCCATGTAGCAGACATTTCCAAATGCAGAGAGGGATGGGGGAGTTTCCACAGGTGAAGGACTCAGCAACAGTGTGAACAGATGCCTTGCTAGAATTCTCCTGTTAGCAGATAATTCCCAAGCATGAGTCCATCAAGTGCGAATGAGCAGCTTAGGTGCAGGGGAGACGCTTGCTAAAGTGTCTGTAGCAAGGAAGAGTTATTTGGCTGAAAGGTGCATAGTAAAATGAGAGATCTGCCTGTGTTCACGTAGGAAAGGAGAAAACAACAGAACTTTTGCCCGCTGCTCTTAGGTCTCGTCAGTGTTTTTTACTCAGGGGTACGCAGTCCCAGCACCTCTCTCTCTCTTTTGGTTAAAAAGTGTGGCACTTACTATAACAACTTCATGGTGAGTACCTGCATCTTTTTTTCTAGGAAAAAAGCGTTAGGTCTCATGGTGTGGCACTCAGGTCCCATAGCCGTTTGGTGGGCTGCTATGAGAAAGGCAACAGGCTCTCTTTATGTTTTCTGTTTCAGCTTATATGGATGTAAATCAGGGGGTGGAGCTGCTGCTTTCCATTTCCAAATAAGTCTCTCATTAAAAAAATAGTTGTCAACAGAGGCCTAAGATGTCATTTAATCCACTCTCACGCTGAGCTGGACTTGCCAGCAGGATTGCCAGCTGTCCTGATTGTCACTCCATTACTCTGAATTTTAAAAAATATCATCCCTCTTCAGGACAGGGGAGTCTCTTGTGCAGATTATTATCGAAAATATACTCGATTTTGTGAGAGAATGCTGCTTGCTATACAATCCACTTGTGCTACTAACACAGACCAGTTGGCACATTCTTTCCTCTGGGATAGATATGGATGCTGCTTACATCACATTTTAAATTGTGCTGATATCATCAGGCATGGAAGCAGCTACAAATTCTCCAGTCTGCTGAGTTCGTAACCACAGTCCCCATCACTCGAACTGCCCCTCTCCCTGCTTCTGTTGGAACTGGAAGTGAATTCCAGAGGGCAGGTGAAATCAAAGGGAGGCAGGATGAGAACATGTAGAGGCTCCTTGGCCCTGTGCGCTCAGGTGCAGAAAGATGTAGAGGCTAGAATTTCCTGTATCAAGCTCAACAGAACTGCTTTTCAAGGGACAAAATCCAGCTCTGGGTCTGAATCTGATTTCATATTCCGGAGACATAGCCTGTGATAGAGTGAAGTGCCTCGCCCCTGCCTAAGCAACAAGTCATTTGATTTCTACAAATCTATGAAATGCTGACAAATCTGAAGGGCGCAAGAGAGGAAAAGAGGCTAGGAAAGGCAATCTGTTCCAACAAGGATGCGAGAAAGATACTGCTTGTGGGTTTTTTTGTTTTTAAAAAGTGGGTCTCATTTGACCACCTCCTGTTGGCCTTTTGAAGCAATTCAATGGGCCAGTTTATTGCACAGTGGGGAATACACCTATAAAGGACTAAATGAAAATAGGGGAAGAAGCCATAAGAGTCTCCGTCCATTTAATGTTCATTTCAGACTGAGGGAAGCAAAATAAAGGCTCGTTTTGCATCAACTATTCATAAATACTTGTGTCCCCTTAAAAATAAGCCTATATTGTATGAAGGCTAAACCTCCACACATGATTTAATATACAATGCAGAAATGACAGGCATTTACGGCCAAATTGCTATAGTGATTTGGACTGCTGATATTATGTTTACGTGGCCATCTATTATGTGAAACCTCTTAATGGAGAAGCAAGTTGTGTTTTCCCACAGTGCATAATGCCACACACACACTACTGTTAAGTTTCTTATTGAGGGAGAAGAGGAGTGACCCAGATTTTCAATAAGGCTACTTTGAAGGTCACCATGGAGGAAGGTGGGAAATGGCTCTGCTCTGTTGCCACTGAAGGTAGAAAATGAGGCGAAGGGTTTCAGACCTAGATGGAATATTTGTAAGCTTCACAAGACATTGTATAAATGTTGACCTCCTTCATTGGAGGAATCACAAACATTACCAGGGTCTGTAGAATATGGCTGCAACGAACCCAAAAGTGTTTGCGACCTTCCACCTTGGCTTTCTCAGAGCTGTGGGCACTTGTGAAAGAAAAGTGTGAGGGGCAATGAGCATCCCAGAGATTGCCCTTTGCCAGTAGCAAGTCTAACTGAGGGTAGAGGTATGCTGCAATTTAACGGCCATGACATAGACTAAAGCAGAGGGAGCTAAATGGGTGTGGCCAGAGTGGAAAAATTAATACCGTCTAAATTCATTTTTAATTAAATGCTGAATACACAGAATATGTTAACTCTCTCCGCTTCATCCCCTTCCCAACATTCATCGCATTAGCGATCCCTTCCCTTCATTAATCCCAAACTCATGTTAAATTCTTTCCACCCAAAGCCAGTCCATTCCCTTCCTTAATCCTCCCAAACTCATTCTATTTGCATTTTCTTTTACTTTTTAAAACTTCTTTTATTTAATGTATTTATGATGATGATGCTATCTATCCAAAGTGAGGCCATTCCTTTCCCTATTTCCTACTGGTTATTTTATTTTACTTTTTTAAAAAAATCGTATTTAGTTTAACTGATTTTCCTAATTAATATTATTTTTTTCAAAGTTCTTCTTCCCTCATCCTAAATTCCCCTAAATGGAAAGGTGGTAAGTGGTTTGGTTTTTATGAATGCATGCATGTATGAATCAATCAATCAATCAATCAATCAATCTTCAACTTGTCGCAGAAACATGGGGGGGACACACCCAAAACCTCTTGGAGGGCTATATATGACCCATGAACTAAGGGTTTGCAACTCCTGCTCTGAAAGAATCCTTGGAATCACAGTTTATCAATAGTGTTGAGGGTTTTCTCTATCTTCTTAAACAGATTTTCCCTATCCTCTTTTGCACCTAAGTTCCCAGGTTGCCTGTGGGAGGGGATAACTGCTAGATCCGTTTAAGGCTGCAATCCTGTCCATATTTACTCACTGGAGCACCGCAACTGAGCACAACAGAAATAACTTCAGAGAAGAAAATGCATGGGATCAAGGCAGACGCGGGAATGTTTTAGTCACTAAAATTTAGTGCACTCTAGAGTTTTATGGCAAGAGTAGAGTCCACCTGTTTCTAAAAGGAGAGCCTTACAGCCCTAACCATGTTAACTCAGATATAAATTCTACTGAACTGAAGGAGGCTTACTCCCAGGTTCTTGGAGTTAGGATTGGAGCCTTAGTTATCAAGTTAAAGTCAGTGATATGGCATGGAAAGGAGGAGCACCCTGAGAGTTTGCCATAGGATTGTTTAGCAGCCAGGGTTACGCAGAGTCAGGAAAGTACTGCCTCTCAGTACCCTGAAAAAAGTGGCTAAGCATAAAATCAACAAAAGAAAGTAAAAGAGAGAATGAAAGAGATAAGGGGAATAATGGAGCAGACCGGCTGGACAATTGCCAGGATTGGGAGGGGAAGGGGTTGACATCGCAGCGTATTTGTCCACACTAACCGCAAAAAGGTTAGTACCTTCTGAATAATGTACCAAGAGACCTGAAAGCGGAGCAATAATCAGCGTCAGTAAACAGACTGTGGCAGAACCCTCAAGGTCTTCATGCTATTTCTGTTGGTAAATCATGCCAAAATAAGCTGCTGCAGACTTACCCAAAGTGCTTTGCTGCTGTTTACTTTTCTACAGTGGTGGCCAAATCCACACAAACAACCCAATCTCATTCCCCCCACCTCCAAACTTTAATTCTCCCTGCCCTGCTTCAGCCTTGTTCTCGGAGACTACTATTTTATCCACGCTTAAGCTGGGCATGCACAATGCTTGATCAGAGAATTGGAACATAATGGCAGAGGGATGGTACATTGCCTCCAATGCCTGTGTGCTTTCTGACACCTGTGCCCCTTCAATGGATCGAAAATTGTAATGGCTGAAGATGGTGGGCTTCACTTCTAAGTAAATATGCTTAGGGTTGCACTGTCTGTGATTTAACATGCATCCATACTGAGTGAGTCTGAAACCGCCTGCTCCGCTCAACAAACTGGTCACAAGTGTGTTGAACCACCCTATCAAATCCACCTGATACTTTTAAATATATAAGCCAATGCAACCCATTGTGGATTAAAAAGTGTAAGTTGAAAAACAAGGGGGAAATTAGTTGCCTGCACAGCCTCTCCGGCGGTACGTCGAGAGAGCATTCAGTAAAAATGCTGACAGGCCCAGAGCTGTTTGAGAGCCACTGGAATTTATTCCTGCGCATTTGTCACTTGACAAGCTCCCTGGATTTCTAAATGTCATGGTCATGACTTCTAGTAACATCCCTGAAACTCAAAGCTTCACATTTTCTTTCCATGCTGTCAAAGTCAATCCGTTATGTGGCAAGGACTTCCACTCCTTTCTTCAGAAGCTGAGTGCCAAAGATAAGAGAGAGTGTCGGTCAAAATAAAAAAAATTCTAGGATGGGGAGGAATGTAAAAAAATCATTACACTTGACCTCCTGAATTAAGAATGTAAGAAGTGACTTCCTTGACCAGACTGAAGGCCCGTCTAGTCCAGCATCCTCTTCTCAAAGTTCCAATGGGAAGCATGCGAGCAGGACCTGACTGCAACAACACTTGGACTAGTGTCAGGGGCTGGACTGAGGAGGAATGGTGGGGGTCGCCCCCCCTTCTCCTGAACCTTCCTGAGAACAGGAGGATAGTATAGATTTAGAACAGTGGTTTGCAGAAGGGCATAGTTCAGAGGCTGCAGAGAGGAGAAGCTGGGAAATATTGGGAGAGGAACAGCAGGAAGAAGAAGAAGCACCAGGGGAGGGACAGCTGACAGACTTAGTGTCCTTGGAAAGCATTCCTGACCCCCATCCCCTCCCAGAACCAGGCAGGCATTGAGGGTATTAGAACAGAGAGTTCAGAAGCAGAAAGCTCAGATTAGTGGGCGCAGGAGTGACATCTAATAGGGGAGACGTACGGGGGTGGGACTTTACTTGGAGCAACACCATGATAGAGAGAGAGACCGCATTCCTTTGTCTCTCACTGTAATTATTGAATAAACTAATTGGTAAGAACTCTTCTTCTTCTTTGCTGCCCCCGTAGGGGGATCTGATTCCCCAAAGTCTGATACAGGGTCAGTTCCAACTCTGTAATTATATGATACTATGATTCTAGTTCCCAGTAACTCATATATAAAGGAGCACTGCCTCTGACAGTGCAGGCAGAACAGCATAGATACAACACATCTGAACTCAGAGCTGATTATCCTATATTATCTAGTGCACCCACCAAAAACAACTAATGGACTTGGCCAGCTGCAGCAATGCTCTAGTGCCAGCCTGACATATTTTTGTACTCAAAAGGGGGAAGTCCATCTCTCTATCCCTTTAATGCCACTGGGAGGGGTGGGTTGCTCAAAGTATTTGCATAAGGCCCTTGATCAGAAATTGAGTCCAGGGTGATTCATAGTAATACAATCATTACACATACAGAGTTAGGAGTGGTAAAATGCCCCATCTGGAATTTGCTGCCTTTGGAAGGTCTACTTCATATTACTTCATGCATAATTCAAGTTTTGTTTTTGGAGTTCTACTCTGATTTGTACAGCCAATAACTTTTTCAGGGAACAACTGATTCCGTTAGCACTATGTTATTCCTATAATACTACTATAACAGCAACGTGATCGCTTCATGAATGTTAGAAGAATTGCAGTGAGTGTGTGTATAGTGAAGGTTTTTCAAAAAAGGAAACCAACCATAGGTTAGATCCAATTGTGGGAGACTGCTTGCACAATGGAAATCTGCTTCTGCAAAGGACTTCGAGATTACCTTCTCCCCTGACTCCCCAGAACCAGCTCCAGAATGCCGCCCAACCATCCACAGCAGATTTGGGGCATGTGCAGGGGTCATGGAATCATAGACTCATAGAGCTAGAAGGGACCCTAAGAGCCATCTAGACCAACCCCCCTGCAATGCAGGTAAGGGGTAGGGCAGGAAGGAGAAGCACTGTTGCATGAGCAGACACCCATTCACACTACATTGGATCTCACCCTCTGGAGTAAAATGATTTAGCGGGGCTGAACGGCTGCATATTGGGCTAACACTCGCACAGCCTGATCCTAACTTGGAAATGGGGATTTGCATCCATGGAAGCATAGGACTGCAGCCTTGAATGACCAACAAGAACATGAAAATGGTTAGTAATTAGATCTGTCTCAGTCACTTATTTCCTCACCTGGTAAAATATCTAAAACTGCATCCTTGAAAAACCATGTACCACTAAGGTCACTGACCCAGCTCCTGAAAAACTAAAAGCAATTAGAATTTCACCCAGTTATTGGATACATTACTGCACCATCATCAATCCCAAAGACAACTGTTAAACAGTCACAGGATTTATTTTTAAAAGAAGTCCTCCAGCTTTAATGTTTATCAGCTAACTCAAAAACAAAATATTGGCTGCAGTTTTTATCTGCTTTGTTGCTGTAAGTGTTTTATTTGTTCTTTTTTTATTCTTTGAGGGATTTCAATAGCTAGCTAGAAACAGACAATGAGAGGTACCAGATAGTTCATAGCGGTTGGCTATATATTTCTCATCAAAGCTTTTTACCCTCTTTCACATAGTAAGATAAAGAACTGCTCAGATGCCCAGAGGATCTACAAAGCTAAAAATAACCCATGAGCTACATGGAATCAAAATAAAGTATATCATTTCAAAAAATGCTTTTCGAAAACCCTGTTTTAAGCTCCCCAGCTAATCCCAGAAATCAGAGATTAAAGAATGCAGAGGCACTGTCTGATGGACTCAAGGAAATTTAGCAGCATCCAGATGGACCCACATGTTCAGAAGGAGGAGAAAGGCACATTCTCGCTTAATATACTGGGCCCATCATCAAGCAAAGATCTGAAGTCCACAGGTCAAAGCACACTTCTTCTTCCTGCTGGATTCTGGCCTCCTTGTTTTCATTCCAGGATATTGTGAGGGTTAAAAGAAAATGAGGTGGAGCTGGCAGGGTTATTGTCTCCCCCTCGTTCTAACAATGTTTTCTACCGAGCCTTTGGTAAAAGGTACTCACCACCAGACAATGCCAGGCAAGATTATTGTCTGGATTCCATTCCGGTAGCAACATGACTGTATCTGGTGTGAGTTACGGCTTTGTTCAGGCTAGGTCTATTATGTTAGGAATGTTATCCAGTGTGGCTGAATGAGCTTATGGTAGGGTTTGTCAACTTCAGTGGTGAGGAAAAATGAGCCAGGCAGGGGTGGATTGAGTCAGCTGAGCAATCCCTTTGCAGGTGAGACTTTCTTCCTTTCTTTGTTTCATGGGCAGTGGCAGGCCTACAAGAAATGACCCCAAGACCTGGGTGTGTGTGTGTGTGTGTGTGTGTGTGTATGCATGTGTGTGCACACGTGTGTGAATGTGCACAAACAAACACACATATATTCATCCCATGTAGTGATTTAAGATAAATAATTTAAATACATAATGTAGCATCCTATATATAACCAGAGAAGGAAAACATTGCATTTTCCTTCAAATGCTTCAAGTTTTTGACAATAAAGAAATAAAGACAGGTTTCTTGGCAAGACAACTGACTGGCTCTTTGCCTTAGCAACAGCTGTGTGGGATATTCCCCCCCATCCCCCATGTAAGGCAACATACGCATTTGCTTGTCCGCCTATGAAATTTCAGACTTTTGCTCCCACACATCAAAGCTCTGCATAACACAGGGCTTGCAGATCCATCTGGTCCAAGTGAAACAGGAACCCTGATTCCTCTGAGGATGTTGCACACTCCTTGACCCTGGTGGGAAGACTTTTCCCTTGATGTGCATTGACTTGTGATGGAGAAGGTATTCAGAGAACTTGTATCATTGTGTAATAAAAAGTAGTCCTTGCATTGCCATGCTCTTCCTGTGAGGGTGTGGGAGACAGAACAGTGGGGGCAAAGAACTGCTTATTTTAAGGTGAGCCTTAGCAGGTGTAAGTACTGCCACACCTGCCAGCAGCTCAGCAATGACCCAAGGCCTACACACACAGACATAAATGGCCCAAGGTAGAAATAAACAGTGCCCTGTATGACCAGGAAAGGACAATGTTGCCCTTCCTTCCTTCCTCCCCCCCCCCTCTCTGCAATATCTGCATGTAGCTGATATATGAGAGCCACTAAGCAGCAATCTAGAGAACCCCCCGTTACTTTTATCAATTGCAATGTTAATAGAGTGGAAGTAATTGCCACCCCTGCCCTTTCCGCTTTGCTACTTCTTGGTGGCATCCCTTGCCATACTGTCCCATCTGCTCAAATGAGTAGCGCTCAACTTTATCCTAGAGCAGCTAGCAGCATAGCAGCTGCAATGTCTACCATTGCATCTGCTGGAAAACATACCTTTATCAACAGCGAAAGGTAGGCTCACCAGCTTGCAGCCTGGCAACCCTGGCTGATGTACAGATGAAATATAATGCCTCACTCTTATAACTAGTACAGAAGAACCTCAAAAACAAATGGTCTCTAAATATTGCTGGTAGGTATCACATTCCAAGTAAATGATGGTGGCTGCCCAAAATTGGGCAGATCCTTTTGGAGATTATTTGAAATATATATTGTAAGCATATTAAAAAGTTAACAGTAACAGAGCAACACAATGGATGTGAACTTCTGCAGATTACACTAAAACACAAGCGATGTCCTAAGGTTATTCAACCTCCCAGCACTAGGCAATACCACTACAACCTGTGATTTTGAACCTATTTTTAATGGCATGTTGTGAACAGTAAACAATGAGAGTCAGAGCAGCCTTTGCCAGCCCCAGCAGCTGTAATCCAACAGTGACTGGAGGGCACCAGGTTTGTGAAGCCTGGGTTAGAGGGCAGAAGTTTTAGGGTGCTTCTCCTTGAGATCTGCTGCCATCTTGTTGTTCTCAAAGCACAACCCTGCAGCCAGCACATCTCACAGCATCACAGGTCCAGGTAACAAAGCCTAGTCTGAATTCCTTTCAAACTGAAGAAGTGTGACTTGCTCTCATCTGTTCATTCTTAAAGGAGTAGAACGGACGTCTCCACTAGACCATGAGATCAGAAGATGGTATCGTCCGCTGGAAACAGCCTGGTGATACAGATACCTATCTGGCAAAGGTTGAACTTAAGTTTGTCATTTCCTAAGAATCTGCAAAACCACAAAAAACTTCCTCCCAGAGCATTCTGTTCCAAATAAAGAGTTCCAAGGAAGTCATAAACTTCCATAGCTTCTCTCATCAAAAAGCTACTGTTATTCAGATAAATGTTCTTATGGAATGTTGCTCTACTTGAAAGCTCTTTAAAGGACAGTTGCCTTATCCCTTGTGGAATATCCAAGAAGCCATGGAAGCTGTGGAGCTATTATCTCTGAAAGCAAATTTTCCCCAACACAGCATATTGGAGGCTGGGGCAGGACTCAACTAAACAGTTCTGCTAAGTGGGAGCCAGCACAATGAATCCTGCTAGCACAGCAGGGCTTTTCCCTCTCTCCTTATCCAAATCAGCTCAGGGTGGGGGGTGTCAGGAGAACCCCCAGAACAATGCATGGGGGGCGGATGAGGAGAAGGGAGATGGTTCCATCTGGCAATCAGGAATGTTTGCTTTGATGGAAGGATCATAATAGTGCAACACTGAATTCCTCCTGGGGAATGGTTCGTACCATCTCCACCATTGAAAAAACAGCACATGGATAAAAACCATTCACAGACCCTGTTAGCTGGGACTCTTGTGATGAAAATACACACTTTAGTGAAGCCATAACTGCAATCTGAGATAAAATAAAATTTGCCAGTGCATTGTGCCTGGCCTGACGCCTAGTGAGAGGATCAACAAAGAGAGTCCATTTGACATACAGCAACACAAACCATAGATGATGAGCAAAGAATCTGAAAGGGTATAGATCATCACTGACAACTCTGCTCAGATCTCCTGGGCACCATGTGGGAGATGGCATTTATTTCCCAAGGAAGATCCAGTCCAGTCTATGCATGTCACTGAAGCTCACACATGGCACCACCACAAAACCAGCCAAAGACAACTATCATTTGCGGAATACACCGGTATTCTAGGCTGACTTCATGATGACTCCTTTGCAATCACAGGGTGACCCTTTTGCCCTGAATAGTCACTCAGCAATTTTCCAATGCCAGAACAGATCTGTAGTTACTGAGAGAGTAGCCCTGGGCTAATTTTGTCATGTCTGAATATGAGTTTAAAGGAATGCCAGATCCCAATGACTGGAGAATTCTAGAAAACTGAACTCATCAGCATTTGAAGCTGCTCAAAAAGCTGAAACCTGTACCCACCAAGAATCATCCTAGTTTTGAAAAAAAAAAATCCTCCATCGATCTCTGTCTAGTTCTCATTTTTGTAAATCATGCATTACACCTGCCAATTCTTTGCCCTACTAGGGGACTTGTTGGATATAATATAAATCGGCAACAGACTCACCACTGCTTCCACTGTGGTCTTGCCTGTGTGGCATACTCTACTTTGGTTGAATTGCTGAAGTCAAGCTGGGCTGGCCCCCCCATTGAGCAAAGTGAGACAGTCAGCTTAGGCAGCTGATTTGGGGGATCATTCGTGAAAGAGCAGCACATTGCTAGCTATTCAGTTATTGCCACATTACTGACATGGAAAGGATATGCTGTCTGATTTTTCTGCCTCGGGTGGCAAAATAACTTGCGTAGCCTTGGGTACCATGTATCTTGACTTGTGGGTGCAGCATTTGCTACTTCACTCAAGGAAGAAAGCTGCTGGGCTCACACTTTGGGAGATTAGTGCTACTAGTTGGCTGTAGCAAAATATCTGCTCCAGAACCATAGAATCCAGTGGCACCATAAAGACTAATGACTAGCACATTTATTGTGTCATAAACATCCACAGGTACTCTTTGTAGCTGTAAGTATGAGTGTTCAACCTGCTCATTGCTCAGGGATGAGACTGAGCACTCACAAAATCCTTTGCACAAACATCCTTCCAGCTTCCAAATTCTAGAAAGCTATCTTCTAAATTCCTATCACTCAAGACCTGACTGGACAATGCAGGTGGAACCTTGAGTCAATGTGATGGGTGAGACATTTGATTGTTCAGGCAGTTTTGAGACCCCAAGCCCCGGAGTATTATAAAAATTCCTCAGAAAAAGGACATTGAATTTTTTTACTATAGAACAAAGCAGTGGTTTCTAAACTGTGTTCAGGGGAGTCCTTGGTTGCTTATGAGAGGTCCCTCAATGAGAAGGCCCACAGCGCAGTGGCAGAGCATCTGCCTTGCATGCAGATGTTCCCGGGTTCAGTTCCTGGTACCGCCAGTTAGGGCTGAGATTGACCCAGGGCCCGAAATCCAGGACACCCACTGCCAGTCAATGTAGACAATTCTGAGTTAGATGGAGCCATTAGTCTGACTCAGTTTAAGGCAGTTTCTCATGTCCCTACATTCCTAAGAAGCCCACGTTGACCAATGACAATCTTTTCCTGTATTTCACAATTCCAGCAACACTACTGGGTACATTCTAAAGTATGTTCTGAGTATATGCAGGGCTTTATGCAGATTGGCTAAGTGATGTGGAGGATATAGTTTTGAATCAGGGCAAAAAATAACAGCATTGATGACACCCAGTGGCCTGTTCAGTGCTCCTTCCAGCATGCATCAGACTCTTCTCTAACACAGAGGGGTCCCCTGTGCAGACATTCGGGGTTTTCTCATCTCAGAAAGAAAGTCCATTTTTAAACGGTTCTTTTTAAATGTAGAAAGTTTGAAAATTACTGGCAAATAGAAAAGCAAGGTGACTTGCCCAGCGTTGTGTGGCAGCCTAGTGGGAGGGGAAGCTACAGCAACTAAACTTTCTGTGGCTTTGTGCAAGGTCTTGCCCACATCTCTCAAGAGGTTTCACCTGATTTAGCATTGGCAGGAGAATTGTTGGCTAGACACAGAGAAAGAGACACCATAGAGGTGGCTCAGAAGTATTCTTCTTCTTGGGTATTTTTAGTGCGGTGACTAGAGTGATAGACTAGGACCAACCACGATGCGCACCTTGGGCCAGTCACCAACCCTCCCCAACTGTTGTGAAGATAAAATGGAGAAGGGAAAAGCCATCTATGTCACCTTGAACTCCTTGGAGGAAAGATGGGGGATATACATATGCAATAAATAAATAAGTAAAGTGACAGGTAGCTTAAGTAGCCTAAAAATATGCATGGTGGATCTGGATCCCTGATGCATAGAACGGTTTGGCTGCAATGCCCAAAGACCCAGGCTCTGAGCGAAGGACGACATGGCTGTGAATGGACTCATCCCCCAGAAGTGCTCTCCGGTTGGCAGATTATTTTTACTGACTTATAATTTCTATTTATACTCCCTCCTTTCTGCCTGTTGGGTTTCAAGGTGATAATAGATGGAAGGGCAAAACTAACCCTGAACGACAGGCTGAGCTGAGAGTGGAGAGTGAATAACATGATGCAAGACCTGATGACCAAAATATGGTAGATGTTCAGCTCCATCACATCCCACAGGATTCTCTTCATTGTTCTCCTCCCGCCTCTGCTTTCAGGCACCACAATCTACAAATTTGCAAGTCAACCCATTCCTTTTAGACCACCACATGAAAAAGGTCTGCAGAGGCTAGAGGCCAAATGTATAATTAAAGGCTGTGTCTACACTCCCATCCAGTGCTCTCCCACCACACAACATTAGCCACAGTCCATGTCTCTCCTGCCATGTCTTATGAAATAGTGCCTTTTGATGCATTTCCTCCCAAAACTAGCCTCGATCCGAATTGAGAAAAAGAAGAACCTCACTGCATTTTAAGCCCAAGCAGCCAAAGAGACCCACGTGCCTTTGGAATGAGGTCATCCCTACATCATGGGAGCTCCCAGTGCACTCTCTGTTAGTGCAAATCCCCAAGGTGTGAAAAGCACTACCTGGAATAGAGGTGCTGGGAAAGGGCCTTTTCCCTCTATCCCTCCCAAATGGCATTCCCAACACCTGCTGCTGCTGCTGACCATTGCAATTCCTCTATTCTGCCATGCCAGCTACTGGTGACACCAGCAAGGCTGTGGGCATCATCGTTGCCCTGCACGGGGGAATCGGATTCTCCAAATCAATGCATTTGGTGCGGGGGAGGGAATGTGGACATGCAGTAAACCCCCTCAACCCACAGAAAGTGCAAACGTTGGGAAAGAAGCAGAGGGAAAAGCAGCAGCAACCCCAGTCACCCAGCAGGTCCTTCATCCTGCGAGTGTTTATATACTGATCGATGCCTTTTACCAGAGGTTAAGTCTTACGGATGGGGAAGACCCTTAAGGGACGCTTCCCCTCCAAGAGCGGCTGTCCTTAGACTTATCCAAAAGCACCATCACCACCCAATATACGCCCCGACGCGCGTGGCAGCTCTTCCCGAGGGAAAACAACCCCCAAGAGGTCGCAGCAGGAGGCGATCGGATCCCTCTCTGGCAACAGCTGGAAAGTTGGGCGGCAATCGCTGGACTTGCAAGCGAGCGAGCGAGCTGGGAGACGCCAACACCGCAAGCCGGCCAAAGAAGTGACATCAGCTGCCCCTCGACTCGCCCTCCGCGAGCAACAAGTAGCGCAACCAAACAAGCGCACCGGGTGGGGATCCCAGGAGGTTTCGCTTGTGGGCGTGGGGGGGGGAGAGGTTTTACCTGGGGCCTCGTGGGGCAGGTCGCCTTGGCACGCCCCTCAACTCCCAGCCCCGCGGCTAGTAGCCACCCATCCGGCCCTCCTTTCAGCTCGCCCGCTGCTCAGCATGAGAGCCCATCCGGCTGGAGGCGAGGAGGGCAGGCGCAGCTTTCACTTTCCTTTCTGCCCGCCGCTCCCCCGCAGCCCCTCCGCCTTCCACGCCCCCGCCTCTTACCTCCGCTCCGGACCCCGCAACTCCCCGCTTTGCCGCTCGCCCGGCTCCTCGCTCTCCTCCAGGCGCCTCCTCCGCCAGCCTCTCTCTCCCGCTGCCGGGGTTTTTTTTTTTGCACAGCAGCTCTGTGTTTGTTTGTCTGCTGGCGGCGGCTCCCTGGGCTCCTCCGAAAGGGAGATCGGGTGACCCGGCTTTTCGCAGCAACTGGCCGTGTCTGTCAAAAGGGAAAAGGGGTGGAGAGCCGCCGCCACCCCAAACCCTTTCTCGGACTCCCCACGGCGAGCAAGGATGGGCCAGCCGGGGACTTGACTTTGCCCCACACGCTCTGGCTGCGTGTGCAGCGGCGGCAGCCAGAGAGCCGGAGGGAGTGCGCTGGCCTCAGCCCGGCTGACTCACTGGGACTCGCAAGCTTAGTGCCTGCCGAGGTGCTCTCGCTTTTTATTTATTTATTTCAACGCTCGCTCGCTCTTTCCCACCCCCGATCGCCACGCGCACTTCTTCTTTTTCTTTTCTTTTTAACTCATCACACAAATTTCTCCCCATCAGATATATAGCCCTTTTGGTTTCCTGAAGCATTATCCGCCCCCTTGCCTATTTTTAAAAAACAACAACTTGTCAGTTCCCTAAAAGGTGAATAGGAGTCGTACCTAATAGTAGCAAACGCAGCTTAGGCGTTGTGCAAGCGCAGAGATCAAAACAGTCGTTCCTCCGCTCCGTCCTCCGGGCGGCTACTGGAAATCCAGGCACGCCCCTCCTCGATCCGAAGCTGATCCCAGGAGGAGGGGACCGGAGGGCAGCTGAAAATGGCCCTCGGCCTCAGGTGACAAGGTGGGAGGAAAATGTGGGGGAGGGGGTGCTCTGCCCGCTATAGGCATGCAGCCCCCAATTAGGGATGCCAACTTGAATAAAATATTGGGAGGAGGGCCAGTAACCCACCCCACCCCCGCATAATCGACCACAAGATGTGGGGCATGCACAATGCCCATCAACTTCGGGGGGCAGCCCCCTCATATATTTTATGGGGGGGGGCAAAGGGATCTCAGCCCCTAGGAGTTGGCTCCAATGTCCCCAACAGGTTACCAAGGCAATGTGACCCTCTATATTTCTATTTATATGTTCTCCATCCTCTCTGAATGAATGAACAGAAGTCCCAGGGATGAGGAATCCCAGGTGAGGAATGATTTGCACTGTGCTGGCCTCTGCTGAGAGGTAACGTTGATGCCCCATGTTTTTGGAGGATAAGGGGCAAAGGGTCATATCTGGTACTGCAAGCTCTGCTAACACAAGGGGGCTTCCATGCAGAACTATGCTGTTTAAGTCCACCTGTGTACCAAATTGCAGAGTTCACACTATTGTGGCAGTAACTCAATCTTTGGGAGCCCACATGCGCCTTATTCTGAGGCAGAAATGTAGAAATGTCCCATCTGCAGACATCTCTGGTACTGGGATATTTTAATGTGCATGAAATTGTAGCTTTCCTCAGCCATTTTGGGGATATATTTCAAGAATCTTTTTTTGAGTGAATTCTGAAACCAAATACGTTTAAATGCACCTGTCTTTGCCTTCCTATACCAGCCAAGTCAAAGATCAACTGTGAACTCCCCAACATCTTTCTAATATAATGCAGGTGGCACCTTCAGTTCATGTTCAGTTTGTCTACTACCCCCCTCCTTTTTTTACTAGAACGTTAAGAGCCATCACTATGACTCCCATCAGCTCCTGTCAGCTGTGGTGTCTGGGGCTGATGGAAGTTGTAGTCCAAAACCTCTGCAGTACACCAGGTGGGGGAAGGTTACCTTGATGTCTTCTCTACCCCTTGGATTTTTCCCTTTCTCCCCACTTGCACTGTCCACCAGTCTCTCCTCTCATCCAAGCTATTAACTACTTCCCTGTTGGCCTTTGCATTGTTATCTCTTCCTTTTCCAGAGTCTCTGTTCTGTGGTACATCTGTGGCAAATGCACAGTAAATCAGTGCAACCTGGAGAGCCCGGCCACAGTAATTCATGCACCGGTAAGCTGAAGACTAGATCATTGCAAATGCTTTATCCTTGCGCCTAGTCCAGAAAGCTCCAGCTGGTGCAAAATGTTGTGGCGAGATTTGATGGGAACAGACTACTGCCAGCACATAACTTTGGTAATTAAAAGCTTGCACTGGCTGCCCATGTTCTACCAGGTGAAGTGCCAGGCTCTTGTATTAATTTACAAGGCCTTTAGTAACTTGGTTCCATGGTACCTTAAGGAATGCTTGATGCCTTAGATCCCTGACCAATCACTGAGGTCTTTATGGTCTCCCCATGGCTTGGATGCATGACTTGCGTCCACCCAGAGCCAGTATTGTGGGTCCAATTCTGTGCAACTCCCTTCGGACAGACTCCCTCCCTATCAGATGTCAAGGAAATAAACAACTATCTGACTTCTAGAAGACATCTGAAGGTAATCCTGTTTAGGGAAGTTTTTAATGTTTGATGGTTTATTGTGCTTTTAATTCTGTTGGGAGCTGCCCAGAGTGGCTGGGGAAACCCAGCCAGATGGGTGGGGTATAAATAAAAAATAAATTTATTATTATTATTATTATTATTATTATTATCATTATTATTATTTTCAAACTTCAGGCAACTGGTGAAGAGTTCTCAGCAGCCCTTTTAAGCGAGGCTTTCTGACTTTTTAATTTTAAATGATTTTATCCTTTGTAACATTTTTTTGCAACTTCATTGTACACCACTTAGAAACTATGGCGTTAGGTGGTATAGAAATTGTTGAAACAAGTAAATAAATAAACCCATAGATTCAAATAGTGCAGACCCTGCCTCCAAGGCAAGAAGACCCTTATCACCAATATCACCAGCTGCGCAACAGCAAGGGCCCATTCATAGATTAGGTTGGTGCACAGAGGCTTCCTGAAAGCTGCCAAGCAAAAGCAGATTACAAAAGCGGCAGCTGTGCATGAGGAAGGGCTGTAGCTCAGTGTTAGCGGAGAATCTCGTTTACATGCAGGAGGTCCCTGGTTTGATCCCTGGCATCTCCAGGTAAGGCTGGGAGAAACCCTAGTCTAAAATCCCAGACAGCCATGCCAATCATTGTAGACAATCCTGTGTAAGATAGGCCTTTCAATTATAATACTGGTTAGCTTTATGACTGCCGAATGTCAAAACAGCAAAGGCGCCAGATAAGCTGTTGCTAATAAGCTATATCTTTCAAATTGTCCCTATAAAACATTACAAAACTAATCAGTCAAGTTTTAAAGTCCAAGCATCTCCAATCACTGGCCAGTTTTGAGAACTCTAGGTGAAATGGTTTAAAGTTTATCATTAACAATGTTGGCAGGGCAAACCTTATACTTCAGGGCAAAGCACCACATACGTCTAATTTCTATATACTATAATTTCTATATACGTCATAGCTTTGGTTTATGTAACAGCTCTGCTATTTAATTGTCATTCTAAAAAATGATCCACGAACAATTGTTTTTCACTTTGGAAAATAGACTGCAGTTCCATCATGTCTGCCAACCTGGACTCTTAAAGTAACCCAACAATTTCTGGAAATGGTTTGTTGGTAGGCATCATAGCATATGAAAGGCCATGCTGGATTAGCTAAAAAGCTCCACCCATCTCCGCATTCTGAGCTAAGGGCAGTTTTTCAAGATGCCAAAGTTTCGTCAGTTTCTAATCCTAATTGGTTCCCATGAGACTCAGCAAGTCTAATCATGGGGATCCCAAAGCAAGGTTTTTAGACAAACATCCACAGATATATACCGGTATATGTGGCTTTATAGAGATGAAAGATTGGTGTGTAGATTCTAAGACAGACAACCATATTGTCCCCTAGACCGTGGCATTATGCTGCTGTTTTACCCTGCACAGAGCATGCTAGCATCAAAACCTGGGGCAAGAGATCCTACAAACTATGGAAGAGAATAACGGAAGGATAGAGTTTTCATGGGCACCCTTGGCTAGGCCCACCTGGACTGAGGCAGCTGCCTCAGGTGGCAGAATCCCATGGGCCAGTCCCCTTGCAGGCACCCTGCCTTCCCCTACTGCCACTCTGGAGAAGCAAGGCTCACATTAAGCCCCCCAGGTTTTAAATGTACAGTAACCACATTTAGAAAAATTATATACACGCACCTGAGAACACGCTCTCTGCATAATAAATGGCACCTAACATGTTACAGTGGTACCTCAGGTTACATATGCTTCAGGTTACAGACTCCGCAAACCCTGAAATAGTGCTTCAGGTTAAGAACTTTGCTTCAGGATGAGTACAGAAATCGTGCTCCGGCGGCGCGCCGGCAGCGGGAGGCCCCATTAGCTAAAGTGGTGCTTCAGGTTAAGTACAGTTTCAGGTTAAGAACGGACCTCTGGAACGAATTAAGGTACCACTGTATAAGCCTTTTTCAGTTGCTTTGCTGGGGCAAAATTTGCTGTTATCGTGGACCTGGTGTAATGCCTGGTCAGGCCCTTCAGTATATTCTCCTAGCACAAAAGGTGGCGGAATGTAATAAAAATTAATCATTAAAGTAATCGAGAAATAAAAAGTCAAAGGAAACTCAGATCCAGCTGAGCTGATCTCTGTCACTCACTAATCAGGTGAGTGCAGTACTGGCTAAATAATTCCCATCTCCACGCAAACATTAAAAGCTGTTCTGATCTGCACCTTTTATGTGTGTCATACTGGAAGCTACTTCCAGCTAATCTTGCATCCTAGGAAAGTTATGATCACCATCTCAGCCTCATAATGGCCAAACAAGCAGCTACTTGCCTTACCCACAAGAAAGAGTGAGGTTGTCCCGTCCCCCACACACAAGTGATTAGCTTGCTGCTCTAGGCAGTGTGGCAAGAACACCCACATGAGAAGGAGAGCAGGGGTGAAGAGCCTCACCATGACGGAAAAATACTGAACGATACTCACAGGAGTGGGCGAGTACTGGCTGCTAAACCATACATGCAGTGTGATTCAGTAGAAGCAGCACTGAATCTTATGGGATTCATAAGCAAGTAACTGAGCACAGTGACCACATGGAACTTATAGTGATTTTCTTTCTTCCCCATGACAAAAATCAGGGCTGGGGGGGGGGGAGTAGGGCCACACTTACTTGCTTTCCTAGGCTCAGCCACAGGAGAAATAAGGACTCGCTTCACTTTCACCACTTTCCATTCTTGACTCGGGTCGCCGTTTTTGCTAAACCCAGGCTGGAGCAAGTCCAAAGCTGGCCTTGGAGAGTCTCTCGTCGTGGGGCACTCGCCCCCTGATATCAGCCTGCTGCCATCTCCCTTGAACAGTAGCATATCTCCACTGGCTTTCCAAGATTTCTGCAAGAAACTCTTTCTTGCTGACTCTTTTATCTCTTGCTCTTCTGGCTCTGCTGGGCGATTCTTCCCAGCTGGGAGACATCTTTGACTGCTTTCTCTCTCCTTTCCTTGCAGGCCTTCCAAGCAGCCATATCCATCAACCAAGTCAGGCTTGGGCTTCTTAAAACTGTATGGATTTTGCTTTGCTTTGCTAGTCCCAGCGCAGCTGGATTGAGGTTGGAGACAAGGTTGCCGTAAGGTCGCCTCTAGCATTTTGTCCCTTTCTGCACTCTTACTGGGAAGGGTTCAGACAGTGCTTCATTGATTGGGTGTAGCAAGGACTAGCCTTTGATTCCTTCTAAGGGGAAAAAAAGATAAACCTCTACAATTTTGAACACTTGTCCAGGAAAGAAGGTTGAGTAAATAATTGCCAGGATGCTTTAATGCACTAATCTTTGCCCCAGCCTGAACAAGAAGATATTGAATGCAGGAACAGAGAATAGGATACCAAGTGTGGGTGTTGCACGTCTTCTTTTCAAAGAGGAATTGCAGACCCTTTGCTGTGAATTATTCTCTGGGAATCAAGCTGATCTTTCTGATGCTTCTTTATGGCCTTTAGCTGCTCAAGATGATCAAAGTGGAGCATCTTATGGAATTCTCCTTGTCTACTGCAGGTATTCAGAGCAAACAAATCTGAAAAGAAAGAAATGCACAACATTTAATTTTTAAACTTTGTCTCTTGCAGGAAAACATGGATCTCCAGCTTTTCCATAGTCTACTTAGATGTGTGGCTATACTGTTATATTTTAAATAACAAAGGGTGGCTTTGCACTAGTGAAAGCATTTCTGCGTGTGCAAGGCAGGGCCCCTGATTTTCACCAATTGTCCCCTTCTCACTGCAAGACTCCCCACACCAGGCAGGCCTTAAAATACTAGTCCTGGGGGTTGGTAGAGTCTCTAGAACAGTGTAAGGTACCATACACAGGACTGCAGCAGGTTGGGAGGATGCATGAAAGGGTGCCACCATCTTGTACAGCAGAAGTGATGTCCGCCAGTGCAGATGTGGCCAACCTGCGCTCCTCTAGATGTTGTTGCACTAAAAGTCCCATCATCCAAGACTTTAGCCATGCTGGCTGAGGATGACGGGATTTGGAGTCCAACGATATCTGGAGGGTCACAGGTTAACCACCCTTATGAAACTCTTTAAGTTTAAATTTCCCTGGGAAAGACCTTGATGTTGGGAAAGATGGAGGGCAAAAGGAGAAGGGGACGACAGAGGACGAGATGGTAGGACAGTGTTCTCGAAGCTACCAGCATGAGTTTGACTAAACTGCGGGAGGCAGTGGAAGACAGGAGTGCCTGGCGTGCTCTGGTCCATGGGGTCACGAAGAGTCAGACACGACTAAACGACTAAACAACTAAACAACAACAAGTTTAAATTGAAAATATGAATCTACATTGGCTTTAGAACCACAGACTTAAAGGGGACCTGAAAAGTATCTAGCCCGGAGTTGGCCATAGGAGTTTGGGAACCCAGGAAAAGCATTGTAGTGTTTCCATGGCCAGCCATGCCACCATGAATTAGGGGAATCCCACCCTATGTTTTTTCGCTGGTAGTTGGACATGGTACTTTAAAAAACAAATCATTTTTATTTGATTTTACAAAAATGAGTTTATAACAATATCAAATGCATATCCATATACAGAGATTTCTCTGAGTCTCATGACTTCCCCCCATCCCTTCCATGGGTCCTATTGTGAACATTTTCAACTGCAGATTATTTCATAATATATATTTTGTATTCATCCATATTAACCATAATACCTGTTACATTACAAGTGATATTAAAATTCTGCTAATGTTTTCATCTGCTTACAGTGGTCTCCTAAGTAAATTATAAATGTGGACATAGTACTTTTATGCCACACACATACATTTCTGGGTTAGAAGCGAGCTATAGTGTTACAGAAATGCTTCTTTCTTCTCATATGGCCTCGGTCCAGTATATCTGAAGGAGCGTCTCCACCCCCATCATTCTACCCGGACACTGAAGTCCAGCGCCGAGGGCCTTCTGGTGGTTCCCTCACTGCAAGAAGCCAAGTTACAGGGAACCAGGCAGAGGGCCTTCTCAGTAGTGGCACCTGCCCTGTGGAACGCCCTCCCAGCAGATGTCAAAGAGAACAACAACTACCAGACTTTTAGAAGACATCTGAAGGCAGCCCTGTTTAGGGAAGCTTTTAATGTTTGATGCATTAGTGTATTTTAATATTTTGTTGGAAGCCGCCCAGAGTGGCTGGGGAAGCCCAGCCAGATGGGCGGGGCAGAAATATTATTATTATTATTATTATTATTATTATTATTATTATTATTTACTTGAAATATGATGTATTGTGCATAAAAGAGTCAAATTACAAATACTACACTATGAATGGACAGTCAATAATGTTTGGCTCTAAATTTTAGTCTCAAATTTAAGTTAGATTCTATTACATGGAGAATAAAAATGTGATCTACACTTAACACTGTGGTTACATATATCTAAGCATCAGGTGAAAGCATTCCTCTTCTCCCAGGCCTATGTATTTTTGTGTTTTTATATTGTAAACCACCCTGTGATATTTGGATGAAGGGTAGTATAGAAAATTAAACAACAACAGCAACAACAACATCGTCCTGTCAATATCTATACAACTCATTTTAATTTTGTATTATTGTTTTACACATGTATACCTGCTTTACTGACTTTGTGGCTATAATGCAGTGTAAATAATATGTTGTTCTAGTTAAAGCTTCCCCATTCCTTTGTTGTGTTTGGGTGCACATTGCAATCACTTTGTGGTCTTTCATCCACATGCTAGAATTTACGTGGGGTGGATTAGAACAGGCACCATATGGGAAAGGAAGGAAAAGAACTCTATAAAGTGATGGCAGTGAAGTTGCTCTAAGCCAGGTGTTGGGAACCTTTGTCCCTCCAGATATTGCTGAACTACAACTCCCATCAAACTTGGCCAATGGCCAGGGATGATGGGAGTTGTAGTCCAGTAACATCTAGGGGGTCAAAGATTCCCCATACCTATTTTCAGTCAATGAATAAATAGAATTTAAGGCAGAAACAGAACAGACTTTTCTTACTGAGTCATCCCTGTAGTACTGAGATGACTACACCCCTTAACTGTCGTCCAAGAAATGGTTAATTTTGCTTCTTCTCAAAGATATGTGCTTCATTCATTTTTGGCTTTGTGTTGTTGTTTTTTAAAGAAGAAGTGATGATAAAACACCCAAAGGGGCTTCTTTGATGACTCAAGTTCGCTGAAAAATTCCATACATTCTGGGATGGCAGTCTTAATCTCCCTGACCTGGGAGTTCATTCTGCTTCTTCATCAAGAGTCACATCACCAGGCTAATATTCAAAGAGGGCCTAGACAGAAAAGAATCTGTCGGGTACAAGAGAAGAGATGTGGTAGGCACAGGCAGGTGTAAAAACTCTTGCTAGCTGGGGCTCTTGCGGCATATCTCTTCCTTTTCTTCCATCTCTGATTTTCAGTTATAAACAAAGATAGATACAATAAACTCCTGCTATAAACAAAGACAAAACAATGGAACTTTTTAAAAAAAAATCCCACTCTAACTGATCCCAGTTATATTATCTAAAGCCCCCCCTAGGAATACCTAGGATTACCTAGGAAGATGCTAAGAGTCATGGGGGGGGGGTCATGAAATGTGTAAATAAAAGCTGGCATCATTCGATCAAGTTCATCAATTTTGCTGAATTAATTAAACCAAATACAGTGGTACCTCAGGTTAAGTACTTAATTTGTTCCTGAGGTCCGTTCTTAACCTGAAACTGTTCTTAACCTGAAGCACCACTTTAGCTAATGGGGCCTCCTGCTGCCGCTGCACCACTGGAGCACGATTTCTGTTCTCATCCTGAAGCAAAGTTCTTAACTTGAGGTACTATTTCTGGGTTAGCGGAGTCTGTAACCTGAAGCGTATGTAACCTGAAGCGCATGTAACCCAAGGCACCACTATAATTTTAATTGGCTTCTGACTAAACATACCTTTGTAAACTGTTTTGAATTTTATTTTATTCCTTCCAAACATCTGTTCTGAATAATGCTTTTATAGTATAGGGTCAGGAATGCCAGCCTGGCCCCCCGATTCTGGGTGTGCATGGCCCTGGCACTGAAATTTGTGGATGCCCACCCCCTACATGGATAATTTTGTGGGTGTCCGGCCACCCAGGGCCCCAGGGAGCCAGCACCTATGGGTAGGGGTAAAGTAGGGGGAACTGGGGATGAGTTTATAGAACCAAGTGGGTGGAGGCCCAAAAAAAGTTTGGGAACTGCTAGCCTCTGTATTGCCCTCTATGGCACAGCTCTCCTCATTCTACTGTGTCCCACCTGAATAAACCTCACAGAACTTTGTCCGCCAGGTATATATATATATATATATATCTGCTTGTGACTTAAAGCCTGCAGCATCTGTTGGCTTGAGGAGTGGCAGGCATCAGTTTCAAGCAGTAGGCTGGAAGTCCCCCATAAAAAAACCGCCCTCCTGCCATGTTCCTCAGATAGGAATGGCTCTGTTTCAAGAGGCTTGCTGAAGAGAATCTACTGATGAGTGAGTAACAAACACACACACACACACACACACACACACACACAGTTTGAAATGGAGCAGGCAGATGAGAGTGCTTACTCACAAGTAATTTGTCTGCTGTTCTTTTGCAAGTGTGAGCTGGACACCCACTGAAGAAGAAGAGGAAGAGGAAGAGGCGGCAGTGTTGGGAGAGCTTATCTGTCTTTCTCTAACAAGGAACCTCCCAGTGTAAAACCAATTTAAAGGGCCAGTTTCCTCCCCATTAACCTGCCTGATTCATGCCTTATCAGCTTCAGAGGTCTTGTTCCATGTGTCAACCGCCTCCAGCCCTGCCTGCTGCTGTCTGCTTTGAGGCAGCAAATGACAGGAGAGACCTGATCATGCAACGTATTCCCAAGGGAGATTCCTCTGAGTCTTTATTTTCTTTTAGATACCACTTTCTTTATTTGCTCAGAGCTTTCTGTCCTGTGTTTCTTTAAAACCAACTGCTCAGCTCTGGGTATTTTTACCATGGTGAATTTCTTTGTATTTTGATGTTCTTTGTTTGCCATAGGTAAAGAATAGCAAATGGGTATCTCAGACAAACCAACAACATGTTAAACTGAGCAATTTACAAGGATGGTAAAGAAATTTGATTCAGCTTGCATTTAAAGGAGAACTTTCTCAGTTTGCACTTTCTGTAACAATAGGCAAACTGAAATTTTGCAATTTTACAAAATTCACGCTTTTACAAATTTCTCCAACCAAGTAAGGTGTACAAAAATGCATGTACTAGTGTAAAGTGTGCGTATAAATGCATATATTACTGAAAATAACACAAAAACGCTTTGCAAAAAATTATATATTAGGGGGAAATACACACAATTTGGGAAAATTTTACATACAGCAAAAATGTGTATATTAGGAGAATTTCCACTGAAATACTGGTGTATTTTCAGGAGAGCTTTTTAAAACAAGAACAACCCCCACCCAAACTGATTAACATAAGAAATGAAGTTAAGATTGGAAAAACGAGTAACTGAGAAAAACCAAAATTGACATGTTTGCCCATCCTGACATGCAAACAAACTTCAATGGTTGCTCCACAAGTGGCCCACAAGGCATTGTTCTGTGCACAGCAGACACAAAACAAGGAGCTCTGAAACAAAACTGTCTAGCCGAAGAGGCCTATCCACAAAATAGTTATATCAACAGCAGAATAAGGCTGATTTTATTGGGATGCAAGCTTTCTGCATATGAGTGCAGAGAGGGTAGACTTCTATCAGGGGTAGGGAACTTTTTCTGGTCAGTGAGCCAGATAGTTATCACACCAGCCCCTGGCAGGCCAAATGGGCAGATGGGTGGGTGTGCCCATATGTCAATCACCTGACATCATAGTGACACCAGGTGATGTTGTGCTTTGAAGGCCTGATTGTTGGTACTTCAAAGCACTGTGCTGGCTATCTGAAAGCCCTTTGCAAGGCTGATTGCGAAGGGCTTTCAACCCAGCCTGCTTGTTTAAACCCTCAAGGTTTAAGAAAGCCTGAAACTGATATCTCCTCCTCATGCTGTAAGATCATTATGGACTGATTCACACATGCACTGGAGTATAGTACGTCAGAGCTTTGCTCTGTGTCTTCCATCACACAGAACTTTGACCAAAATAAAAGTAGTTATGCCACATCAGCCTTAGGTATATATTGTTCTGTGCTGCATGGCATACAGTGCCATTGGTACAAACACTAGCGTCCTCCAGAAGCACAAATAGAGGGCTTATTCTGGATGTGATGGCTGAAGTCATTATGAATGTCAATGTGTTTTAATAGCAGCTTTAAATAAGTGAATTGGATTAGGGCCCATGGCAAAAGTGGTGAAGGGGAAGGGTTGGATTTCCCCTCTGACTAGACTGCTCTGATCTATATATCTTCACCTGCACATCCCATTTTAGCAAGGGGGAAAGATGTCACAAGTGTTAGTGAGAAGGAAAAAACTAGGTATAAAAGGAGACCTCCTGGACGTCAAGATCCAAGGAAAGAACTCTTTGGTGAGAGAACCCTAGCAGAGATTTAAATTAAATTTAAGTTTCCCTCTTCCCCCAGTATAGAAATATGATCACACATTTGTTCAATTAAAAAACGGTTCACTTACAAACTCTTCAAAGGTCAGGTTCATGTGATTTTCCGTACATCAGTTGGAAATGTTGCACAGGCAGTAAAACTTGGTTTAGTTACAGTCCTGAAAGTTCTTAAATTATAGGTATATGAACTCAAGAGTGCCTTGTTACAGCCATGCTCTTCACACACAGAGCATCCCTGGTAGACTGGAAGGGAACAAAGCTTGTCTCTAGTCCCTCCCAAAACGAGCTAAGCCTGGCAGGACAGCTTACTCTATGGTCTTAGCCTCTTCTTGCATTCCTTAGATGTAGGCATGTTGGTTATATGAGACTGGTAATCCCACAAGAGTGAATGCATTAATTTTGTGCATTGTGTCATATTTACTTAGGCCCTGGTAGGCACCTGGAAAGTCCTGGTAGGTATTAGGTAGGCATCTAAAGGCTATGTTTAGATATCTAAATGTGGCTTACAATCTCAATGGGTGTGAACATGCAGCAATCTCTATTGGATATCCTAGAACCAGATTTGGAAGTCTGCATGTGTACTAAGGCTGGGAGATATCAACTTTTCAAGATCACAATGTATCACCAACCAAACATCGCAGTTGAAAAAAACAAGATGCATTGACCTCTCCCCACGGGGTTGGGCTGGGACAATGCAGCTTGTTTGCACCACTCAGCTGGGGGAAGGAAACACACACACACACCCCAGCTGAGACAGCCTCTGTGCTCTCGCCACTGCGGGGAGTGGAGCATCGGGGTCCTATAACTACAGGTACTCACTGCGGGGAGTGGCAACCACACTCCCTCAGCTGAGCAGTTTCACATAGCCCCCACCTATATGAGGGCAGAGTGGGATGGCAGTTTCACTCAGTGATATATCACTGGTGAAACCACGACCCCTCCTGAGTCCCTCTGCTAGCAGCGCCCACTGGAGGAAGAAACTCTTGAGTGAAGCCGACTTCACAGTTTGCTCCTCATATTGGACCTGGGCAATATATCAATATATCTCCGAGACCTAATGTGTACATTTTGCACTCTGCACTTTCTAGTCTCCTGGACTCAGAAGTATAGAACGTACCCTGTAAGATTCTGTATGCTTCCAATATCATGCAGCATGACCTCTGAAACCAGGAACTGCCAGCTTTTTGATAATTCAACAGTAATGCAGTAATTTCCTTTCAGAGAACAGTAGAAAAAAACCCTGTATCAAGCTCTCCCCATGATATAGGTTATTGCATACTCATTTTGCATTTTATTTGATGAAAGGGATGAATACGCCCCCTTCCAAAAGGAATACTAAAGTTAACTTTCCACCTCCTACACAAATATGTTTTGGCAGGCACGGCTCTCTTCAGCACTGTCAAACTGAGGAGAAAAAGGGCTGTGAAAAAGCTTCTTATTCAGCTATCCCCATCTGGTGGGGAAGGTGAGTGCTTCAGCAGCCCAATTCAACCATAAATATTGCAACCCCCAAATGGGCAGGATAATCCCATAATATGCCTTAGGCAAACTCAGTGTTTCGGCAACCGAGTATTATTCATGCTGCGCAAGCTCATGCAGCGTTTGGTTTCAAAAGCAAGTTTCTATTATTGGCCGCAAAGGTAGGTAAAAGCGTGTGAGCAATGTCTGAGGAAATATCGGAAGCTCTGGGAGGAAGGATGTTTGTGAAGGGGTGGAGTAGTCGAGGGTGAGGTTTCACTGCTCTGTGTAGCTTCTTGTCCTTCCTCAAGACTGCCATCACCATCATACACATAGGGTGCAAATATATCAAAGCTAGTATATTTGTGTGATGTGTGTACAATGTTCAGCCTTTCTTGGCACAGACTCTGGAGTGTGTGTGTGTGTGTGTGTGTGTGTGTGTGTGTACAAACATACCCACAAAGAATCTGGATCATCTTAATACAGAGTTCTGATATTTTTAGTGCAGGCTGCTGTACCAAGCCCTGCTTTAAGGTTAATGAAAATGACCACACAATATGATAATCCTTAACATTTGTTCCCTACTCAATAGAGCTGTAAATAAACATTACATAATCAGTGCTAGCAGCAGCTCAGTAAGGGACCTCTAGCAACAGGAATGGTATGTTGCCTCTGTTTTTAAGTTTCTGTGGTCCCTTTTACAGCAGAGATCCCAAATAGTGGGTGTATGTGCCTTCTTCCGATCCCACTTACTGTGGATATTACTATCATAGTCCATCTATGGTCTGGATATTTGCTGAAACTGTAATTTCTAACTGTGTTAACCATGTAGTTCACCAGTTTTCATTGTGACGACAGTGAAAGTGATTCCCTCTCTCAACCAGAACCTCTTTGTTGGAAATTGCAATCCCAACCCTCGGGTCACTCTCAGCTGGTTGGCCAAGACCTGTCAATGAGTCATGGGAGTCTTGCAGATTCCCAGAAACAGTTGAGGCATCAAGGATCACAAGGTCAAGGAGTGGTCTGACCAACAACAGCACCAGTTTGGCCCCTAACAAATCTGAAATGTTCATGGTGGGTCCTAGAAGCCTATCCTGTGAGACTGTGGGTACCAACAGGATCTTTCTCAGGGGAAACTTCTGGAATATGAGATGGGAGTCAGCTGAATGCTCCAGGGACCACTTCTGACATCTTGCATTGGAGATGTCATTGGAAATACTTTACCATGCCATGAAAAAAAAGCTCAGAGATGTGCATAAAGTGACCAGGTAGCTGAAATGGATCCCTTTTTGAACTTCAAATCAAAAATACATATAAGAGGCTGCATGAAATGGAATAAGGCAGCCTTGGGGGAAAAGAAGTTCTTGGGACCCAACCAGACCAGAAAACAGAGATCCATGAATGGGTTTTCTAAATTTTGGCAAATGGTAGCTGTACAGGGATGGGTGGGACTCATAATAGGACTGAAGTGCTGGTGGCAGGGATTAACCCTTTTTCCAAGTGAAAATGCCCTCTCCAGTTGCTCTTAGTCCCATTAGGAAAAGAAAAACATGTATTAATAAGCAATACATTTAAGTTTGGTGAGCAGGCAAGATTTTCATCAGGGAACTGGTACAGGAGAGGGATGAAAAAAACAGTCTTCCCATTTCTCCATGTTATTTGTGAATGACAAAACTGAGGGAATCATTTCATCAAATGTTCTCCTCAGAACATTAGACTTTCGCATCAATTGGGGACGGGTGGCAAAATAAAATATAGCAGAGGGCGTTTGACAGCCTCATAGAGTGCTAGAAGTCACTTCAGAAGAGCAGCTGGTCAATTCAGAGGTCAGGAGAGTGAAATGCTACCTAAGCCTAGTGATGCAATCGTTGATACCCAAGATGCCATTCCAGGTATAGCTCTGGATAAGATCTGATGCATAGCCAGAGCTGACAGGGCAGCCCTACGTATTTTGCTTGCCATCTGTTGCAGTCTAATATTGCTCAGTCAGTGAACTGGCATAAAAGGTCCCTCTGAGCTTCTTTGCAATATCTCTCTTGCACTCTTTTCTTATGGGGAGAACTTCCAACAACATTGTACTGGGGAACAAATAATGGATGGAGCCACTAGAAGAGGGATGAGGAACTTGTGGCCCTGCAGATGTTGTTGGACTTTAACTCCCCCTATCAATCCCATTCTGCGAGCCAAAATCCCTATACTAAAATATAAACATGCTGGTTACTAATACAGTAGGACTGAACCAAAATTTATATATATATAAAATATTCTGACAAATTTTTGAAAAAAAATGAAGTACAGTATTCTTGAGTTGTTGAAGAATTTAGTCTCTCCTATGGAGACTTTTCTGTGAAATTGCCTCCCCAGTTTCCATATTCATCAATTTTGGGTGCAGCTGTGGATCTAGTTTTTGTACCAATCAATATTCCTTTAATGTTCTTAAAGGAAGCAAGGGGCTAAACTCTTCTTTTCAGTCCTCCTGTCTTAACCTATTTCTTCGTTCATCCACCAGTACGAATTTGCAATAGCATTTCATTCGACACTGAGCAAGCCAAAATTTATCCGAAAACAATATTCTGAAGAAAAGCTGTCCAATAATTCATCTACCCACCCTCCACAAATATGAGGCAAAATCTTGCTGTGCTTCCTGGACCTCCAACAGGGATGTTCTACATTGTGCAGAACTGTGTTGATGCTTGTTTTTTGTTTGTTTGTTTTAAAAAACATTCCAGCCATTTACTTATTACCTTTTATAAAAGGATACCATATTCCAGATGCCTGTCCAAAATCTAGCCTTTTTTAAAATAAAAATTCTGTTTGTGATTTGTTTACTGCTCCTGCTTTCCTTTGCTTCTGTGTGGTTCTTGCCAAGCAGCAGAGGAGTTGAGGCTTTCCGGGTGGAGACAGTGTGGGATGGGGCAAAGGGTGCCCCATAAAAGAAAACTAATGGGATGGAGATGATGTCTGGCTTGTGTTGCATTAGCCCCAAGATGCACTGGATTTCATTAAGCCTGTATGCTTATCCAGTAATGTGATCTGAGGAAGCACTCAGTGTTGCTTTTAAAACTTGGACAAAGAAAGAGTAGAAGAGAGGAGATGGTTTTAAAACAAAACCTCAGTTTTCTGTGCCTTTTACAGTCTCTTACTGCCTTGCTCCAGGTGCTTTTGTAGTGAACTAGAGACTCCTGCCCTCTCGCACAGCCTGCGTTGCTGCCTTTCTCCTCCCCTCCCACTCCTTTTTGACCATCCTTGACCTTCTTGTACCTTCCCATAAAAAACCGCTGGATGTATTTGAAAGTCTGGAACATCAAGACAAACTCTAGGTGGAGGAGGGAATGAGACATCAAGACCTTTCCCCACTCCCACTCAGGCTTCACCCACCCACATCCATTCATCACGCACAGACTCCCAGAGTGGAGAAGCTGGCCTGAGCCCAGTTCTTCCTTGGCCTGTTCTCAACAGCAACAGCTTCAGAAATGAATAGGCTAGCAAGTAAGTGTGGGTGGAGAGTTCCCATGCATCACTGAGACTATGACAATTTTGTTGGGAGGGGGTGAGGAAGAGATGGGGAGCAGGGACTATTTATCCAAACCCAACTCTTCCCAAACTAAACAGGAGAAGGAAGTGAGGAATGCTGCCCCGTCCCAAACCAGAAGTTGTCAGGGAGTGACCCAAGCATCAGCAACAAGGACCACCATGGAACTGATGGAGTGATAGCTCTCCTCCTGCTTTCTGTATCAAGTCCCTGGATCTTTGATGGATGGAACTTTGAAAACCTTATGTGAGGAACTCAATCCATCTGCTTCTCTGATGGAACAATCTCCCCTCTCCTCCCCCGCCATGTGCTCTTTTGGAGGTTCTCCAGACATCCCCCCAAAGCCAATTTGGGGAGGCATGGGAGGAGGAAAAGCCCCATTGTATAAGTCTTTGTATGGGCTTCTGCAAGCAGGACCAACTTGCTAAATCTGGCCCATTGCTCTCATCCCCATAACCCTGGATCTGCCTTTGGAAGGGGAAGGAGGGACATTGCTCTATTGGTGCTTAGTACACTTGATGTAAACGCCCACTAAATGATGCTCTTTACATTCTTCATTGAAATAGGTGGCCATATGGGAGGCAATACATAGGTGCATTCAGAGCTGGGAGGCCTAGTTGCACAAACAAACCAAGTTGCCCCTCAAACCAAGCCTCAGTCCAGCAACAGTGGGCCCCTGAAGCCTGGGACCCTCAGACCAAAGACTCTGACATAGAGGTTGCAGCCTCTGAGCTAAATACCACTAAGGGACCCCCAAAGTCTCACACTCCACAAAGTCCAGTCACCAGTGTGGACAATGTTCCTAGTGAGAGATAGAAGAACGGCAATGGAAAGCTAGATTTAAGGTAAGATAGGAACCCCTTTATGGATCTCCAATCCTCAGTAAGGGGGTGGGATGAAGGTTGGAAAGAGAGTCCTGCTGACCAAATTATTGTCTAAAATGTACAACTTCTTACTAGAATGGTACACAAAAAATGAACAGACAAAGGAGGTGATGATGAAATGGGCAATGGATTTTGGGTATAACATCGAGTATGATGCCTGGGTAAAACTGTGGAGTATAAAATTTACAGCGTGTACCACCTTAAGAGAGAATATAATGAAAATGATGTATCGCTGGTGTTTGACACCTGTTAAACTGGTGAGAATGTACAGGATGAGCAGTAAGACATGTTGGAAATGCAAAGATAAAAATGGAGATTTTTACCACATGTGGTGGACGTGTGAGAAAATGAAACAGTTTTGGGAACAAATTGAAAAAGATATTTAAATATACTTTCCCAAAAAAGCTGGAAGCTTTCTTGCTAGGTTTGATGGGAGAGGAAATAGAAAAAGCAGATCAAAGGTTATTTATGTATGCTACGACTGCTGCCAGAACTTTGTTAGCCCCAAAATGGAAAGTACCAGAATTACCAACAATAGAGGAGTGGCAGACGAAGATGGTTGAATATGCAGAACTAGCAAAACTGACCTGTAGAATCCGAAATCAGGAGGAAACAAAATTCCAAAAAGATTGGAGTAAATTTATGGAGTACATAAATAATAACTGTAGAAATTTGAAGACTAAACCAGGACTGAAATAAATCTTACGATGTAGATAGGATTGAATACAATAAGAAACTGTGGAAAAGTAACTGACATAAGAAAACCTGTTGGAGGGAGGGAAGGAAGTCAATACACAGCAGAGTGTGGGGAAAGAATGTGGGTAAATGATTGTTGAATTTTACTGTATTTTGTTTGTTTGTATTAAATGAAAACCAATAAAAAGCATTTTTTTAAAAAAAGGAAAGAGAGTCCTGCCAATGACTATATAAGGGCATTTCTTTGAGAATGTGCCACACTCAGTGACCTGAACCAGCACTGTGAAAGACCCCTTGCTCCCCAGATTTGCTTGCTTGGTTCTTTCCTGATCTGCCCAACTGCTTGGGGTGCACTCAACATGTCTGCTTGCAGCTGCTCTCTCCTCCTAACCTAGATTTGCCACATCTGCTTCTTCACCTTCCCAGTTGGCTGTGAGATCAGCCTCACCAAGACCAGACAGACTTGGCAAATTGGTGGTGGTGGTATAGACTGTTTGGACTGGATACATATTTTATACATAAAATCAAGCCATTGTATTATCACAAAGTCGCTAGAACAGGATCATAAGCATTAGAATCACCTCTCCTCTTATGGCTAGTCGCCGTCAGCAAGTCTAGAAAATAAAAAGTGTTGCATCATCTCCATACAAATCATCAGCCCAATTCAGAACTGCATGCCAATATTATATGTGCACAGAGGTAGAGACCCCTCAGTTCATTTCCTTCTTTCTCACAGTACCTGCTATTTTTGCAAGTGTAACAGACAGACTCAAAACAATGAGATCCTGTCTGGCCACAGAATATAAGGAAAAGCCATAGTGCTAGTCATATCCCTTGCAGCACTGGGTGGGAAATTAGTATGATGCAGCCTTTGCGTTGCCACAGGGTAGCATGACTGAGCAACATCTGGGGCGGTGATCCAGATTTCTCATAAAGCACATCAATCTTGAAAGAAAGCTCTCGTCCAGTGCTATTGCATTTCAAAGCAAGCGCCCTGGCTTTAAAGTAATTACACATTGTGTTCCCCGACAAATAGATGTAAGGGTTGTGCCATTGGTGATGACTGATATGAGATATTTATGCCTTCAAAAAGAAAGCTTGGGAAATGCCTGAACATGTCCTTCACCGGGGGGGGGGGGGGGGAGAACAGGAAAATCTGATTCTACTTTGTCAATCCAGAGTCTGGAAATGCTCTAGAAGACGTTCTTGGAATACAACTCCCATCAGTTTCAGCCAGCATGGTCAGGGGTCAGGGATGATGGGAGTTGTAGTCCAGCAACATCCAGAGGACACCAGGTTTGGGAAGGTGGTCTAGTGGATAGGATTGCACACAGGTGTTCACTGTGTGAGTGGAAGAAGGAGGCTGTGGCAGGAGGCTCTGCCCCTGTCATGTGACCACCCTTCTTATGCATTGGTCAGAATATGTGCAGACTACAGAGCAACCAATGTATGGCCAACTCCAGACATTCCTGAATCAACATGGATAATCCCTACCCATGTTGGTCTGGCTGCTGGGTAGGTTTTTGGACTGAATTAGCCTTAGTTGCTTTGGTGGGCAATGTACACCAGGAGCTGGGGGAATGCAACACAAGGGTTCTTCTGGACCTTTCAGCAGTTCTTTATGCTAACCACCATGGCATTTGTCTGGTTTGAGAATTAGGGACAGCACAGTTTGATGGTTCTGCTCCTATCTGGAAGGCAGGTGCTGGTGGACTTGTCTTTTCGTTTCATTTTGTTTTGTTTTTGCTTTATTGGTTCTTCACAATTCTGTTTCAAAGTGCTTCAAAGTTTATTCCCACACCACCACATATTGTTTAATATCCATATGAAATTGCTGGATACAGGGATTTGGGCTCAAGTGTCACTAGAACTCTATTTCGGCTTTTCATCTAATCCAGATGTAGCAGTGGATGTCCTGGACAGATGCCTGGAGTTATAATGGACTGGATTGGGGTTAGCAAAATGAAAGTCAATCCAGAGAAGCTGGAGGTACTGTTTGTTCTACGATCAGTAGATCCACACCATACCTTTAAGGTACATCCAATGTACATTTAAAGCACATGACTTCCCTCCAAGAATTCCAGGAACTGTCGTTTGCCTCTCACAGAGCTAGACTTCCCAAAACACTTCCCAGAATTCTTTGTGCTTTAAATGTATGTTGGATGCTCTTTAAATATGTAGATCTGCCCCATGGAGATTCTTTGTGCTACAAAGCTCCACATGGCCTAGAACCAGAGTTTCTGGAAAACTACCTTCTCCCACATGAACAAATCTATCATTCAAGACCCTGCTCTGGGTGTCTTCAGAGGTGGTGATGACACCTGAACTGTACAACATCCTCCCCAACATATTCAGCATTCAGTCTTTTATCCTTTGGGCACCAAGTGAAAACGGTTCCATTTTGTTCAGCCTTTTGCAGAGTAATATGATGTACTGTACTTTATTGCTGTGACTAATGATAACTCAGCGTGTGCTTTGAGTCATTTTAAAATAGACCTTTTAATTATTTAATTGTATGTTGAACTGTAAACTGCCTTGAAGAATGTGTGATGGAAAGCTGGGATATAAATGTTTAAAATACGCTTTAAAAAAAACACAAAAACAACCTGCTTAGATAAAAATTAGCAGGAATAGGGGAAATAAAACCTCATTCCAACCTCTGTGCACCATGGTCTACATGTGTAGTCACCGCACACGTGTTCTAGCCAATGCATGGGGGGTGGGCCCATAGAGAGGGCTAAGTCATATTCATACCATACATCTAAAGCAGTGTAATACCGCTTTAAATAATCATGGCTTCCCCTAAAGAATCCTGGGAGTTGCAACTTGTTAAGGTTCTGAGAGTTTTTAAAGGTAAAGGGGCCCCTGACCATTAGGTCCAGTCGTGGCCGACTCTGGGGTTGCGGTGCTCATCTCGCTTTATTGGCTGAGGGAGCCGGCATACAACTCATGTGGCCAGCATGACTAAGCCGCTTCTGGCGAACCAGAGCAGCGCACGGAAACGCCGTTTACCTTCCCGCCGGAGCGCTACCTATTTATCTACTTGCACTTTGACATGCTTTCGAACTGCTAGGTGGACAGGCGCTGGGACCGAGCAACAGGAGCTCACCCTGTCGCGGGGATTCGAACCGCCAACCTTCTGATCAGCAAGTCCTAGGTTCTGTGGTTTAACCCACAGCGCCACCCACGTCCCTCTGAGAATTGTTAGGAGACTCCTATTCCCCCTTCCCAGTGAAAAGGGCTTGATTGTTAAGCCACTCTCAGAATCGTAGCTCTGACTGTTTCAAGTGGTATCATAGTGCTTTAAATGTATGGTGCAAAAATGTGGCCAGAGTCACATTTCCTCCTACGGGTGAACAGATGTGCAGGCTTGCGTCTCACTCTCTCTTTTCCTGTGTATCTCTGTGCAGCTGATAACATTCAATGAATTCAAATGTTTGGATCCATTTCCCCACAAACACTCGATGTGAATTGGAAATGCACACGGCAAGGGCACATGCAAAGCAGCACAAATAGCTTCTGTCATGATTTACATGCCTACACTTTGTGTTTTACTTCCTTTTCTTCCTTTCCACTACCCATCCTCAACTTCTTCAGAGCCACAGAGCAGCACAGGCTTCTGTATATAGGCATAATTGCTCTGTCACTAACTAAGCAACCTGGAGAGACTCAGGCCAGGACAAGGAGAAGGGCCACTTCTTAGAAATGCAGGAATAGTAAGGGGGTCTACGGTTTGAGAGCAGAGCTTGTCTTGTGGCCAAAAGACAACAGGGGTCCAGCACAGACTCTTAAGGGCATAGCTGCAATGTGTTACCTGAGTGGCTCCATTAGGAAACTGCCTGCTGCATTCAACACAAACTTCTGAAATTCATCCAGGGCATCCCCATGTAGCACTCACTACCATTGTCCAGCTAGCTGATGGCACTGGGAGCCACTATAGTGGGATGAATTTGGGCTGGAGACACTTGCTTTCAAATACAGTGGTACCTCGGGTTACATACGCTTCAGGTTACATACGCTTCAGGTTACAGACTCTGCTAACCCAGAAATAGTACCTCGGGTTAAGAACTTTGCTTCAGGATGAGAACAGAAATCGTGCTCCGGCGGCGCGGCAGCAGCAGGAGGCCCTATTAGCTAAAGTGGTGCTTCAGGTTAAGAACAGTTTCAGGTTAAGAACGGACCTCCGGAACGAATTAAGTACTTAACCCGAGGTACCACTGTAGTTGGTAACATCTTTGCTTACTTCCCTGGGCAACCTTGGGCAAATCGCTCTCTCTTGGCCTAACAAACCTCTGAAGGTTGTTGGAAGGATTGAACAGCCATTGTAGTGGAAAGAGTGCTAGACCTATGTCAGGGGGGTGCGGGTTCAAATTCTTGTTCCAAGATGATGACCCTATACATGACATGCATAGGGTCAAGGCGACCTTGAGCCAGTTAACCTTTGTCAGCCTAACCTAAATTGCAGGGTTGAGGGAACCTACTTTAGAAGTAAGAATGAAGAGGGGAGGGTTTCATCTACACCACCTTGAGTCCCACAGAGAAGGGGTAGGATAAAAATCTGCTTTGAACAGAAAGTGATAGTCCTATGTAGGCTGCCCCCTGCTCTCCTTTGAGGAAAATGGGGCAGACCTTCCAGTGTCCCTATTTTCCAGGGACGTCCCTGATTTAGAGAATCCCAGTTTCTGATTTGATTCCAGAATATCCCACTTTTCCTTAGGATGTCCCTATTTTCATTGGAGAAATGTTGGAGGCTATGGAGTTCTCCAACCCCTGAGCTGTTTGATGGCAATCCTGTATAGGGAATGTTTTTCTATGTTTAGTGTTTTATTATGTTTCTATATAAGTTGAAAGTTGCCCAGAATGACTAGGGCAACCCAGTAAGATGGAATGAGACGTCCCTATTTTCATAGGAGAAATGTTGGAGGGTATGGTGGGGTGCAGCTGTGCTAAATAAATAATTGGATTTATATTAAGACAGGGGCAGGATATACAAGTATCAAAATAAATATAATGCATTTATGGAGAGAATTGCTTGGAGTGGGCGGGAGACAGTCATGGCTGGGGAGCTGGAATTACACAGCTGTAAGAGAAAATTAGATTGCGCAAAGAATTTACAGCCTTTGAGGCAAAAGTGGGGAAAGGAGAGAGGAAGTTGAACACAGGCATGCAGAATAAGAGGACTATAAGGTCCCTTTGGCTTCCTTACCATTCTAGTAGTAGAAACCATATAGTCTGAATCTGAGGGTGTCTGTCTCCAAAGCTCACTAGGGATGGGGGGAGAAATTTGGTCCAGTTCACATTTTAATGCAAATCTATCAAACTCCCACTTCACCCTAAAAATGGGCAGACCTAACCACAGCCATCCTTTGAGATCCACACTTGTTGCAATTTTATGATGCAGTCCCCAGACCATAAAATGTGGGCAAAATAAAAAATATATATATGAATGAATTAATTAATATGGAGAAACTGTGCAAATAGAGGAAATTTCTTGCAAAAAATGCATCCTGGTGAGAAAAAGCACTTGCAAAAACATGCATATCAAGAGCAATGCACATTAAAATGCTGGTGAATTTTCATGGTGTATTTATTTTTTTTAAATCACAATCTGATATGGAAATGTGACAACTTGAATTTAAGATTAGAAAAATGAAGAACTGAGAGAAACTTCCATTTAAAGATTCACCCAGTCCTGTCTCCATTCCATTCCAGCCCATGTCGCTCTTAACCCTGTTATTTTAAATATACCACTTTTCATTCAAACTTTGGATTGGTCTACACCTTTGAGAACAAATTGTGATGAATTTGTGGTTGGACTTCCCTTTAGAAACTGTTGTCTTCCTTTAGATCACTGGTTCCCAAACCTTTCCCCCCTGAAAATTGTGGAGGGTCTTGGTGGACTGTTTAATGCTTCTTCTGCTTGTTATAATGCACTATAATAGAGGCTGCATGATTCTAAATTGCATTTTAATTGCTTCTTTGATTTCTTATATTGCATTGTATAATGCCATTGTATTATAATTTGCAGTCCATAGATCCAAGTTGTAATAGAATAGAATACAAGAAACAAAAGAAACAACAAAAATACAATTAAAAATCCAGTTGAGTATTTAATGCAGGCATGTCACAGACAATCTGAATGAAGCTTTCGCACCACTGGTGCTCCAAGGACCACAGTTTGGAAATCCTTGCTTTAGAATCACCAATATCAAATGCATTGTTATGCAGTAATGGCAAGAGAAGGCAGAACCAAGGGACAGCAGAATATTCAGAATGTGCCAATCAGGTGGCATTGTATTTATAATCTTTCTTTTTCCCCACTGTTATTTCCTTCCTGACTTTTTTTGCTTACTCCCTTTACCCTCCTCTCCTCTTCTGTGCAGCTCTTCACCACTAACAGCATCCCCAGCATGTTGACAGGACAGACAAGTCAAAGGACATTCTGTTGATTTAAGGGTGATCAGGAAGGCCTTTCATCACGATGGCAGATGTCAGCACCTTCAGCCATCCAAAAGGCAAAGGGAAGAAAGTCATGCTTTCCAGGCCCACACAGAAATTTGAGGACCTTTACTGCTAAAGTACCCCATGTCTGTATCTGTGTCTGTGTCTGTATGTGTGCGTTTTAAAGAGAAGGAGCTCATCCAGATATCTACTTGTCCTGCTACTTCCCACTGGGAAAACCTGATATTTACCACAAAATCAGAGCCAGGGCTTTTTTTCAGTCGGGACTCATTGGATCTCGGTTCCGGCACCTCTCAGGTGGGCACCATTGCCATTATAAGAGAACAAGGGAGACATTCATGGTGAGTTCCGGCACCTCTTTTTCTAGAAAAACAGCACTGATCGGAGCAAACATCCATTGAGTTTTCCATGGATTGACGTTTGCTCCAATTCAGTGCTAAATAGTGGGTTTTCCCAGGGAAAACGGCAACGCAAATAGAAAACCATGCAGACCCATGCGTAGAAAGCAAGTGTGGACAACCCCAAGTTGAATGTAAAGTTCAGGCTGCAATCCTACGCTCTTACCTGTAAACCCCATTGAATAAAATAAAGATGCATAGAATTCCACTGACTGGATGACTTTCAGAACAACACAAAAATAGTCAATAAGTCATTACAATTTGCAAAGTCTGAGGGCCCAAATGAACATGCTGGCCCCTCAAAGCTTCTTTTTTAATTTAGCATGAGCAAAGGAGATTTTGTGCATAGTTGTGTGAAGCTGAATTCATGCCTGCAGCTCACTAAGGATGAAACACACACACACACTTCCATTCCATCAGGTAACGGAACCCAGCGAATGGTGCTGATTGGTTTCCCCCAAACCACGTGATGCTCCTGTGCTTTATTCCACCACGCTTGCCTAATGAAAGGCTCATTGTTAAATAAGAACAGGAAAGGGATGATATACGTGTCCATTTCTGGAGGTCCATATCGGCCCTTTGGCTCTCAGATACCAAAGGGCAGACAGGTCAGTGTCTTTAAGCAGTAGGGACAGGCTTCCTGATCCTAGGAAAGCACTCATGATCTAAAGGAAGCTGCCTTGCTGAGAGAAATGCACAAATCAAACTGGAGTGGCAAGAAAAAGACTGTGCCTCACACAGATGGCAAAGCCAAGCCTGTTGTGGAGAGGGAATCTCCTCAACTCTTCCATTAATACTGAGGAGAGCATACCAAGTTCTCGGTCTCTTGACCATTTGTGAAATATACCAAACTTCTGATCACTGTTTGGCTTCATCACCCCCCATCCATTTCCAGCCTACAGCCTTGAGTAAAGTCTGCCCTCCGGCCTCCGCTAGGCCCCCTTACCTGCAGCAGTAAAATGATGCTCTCCCCCCCGGCTACCATGCCAGCCAGCAGATCCTGTCTTCTCCATCCACCTCAGCCTGCATCTCAAAGCAACTGGGTTTCTCCTCTCTCTCTCCCTCCCCTCCTAGTTGCCTGAGCAGGAACAGAGGAAGGAAGGGTGAAAGGGGGTGGGGGTGGGAAGGGGGAGGGAGGGAGGGAAGGGGAGCGTGGAGCTGAAACTTTAATAGCACAGAGCCCCTTTTGTTTCACAACATATGGTATATTTCGTACATACTGAAGACATTAGCCACCTATATTTTTTAAGAGCTTACTTCAAAAGTATACATGGAGCTCATGCCCGGCTCTCTGAAAACACACTCTGGGAAGGGTTGGGAGCTCCTCAAAATCCAAACAGGGAAAAAAGAAAGAAAAAGAGAAAGAGGAAAACAGTCCACACTGAGATGCTTTGAAAGCCAACACAGTTTTTCCCCCCTTTCTTTTTTTAATTCCAGGGATACATGTGCGCAGCTTTATATACAAGCCTTTGTGGACGATCTGTGTTAACCAAGTTTATTTATTGCTCATCTGGCTGAGGTCTCAGTCCAAGGCACATTTACACAAAAGGCAGGCGTGTTCTCTGTAGATTCTGGGGCATGGCTTGGTGCTGAAAGAGGACAGTCGTGTGTTCTCCCCCGCCCCCCTGCACTACTCGACACTTCATTAGCCCCACTGGAATTGACCCCACTCCAAACATTTGCACATCACTACCAAATCCTAATGAATGGGTAGCGGGGGCAAGGGGAGAGGTGTCCAATGAATTTTGGAGCACATAAGCTCTAACCCGCATGGGACATGATGCAGTGGCAAAGATAAGAGACTCCACACATCTGGCAGTGGTTTCGAAATGCATAAATATTTATCTTGAGTCCCAAACCCTTACAAAGCCAAAGAAACCATTTGAAAGAGCCTAGTATAGAGTCACAAATGGTAATTTTTCACACAGCTCTCATAAAACAAAAAGCCAAGATAGAAAAGCACTTCAAGTAACAATGTTGTAAACGACTGAGACTAGGTGATTCTGAAATACAACATAAATGTGATTTATTTTTGGGTCTACAATAACGTTGCCAGCCTTTAAGATTCTGGTACCTGGGTGAGACCTCAGGGATGAAGTCTAGGATCAAGGGACAGAATTTTGTGGTCAGACAGAGTCCAATGATAAAAGGATGTGAAAATACAATTTCTCTAAGTTTTTAAGCTGTTCCATGTGTTCACAAATCCCCTCCTAGCAAGGGATACATTTGCGCGTGATATCAGGCCAACCATTTATCCATTGAGGCTGTCAGTTTCTAATTCAAATGACAATCAGTGGCTTCGTGGCAGACAACTCAGAACCCATACAAAGCAGATTTTTCATGGAACTGAGCCAAGCTGCAGATTAGTGAATTCATGGCAGGGAACACAAAACTCACGCAAAGCAGATCTCACACACAAAAAGTGAGGGGGGGTGTCATATGAATCTTTGGCAGAGAAGTTGGGCCCCTGCTAGAGCCTGCAACAGAGTTGGCTATTTCCATTACAGTTGCAAACTTCTTTTTTGGCCTCTAGTTTGTGGCTATGTTGCCTCACATTTTTTTTAATGCTAGCGTGAACCAGTAGGGTCTGCATGGAATTTGAATTCTGGAAAGTTGTGCCATCGCAAGCCTTCCAGACTTTATCCTTGGATGAGCTTTGGAGATAAATGCTATGCTCATGAAACGGCTGCCACCTGATCCATATTCAAACATTTGTGTTAGGTCCACATTTTCTGATTTAAGTCTTTGGATGAACCTTTTCTATGCTTCTTATGAAAAATTAAGGGGCTTCTCAACTTGTAACTTCCTCTCAGTTTGTTTCTGTCACCCAAACACATCTCAAGGACAAATGCCACAAAACCGGTCTCCTTTTGCTAGGCACCATGCAGTCTCATTCCTGGGCATTCCACCAGCCTGCTTCTATCCAGTGTGACCAATAGGCTTTCTCTCCTTCTATTGTCTTAGAAGATATGGCAGGGGAATAGACTGAAATGAAAAAGTTATTCTAATGCACACATGAATTGGGGTAAAGGAGTGAGTGTTCCACAGCTAGGGACTGCGGCTAATTATGAGGCCCCATAAATCTGTCACTACAACTGCTGTCCACATGCTGTGCATGGGGTGAGGGCACATGGCAAATTGGTGCTTTGTCCAATGTTTATCCAGTTGCATACTCTGATTTGCAATTGTAAAAGCTGCCAGTAAAAAGGCTTTATGGTTCTTCAGCGCTCATAAAGTTGTAGTGCCATAGCAAGGAGGGGAGGGGGCCCTGATTACTATGAGGCAGCAAAGCAAATTTATTACAGATTTGGGTAAGTTAATATTACAGTACAGCACTGCTAGCACTAAGCCTTGGATCACCGAGCAACCCCCACAAAAGAGACAAAAGAAACTTTATGGTGGGTGACGTGGAAAAGGCTGTTATTTGCTCTTCTCCCCTCACATAGACTTTCATATTTTGCCTCCCAGGCTATTGCAAGGAGGCCATTGATTGGATATTTTCGACCTGCAGCCTATAGCTGAGATAAAACAAACAAGAACTTCTAGGGAGTTAGTCCTGTGCAAACAATCTGGCCACCATTAGCAGTCATCCTCTGAAACAGCATCTGCCCATAATAAAGAAAACGTTTTTGAAAAATAAACGAAATTAAGCTCTTCTAATCAGCCCCTTTTGGCTGTGGTTCTTTATCTTCCATTTGCAACTGCAGTCACATTCAAACCATACATTTAAAGTGCATGGCTCCCCTCAAAGAATACTGGGAGTGTAGGTTTGTTAAGGGTGATTGGAATTGTAGCATGGTGAGGGATAAGTTACAGTTCCCAGGATTCTTTGGGGGAAGCCATGTGCAAGCCAAATGTATGACATGGATGTGACAGGTGAAACAGGCCCATGAGACCACAAGTATACCCACCAATATAGCACAGTGCAGAAAGGCTACCTTTGTTGGAGAGAGAGGTTTGGAAGGAGAGATTCTTACTTTCTCATAGCAAAGTTAAGCACATTAATACTTGGCTAGATTTACATCTGTCCTCATCCATCGTTAAACAAATGTTCCTCGTAAAAAATACTTAGGCTAGAATAAATCACAGGCACTTAGCTTGCAAATAAGTGAATATTTTACTCACAGAGTTTCCAGAAAATAACAGCAAGCAAGTCTCCATTTGGTCCCAGTAAAACAGAGATGAAAAAAGGGTTCCAAGCAACTTAAAAGTAATTGGTTTTCTTACAAAAAGGATCGTGCAATCTTTGGGTTACCAAAGATACAGACTTTAAAATCTCTCTTTTGGAGAGATTCAGTTCTCTTTTGGAGAGATTCAGTTCACTTGGTTTTTCTTGTAGCTGTGAGCCATTGGCTGCATGGCTCCTTGCTTGTTCAAGGAAGCACAAAAAGAAAAGACTGAAAAGAAGGAAAGCAGAGGCTGCAGACAGCCTGCTAAGCCACACTCACTTGCAACCTGAGCTCTGGGATCAGGTTAACTCCTTCATGCATACAAGTGTAAGTCAGTAACTATATTACTACAATCTTCACTCCCAGAACCAAAGAAGGGTCCTGATGGGTCATACTGTACTATCTAGTCCATCATTTTGTTCCCATAGTGGCCTACTGGATGTCTATGGGTTGCCAAGAAACCCATAAAAATGAGACATCCAACCGCCCTGTGTTTCTTCTCTTTTACTATATTTCTTTGCCACTGTTTAAATACATGATCAGGTCAACTCACTGGGCCATATTCCACTAAATCATTGCACTAACAGAAGCCAATGCAAAGATTACTGCTAGCACAAGACTTCCTCCCTCGCCCCTTATGCATGCTATCCATGCCATCTCCAAATCTGCTCTGGATCGTTGGTGGAACCCCCAGAATAAATTAAAGGAGTGCATGGGGAGAGGAGCTGGAGATTATTCCACTGCACAAGGAGAAATCCTTGCACTGATGGAACAATCTGCTCAACAAAAAATTGAATCCCTACCAGTCCTAGTGGGCACAGCTACTACTGAGTTTGCTCATCATTAGACATGGGTGGAAATTATTGCGTGAAGCAGAAAAGAGTTTATTGGACTCTACAGATATGGCTGTTGACTACTTTCAGACCAAAGAGAAAGTAAATTCACCACAGATTTTGAAAGAGCAATTGCCAAGGCTAAATGAAGAAATAAGAAGCTACAAGCACATTTGAAATATGGCCCTATGAACCTTGTTAGTCATGGAGGCTACTTGATGTTTAAAGTAGATGATGTCTGAAAATGTCATTATTACCCATCACTGACGCTCCTTTTGTCTCTCCATGTCTGAATCTTCTGATGAATTTTAATAACATTCCAGCTGATGCAAATACAACTCTTCAAATTTTCTCCAAATGTTTTGAGTGCTCATGATCTGTGCTCATGCCCTTGGCTTCTGGTTTCATTATGGTTTGCAAACAAATGTAAGAGCTGGGTGGTCCCCTACTCAAGTCTTATTCATACATGTTGCGCTGTGATCATGTAATTTTGGGAAGATTGGTTTCCTTTGATTATGAGAGCCTTGATCTTTAATCGTAAACATCGCTGCAGGCCTGAAATGTAGCAGATTGACAAGGTGGGAGCAGGGAGCTCCTAGCATTGCAATTGAATGTATTGCAAGATGGAACCAAAAAAAAGTGCCATGGAACTGTTTTCAAAAAGCAGCTGGAATGTAAAGCGGAAGCATTCTGAGAGTTGACAAAAGTACTCTGTTAAAAGGGATGACATTTGTCAGATACAGCATTGTCCCATGTATTGCTTCCAGAGCATGCAATCTTTCTAAATCAGGGTGGGGAACCTGTGGACCTCCAGATGTTCCTGGACTTCAACTCCCATCAGCCCCTGTCAGCACAGCCAATGGTCAGGGAGTAATGGGAGCTGTAGTTCAACAACATCTGGAGGGCCATAAGCTTTCCCAGCTCTGTTCAAAAGCAAAGCAGGTCTGCGTCTGGTTAACATTTTTCACGGAAACCATGTACATATATAACTTGGCAAATGCCACAAACCACATAATAGTTAATGAGCAACATGCATCACTTCTCACTGATACAGATGTAGCCTGCCATGGCAACTGGTTCTTGTGGTTCTGGAAGTGTGAACCATGCCATACTAATGAAGGAACAAGCAGCTGTTAGCAGATCCTGCCTAATCCCTCTTTCTCCTGTTCTTTGTTGGGGCAGGAAGATGAAGTGGTACTCTACCCTATCCATCCAGATCAGGGCAACATAAAGAGCCCATGGTGAAACTCATTGATCACATGGTTTGTTGATGGAAAGTGCTAAGGGGTAGCTTCCTTTCACCATAGAACACTGGTGAGGAAGACTGAGCTTCTTGCCTCTGTAGATGTTCCAAAAGGGTTTGGATTAATGGTGGTGCTGTGTACAGGGATGCATGCGTCATTTTTAATCTTAAGGAATCAAGAGGAGTCCACAATAAGATAGTAGCAGGAAGAAACTTTTCCCAGGCTAAAAGATGAAAAATATGTTTAGATCCCAGCAAAGTCTGGAATTCAAAAGTAATTTTGCATAGTTTACATTTCAGGAGATTTCATTCCTCCTCATCTTGCCTGGAGATCTGTCTCTCCAGTGTCTGCTTTCCAAGCAAGGTTTTTCAAGAGTCAGGAATTGTGCAAGAGACAGTAATAATATTTTTTGGTCTTTCAAATGTGCATTTCCTGCCTGTAGAAACATTCAAAACGGCAGAAATACAGTAATGGAACTGTACAAATCAAAGATAGTGGATTAGCTCAAAGTGTCTTCAGAACTACTTTTGAAAGTTAATGGCAGATAATCTACATCTAGAAATGTACAGGTGGTGCAATAGTCTTTCTAGATCTTTCAGAAGCTTCAGAAGCTTTCAACATTGTTGATCATTACAACTTAAGAAGTGTGGCTGGGGTGTGGGTTCTGTCTTAGGTTATTTTGGACCTTCCATAATCTGAGGGTCCCCACGATGCTGCTGTGTATTCAACAGCTTGTGAATATGCCTGCAAATTACTGCAGGCTCAATCCCATTTAATATTCATGTCTGTTTTCCCCAAACTAGTGCCCTCCAGATGTTTTTGAATCTAATTCCCATCAGACCTAGCCCACATAACACATTGGCCATGCTTTCTGGAGTTGATGGGAGTTGAACAATTGGAAATGATAATCTCTTAATGACTGCGGTTATTAGCATTTTTTTAGCTAGCATCCAATTCTGTTTTTCTTTTCCTTCAAACTCAGGAGCAGCTGATTGGGTTCTAGATTATGTCATATGGTAATTAGAGAGAAGATAGATCAAACACACTGAATTTGTATCTGGGCAATATGGATGTGATTATCATTGTGGATAACATGAGACCTCAGATAATGTGAAATCTGAACTGGATTTCAATTTCTCTTAACTGGATTCCCCACCCCTTTTTTTGAAGAAGAAGATGAAATAAAATGAAATAGACAACTCGCAGATCCAGTTATAGCTGAATAACTAGCCATTCCTTCTTCAAAGACCTAGTATCTATCATGCATATTTATGGAATCCATTAGATTGGCTATTGCAATGCATCCTTCTTGAGGCTACCCTTGAAAATGTCTTTAAAAATGCAGTTAGTGCACAATGCTGTACACAGAGCCGTCTTTCCCATTGGTGTTAGTGGTTCATTGTGCCAGGGCGCCAGCCTCTCAGGGGCGCCCTAGTGATTGGGATGCTGTGTGGCTTTGCTGGCAGCCTCCCCTTTCCCTGCATGCCCGCCAGCTGCACCCTGCCAACTATATGGCTGTGCAGCAACCTCTATTCCCAAGCCTCTGCAGGAGGAGAGCAATCCCCACAGAGGCTTAGGATGGAAGCTGTGTGCATCTGCTAAAGACGGCCCTGCTCCCAGTCATTGTCCTCTTCCTGTTTCCTGGCGAAAGGTGGTGCACAGCCTTCCTGGGCTGCCTTCTCAGGGCGGTGGGGGGGGGGCAGAGGACATTTTCCACACACCCCTCCCTTGTTTTGGAGTTGCCTGGGGGGGGCACCGGAGGGATCTTTGCACCACGGTGCCAGATATGCTTAAGACGGCCCTGGCTGTAGCATGCCAAATGACAAGAGAAAGGCAAAGATAGCATATAATGTAAACATAATATGTAACATGGCTGCATGTAAGTTCCCAGACCCAATTCAAGATGCAGGTTACCAGTTTCCTACAATGTTATCTATGGCCTTGTCCCAGCATACCTCAAAGAGATCTGCTTCAGATTACATCAGCTGACGAAGTCTGTAAGAACATGGAAGAGCAGGAGTTTTCTCAGCTGAGGCACCTCAGCCAGGGAACTGCCTCTCAAGGGCATTCTTGGTCTGGCTCACCTAACATTACAGGATTTCAGGAAGAGGGCAGGAGCTTTCTTGTTCCAGCAGGATTTTAAAGATAATTGGTGTTTTTTTATTGGCTGTATGTCACATTTTGGGGTTTTTCAAAATCACTGCTCAGAGGTTTTAATAAATGTTATTAGTTTTCTGGGAAATATTTCCAGTCCTTTTATGATCCTGTGATCTGCTTTAAGCATCCTAAAAGGGAGTGGAAAGCAGGGCAGGGCACTAGCGGGGTACTCATTATTGACCAACAGAAATGAGGCCTATCGTTTAACTCACCTGTTAAGCATTCCATTTGTAAGCTTGCTTGTTGCACTGCTTGTCAGTTTGTTGGTAATGCTACAACTGGCCTAGGTACTGAGGTATTAGAATGAAATGTGGTTCACATGTTCAGGACACCGTTCCTTTGAGTAGAAGTATGCCCTAATTAGTGGGACGCAGGTGGCGCTGTGGTCTAAACCACAGAGCCTAGGGCTTGCTGATCAGAAGGTCGGCGGTTCGAATCCCCGCGACAGGGTGAGCTCCCGTTGCTCGGTCCCTGCTCCTGCCAACCTAGCAGTTCGAAAGCATGTCAAAGTGCAAGTAGATAAATAGGTACCACTCTGGCAGGAAGGTAAACAGTGTTTCGGTGCACTGCTCTGGTTCACCAGAAGCAGCTTAGTCATGCTGGCCACATGACCCAGAAAGCTGTTTGCGGCCAAATGCCAGTTCCCTTGGCCTGAAAACGGAGATGAGTGCTGCACCCCATAGTTGATTTCAGCTGGACTTAACCATCCAGGAGTCCTTTACCTGCGATGCACCAATTTTCAAAGAGACCAAGAAATATGTAAAACACATCATAATGTGTATGCCCCTTGGGATTAAAAGTTAGTGCACACATTCAGAACACCACTTTTAATTTCACGTATGAACCTCATCTAACTCATCACACCTGTTTTCAAAGGTGAATAGACTGTAATGCAGCAACATCTAAAGGCCTCTCAAGTGCTATACTTTACTAGTATGAATAAATATAACTAATTATATGCCATCACCACTAATTATATGCAACCACCATCCAGGCTTTTCTTTAAGAAAATAACAAAGGAACTGCTATAACTTCCTTAGGTTGTCTGCTCCAACATCCAGCTTTTCTTTTACTGGAAATCTTAATGTCTGGGTTTGCTCCTTCTATATTATATAATAAAAGTAGCAAAACAGAGGTGAAGGTTCTGCAGATGATTTACATTACAGAGAGGCAAAGATTGGTTAGCAGCTATTAAGATAAACCTCCAAACCATAAGCGCACTTGGCAATGGATGTGATTGTCTAGGAAAGTTGTCAGCAGGATTTCCTTCTTTGGAGCTGCCAAAGGCGACTATTGACAGACATGGGCTTAGCTACAGCAAAGAGTGTCTCACTACACCAGGGTGGAGCAGAGGCATTTCCAAGCCGCTTGTGAATTCTCTTCACCTTATCTCTCCCCCAGCCTCACAGCCCTTGGCTTTGTCTGCATTAGTGGAAGTCTGCAGAGCAGGCAGGAAGAGTCTGGGCAGCCAAAGTTTGTTGTGGGAATTGTGAGAACAGAGGCAGAATGTGAGGAAATGGTGGGGTGTGTGCCTGCTGGCCAGCTGATTGGGGAGATCAGGGGGGCAGGGGAGGGGAGCGGTTTCTGTTCCCCTGGCACTGTTTTGGCTGCTACAGTGTGAACTTGTATAAATGGACTTCTTATCTCGCAGACCATTTCATGTTTGCATTAAAGGAAAATAGTCTGCAGTGGGGGGGGGGGAATCTTGATAAAATATTTTGTTGGCATTGTGAAGAATACTAACTGCTTCTAATCAGCCAGCTGCCTTGTCACATCAGGGCTTGCATATTTCCAGAGTGAGCCACTTCTGTCTGACAGAAATATAGAACAGCGGCACATTATGTGGGGGCTGAACTGTTCAGGACTGGCTTCATAATTGTAGTGGGCCATTTCTCACTCTTTCTCTCTCGTCCACACAGAAGTTCACAAAGGAAGCAAGGCTCGGTGTTCCATCTCTGACAAAGCCAGATTTGTGTCTGTGTGTCTGCGTGTGCAAATCTGTGATTTTTCAAGAACTGGTGTGGTGTAGTAGATAAGGCAATCCAATACACTTTTGTTGGGGAGTAAGTCCCTTTAAATTCAGAAGGTTTTTCTTCTAAGTAGGGATGTGCAAATGTGGCTTCATCTGTCGCTCATTGGCACTTTAATCCGGTGTTTTCTAAACCACTGCAACTGATTTGCTTTGCCCAAGATTTTCTTCCATCTTTTCAGCTGCTGATGTGGAAATATGCATTTATTTATTTCACATATCTCATAGCACACAATGGGCATGCATCATCAGATATTTACAAATTGGTTACCATCTCTGTGTGTTTTCCTATCAAAGTTAACAAATTCCCAGAGGGGTAGCCCCTTGAGCCTTTCTCAGCACAAACAACAAAGAGTCTTAAATAACACACATTACAAAGCAATTTATGTACTTATTTACGCATAATGCGTGAATATTGAAATAAAAAACCCTCTTATATTGTAGAGAACTTAGTCAAAAACCATTCATACCAAGAGTCTGCGCTGTGATAAGGGTTGAGTTGGGGATGGAAAGAATCTGCTTGATAGTCCATTTCCACCAGATTCCTCTAGCATCTGTACTAGGGAGACATATACAGTGGTACCTCGGGTTACAGATGCTTCAGGTTACAGACACTTCAGGTTGCAGACTCTGCTAACCCAGAAATAGTACCTCAGGTTAAGAACTTTGCTTCAGGATGAGAACAGAAATCACGCGGCAGCAGCGCAGTGGCAGTGGGAGGCGCCATTAACTAAAGTGGTACCTCAGGTTAAGAACAGTTTCAGGTTAAGAACAGACCTCCAGAACGAATTAAGTTCTTAACCTGAGGCACCACTGTATAGGACTTTGTTGCACAAATGTAAGTTAGGAATTCCTAAGTGAGGAAGTCTTACTGTAACCAAATATTCACTGGGCATGGGCAGGGAGGGTTAATTCTGTCAGTTTTTGTTTCTCTCCATTTCTGATTTTCCAACCATAAATCCAGCATTTTTGTATGCAATGGTCCCAAATATACATATTGTAAGCATTTCCCCCTAACAGAATACATATTTGTATGTTATTTTCACAAATACATGCATTTCTATGCCCACTATCACCTTGCATATGCATTTGTGTACACATCGTTTGGTTGGAGAAGTGAATCGCAACATTCAGAGAAATGCTAATTCCAAAAGGTAAGTTTGCTTATTGTTTCAGGAAGTGCAAATAGGTAGGTTGGGGGTGGGGGCAGAATGCTAACTGTATACGGAATTTCTCTCTTCTTTCTTGGAGAAGGCTACTTCTGCTAGGCCTGGGCTGCCTCCCCGGCAGCATCCCTCCATTATCTGCCTCTCTTTGCATACCATGGGCTTCCAGCACACCTGTATTCATTCATCTGTGCTCTGCTGGGGAGAATCTACACTGGGCTCCCACACCATCACAGTGTTTTTGTTTGGCACCACAACATAAAGCAGACATCTAGATTTTCACAGTGCCACTTCCTGCAGTAGATGCCTTGCTGGCTCACCAGTCTTTTGAATGCTCACATCCCTGGCTACCAGCGTTTTCTCTGCTCAGGCTCCTCTGCTTACGTTTCTCCCAGAGGTTTCTCCCAGCTCCTAGTTTTGAAATCTTAATGGCTGGCACTGGGCTCTGCAGAGTGCTGTTAACATCAGAATAGCAGCATGGCGCAATCTGCGTGAGGGAAAAGATCATGCACGCTGAATTGCATCAGTGAGGTACTTTTGCATAACAAGCCGGCTAGTTTCTGAAGTTGAACAGCCGGGAGCAGGCCACACCTTCACTTCCCTGAGAAGACTTTCACCTGAGGATTACGCTGTGAAGTTATTATGTCAGATAATTCAGTTCGGTGCTTGCTGTTTAAAATGCTACAGGGAATATACCGACTGCAGAAGTCTCTAGTGTTTTGAGGCCTTTTGAGTCTGATAAGTCTAAGGGAGGCCCAGTTGCATCTTGCTCTTTGCGCAAAATATGAACACTGCAAAATTCTGTCAGCATGTAATACATGGGGAAGTGGGGGACTTTGCTTTATCACAGGAGTGCATAGGGGCAGGGTGCTATTGGTTAAGCCCCTTTCATTTTTTAAAAACACACACTCTGTGTTTAGGAAAGAAGTACAGAGCTTCCAATAAATATATTTTCAAAACAGAAAAAGAAAGTTCATGTAATTGGTTGGGCACTGTTTTGGGAGAGGAATGTAGCCCTCCTGGCATAAGACTCTATTCTGGAATAGCACCATCCTCATCTTAAAAAACAAAAACAAAACAAAACGGAAAATGTTTATATCAGAACTCTGTTTCCCCCTCAGAAATCCCATCACAGCCACATAAATGCCAATCAAGCATGGATCAGAAGCAGTAAAAGAGCATATAAAAGGAAAACAAATGTGCATTGATTGTGCAACAAGCTGATTGCGCAGAATGGAATTGATAGATACTGAACCAGCTCCTCTGAGGGCAGCATAGATTTTCGCACTGTCTGGAGAAAAAGCAAATTCCAAGTAAGGCTCCCATTCATTCCCAGAGCTCTTCTGAGAAATTTGCCTTGCAGCTTCTCTGACGCAAATCATGGCTTTCCTTACCCCTTGTTGAACCAGTGCAGCTTCCCTTGGGTAGTAGCAGAAAGAAAGCTCTTTTTGTTCATTTCACTGAGCAGGACTATGCCATTGAACAATCCCCCCGCCCTCCATTTCTTAATTGATGTCCCCTGCCTATGTGCCGTCTGGGCTCGCCCCTGCTGTCTAACAAACTGCCCTGACATTAACCTCATGTTTTTATAAATGACAGACTTCCTCAATTCAGCAAAGCAGAGCAACCCTTTGGAGTGAAAGGAAGCACATTAATCTCCACCATGTCAGAAAGAAATGTGCATTTTGCAATGGACGCACTGCCACATGTCTCTCAGCCTCGGAAAAGCAGGAATTGATGAGCAGGCCTTGAGACAGTGTTGAGAAGAGGGTTGCTAGAGTGCAGCTGGATGGGGCAGTGGAGATCATGGGTTGCGTCTTCCACAGTCTTCAAAAATGGTAAGTATAATCATGGGAGGGCAGGGTTGAACTTCCTTGGAGATGTGTGTGGAGTATATGTGTGCACACGTATTAACCCTTTCCCCACCCCAGTCTCCCGATCCAAGTTGGTCCACCCTTGAAACTGCCATTTGCTCTACAAGGCAAATGATAGAGGTTTCCGTTCCAGGCATCAGGGGAAGCAAGGGAGGGAAGACAGATGGAGCAAGAGACTTTCAAATGACAGAGGGGGCTGGAGATGGAGAAGTGAAGGTCATAGGCAAAGATATTGTTACAGTGGTAGCAAGATTCCAGGGGTCATGGCACTTAACCAAGGTTTGTGTTTCTTTGGAAGGAGGCACAGTGGAAGTAAGTGCAATATATTTTATTTTACACATACAACGTGAGCTTTGATGGAGGTAGTGCAGAACTTTACACCTCAAGCGTGTCTCTCATTGCTCCTCTCATAGCTTCTGCAAGCTTGGGTCCAAAGCGGCTGCCGGCCACGCCTCCTGATCTCTTGGTGCAGCCTCCAGCACACATGGCATTCTGGCACCTCCTTTCTCCTCCCCAAAAACCCTTGCTCAAAACCTCAGTTTAAAAGGACACCTTTTTTCCTTTGTGGACATCACTCCCTCTATTACCTCAGCAACCTCCCCCTCCAGGCCACCATCATATTCTGCCTGGCTGATGGCTCCCATTATCAAACAAAGCGAGCTACTTTAAGCCTTTTGTGTCTTCAATGACCCACCCCACAGTGCAGTGCAGTGCCATAGCTATGGGTGGGCTAGCTGGGTTTTTTGCCCTGGGTGAAGCCTCCAGAAAAGTGCCATTGAGGCTCCCAGTCTCTCTCTGTGTGTGGATGCAAATACGCATGGGGAGGTGCCAAACTGGGTCTTTGACCTGGGTGAAAGAAACCCTTGTTTTGCCCCTGGTCTCACTCCTGTCAGCAACTGGGCTGCAGCTCCTGCACTTTCTGGGCCCCACAGTGAGTTCATGGCCGGAATCCGGCCTTGAAGTAAACAGTGCATGTTACCAGCCTTTCCTGGTCCAGCAATGTCTTCTATGGACAATTGCAAATGCAAACACATGCCTCGACCCTTAGGTCTACCCTGGTGATGTACTTACGACCCAGATAGGAACAGGTGACGTAGGTCAGGCCCACCAGGCTCATCCATCCAAGTACTAGTAATACAGACCAGAGGGCACAGCGAAAATGCATTTAGACTCTGTATTAGTTGATCACATGGCCCTACCAAGCAAAATATAAAAACAAGCATATGTCTGATGTTGTGAGAGCCGCTTACATCAAGGATTGGAAATCCACAGTCAACTATTCATAGATTAGAACTATATAAAGATTTGTATTCCTGCAACATCTTAGAAGCAAGATACATTAATGGGCACGTGGGTGGCTAGGCAGATTGGTTACAAAAATTCTGAGTGATATAAACTACAGATGTCTGGAATGACTACATAGTCATTTTTGTTTATTCTGATTCTGGCACAAACCCTAAGTTAAGATTGATCTGTTAAGTTTATCTGTATGAAGAGCAGAGTATGACAAGGATATAGAGAACAAATCTGTCTTGCTGTCTCTACCAGGCCCTGTGAATTAGGCCCATCTTGCCCCAAACCTGATCCACAACTCGTCTCTATGGTCTGTGTCTGAGGCATGCCCTTGAAAGCACAATGGGAACGTGTCAAATCAATAGATTCCTTCGGAGAGGGGTGTGGGAGCTGTACAAATGTGGCTACAGCCAACGTAGAAGAAGCTGGGTGGGCTTCAGAGCTGTTGAGCTGAAGCCCACTGAACTGCAGAGCTTGTCCCAGCAGCTGATGAACTTGGCATGATCCTACCAAAGTACATCTCACTATAAATTTGTCAGGCCTTCTATGGTCCTGTAGGATTTGGTTGTCTCAGCAACTGATTAGTGCTTTCCTAAGGCAATAAGCTTCAAGGAAGGAAGCAACTTAGGCTGTGGGTAGGTAGAGAAGGGGGTGTGTGGATATTCCATTTCCCATGCTGTTTTTGGCTGCCTGGCAGAAAGGAATCAAAGTTCCTTTCCTCCTCCACAACTTATACTATCTGTTGAAGGTGGACTTATGCCAGAGTATGGGGGAGGGAGAGAGAGAGTACATGTTTGCTTGTGTGCTAGCGTGTGCCAGTGTTGTGTTGTGGTGTGCATTGTATATATGCACAAGTCTGGGAAATAATGCTCATGACCACCTATGCAGGAATCTGTATGTTCCAGAGAGTTGTATATAGTGGGTTGACCCATGAGTAGACCCATGACCTAAGTTAGTCATGGCCTTTCATTTCAATAGATCTACTCTAAATACAAGGTAGTTTAATACAATCCAGAGTGCATATTGGGGGGAGGAGAGAGGTGAAGAAAGAAAGAAAGAAAGAAAGAAAGAAAGAAAGAAAGAAAGAAAGAAAGAAAGAAAGAACTCCCTACTTAATGCTTGCATTATGACCTTCAGGCTCTATACCTTCCATGTTCTTCACCTAGGTCTCCAAGAGGAAAGGATGCAACAGAGAGCTGGAAGGAGAAAAGATTGAAAGCTGTTATGCATAAGGAGTTGCTGGTGGGATATGAAGTTCAAAAACCATCTAGGAATCCACTGATGCACAGCTTGGAGACTACCATGGTCTTAGCTAACTGGTCCTATACAACTAGAAATTCTTTGATAGGCATTTGACCATCTGCAGTGGAGTTTTCTAGGCAGAGAACAGAGGAAATTTCTTGCATAAACACATACTTTTCATTTTAGGCTTTCATTTTCCCTTTGAAGAGAGTACCAAAAAAACAGCAGAAATGCCAGATACTGCAATAAAATGTACAGAAAACACACACAAAATGCATTTCCCTTTAAATGTAATTGTTTGAACTAACACCAAAAAATGTTCATGCAAAGGTATTTCATTCTTTTCTTTTTTAATGCAATAAACCAGATGCAAGAGCTAACATGAGCAGGAGGAGTAGAGGATGGAAAGGCTCATTCCTAAAAGAAATGATGTCCAGTAACAAGAAACAGCTGAAGATCTGCTCCCAGCCCTCCTCCTCCTCCTCCTCCATTTGCCCTTTGGGTCAGTTCACATTTTTTTGAATCCTGATTGCCGAGAAATTGGAGGCTTGTGTTCCGCTCAAGGTCTGACTTGTTAATGGGAGGCCTGAGGCAGCGTGCATTGAAATATGAGGAACTGTATTACAAATGCCATCCTAGGAGTTCCACTAAAGTTTTAAGATTTGGGGGAGAGAGAGAGAGAGACCAGGGGTGGGGGAACACTTTCTGTGACCATATAGAATAGCTGAACAGCTGCAAGGCAAAACCTCAGGGACTCCCCTGGTTTCTCCTTACTGAGAAAACATATGGAGCCTAGACACATGTGCTTCCCATGTGAAGGCTACATTTCATGCATGGTTTTTATGTGTCTAAGTGAGTGAAGTTTGGCTCAGGACACTCTCTCTCTCTCTCTCTCTCTCTCTCTCTCTCTCTCTCTCTCTCTCTCTCTCATATAGGTGATTTGTTTCAAAGCCTACAGAAGACAGAAACTTCTTTGAACATTACACTGAATGGCATGAGATGTGAGGAATTTGTTTTTGAATGTCATGCCCTGGATCTTTTAACACCAGGGATGTGTACACATTGCCAGTGTAAAATGCATCTTTCTCTCAATTTGGATTGAAGCGGGTTTGGGGAGAAATGCGCCAGAATGCAGTATTTCCAGGAAAGGACAGGATAGATATGGATTGTGGCTGAATTTGTACATACACCACTTCCCAAACCAGTGATGGGAGAGCACTGGATGCCAGGTAAACAGGAGTGTGTACACAGCCTCTATGTTTTTGGGAAATCAACAAAGCACTCTGTGGCACATCTTTGATACATCTGTTGGTGTATTAGTGCATGTGATTGGATGCTCAAGTCAGCTAACTTTGGGGAAAATAATCATAACATTGCAACAGAACAGTTCTTGCCCACAATTAACATGGAAAGTTGTGTGTTATAGAATGCATATTCACACATGTGGAGGGACAGAATGAAGAGGAGTATTCATAGGAACAAAACACATCCTAATATTCAAAGCAAATGTTAGAACAGGGCATCACCAACATTTGGCTGACAAGATGTCTAGCTTAGGTGGTGAGGGGCAAGGTGCATGGTACAGACAGCTCTCTTCTCCAGTACCTCACCACTGCTCTCTGTCCCCAGCATCTTCCTCCTGAGGCAGCCACCTCACCCTGCCTAAAAATAGAGCTGGCCCTATATCTGTCCACCCACTGTTAAATATAGGTTGTCTTCTTCTTCTTCTTTGGTGATCACTCATTCCCGAGTAAGATTGTGGTGTGCATGCACATGAAAGCTCATACCAATAACAAACTTAGTTGGTCTCTAAGTTGGTCTCTATTGGAAGGAATTTTTTTCCCCCCGACTATGGCAGACCAACACAGCTACCTACCTGTCTTCCATAAACATGGTTTTAACAGTGAGTCCATAAGTGACTGTGAAGGCCAATTCTGGACCCACACACCCTTCCACAGTGGGGACATAGGTTTCCAGGCAGGAGTTGATCATGGTGAGGGTTTGCCAAACATGCCTTCCTCTTCGCACATTTCTCCCTTTCATCCTGAGTTTGAGTGTCTTCAAAGCCCATGACACTTTTGGTAAAGGCTGTTCTCCAACTGCAGCGCTCGCAGGCCAGAGCTTCCCAGTTGTTGGTGTTTATACTACATTTTTCTAGATTTGCCTTGAGAGAGTCTTTAAACCTCTTTTGTTGACCACCGGCATTACACTTTCCATTTTTAAGTTCAGAATAGAGTAGTTGTTTTGGAAGATGATAATCAGGCATCCAAACAACATGATCAGCCCAACGAAGTTTATGCTGAAGAATCATTGCTAAATACAGGTATACCCATATGGAGAGCTAACAATGGAGAAGACATCAAGTCTGCAAACCCACAGCCACTTAGCTGAGGGACCAAGTCCTATTGAACTTAGTGGGGCCTACATCTGATTAAGATTGCACAATAAAATCAACATAATAAGCCATTGCAGCAGAAAAGATGAGTCGGCGCTAAGCAAGTCTTGCTGGGGTAAACATTCCACATGCAGAGCGCCACCACTTAGGAAGCCTGTTCCTCAGTTGCCCCTTCCTTCACTTCATCTGGAAAAGAGCCTTTATGTACTGCAGGCATGGGGGGGGACATATTTCAGCCCAAAAAGCACATTCCCCTCTGAGCAGAGATCCAAAGGCCACACGCCTTTGGCAAAAGTGGGCAGAGCAATGAATGTAAATGCTACCTTTGTACCGTGGGCTCATTTCTACACACACTCCTCTGCATCCGGCAAGCATTATCAGAGTTCAATGGCACATTCCAGCCAGGCAAAAGCACCAAGGAAGGGTGTGGAGCAGAACCAATAAGGGATAAAGCTTCCCTCCATAGCTGCAATGCCCTTCTTCCTCATTGCATCCCCATTGCAATTAGGTTTGGGAGGAAAGCCTTGCATTAGCTCCAGCAGAGGACTAATGGTCGCAGATGCCTCCTCCTCTGCTCTCTCCAGGAAGATCACGCACAAGTTAGACCTGAAATAAGTGAAAACAATTCTTTCAAGACTGGCAGGTGTGAGTGGGATTGCTGGGCACGCATACATGTTTGGTTGCAGTCATGTGGGGTGCCCAGGACTTTCTCCAGTTTGGAGATGTGGCCCTCTGCCCCCCCCCCCCGCCACTGGTGCAACTGGTGACTCAACCAGCTGAAAAAAAGGTAACCCTGAGATGAAAGAATAACAGTAGGGAGCAATATGAGTGGAGTGTTCTCTCCCTCTCTATGCCAGTGCTGAGTGGCATTTAACCTTAACACAAATACAAAGCCATGAAGAGCAAAGATGACACTATAGGGAGGAGAGTCCCCCTCTCTCCTAATCAGATAAGATTCCTCTGAGAAGGAATGGCAGAACTCTGCAACATGGGCAGCTCACTAGCCACGGTGAAACCTGTTGCTAAAGGAGAAGGCATCAAGAGTTGTCTTCCAAGCGCTGTCAAGGAGGGATAAACACTGCACGTTCTGTCCTGATGAGGTGAAAAGTGATGTTTAAATGTGCGAGAGAGTAGAAACAGATTGTGACCATTCGCCTGCCATTCCTTTGCTCAGATTTCGGGAGGAAAAAAGCAAGAGCGAGAGAGATGATTTCCTGTTTAGAATCACCTGCTTCTGAGAAATTTGCCCAGATGAGACTTAGCAAAGAAACCTCAGCTCCAAAAGGAGCCGTGATACAGCTGTTCTTTTATGACTGCTGCCACTTTTTAGACTACTTGTCACTAAATATTTTGGGGGGGGCAAGTTCTGTTCATAAGCATCTTTGGGAGGAGTGGAGGTTGCCAAAACATCTTAACTAACCTTGTCAAACAAGCAAATATAAATGAGGCTGGGACTCTGGAGATGTAACAAGCAGTGGCTCTTGGCATAGCTGTCAACGTTTCCTTTTTTTTTAAGGGTAATTCCCTTATTCCGAATAGGATTCCTCACAAGAAAAGGGAAAAGTTGACAGCTATGCCTCTTGGGTATCTGTCAGGTGTGGAGGAAGCATCACATTTTGAATTATTTTATGAGATGAAAAATGTTCCCTCTTTTTTTAGGGTTGCCCCCCAAGCAGGGCTCCTCTGTCCTTGAAAGCTGGCTGATAACACAAATTCAGCAGACAAAGCAAAAAGTTGCTCAAGTAGACTTTCTGCCCTCTTGAAACTGGTGTAGAGATGGGTGGACATAAAAAAAAAGCCCTTGCCTATCATGGAAACTGTCCATATCTTCTCATGAAGACCTACCATTTCCATGCCACTTGGCCACACTGAGGCTAGTATTCAATGATAGTCCTATTCAGAGTAGATCCATTGAAGCTAATGAACATGAGCCATTATAAGGCCCATTAATTTCAATGGCTCTACGCTTAATTGACTACAACGGTGAATGCCTGTGGTCCCATGTCAGGAGTCCATGCCATGACTGCCTATGTTACTGGTGGCACTCTGGTTTTCAAGAAAGATTAGTCAAGGAGTCTCCATTTTGGCACCCACAAGCACACATGTGGTCTCAGAGGCCATCCCTGGTGTCCACAGGGTGCCCCCCTCCCCAAAATTAGGCTTGAAATAAGTGTTGTGTCATAGCAAATAGAATAGATTGCAATGAGGTTAGGAGGCATAGCAGTTTCTCCTGTGCCCACAAGCCCAAAAAGCTAGGTGCTTCTGAGTTAGGCTGATATAGGAAGGAGCCACAGGGTGGAGAACTCATAAGAACATAAAAAAGAGCTTGCTGGATCAGGCCCATCTAGTCCAGCATCCTATTCCCATAGTGGCCAACCAAATGTCTGTGGGAAGCCTGCAAGCAGGATCTGAGTGTGACTATACTCTTCCCGGACGCGGGTGGCGCTGTGGGTTAAACCACAGAGCCTAGGACTTGCCGATCAGAAGGTTGGCAGTTTGAATCCCCACAACGGGGTGAGCTCCCATTGCTCGGTCCCTGCTCCTGCCAACCTAGCAGTTCGAAAGCACGTCAAAGTGCAAGTAGATAAATAGGTACTGTTCTGGTGGGAAGGTAAATAGTGTTTCCGTGCACTGCTCTGGTTCTCCAGAAGCGGCTTAGTCATGGTGGCCACATGACCCGGAAGCTGTACGCCAGCTCCCTCGGCCAATAAAGCAAGATGAGCGCCGCAACCCCAGAGTCGGTCACGGCTGGACCTAATGGTCAGGGGTCCCTTTACCTTTACCTTATACTCTTCCCACTTGTGATTGGCATTCATTTGGCAGCAATTGGTATTCAGTGGAAGTAGAAAATAGCCATTGTGGCTAATAGCCATTATTAGTCTTATCTTCCATGCATTTGTCTAATCCTCTTTTAAAGCTATTCAGGTTGGTGGCCTCTTGTACCACCTCAGTCTTATGTGGTTGTCAAATGATGCAGGTGGTAGCCATGGTGCACGGTGACTGTTGCTTCCCCCTTGCTAGGAATAGCTGTACCTGCTGAATTTCTGCTTGCTAGCCCAATGCATGGATGTGTTTCTTGGCAGGGAGAGCCTTTCCACAGCTACCACAAACAAACCAGCCAGCGCCATCTGCGAAAAAGCAGCAGGAATTTTTCCAAAGGGATTTGGTCTCTGAAATAACAATTATTACCTCAGTTTTTCCCCTTCTCTGCAAAGTCAGAAGCAGAAAGACAGAAGGCCTTTGGAACGGCTGCTGTTCTGTAAAAATCGAAGGGCAGCTCAGAGACAGAGGAATGCTTACAGAAGTTAAGCCACACGGGGTGAAATGTGTGTCAGAAGGAAGGCTGGCTAATTAAAGGAACTTTGTGAGCCATAACTCTCCCTGAAAAACAGAAATGTTTGTATCAGAGAAACACAGCAGCCTCTTCCTTCCTTGTGACGTTCAGCTATCTGTCCTAGCTTCCAAAGGTACCCCAGCACAACAATAATAATTTCCACTCCACATCTTCACTCAAAATGCCCCCCTCCCCATAGCAACCTGTAACTGCTGGGGCTTTTAAGTCCTTCTGTATCAAAATATACGGGGAAGCATCAAATGGAGATGGCAAGTGTAAGTTTTTGTTTGCTGAGACAAAAACAAGATGACTGGGGGATTTGTAAGTGTACAAATCCCATTGTTTTTAATTATAACTTGCACTGGGAAGCTCCACACACACACACACACACACACACACACACACACACCCTTGCCCAGAAATTGCCGTTTTCATGGAACAAGTCTGGGACACTTGGCTTCTGTTCTCTTCCTGTTCATGAGGTGTCTCTCTTTGAACTTTTCACATCCATTATCAAACCTCATGCTATATCTACCCTATTCTTCAGACAAAGGTATGATTTGTAAGAAAATACCCGTATTCCTTTAACATGAAATGTGAAAAGGAGCCTAGGAGAAGTCATAGCTGCACAAGAATATACGCCTCTGCTCCCTTAAAACCAGACCCGGAGGGGCAATGAAATGGTTCAAACATTCCTTAGCAACAATTCCCAGGGAGGCCTGTGGGTATTTTCAATGGTCACAAACGATATGTGGTTACTGTTCACAACTAATGCAAGTTCTTTAAACTCAAGAACGTAACATAAAAATGCAAATGAGATCATGAGACGCAGCCCTGTGATTATCAGATTTTCACCCACAGAAGAGGATGCTAGCCTTCAAAAACTAGGCTGGGCAGACAGGATAAGAGGAAAAGGGTTCCCATGGAAGACCGACTAAGGGTCAACAAGGGAATGGCTCTGGTCAGCAAGATAAGTATTATGCACAGCAATCCAACTGATGTCAGCAGCTATATCTTTGCAAGCATCACAGTCGTGGTGATTTGTATGGGGGATTTTGAAGAGAACAAAGAAGGGGCTTTGGCTTTATAATTTACGCATCTCGTGCTGCAGGGTCACAAAGCTGGCATGGAAGCTGGCATGGCATATTTACGGTACATGAAACATATGACTGTGCGCATTGCTAAAAGCAGCTAGACAAATTATGGGACACTGAATAGGAGGAGGTTGTGAGCAATCCTCAAAATCTAGGCATTAGACTGGGGTTGTTGTTGGACCATTTGGACACGGCTGGGCTCCATCTCCCTGTGCTGGCCAGGAAGTGCCCAAAGCTCTTTTCCCTATGTGTCTACTGGAACTCCACACTTTGGATCGTTGAGGCACAACTCCTTGCACCACAGCTGTAGAAGACTTACTTCCCATCCATATGGCCTCCAGTTCAAACCTTGATAGCTCTAGTTGCAGATTCAAAAAAGAGAAGAGCTAAGAAGGCAAAATAGGAACTGTCAGCGGATGTGCATTTTCAGTTACCCCCCCCCCCTGCCTTTGCAAGCCTTATTAAGAAACTGTTGCCTGATCGCAACGCCAAATAGGTGGTCCTCGTTTGGGAAAACTGAGGGCCAGTCCACACTTAACTTTTGCCCTGTTCTTTCCAGGCACAGATCCACACTTAAAAGCTCCACGTCCAAGCAGTGATGAACATCTGTTTGGGTCTTCCATCATTTTGGTCAAACTAAATTGGAACAGATTAACTTGAGTCTTGGCTTTTAGTGGATACAGAAGTAGCAGCTAGAACTTCCGGGACCAGGGTGAATCTGTTCAAAGTTCTGCATTGTTTCTTCTGCTATCAAGTGGTGTAAGGTTGTTACATTTATAGCACTGAAATGTAAACATATATTTTTGTATACCATCACATGTGATATATGCCACTCTTTTACTACTGTTTTTAACATTAAATTGTTCTTGCGATTGTTGATTTTGTGTATTGTCCGCATTGCTGTATGCCTAACTTTTTGTGGAAAGGTGATGATGATAATGGTCAACTATTGTGCAACCTGAATTTCCTGGTGGGTACTGAATCCTACCTCAAAATAGTGATAGTTTGGAAGTGCCCTGAGTGAGTTGCTGAACACAAGTTGTTTAGCTTTTCATCAGGCTGCAGAGAAGAACTTCCTGCAGTTTGTATGAAAGTGTGTGTGTGTGTGTGTGTGTGTGTGTGTGTAATTTGTGTTGTTTTGCTTTTATTAGTAGTATCAGATACCAGCATGCTGGAAGAGTGACAGAACATGTGCCCTTTCTTGAGGCCTTGTTCTTACTGAAGATTTCAAGAAATAGACTCATATGTAGAAGAGCCTCACACACAAACATTAATTAGCGTAATGACCTACCTACAGACCACATCCGTTGGCATTGACGGGGGACCAATCTGGGGACCAGTCTGCACTGAGTTTAGGGTGTGTGTCTTGTTAGGATCAGATGCACATCTGGAGTTGGATGCACAAGAAAAATGCATCTGAATCTCAAATGTCACTTTCTTGGCAAAGGAGAAATCTAATCAGGAAGGCAGCAAATAAAGGAAACATGAATAGGGGGGAAATTATTCTGCGCACATGTAAACATCCCAGGCTGTTGCTCTTTGCTACCACTCAGGCTGGGTCAGGCAGGCAAGCAGTTCAATCTGTTTACAGAAAAACTTAAGTCTACCAAGAAATACATCTCCCATTTCCTGTTCATTGTACAAAGCCAAATGTTGAACAGAGACAGATGAACACAAAGCATTTATAAATCAAGCAAATGTATTTCCTAATTTTTATTTAGTAAAAGAGAGTAAAAAAAAGTGACTTTTATTGGCATCAGTCACAGGAACTGGGAATGGGAGAAGGGACTGCTTTCAGATTAGGTTGGCTTTAAAAAAATCATCATAATGATCTGAATTCTCATGTTTTAAACCAGCACTTCACAAGCTGTGAGCCAGGGATGGGCAGCAGGCCCTGACACTGCAGTCCACCCACTGGCTGCACCATAGCCTTTTGGAGGGGCTAGCAGCAGCTCCTTGCCCCCACATGTAGTGTGGAGGCACAGGTGCCGTTAGAGCAGATCAGAGAACAGGGTAAGAGTGAGCAGGGGAGAGGGAAAGGACACACTCCTGGATTAGGATTCAGTTTACATTTAAAGGCAAACTTGTCACATTAGTACTGTGCAAAGCAATATGCAAACCACACAGTACAGCCATCCTCTCTAATTCACACTTTTCCTGAATTTTGCAATGCAGTTTTCCAGCCAAGTAATGTGTACAAAAACACATGTCTTAGGGTAAGGACTAATATTAGTAAACAAAATAACACACAAAATTGCATTATATCAAACTTGCAAAATGCGTATATTTGTCAAATGTTGGACTAGAGGTTCTCTAGCTGCAAGTATGTGTGCATACATGCTTTCTTCTTATTCTTCTTCTTTGGTGAAGATTGTCTTTGATGAACACAGTCTTAACAGTGAGTCTGTAAGTGACTGTGGAGGCCAGTTATGGATCCACACGTGGGGACATAGGTTTCCGGGCAAGAGTTGATCAGGGTGATGGTTTGCCAAGCATGCCTTCCTCTTAGTATGTTTCTCCCTTTCATCCTGAGTTCAAGCATCATCACACACACAAAAGAGGTGCTCTGGGAATGAGTATATAGGGCCATGCATGCATTTGTGCCTATGGCATGTCAGATGTGTGATCCTGGTGCTTCTCATTCAGGATAACTTATGGTACCATTTCTGAATGCTCCCAAATATATTCCTTCCTGTGCATGGAAAATTAACATTTTAGGTAAAAGAAAACACATCTAGACTCATCTATCTGCTATACTAGCTTTAAAAAAATAAATAAGAAAGAGCAAGGAGTTTTTATGTGAAAGAGCATTACCATATGTGATCCATGCACACACAGACCCCTAACAAACAGAAGTGGATAATACAGCTGAAAATGAATTTCTTCAAACTCTGCACTCTGAATTGTTCCACAACAGCACTGCTTGCATTCAGCAGTGCTTAAATTTTGCACCAAATGCAAGTCACACAGCTTTCACCAGATCCACTCAAACAAACCTTGGTTACAGCTTGTGGTTGGTCAGGACACAGCTTACCGGTAACTAGGGGTCCTGATTTGGACAACACATGATTACTGTAGAATGTAGAGATAGTAACTAGAGCAAATCTATGGACACCCCTCTAAAGCATCAGTAACACCATTAAAGTAAATGAAGCATCCTTAAAGCAGTGGCAATATCTTCAAGCAGCTATCAAAGTAAGTATTGTTATATAACCTACCCGCACATAAACTTGTTATTTTATGTTATGGCATGATTTAATAGATTGTAATATGTTTGTTTGACTTTCAAACACTAGTATCTTGGTCATTTCATCTCATGCCTATACCTAGTTATGATTTAAATAGGATAAGGGAAGCAGGAACTTTTAATCTATGGTGTATATGGCAGGGATCCATGACAAACTGGTAGTAGCCACAGGATTGCTTTTGTGGATGTTTATTAGATTTATATATCACCCTTCATCATAAGATCTCAGGGCAGTCCACAGAATAAAATACAGGATAAATAATTAAAACAAAATAGCAAAACACTCTTCCCACAGACACATTTAAAAGGCTGTGGAATATTAATCAGCCAAGGGCCTTCACAAATTGCTGGGCAGTGGTGGGATTTGTATCCACCACAAAACCCTAACATTACCATTACTTGGTTTCAGATAATGCCAGACTGTGTTTCCCACCTTCAGTTCATACCTTCCTACAGGTGGCGCTGTGGTCTAAACCACTGGGCTTGCCAATCAGAAGGTTGGTGGTTCGAATCCGCACAATGGGGTGAGCTCCTGTTGCTCTGTCCCAGCTTCTGCCAACCTAGCAGTTCAAAGGCAAACCAGTGCAAGTTGATAAATAGGTACCGCTGCAGCAGGAAGGTAAACGGCGTTTCCGTGCGCTCTGGCTTCAGTCATGGTGTTCTGTTGCACCAGAAGTGGTTTAGTCATGCTGTCCACATGACCCGGAAAGCTGTCTGCGGACAAACACCGGCTCCCTCGGCCTGAAAGTGAGATGAGTGCAGCAACCCCATGGTTGCCTTTGACTGGACTTAACCATCCAGAGGTCCTTTACCTTTTTACCTTTTACCACTTGCGTACAGCAATTCAATGTCACTTGGTTTTCGCTGAATTTGAGGACTTTATGTTATGACAGAGGTTGGGTGCAATCAGGAAAGACACCAATACAATCAAGAAATTAGGAATTGAGACTGTGTGAGCAATATTGCACAATGCTTCATTGTCTTTAAAAAGAAAAACAAGAAAACAATACTTATCATGGTTGACTTTAATGTGACCCAATTCCCATCTGAGAGGCACAGATGCATATCGTTCTTTAGTCACCTGTTATTCATGCTTTTGTCCCTTTCTTTTTATCGAGCCATCTGTCAGATTTTTTAAAAAAACCACTTCACAGATAGCTTACATCTAGTAAACCCCATACGTTTCCTGCATTCAATCCCACTCATGGCTGGGCTAGATTGTTGCTACATTCTCTGAGGTGTGGAGCTCAGCCAGCTATGCTGTACAGTGTTGGATGCAGCTCCTGGTTTCTCCCTGACTCATCACCGACTCTCCTCACCGCAGGGAACCAAAGCAATGTTGGAAACTGCCTTACTTCCCCTAGATCTGGGGGATGGGGGTGGGGAAGGGTAGGTGGAATAGCTCATCTCCTTTGGGTCATTTCCAGGCAACCTGCTTATTGAACATCCATCCTGATTTGTTTGCACTAAGTTGTGGGCTGGTTGGATGACATTTTGCTTTGGGCTATGGAATATTGTGTCAAGCTGTCACTATCCCACACTTTCCATTGCATTGTCTCAACACTTTTCTTACCATGAAAAGTCCAATTTGGGTGGGGGAAGCGGGTTTGTTGCATATGCTAATTTATACGGAGAGACACACATTTCAGAAATAATCATCATAATTTAAGCCGAAATACATCTCACCATAGTGGGGAAGACTGCAACCAGGTCCCATCCAATGGCTAATTGTTGATGGGTATCATCTCACCTTTGAACTTGGACCAGACAGTCCTTCAGATAGAAGTCTCCAACCTGTCAGGAATAAGCATGGACCAATGGTACCAAATAATATGGGAAACAGCTCTACTAGAAAAATTAACCTATAAACTGAAACTGACACGGGGACAAACAGAAGAAGACACCGGTACAGCTCCCCTTTATCACATAGACAGCCCAACAAGACAAAGACTCTCCTCCCTGGAAGAGAGGGGAGTGGTTGTGGGCGGGAGCCCGAGCACCGCCCCTAGCAGGGGGCGTCAGCCCCCTGCCTCCACCTCACCTGGCTGGCACCCACGCCCCTTGGCAGGCACCCAACCAGGTGCCTCAGAGGGGGCGTGTTCAGCAGCCTTTTGCTGCAGCGCCAGCCTTTCCCCGGCCTCATTCTTCGCCGTCGTCTCGTCGCGAGTCACCCACCCTCCACTCGCTTTGAGTTAGGGCTTAGGGCTTTGGCCTTGCTATGGACCTTAGGTTGGTCGCCCTGGTTGTCCAGGGGGCCTGGTAGGAGTTTTTCCATTTGGCATTAGGCTTTTTGGTTTTTTCGCCTACCTCGTAGCAATCGTCACAACTTTTGTGGTATTGGTGGGTAGGTTAGGCATTGGAATAATGTGTTGTGGTGTGTCGAAGGGCTAGGTGTGGCCATCGCCTATGCCTTCAATTTTTGGGTATTCCGTTAAAGGAATCTGGCGGTCGTGTATTCTGTCCGATGCCTGCTTGGCGGGAGGCCATAGCACGACCCTTGGTGACATCAGGGGAGAGCCTATAGTTGGATTAGCATCAACAGGCTCCACCTACTGGTAAATAAACCCACTTGTTTTAGAGATCCAATGCCTAAGCCAATACCTTTTCACTGCTGTAATCAATAAAGTTGTGGCCTTTCCTTGCCCATTAACCTTACATCACGTGTCCTTGTGTATTCATTTCACACTGCGGGGGTCGGGTCCTCGAACCACAATGACAAGAATCCGCCAACAGCATATGAATCAATCTGGTTAACCTGATCCAAAACACCCACCCACCCCACTCACACACGAAAACAAAGATCACCATAGCCAATCACAAACAAACAACCACATCCTAGGCCAACCCCAACCTCTCTCACCACCAAATGAACACAACTGAATAGTAAAGAGAACCCGCACAAGCAATGCTGACACAAACTGAATAGTAAAGAGAACCCACACAAGCAATGCTGACACAAAACCCCACACATACACTAAGTAGAATAGAAACACCCCCACCCGACCCCCACCCCCACTCACCATGCCCCCTCCACCTCTTTCCCCCTTTCCTTCCTAATGTAACACTAATGTCTCAACAAATGAAACTGATCTGTAGAAAATGTAACTTGGAAAAAGAGACATTGCACATACTTTTATAAACCAAGAAATCATTAATAAAAATACATTTTAAAAAAAGATAGAAGTCTCCAAAAGAGCACTATTTCAGGATTGTAAGTAGGATACTGAGTGTACAGTTCAGAACGAAGTGCATTGGATTTGTGTCTCGATGCCCTGTTCAAAATAATCTCCCATGTGTTGGTTACTAGGGTCTTCGAGGCAGGACAGACATGCCCATGGGACAGATGTGAAGGCACAGTCACATTTCCACACCTTGTGTCTGGACAAGCTCAAGGTAAACATAATTTGATTTCTAAAGATCGGCAGAGCAATCGAAAACCCATTTGCACTGAGCTGGCCGGGGTGGGGGGAGTAGATTGGGTGGAGATGTCTGTCTTCTAATCCTATCACCTCAGGAGCCTCACCTCCCTCTGGTTAAAGGTCTTAATGCACATATGGAAGGGGGCCTCTACCACTCAGACTTAAAATGGCTTCTTCTTACATTCTTAGCATCACTCCGGAAAGCAGCCCTAGAGCTGGGTCTCTGAACTTTCGCCTAATAACCTTGTGTCTCAAAAGTTTCTTCTGACTTCAGGACACAGACCTCCCAGTGGATCACCACTGGGACAAGCATGCCAATTTAGGCTTTGCAGGGGGACAATAGTTCATGTGTTCACCAGCTGCTTGGAAATCTTTCCATGGCTTTGGGTCATAAGTGCAGATTTTTATAATGTTTAGGGCTGGTAATCTAGCATGCTGTATTTATTCTGGCTAGCTTTGAGAGATTCAGTTCATGAAAGTCTGCCGACTCAGTAGTGGTGGTGGTAGAGTGGAGAGAAACCCTTTATATACAGGAGTCAATGTACCTTCATGTGTTTATATACCTTGATGCTGATCTGACTGTGTTGCCAGGGTTTTATGTTCTAGAATTTAGTCCTCCTTCTACATGGAGAACATCTGTCTGTTTGTCTGTCTGTCTGTCTGTCTGTCTGTCTAGCTATCCATCTATCTATTTAAAAAAATCTATTTTCGCTTAAATTCAGAAGTGAAGATTCAGGAAATAAACAGACATCAGGTAGGACCACCAAACTTTACTGAATATCTTCAGAGAATGAAAAAGCATTAGAAGTCATAAATTCAAAGAAAGGAATACGAATTCATAAAGGCAAACACACAGTGAGACCATGCTTCACAAATTATATGTTATTCTGAAATATGCACACATATAAGAGGGAAGCAGTGTGCTATAGATTGGGGGTGGGGTATCTGTGGGGAGGCCTCCAGACATTGTTGGACTCCATGTCGCATCAGCTCTAGCCAGAGATTGTGGGAGTTGTGGTGCAACAGCTCCACTTCTCAGTGACACCTAAATCAAGTGTAGCTGTGCAAGCCCAGAGCCAGTGTCTAGATGCAGTAGTGGGATGGATGAGGTCCAATAAATCCAAGCTGAATCCTGGCAAGACAGAGGCTCTATGGCTTTCTTGTCTGGGATACTGGTCAATTACCTGTTCTGAATGGGCTTGCACTCCCTCCGAAGGAACATTCCTTGATCCATCATCACTGGAAACTCAGGTGGTCTCAGTGCCTAGGAGTGCTTTTTACTAGACTGGTGCATCAGTCTTGTGGAAGTCACTGTCTCCAGAATTTTGTTGGATATTAACAACTTTTCTGTTTGTACAGGCTTTAACTGAAGGTTGAGTTGGTTTTGCAAGTGGCATCTGATGCACTTTTTTTTTTAAGAACTGTTTCATCTGCATCTCCAAACAACCCACAAAGTAAAACCTGGAACAATGGCTGTATGTTCATGTTGCAGAAGGAAAGAGAGGCAGCAATTCATTGCTCATGGTTGCCAAATGAAAATGCAGAGACAACCGCATTGATCTTGTTCAGTCCCTTGGTGTCCTAGCCATGGACGTGGCCAGCATTTATGTTAGGAGGGGAAGAACCGAGCTATCTGCGACATGATTGGTCACTTATTTATTTATTTGATTTAGGGGGCAGAAGCCCCCCGATGCCCCTTGGCTATGCTCAGGGTTCCAGCCACCTCTTTGCGATACAAGCTCTTACCAGGCTGTCCATGGGGACTGCAAGGCTTGCTGCTTTATGACTATGGATCCAAAGGATCTAAGCTCAAATGTAGGCATTCCCGCCCCCCCCCCTGCTGTGAACTGCAGCTGCTCCTTCACCCTTCAGTTTTCAAATGTCTTTCAGAAAGCCCAGGCAGCTGTGAACAGGCGAGCCCAGCTAACTCCCATCTTTTTCAGCCCGCTCACTCCACTGACTCTTTGAGAAACTGAACATCTGGATACTGGAATGCTTCCAGACCTAACTGTTATGGCTAGTGCCGAGTCCTTCAACCCTCTGCTGCTGCAGCAAACCCATCAATCACGACTCAGAGCCCTGCTGGAGTAAGTGTGCATGGTGCGTGGACAGCTCTAGACATTCCAGGGCACCCAAGTATCTTTTCCTGTCCATTTAGTGTCATACCATAGATTTTGCTGCTCCAAGATGTATGATAGGGAAACATCAAACAAGACATCTGTCCAAACTTCCTGTCTCTGGAAGGGGCCAGCAGACTGCGCTCCGTTAAGCAAGACTAAGAAAATGGATTTTGCTTTTCTGCTTGAGATGGGGGAAATCAATTGCTATTTGGTTTCCGTCTCTGTTGGTTGCATGCTTGTGATGGAAGAGTTCTCAGTTAAACTGCCCACCCTCTGTGAGCCACCTCCTCTTCCTGCTCCACACCACTGAAAGTTCCAGGCTCTGCTCCTTAGACTTTTGGGAAGATGAGACCAGCTAGTACCATTGATCCTTTAGAGGCCCTCTACTGAGATCTCAGTCAACTCAGGGTGAAGGATCTTAAAATTTCAAGCCTCCCCAAATCCATCAACACCACCACCATCTTGAATTACAGTGTCTGCAATGAATAAGCAACATCGCCTAACCTGCCTTCAGACAAGTCAAGATTGATGGTTAATTAAGAGGTCATCTTAAGAGTGCCCTAGCAGAACTGGCTCAAGTGCCACAGTTGAAAACAGTGACTATAGCACAAAACCCTGGTCCCTCCTTCTTGTGGTATCTTTCTATACCCAGAGTACATCTAGACCACAATTCTCCATGCTTTGGTTTGGAGAGGTGGTTTATACGTATTGTAAACAAATAGAGGCAAATGCACTGCCAAACTCATTGCAGGGAATTGGTGCCAGAGTGCATGAGCTGTACTGGTCCCCATCCACTGTGTGGACCACAAGGGGCTGTCATAGACTGGTGTAACTCACATGCTCCACAGCAGCGGAGCGTGTTAAGTCGTCCCACATTCTGAGCGACACAGGGCTTACATTTACTTCTTGATTCCTGAAACATGAGCTTTCTTCATTTGCCTCAAAAAACGCCACAATATTTTAAAATCCACACACTGACCGTGTTGATTTGAGACACACTACAGAATGTTTTGGAGCTGAGACTGAGTAAGACTTTGGACTCTCGCTAGGCAATTGGGAGCCAGCTGTGGGATCATGTTTACCTGCTGAGCTAGCGTTGGGTGTCAGTTTTAATGACACACTTTCAGCTGTGCACAGCAGCCTGGTTTTTTTAGCATCAGAGGTTTCATAACCCTCGGATCAGTGAGCCGCTTCAGCCAAAAGCGTAAAGCTCAGATTCAAGAACAAATGATGTAACACAGGGTGGACTCATTGGGGCCCTAAACCTCTGAAAGAACACTTCAGCAAATTAAGAAAGGGGGTGGTGGAAACCCCCTAAGTAAGAGAATACAAGCCGCTAATTCTGTTTGGATTCAGAGAGTAGCCAAGTCACTGTGAACCACAAAGCACTTCATTCCTCATACGCTGTACACCTGCTACTGCTGTCCAGCCTATGTCAGTGCAATTTGTGTCTCCTTTCCAACTTCATTCTGCTCAAGGATTTTGCTTTAAGAATTGTGAGAGAACTCCAAGGCAGTTCTCTTAGCTGGAGACACCCTCGCAAATACCAATCGTCCTCTCTGTGCTAGTTAAATTTCTCAGCCCAACTAGAAACGTTTTTGGGTGAGCTTTTATTGTGATCACCGATTACTCAACATCACTTCTCAGACTCCTGCCTTGTCCTTGGCCCAGCATCACCCTGCTTGAAGCAGCAGCACAGCAGCATACCGTGGCTTGGAGAAGATGCGACTACACCGTGGTAATTGTAGAATTGCAATTGTTGTCAGGCTGGGTGCGAGGAATGGCCTTTGCTTCTGTGCTTGTCATACAGTATTTATGGAGAGAGCCAGCAGAATCTGCACACATCCAGGGAGAATGCAAAACATATGTTTGCCGTTGTCCACTGGCCTAGAAATACTAACCAGATCAGCTTGCACATAGTCAATATGCTGCTGGCTCCGGGAGGATCGCATGGGTGGTCTTGTCGTGAACTGGCAGGGCATCCTCAGCTTTGCTAAGATTCTTGATTGTGTCATATGGTGCCACATCACAAATCTCTTTCCACAGCAGGTGGACAGGATGGTCCTGAAAGCAAATACGGTAAAAACAATGTAGGTTGCAGTCCTCAAGATTCCTTAGTAAATAGGGTTGGCATTGACACCATTAGCAAGAATGGGGTCCTCTGTTCTGACCTGGATATATACAGATTTCTGCAATGGGCTAGAAATGGGGAACTGGTCTCTGTCCAAAAGCACATGCCTGCACTGCTTAGGTAAACTGACAGATGACTGTGCAGAACACGGCAATCAAATAAGGCACAAAAATGCCTATAGAGAAATGTACTCAAGTGGTATGGGGCGTTCATGTTGGAGCTATGTGGGAGGCAAAATGTGCTCATATAAAAATAAAAATAAAAAATCCTTCCAAAAGGCACATCTGTAAGAAAAGAAAAATACTGAAAGCAAGGCAGGGTGTTCTCTTAGGAAATCATCCAAAGCTCGCTGATATCAAAGGGAGGAATGAAATAGCCGTTAGATCATCGCCCTTGTGGTGTTGTTTTAAACAGGCACACAGATTTTCATGCCTGTGGTTTGCATTGAGAAAGCTGAGGACTCTGCTCCTTTAATGTGACCATCCCTTGTCCATTTAATATCTTCCATTTGGCAAGAGGAGACTGAGCAATGAGAGGTTTCATGGGTATTAGTGGCCCAGAAGTGTCCTCTTCTATTTCATATGCTGTGTTTTATGAGAAGCTTCTTAAAATCACCAGTTCACTTTGCCAAATCTGTATATAATTTGCTCCCTATATGTAGGGTTGCCATATTTCAAAAAGTAAAAACCAGGATACCCCAAAAGTTGTTGAGCTTTTTTTTAATAAGAAACCACGGAAATTGTGTAACCTGCCTGCAGGGAATATGAAGAAGATTCTTCCTTTGTGTCCATGGCTTGAATTTGGCATGTGTTTGTTTGTTTGTTTGTTTGTTTGTTTGTTTGTTTGTTTTTTAACAAATTACTATTAGTTTTCAAATCCTTGCAAACTTTGAAGATTCTAAACATTTCCCAGTTCATCCTCATTGCTTTTAAAGCACAAGTCAAGTTAACTGCCTGGCCTGTGCAGAGCAATGGGGTCATGACTGCATCCGCAGCTCTGCCATCATGCATTGCAATTGGGGCAGAAGGTGGAGGGGAGCAAGATTGCAGCACCATCCTGAAACCTGTGCAGTGATCAGATCCAGATCGGGCCTGACGCCGTCACATGACAGCAGTGAATCTGACTTGGGATCTGATGAATCCCAAGCTAGATTAGTCTCTCCTCTTCCATATGAACCTAAGACAAGTCTGCTGGGCCAGAGCAAGGGCCCATCTAAGTCCATCCTGGTCTCACAGTAGCCAACCAGATGCCTGTGGAAAGCCTGCATGAGCAAAACAGCACTTTGGAGACCTGTTGTTTCCCAGCAACAAACTGAAGCTCACTCAATGAATGCTCAAGGATGGGTGGAACTGTATCATATCTCTGTGACTGGAATATTATGAAGGGTTGTAGAACAAAACTGTGTACGATTTTGCTTTGGCAGTAGCTCATTAGCAGACGCAGAGCTTAAATAAATCTAGCTTTGCATTTTATTTGAATCACACAGTCAGGCACAAATAAACCACAACTCACCCACCAGAAGTTGCTTTGCACATCCAAACCCACAGCATTTTGGATTCTGTCTTGGAAAACCAGCTGTGGCCTAGGGCCACCATCAATGGTTTCTGAAGCGCCAATGTTGTTCCCTAAATTGTGGCTGATAAGGCTGCATAAGCAGCTCTGGCTCTGACTCATTCTTCATTCCTCACAGAGCACTTGGGCGTAACAGGACTGTTGTGAGATAACCCAGAATTCTCCCACTCTTCTTGCAGCCAGAAATAAATTATGCAAACTACAAAACGTGCTCAGTATTTAAACAAATCAGTCAAATGATACATAAACATCATCCAGCCTCAGTGAAAGGCCGTAGCCACATTCTGTGGCTAATATATAAGGAAAGGAAATGGTGGTCTATAGGAAGAAGCCTGGAACCATGACATGGGGGGCGGACCCTCAGCCTGTTTACCTACAATTCCTCCTAGACCCTCCCCACTTCCGATAGTGCCTATCATTCAGTGCCTCTTATCAGCTAGTGCCTAATATTTAGCAAATAAGAAGGAGCAGGAAGGAAGTAAAGCTTGAGAAACAACTAGGAATCAGCAAGGGAAGAATAGGTTGCCTTTCTGCCTATCACCCTCCACCGGTTATTGCAAGAACCTCACAGGTTCCCAAAGGCAGCTTGCAAAAAGTTAAAATTAGAACACGTAACACTTACTATGTAATCCAATAGCTGAGAAAGCACTTGAGCCTGAATGAGTATTAGCAACATGGAGGTTTGACTACATCCATTGATCATCATAGGATAAAAAAATTAAAAATCTAGACCTATCATTCATTCATTCATTCATTCATTCATTTTAAAAGCATATTTATAAACTGTCAACTAAAAAAGATCATGGTGGTCCACAATAAAATAATTAAAACATCATAAAATAAAATATGTGGAACAAATTACCAACGCTGAATTAATTCAATTCTCTGAAAATGCTTGGCAACACAGAAACGTTTTCAGTAGCATACTGAGTTTTACATGTATCGTAATTCACTTCATAGTGAGATTCATCTATGCACGTTGGGTCACTTAATTCACTTCTCCTTCATTTCAGGATGAAAAACTATTGCAAAAAAAGAGTAGTAGTATTCTTCAATATGCTGCAGTGGAGAGTTTTCCACAAAAACACAGTGACCTGTCAATGACCTAACAGAGAGAAGCAGTGTCATGGCTGCAACCTTGAAATGCTTTATGTTTATAGACAGGAGCCAGGATTTAAAATAGTGAAACCACTTAATCGTTTCACTAACTGAGTAAAGAAAATCTGTGTGCTCACTCATACCGATTCTGAAAATCCAGCACCTTTATGAATTGGGTCAGGGAAGAAAACAAGGCATGGCTACACCCATGAGGTAAAAAGTGTTAATCTCGATTATTTGCTGTTTCCATATGTATTCTAACACTGCTTTTAGAAGACATGTTCTCACCAGCACATCTGCTAACCAGTTAGCCAATGACTTCTTGCATCTTCCTGAAGCATCCTTGTTATGCCAAAAGCCTTTGAAGAAGAAATGTATCTGGCTGTCTAGTCTTGCTTGTCCTAGCAGCTTCCTTTCCTTCAAACATGCCACTTCCCTACCCACCCACTCCCAAAAAGTGATTGCTCTCCTCTCTGAAACCCCTGAACTAGGTAACTGGGGTAGGTGTTCCTGCCAACTCAACAGCTGGAGTGCTTGGGTTGAACAATGCCAGGTAATGGTGTGTGTGTGTGTAGACTCTCACTGTTCTTACAGATGGAGTTAGAATATGCACCGTAGTCCAATGCTGTGCTCTGCATTGCATTATGAGCTGCTTTCCCCATCTATAAGAAGGCTTGGAGTGCTGGTGTGCATTTAAAATGTATGCTGTAGATGTGACCTAAAGTTGAGATTTTAACCCTTCAAGGGGGCTGCTACATTAACATATTTTGCAGCTCCAAAGTTGATTGGATATGTCCCTGGTAGGCTCCAAAACACTATTGAATTGGCATGTTTCGAGAATTTTAAAAATGATTGATGGTCAGACCACTAGTTTTATTCATCATCTAATCGTCAGTGCTTTTTTTCTTTAAAAAAAAAAGTTTAGGGGTACTCTCATTTTGACTGAAGAAAATCACCATTTTATTGTTCAAATTGGGAAAATAAATACAGTAAATGGACAAAAGTACAAAGATTCACAAAATGTTTAGGGATATGTGTACCCCTGTGTACTCCCAGGGGGGAAAGCACTGCCAATAGTTAATATCTGGAATGCGTAATTCTTTGCTGTCACTATCTAGGTGTGTTATTTGTTTCCCCTACCATGCTCTCAGGACAAATTTGCAGTTGTATGCAGCCCAGAAATGAGAGTTCAAGCCAAGCCAAGCCACATGCTCTCTGGAACACGTAACACTTCAGTTTGGAATTCTGAGCAGTCAAGTTTTTCCCCAGGTTAATGGAGCTCAGGTTCTGCTCACCAGTTTGTGAGCAAGCTGAGTTTGTATCCCAGAGTGCTTTGGAAGAACTCCCTGACTCATGTCATTCCTAATTTTAGCTCTCCCGGTCAGACATCAAGAAATCAAACTGCATTCTTGACCCATGGACTCATCACTAAGAACCTTCTCTAATAAATAGAATCTTGTCCTGCTCACCTAAATATTTTGCTAAATAATGTACCCAGTGTGCCAGGAGGGTCTTGTAATGTAATCACTTACTGTATGTTTTTAGATTCCCCCCTGGTTTGCCTGGATTAAATGACTGGGCAATCAGATTCACGAAGCAAGGAGAACAGGATAGGAAATGTATTTTTCCTTCCTGACTTCTTACATTTCATCTGCTTCTACCTACACAGCCTCCTCTCGTGGCAAAGGTGTTGGGAGGGTTGAAACATACTTGTTGCAGCTTGTACAATGGAGCGCGGTATTAAAATAACACAGAGCACAGGTCATTCCATTTCCCATTACAGAATCAGAAGACAGCTGCAAGCCTTGTTGACAGACCGGAGCTTCCCCAGAGTTCAGAGCTGTTTGGATCCAGAGTTTCAGTTCTTTGCCATGTGAAAATTATATGAAGGGGGGGGGAGAAAATAGCAGACTTTGCTGTCAGCTACCCATCAAGCAACCCAACCAAAGTTCTACCTGCCTGTGGTCTTGCAAAGAAGAATGCAATGAAAAGACTTGGTGGCTAGACATTGCCTGGAATGTTCATAAATGTGGGCAGGAATCTGGTGCTCCAACACATCAAAGGAACTGGAATATACGGACACATTTTCCCCCACCCTTTTTTTAAAGTGTCTCTAAGTAACTTTCTAAAACCACTCCAGTTTACCTCTGAGACTCATATTTCCTTACATAAAATGCAAGAAAAGAATACTGTAAACCTTTGCTGCATTCAAAAGAAGAATTTATAGAACTAAAACTATTTTTGCACAGTGAATAAGCTACACTCCTCCTGGTTTCCAGGAGGAAAGGAAGGCTGAGATTTTAAGAAGAGCAGCTTGAAATCACTGCCCACCTCAAAAAAGGGGGGGGGGAAGGGGGCAAGAGTAAACTGTAGCAGAAAAGCAACACTTGCCTTGGAGGAAGTTTCCCCATCTCATTTCTAGGGACTACCCAGTAAATAAAGCCTGCAATCTGCATGCACAAACAGATTTCTCTGCATATGGATCAGCTACAGATGGTGTGGAACAGAGTCTGGTATGGGGCAAATGACGCATTCAGCAAAGTGGATGAGAGGCCAGCAGGGGTGGAATTCAGGGCAGCGGGTGGGTACCAGTTCCCAGCCTACCTAATTATTATTGCCTTGAGGGTCTCAGCATTTAACCTTGTAAATTCTGTTTGGCTAAAAGAAAACAATAAAAAAATATTTAGAACATTAAGGTTTTTTATTTTACTTTAAGCAAAAAAATATTTATAGGCAGATGTATGCATGCATACACACACCATTAGACAGTGGAGCCAGCTCCTGGGAGCTGAGCCCTTTTGGGCCGCCAAATATTTTGGGATGGGGCCAGCCCCCCAATGTCCAAAAAGCATGGAGGTGAAGCACAGAGCCAAGCGTGGCATGGCTGCAGTGACCAGCTTCTTCTTCTTCTCCTCCTGCCATGGAGGGGAAAAGGGTCAAAGCACTCCCGCACTGGTGGGGGTGTGAGGAGGAGCAGCCGGCCATTGGAGGCACGTGGTTGCCATATTCTTCTGCGCCCCAGATCCTCCCGACATCCTGGTGTCACACGCACAACATCCCCCCTTCCCCACCGCCCTCACAAACTGGTACCTCTGCCATTACAGGAGGCTGCAGCACAGCTGATATTTCTTGTTATGGGTTTTTTTTGGCCTGGGTTCTTAAGGTTAAAACGATGACCCACAGTGAGAAACATTGTGATATAATGTGTTGGTTGCCTCATATCATCTTTAGACATGTTGCCTTCTTGATCAGGTACCAGAGGGTTTTATTTTTAGGAGGGACCATGCATCACTGCGGCCCACCCTGCCAGGTGATCCTCTTGTCATATAATAATAATAACAATTTATTATTTGTACCCCATCCATCTGACTGGGTTTCCCAAGCCACTCTGGGTGGCTCCCAACAGAAGAAGAAGAAGAAGAAGAAGAAGAAGAAGAAGAAGAAGAAGAAGAAGAAGAAGAAGAAGAAGAAGAGGGTGATAAAAATTCAAACATTAAAACAGGACTGCCTTCAGATGTCTTCTAAAAGTAAGATACAGTGGAACCTCAGTTTTCAAACATAATCTGTTCTGGAAGACAGTTTGACTTCCAAAACATTCAAAAAAATGAGGCGCAAAGGGCTGTCTGCAATTTCAATGGAGAAAATTGGAAAAAACCTCAGCAGAAGCTGTTTGACTTCTTAGGCATGTTCGAAAACAGAAGCAATTACTTCCGGGTTTTCGGTGTTTGAAAACCAAAATGTTCGGCTTCAGAGATACTCAAAAAACAAAGTTCCACTGTAGTTGTTTATTTCCTTCACATCTGATGGGAGGGCATTCCACAGGGCGGGCGCCACTACCAAAAAGGCCCTCTGCCTGGTCCCCTGTAACCTCACTTTTCGCAGTGAGGGAACCACCAGAAGGCCCTCAGCTCTGGACCTCAGTGCTGGACCTTCAGGACCCTAACCTTCAGGTATACTGGGTCAAGGCCGTTTAGCGCTTTAAAGGTCAGCACCAACATTTTGAATATGTGACCAAGTTGTACACAGGGCCTCCCGGCTATGACCAGAAGTGTTTTTGACCAATTTAGGATAGTACAGCATTTGCATACCTCATATTGTTAGTATGCCACCTTTCCATAGTTGAAACCATGCTCAAGCTGGCTTACAACACAGAAAAAAAATTATGTAATAACAAATATAACAAAAGTAGTCCTAAACAATATATAAAACACATCAAAAAATACACAACCCAATCAGCCAATTTCCACATAAATCAAAAGATCTCAAAATAAAGATACAAAAAAAATCAATATCAATAACAGCAACAAGCTCCCTGCCTAAACGATACTCCAACCCAAGCCCAAACATTTACTAACCTGTGGGTCTTGTCTCGCAAATGGGTTGCAAAGCCTGCCCAGGTGGGTCACAGGCTTTATAAGTGAACCCAAATATCACATGGGGTGCTTACATCCCCATAAGCAAAACTGTGAATAACTTTGTAAGTTCTATTTCAACAACTTCCACATTAATAGGGACATTAAGCAAATTTTTGCTTGGGTGCCTGAAGTGATGGTTGTTGTTGTTTGGTCATTTAGTCGTGTCCAACTCTTCATGACCCCATGGACCAGAGCACGCCAGGCACTCCTGTCTTCCACTGCCTCCCGCAGTTTGGTCAAACTCATGTTTGTAGCTTTGAGAACACTGTCCAACCATCTCGCCCTCTGTCGTCCCCTTCTCCTTGTGCCCTCCATCTTTCCCAACGTCAGGGTCTTTTCCAGCAAGTCTTCTCTTCTCATGAGGTGGCCAAAGTATTGGAGCCTCAGCTTCACGATCTGTCCTTCCGGTGAGCACTCAGGGCTGATTTCCTTAAGAATGGATACGTTTGATCTTCTTGCAGTCCATGGGACTCTCAAGAGTCTCCTCCAGCATCATAATTCAAAAGCATCAATTCTTCGGCGATCAGCTCTCACTTCCATACATCACTACTGGGAAAACCATGGCTTTAACTATACGGACCTCTGTTGGCAAGGTGATGTCTCTGCTTTTTAAGATGCTGTCTAGGTTTGCCATCGCCTTTCTCCCAAGGAGCAGGTGTCTTTTAATTTCGTGACTGCTGTCACCATCTGCAGTGATCATGGAGCCCAAGGAAGTAAAATCTCTTACTGCCTCCATTTCTTCCCCTTCTATTTGCCAGGAGGTGATGGGCCCAGTTTTGTGCATCTTAACTGCAAGTTTCCTTGTACCTAACCATCACTTCTATGACAAAGGCAACAGGCATAGAAGTGATGGTTAGGTACAAGGAAACTTGCAGCTAAGATGCACAAAACTGATGGCTCCCAAAGACCTGAGGTCCAAAATTTGTGTAACAATTAACAGATAAATAAATAAATTTGGACTTGGAGGGGTTACCATTCCAGGAAGGCTGGGAACCACTTAGACAGCACACTAGCTGTGTCTTCTCCTATGCCCAAGAATCCAGCCTGTGTGTAGGGGTCAAGAGGCTTCCCACATGAATTAGCATAGAGTACAAAAGCATGACCTTGTTTCTGTGATGCTGTAGCCAATATGCTGAGTTCTTAGGAACATGGCCCATTACTAAACAGAACTATGGTTCTCTGACTGGAGGTGACATATTGGCTATGGCCTTGGGTCTTCTGCATAGGGTGTGTTTTTACAAGTGAAGCAACATGCTAAGAAGGAAATTGCTCCCTCGTTCTTTGTAGGCTTCGCAGAGTTAATGAGCGAGCATGTCTCCAGGCCCAGAGCCCATTTCAACACGTGGTTTCAATAAGCGGCACTGGGAGGGATACAATAGCTTCTTGTGAAAGAAGCATATGGTTCACTTCAACCACAAGGAAATGGCAGGTGGTAAGGGTGGGAGGGAGAGGCTGAAGTTTATAGAAGGAGGGAGGTAACAAATAGAAAGGGTCCCCCTCCCAGCCCATATTTTTTTAACAGTGCTATGGAAAAATGCATATTAAGTATGTAAATGCTCGTGGAAAAGGACCCCACTAATTTTAATGAGTAGAAATAAGTATGTGGGGCAGAGGATTCATATCAAGTAGATATACGTAGCTCAGAAGGAAAGAGTAAGGACAATGAACCTCAGAAAATATGTCACCCTGTGAGAAGCATTGTGGAGAAACTTAGCCAGAACCAATTAATCACACTTTATAGCTTGTTGCTGAAGCAACAATAAATAATGGAAAACACGCAAGAGGAAGCAACCTTCTGACCTGCTGCAACAGGAAGCTAATCTTGGAGAGGTTGATGTCTAGGAGAGATACATTTGGAGAAAATTTGTTACTCCTAAATAGTGTCTCCAAACACTGAGTCTGAGTGTTTAATCTCCTTCGAGTTTTGATTGAGAAACAAACCATCTTTGCTAGGCTGTAGTGATTTTGCATTCTAAGAACTGCCAAGTACATTTCGCCACCAAATAGCAACTGGAAAGCCAGACCAAAATGGGTAAGAGATGACAAAAGAGACCTTTATTTCCCATTTCCTGGACAATTGAGTACAGGTTTCCATAGAAGAGTCATCCTGTATCCTCTTCAAAAGTGCTTCCAGTCCCCAAATCAATACAATGGCTGATATCACAATGACAGGCAGGCAGTAGTCACCAGTTTATTGAAAAAGATACCAATGGTGGAATGTCTAGATCTACTGTAAAATTGCCCATCTGCTAACTTCCGTCTCTGATATTAATGTCTTGTGCTACACTTTCCCACTGTTGGCAGCCTGTTCTATGTGAATGGCCCCAACTTACTATTTTAAAGAGTCTAGATAAAGTTGCTGACCCCCCAAAATGACACGACCAACTCAAGCTATACTTTTTTATTGCTCAAACGGTACATATTTTTCCAACCCTTTATTCAAAACCAATAGGGATAGGCTTTTATAAGAAGAAAATTGTGATGTCTGACATTCTTGCAAGGTCTAGTGTTGCTCGCAAAGCATATATGCAAGTTTGATAATAGCTCTGGTGTCCTACATAGAGAAATGTCTTCCATCACAAAGAATGAATTATTTCACTTTCAAGGTTGAGGAATTGCTGGAAATATTTTGAATAGTTGCTATTGAAGAGCACAGTCCATAATGAAATGCTTTTAAATGAAGCTAAGTTTTTCTTGAACGATTTTCAGAAGTAGGCACTGCAATATTTATTTTTTTAAAATCCCCTACCCTCATATCTGAAATTCTGAATAATGATCAGAAACGATGACTAGACCGTGTTGCTTTAGCCAAACAAACCTGGGTGACATTTTCCCTAGTGTAGTTTATCTAGTGCAGGCTTCCTCAAACTTGGCCCTCCAGATGTTTTGAGACTACAGTTCCCATCATCCCTGACCACTGGTCCTGCTAGCTAGGGATCACGGGAGTTGTAGGCCAGAAACATCTGGAGGGCTTGAGTTTGAGGAAGCCTGATCTAGTGGAATGTGTTTTGTTTGTTACCTGAGCACCGTTTCATGTGGTGTCCAGGATGTAATTCAAAGCTTCAAGTGGGGTCTTCCTAGACTATTGCAATCATAAATCCCAGAGAATAACTTATGACTCCCAAGAATCTCAACAATGTCAACATTCTTCTCCCTCCTTGTTGACTTTTTATTGTCTCACCACATTGTCTAGACATTGTTTCCTTCAAATTGTCCAGCTTCTTTCTTCCCACAACAGAAATGCAATAAATAGATAAAAAGACAATTACGCCATCATAAACACAGGAATACTGGCTGGTGTGGGCTCAAGTATACATGGGCTTTAGTGTAATTTATGGACATCACCAAGCAATAGAAGGTCAATGACATGTCTCTTATACACAGACAGCTGATTAAGAACATCCGAAGAGCCCTGCTGATCAAGCCAATGGCCCATCTAGCCCAGAATCCTGTTCTCACAGTGGCTGACCAGATGTCTGTCAGAAGCTTGTGATCCAGACTAACTCAAAAAACAACTGGATGGGGTTTTTGTTTGTTTTTACCAAGGCATGATACCTGCTTTGTGTAAGGGTCTTGAAAGATTAAAAGCTTGGTGATTATACCTAGAACTTGGTACCACTTCCTATACAGTGGTACCTCAGGTTACATACACTTCAGGTTACATACACTTCAAGTTACATACCCCGCTAACCCAGAAATAGTGTTTCAGGTTAAGAACTTTGCTTCAGGTTGAGAACAGAAATTGTGCTCCGGCGGCGTGGCAGCAGCAGGAGGCCCCATTAGCTAAAGTGGTGCTTCAGGTTAAGAACAGTTTCAGGTTAAGTACGGACCTCCAGAACGAATTAAGTACTTAACCCGAGGTACCACTGTACAGTGCTTCTTTGTGCTGAGTAAATAATTATTCTAGGGAGCGAGGTGGAAACATCTAGTGCTTGCAATGGCAGTGTTCTCAGAAGCGAAGGACTCATCTCAAAGAGTGAGACTTCTCCTTGGCTATCAGTGAGAAATAGTAAACCATAAATTGTCAAGGAGCTGAATTTGTAGTTTTTAGGTTGGTGATGAATTCAGTTGTGAAAGAGTTATTTTTTCACTGTGATGTTCATGATTCATGAACACATAATTTTTAAATTCATAGGTTGTCAATCTCATATATTAAATAAAACAAATCTCAGTAACTTTTACTGAAGTAAACAAGACTTCCTGCTTTATTCCAAGGAACATGATAGACTGTTTGGTCAATAACTGGAATGGATTCCAGGCAGCCACTGTGTCCCACAATGTTTATTGATTTGCATTTATCTAAAACATTTCTATACATCCTTATATCCACCTCCCCCCAAATCAGGAAAGATCACAAATATTAATGAGAATAGAATATACATTAAAGTGGGTAGAAAAGCAAAGACTTTAGTAACTAATTGCGTGATATATATGACAGTGTTACTTGCACATATATATATTTAAACTTTATAATGTTTATCCAAACCATTTATGAACAGGTATAGTAAAAGATCCTTATGGGAATTGGTGGCACTTCTCTTTGAATAATGTTCAGTTACTATCTTCACTCTGGTCTTTTTGAGCAACACCTTTCGTATGTTCTTTCCAAGTATTGATGTACATGTGCTCGTGAAACAGAAATCATTATTGCTTAATTTACACATTTCTTGACTTTATTCAGTGCTCCTCCTGACAGCCTGTTTATTGAGCGCTCATTCGTATTTGCTTGCACAAAGTTTAGACTGTGCCTGGTCATTACTGAGCATTCTTTTTGATTCAGGGCATTTATATAACAATCTTTCATTTTGCTTTGATTACAGGGTGTTTACGTCGGGAGCTCGGCCTTCTCTTGAGTAGGACCCTGGCAGAGACATATGCCCAACTGGCATGTTCTCTCCCTCCTGGTCTTTCGTTCAGGAGATTCAAAAGCTTTCTTTTTTAAAAAAAATAATATTTATTAAAGTTTCAAAAAAAAAGAAAATTACAAAAATGAGGAAAAACAAAAAACAAAAAATACAAAATACAGAAAAAGTAAAAACAGTTAAAAAGAAATCCATCTTTCCATAACTTATCTTTCATTTACTTATTTCCTTGACCTCCTCACACCTCCCTTTTTTGTATTCTAGTTCAATAGTTGTTTCAGCAAATCCTTACCATTTTTCCTTTATCTTAATAGTTTATCTTAATATATTGTAACTTTACATTCTCACCTGTTAACAATCCATTTTTACATACCCCTTAGTAACATTACTGCTAAAACCACATAACTTCATTCCAACATCCTTCTAACATTCCTTAATTTTACAGTATTTCTGTAGATAATCTTTAAATTTCTTCCAATCTTCTTCTATCGACTCTTCTCCCTGGTCTCGGATTCTGCCAGTCATTTCCGCCAGTTCCATATAGTCCATCAGCTTCATCTGCCATTCTTCCCGGGTGGGTAAATCTTGTGTCTTCCATGGAGATTCAAAAGCTTTCTTCAGCCCAAACATCACAGCAACCGATGCCAACAGACATCGGCACACTTAGGGATCCACAGAGTTTGCGCAGCTTGCATAACAGACCTCAGCAACACAACATTTTGGCTAATCTACTTTATTTACATATAAACACACACGGAGCACTGCAACATGGCTCCCTCTCTCTCTAGCATCAGACAGCACAGAGAAAAAGAACAAAGGACAATAGTCCCACTTCACGGAACACAGTAACACAAACATCCTGTCTCCGTCACTTCCCACTGTATGGAGTCAAAACATATACCGTCATGTGAAAGACAACAATCCCATGACTGCAATCATGGAGCTGGAATTCAAACAGTTTACACAACTTCCCATTCATCATTCATTCATCCCACACTTTTCAGTGTATTTTCCTATCACTTTTCTAACTGCAAAAGGTCTGTGTGGACTGATTTTTTAAAGTAGATTTGTTGCCCTAGGGTGCCAGAACACTATGAGCCACTTTAATTGCCCAGGCCTAGAGTTCTGGTATGAGCAGAATCTCTCCCACAAAATAGTGAAGTCTAGGGGCACCCATAGTCTTCTGGAGCTAATTTTCATAACATACTTCCTCTCCAGTGGATGGTCTCAGGATGATCTCTAGGTATGGTCATTTCCCAACAGGTCCAGGTGGAAACGGGCAAATGAGGCCTTTTCTTCCCTCATCTGTTGACTGTCACTCCATGACAAGGAAATTCTTCAGTTAGCTCTTCTTTCACCGTCCATAAAAGTAAAGGATATTTAGTGTTTGACCGATAATGCACACAGAATCATAGAATTGCATACCCTCCAACATTCCTCCGATGAAAATAGGGACATCCCATTCTATAATGATAATTTTACTATTTATACCCCACATATCTTACTGGGTTGCCCCAGCCACTCTGGGCAGCTTTGAACATATATATTAGCGTAATAAAACATTATACATTATACAGGATTGCCTTCAGATAGCTTGGGGGTCAGATAACTCCATACCCTCCAACATTTCTCCTATGAAAATAGGGACATCCTTTTTTTTTTAATGATATTTATTCAGAGTTTCAAAAATACAAGAAAAAGGACAAAAAAAATGAGAAAAAAGGAACAAATACATCACAACAACAAAAAAGGAAAAAAAGACAAATCCCATATTACATCTTTTCATTTGCTTAATTCTTTGACCTCCTCACACCTCCCTTTTTGTATTCTAATTTAATTCGTTGTTTCAGCAAATTCTTTCCGTCTTTCTCAATTCTTATTTAGATAGTCTAACCTATTAGTTGACTCAACAAGTCCTTTCCATCTTTTGACATATTCTGTCATTCAATTTACCTTGATTTATTTAACCTTGTCTTACCATAAAAAGAAAACCTTAATGTTCAAAATTTAAAACATATTTATACATAACTCCTTATATCCTTTCTACTAAAGCCAGATAATTCCATTCCAGCATTTTCCCTAATATTTCATTAGTTTTACACTAATTCCAAAAATAAAAAGAAATTTTTTCCTTATATAGGCTTTTTTAAAAAAAATTTGTCCAACGTCCCTTCTTCCTGGTCTCGGGTTATGTCAGTCCTTACTGTCCATTCCATCCAGTCCATCAACCTGGTGATCTTATGTCTGAGGCCCTTAAGTCTCTTCTATGCCTCTTCTGCAGATTGTCTTCTTCTTGTTTATGCTTACACTTTTCCTTATCTTTCGTTGGTTTCTTTCTTAATTTCTTCCCTTTCTCCTTGAGGAGTAGGTCTCTGGGGGATTCCAACCGATAGTTATATCCATCTTCCTTCATCAGACTAGCCCATTCCCCACAGTCCCACTCCCCGCCATCATCATTATAATCCAAAAAGTAACTATTCAAAAAATAGTTGTCAGCATATTTCCAAGTCCTCCCAAAGTTAAGAGCCTCCTTAACTCCAGGCTCTCCCAGGCCCACTCCAAATTCAATCTTCCAAAACAGCGGCTTGTGCTCCTGCAGGGCTTCGGATCTCTCCATTTGTGTTGCTTGGGGTGCGATTGCAGCCTCCTCCATCTTCATCTGCCCTTGCACTTGCCCAGTCGAACCAATTTCCTGAGTTGGTCGCTGCATAATTTCTATGTTTCCTGTTAATCCATATTCACTGGCTACAGCAGACATCAAGTCCAACTTCTCCTTCATCAAACCCGTCTTCTCATACAACTGCTCCAGCAAAGCATTTATCTTGCAAAAAGCAGACACCAAAACTTCCTCCCCACACATTTCTATTCAAGGTCAAACAGCTGGTCCCACGATCCCAATCTCGCAGCTGTGAAGTCACCAAGTAAACTGCAGCAACAAATTGACAAGCTCCCTCTAGGGGACACAATTTCTATTTGTATCCATCTTTTTAAAACATGTCCAACAAAAGAAAGTTACTTTCAATTTTCAATTTTCAAATACTTTGTTTCTTTAAAATGCAGAAGGCAGCACTGAAGTCAGTTTGGTTCTCTTTTTTAACTATCTGTCAAAATGCTCCATGTACAATCAATGGACGTCTCCGGCAATTTCTGTCCTGACACCCCGTTCCCAGGTTTGAGACGATGGAAACTTATTTTCCTTTACTCCCTCTCCTGCAGGCTTAAACAGTCAGATTTTTTCCCCCTTTTCACCTGCTTCCAAGGGGGTTTTATTAGTTGTAAATGCAGGAAATTCCAACCTTTAAAAACAACTTTCCAGGCTATTAGATTGTAAGGTTTTTGCTTCAGTCTATTTACAAAAAGCAGGAGGCGGACTTCCTGTTTTGAACCTTCCCGCTTCGGAGCCTAATTCAAGTATTTCTTGATCCAATTTTCCGTTTTTTACTCACTTGTTTAGAGTCCAATTGTCAAGACACTTGTTTAGAGTCCAATTGTCAACAGGAAAAAGTCAGCGCTCTCCGGCGATGGCTGTGCAGCTTCCCTCCGTGAAAATAGCAATCAGTTCGCAGCACCGCGCTGCTCACCCCACTTCGCTCCAGAGCCCCAAATTGGGGTTCCCCGCGAGTAGGGGAGGCGCTCCTGGTGCTCTGCTGAACCCCACGTTCCCAGGCTCCCTCCGCCTGGGATTTCTAGCGGGTCCCCACCTTCGCCGCGGTGGGCAGACCCAATTTCCACGGAGCCCGTTCCCCCGATTGGAGGAACTCCGCCATTCGCCGATGGTGCTAACCCGGAAGTCCGCGAAAATAGGGACATCCTAAGGAAAAGTGGGACATTCCAGGATCAAATCAGAAACTGGGAAGGCTTCTCTAAATCAGGGACACTCCTGGGAAACAGGGACACTTGGAGGGTCTGGAATTCTAGACTTGGAAGGATTATGTAGTCCAGTGGTTCTCAACCTGTGGGTCCCCAGATGTTGTTGGACTACAACTCCCATCATCCCTGAGCTCTGGCCTTGCTAGCTAGGGGTGATGGGAGTTGTAGTTCAACAACATATTCTAGTCCAACGCAGAATGCAGAAATCAACAACATATTCTAGTCCAATGCAATACAGAAATCTCAACAGGAGGTTCCCCATCCAATCTGAAACCAAAACGGACCCTGCTTAGCTTTGCAAATGTGCTAGCAGTTTTATTGCCACGAAGGTTTCAAAGCAAGAAATTTAGTTCTCTCTCTCTCTTCTTTTGTAAGAGCTGCTCAAGACACAAGTGAACAGAGTTTTCTAACAGCAGATGAAACCATAAATCTCTTTTTTCAGCACTGAACTTTCCACAGAAGCCATCCCAGAAGGAATGTTGGAATCTCTTGGCCTCCCTCTTCTGCCACAGTTCTGCCTTTATTCCGAGCTCTCTTAATAGGTGGACTTGGACCTCAGTCCTCCAGAGCACTCTGCCAAAAAGAGCTGCTTATTCCTGCCAAACACATAAGGCAGCAACTAAAGGCCCAGAAGCAGCAGCTCAGGAAGTGGCCAGTGTTTCTTGCCCACTCAGAGTTTCTAACACAAATCAAAACAATCAAGAGGCCTGCGGCCTTTCAAGAGGTGGTGATGCATCCACACCTGAAGAACCTCAGCTTGGACCATACCACAAGCTAACTGAGGATCACAGCAAAAAAATCCCTACTCAGCCCAAAATGGCAACTGACTAATTGTGTACTGATATCCCAGGGAAAGGGGGGCCGGGGGCCAGCTGAAGACTGAAGAGGGATAGGGGAAGATGGAACCAGAATATACATTCCAGCAAGGCTGTGCCCTCCAAAGCAGTGCTAATGTGCATCCACCTGCAACATTTGATAACAAAGCTGTACTGATGGAGTCCAGAGATAAGTCTTTGATAACACTTGGACAAGGAAACTGAAGGAAACCTTATATCATTTGAGGAGGAAGGAACAGAGAGGGGTTGTTGTTGTTGTTGTTGTTGTTGTTGTTGTCTTTCTTAAGTCAGACCTTGTACACAGCAGGGAGACATTCAGCCAAAGACACAGAGTAAAACTCTCTCAGAACTGCACTAACAGAGGGCTGATCCACACTTCCGTTTGCCTTGCCACTTTCCCCTAGGGAAACCCACAGTTTAGTGTTGAACTGGAACAAATGGGAATAGGGTTTTCTGCGGATTGCCACTTGTTCCAATTTAATGCTTAATAATGGGTTTTCCAGGGGAAAGTGGCAGAACAAAGGCAAAACCCCTTCGACCCATGATTTCCAGGCATAGGAGGAGCAGAAATGTGGATGAGCCCATAGTTAATGCTTAAATTACAACCTGAATAATCCCTGCTGTTGCACTTCCAACAGCGTTTGGCCTCTTGCTGGCTTGACCCACAAACAGGTCCTTCTCATACCTCTGCATATGCAAGCAGAGGAGCAGGATTGCAGAAACTATAGTAGTCCAGGTTTAGCACTTTTCAGCCTCAACACAAAAATTAAAATGCATCCTTCAGTCTCTCCATGGATATCAATGGAACCTCAGCGCGTTTACCCTTTGGCTTGTTGTTTTACTTTACGCTACTAGGAAGAGCACAGAAAGTGAGGCACGTGGGGGGGGGGGAATATTTTGGGAAAGCAACTAGGCGATCCAAATAAAACTGCTCAGATCTGTGCTGGAATCCCAACTGCTGTCAAGTGGCTTCAGAGGTTAAAATCTTTGTGCTCCAGAGCCGACAAATGGGCAGAAACCTTCGCAAGGGTGCGGTTTGCAAAGTGCTCTGGGAAGCTCAGCTGGAAGATGCTGTTTGGAACACAGCACATTTTGTATTGCTATTGGCAAAGCAGAGTGCTTTCATTTTTGGCACAGCTTAAAGGGGCTCAGTAGGCAAGATCATGGAAAGCTGGCAACTTCAGATGAAAGATTCATTAGGCTCGGAGGGGGTGGGGAATTGGAATAAGGCAGCTGAGCTGACTGAACAATGCTTGGTAAAACAAAAACAAACCCCTGAGCTTAATTAGCTCCAAGAATATACATATACATACACACACACACACACACCAAGCCAGATCATTACCCTTAAAGAATATGTTTCCAATCGTAGCATTTTTTTGCATTTTGTGTGGTCTACTCTCTGTCATCTTGGGGGACTATGGGGTTGGAGAGTGTATGGCAAGCTCTCCAGTGGCCCCTGTTACTAGATGCCCAGATGGGGGCTGATGGGCCATAGCACTCCCAAAATGGTGGCCTTGGAAGGGTTGCCCCAGTTTGATGTATGTCATAGGGCAATCCTTGACCTTGGTTAACCCTGCCAAATAATCAGCCAGCAAGCAGGCAGGGTTGATACAGGATACATGCCCAATGCCTACGCCAAAACCTGCTGACATCTGTAATTGTGGCCTGTTCAATCCCAACATGGTTGCGCTGTGCTCACTGCAATTTCCCATGCCTTGGCTCCACTGCCCGCAGCTTCACGATGCCTGGACCTGCAAAAGAGGACCATTTATGTCCTGGTGGTTGTTAAAGTTTTCAGGGCAGGGAGGACAGATGCAGAGCTAAAATGGGAAATAGAAGAGGGCTGATTACAGCCACGGATCCTGCAGTGGGATACCTTCTCATATGCGGAGAGCCAGCGTTATAACCATCTGCAAATGCTTTCGGACAATTGAGCTGAGGCATACATCACAGGGTTCCTCCCTAGATCTCTGTTTCCTGAGTTCTTACTGGAACTGCCTTGGAAGCGGATTAATCATTCCATTCTATTCCAGCTCGAAGCTCTGGAAGAGTGTGCACTGCAGACCGCAAGGCTAAACGAGACCAGCAAGGGAAAATGGGCTGGGAAGGAGGAACAGAAATAGCAACGGAGGGATGTGGATGCTGCACAAGCCCATTAGCATTTCCGTCCTCAGGATTTTACACAGGAGGAAACTGAATCAGGCGCACTCCTGGAACAGCAGGAGCTCAATTACACTTTATGGTCCAATGGACTCATCTTCTACACAGGGAGAAAAGTTAACACTCCCAGGGTTTATATGCACAAATGTGTTTTTCAGTCAATACAAGGGCCTCATTTATTCCTGTTTACATACCCAACCAGTATAATTAAAAACGAGTGCATTGCTGGAACCTGCCCGTCTATTTCCAACGAATCACTTGCCAAGTTCTCTGCTTGCCCAGCTCAATTTAATTTTAGCCTAGTCTCAGTTTAAGCAAATGACCCGAGTGCTATGAAAGTACTTGCTGATGCATTCATTGTTGGCTCTCTTGGGGCGAATGGGGCACTGCCCTACCAACCTATGTCTGTCCCCAGCCAGACCCCACCTGCCTGTCTTCTTATGTACAACTGCTCCAGGGAGTGGCTCTGCCGCTCATTGGCTCCGCCTTCCCATGATGTTGGTCTCCCTGCCTTCTGTGTCCAGGGCAGCAGTCTAGCAGCTCCACCTGGTACTAAGGCTAAGACCGTACCTGCCCACAGACTGTCTTGCCAGAGTGGTGCATGCTCTAGTTATCTCCCGCTTGGACTACTGCAATGCGCTCTATGTGGGGCTACCTTTGAAGGTGACACAGAAACTGCAACTAATCCAGAATGCAGCAGCAAGACTGGTGACTGGGAGCAGCCACCGAGATCACATAACGCTGGTCTTGAAAGACCTACATTGGCTCCCAGTATGTTTCTGAGCACAATTCAAAGTGTTGGTGCTGACCTTTAAAGCCCTAAACAGCCTCGGCCCAGTATACCTGAAGGAGCATCTCCACTCCCATCGTTCAGCCCGGACGCTGAGGTTCAGCTCTGAGGGCCTTCTGGCAGTTCCCTCACTGTGAAAAGTGAGGTTACAGCGAACCAGAGGTTACAGGGAACATTCTCAGTAGTGGCGCCCACCCTGTGGAACGCCTTCCCAACAGATATCAAGGAAATAAAAAACCATCTGACTTTTAGAAGACATCTGAAGGCAGCCCTTTTTAGGGAAGTTTTTAATGTTTGATGTTTTATTGTGCTTTTAATATTTTTTTGAGAGCCGCCCAAAGCAACTGAGGAAACCCAATCAGATGGGTGGGGTATGAATAATAAATTATTATTATATTATTATTACCTGAGGTGGGGGGGGGCTGTGAAACTAGTCTACTGAACTTGCAATGGATGAAGGTAGTACCAAAAAGAAATCCATCCCTGATAGTCTGCAACCTGGTTTTTTTTTCCTGAGCATGATTCAAAAGAAATGTTAAAACTGGTACCACCAACCTGTCCTTTATCCCGCGTCAGAGTCTGCAACCCTAAATCAAAGAAACACAGGTTGCTATAAGAGGGGAAACAGAACATCTTTGGCTCAACTTGCAGCTTACTTAAAATAAGGCACCCCACCCCAACCACCCAGCAGCATATGGATCCTTAAGAGATCAGGTCCACACACAGAAACCTGTCTCCATGTTTCATTTTCACTGGATTAGGGCTGTCAGCTGTTTTGTTGACTGAGCCCCAGCGCCTCTTGTGAACATGTAGTAAGTGGAAAATTTGAAAGTGAAGCTTTCCCTGTCACTCATCATGTTAGCTGAGAAAGTCACAGGACCCCACCAGGGAAAAAAAAAAGAAATTATTCACTCTAAGGTGTTGGATTGGGACATTTCCTAAATTTTAATAAATCACCTGCCAATTCCAAGTGTTCAGTAAGATTAAATTTGTAATTTTCATCGTTTCATTATTGTTCTGAACTTTAATCCTTGGTCACCAAAAAGGACCCTAAGATAATTTTTGGTGATGTGTAATCTCTTGTTTGCAGGAATCTCCAATGTAGTCAGCACTCAGTAGATCTAAACCTAAAACAGTGGCTCTCCCCCCCACACACACACAGGTAATGTCTGGCAGGTAAAGGCTGGCACTGCCTGACAAATCATATTTCAAGGGAAACATAAAGAGCATGTTAACTGTGAGTTTATATAATAAAAGTAGTAATTGATGATAATGATACTTCACATTCCTAAAGTCCTTTAGAGTATTCAGACTGCTTCAGACATATTCATATTGAAATGCCTTAAGCATTGAGCAGCGGAAAGACTGGCTATATACATTATCCATAAATTAGCTAACACCATTAAGCCATCCTACACATACTTACCTGTGTGTAACTCAGTTTTAAAAGAAGTCAACGGAGCTTACATCTGAGTGGACACTGCTGGGAGGCGGGGTTTGTGTTTCTTCTCACACAGATGGGAGAGAAGGAAGATGGAGGCAAACTAGGAAGAATATTGTGTTCACTGCAGCTTAATTTTAGTATGGAATGATTCTTTCAACTTAGAAAGTTAGATAGTATTACTTTGCACAGTGAAAATGCATCTTGTGTTATTTAGACATGGTTCTAGTAAGTTGGCAACCCTAATAAACAGAAGCACCAGTGTCAACTTGTGTATTGGGCAACCTTTGCCAATGCTTGTTTGAGACATTTATGCTCATTATTTGTTACATATAATGCTTTTAGAATATACAAAACCTCTTAATTCTGTCCTATCCTTTCATTATAAAGCTAGCGTCTGCAACCCAGAAAAAAATGAGAACTTGAGCATAATAGATGAAGCTTTGAAGTTCACTAGCTGTTTGTTCCAACCTTGAGGATTAAAAAAAAGATAAGGTCCCTTAGCAACTGCTTAGTGATGGCATAGTAGAAAGGATATAGTAGGGGTGTGGGGGTGTGGATGGCTTTTGCCTAGAGGCAGAGAGCAAAAAAGCTGGGTGGAACTACTAGCTGTGAGGTATGAAGCTGAAGGGGAACAGTGATGCAAGCATCCTGACCTTTGCTACTCAACGGATTAAGTTGTCATTCATGTTAAGAGGACAATACCAGAGACATGATATTAGTCTGGCAATTAGTTGTTGCTGTTAGAATTTGTATATCACCCTAAGTATGTAGATCTCAAGGCAGTTAAAAAACACAAAATACATAATAAAAATAATTCTTTTTTGTTGCTGTTGCTTCAGTGACTTCTAGATTATGTTCTTTAGACCCTGTCTTCATTCCCCCCAATATTATCAGCACTTAATTATTAAAAATATTATTAATTCATCCCCATGTGGTTTCTTACCACGCTTGAAGACCATTTGCTAGACAATGCACTCCATTATAGCCAGACCTTTGTCAACCTATTTTCTGTGAAGACCTAGCCCTTTGCTTTGTGAAGCATACCAGTTCAGGTGTAGGCGCTGCCATTGCCACATCTCCACCTGAGTTTTTAAGAATTTCAGGGGATGAAAAGGAAGCATGCTATGGAGCAAGGCGTCTCATAAAGGCAGGAACCAGGACACTTGCTTCTGTTGCTTACAAATGTAAAGCATGACCGCAACAAACATGTTTGCAACTGAACCTTTAATTCTGATGGAGATAGGGAGCCCCAACTGACTACAGAACCCAGTGGAGCACACCCTTGGTGGCAAACATGGGTTTGCTTCTGTGCAATGTGCAATGGCCTTAGATGTCACATTGCAAAGGAAAGATGTCACTCTGCAAAGGAAAACAACAGCAGCACCTGCATGCTATTTTTTGTTTTTTTTATATAATATATTTATTAAAGTTTAGGAATTTATATAAAACAGAATAAACAGAACAATAAAAACAAAAACAATAAAAATACATACAATCCAAAAAAGAAAGAACACACATAAAAAACAGGTATAGTTTCCATCCCTTATATTCATAAAACTTACTTTCCCGACCTCCTCATACCTCCCCTTTCTGTATTCCATTCTCTATTTAAGTCAATTCAGCAAATCCTTTCCCTAATTTCTATATACTTTTTAACCTTTCTTTTCTTAATCACATAATCATTACAGCTTTTAACTCCTTAATTTCTGAATCAGCATCGTTCTAGCCTTCAATAATTTTGCAATGTTTCTTAAGATAGTCCTTAAATTTCTTCCAATCTTCTTCCGCCGTCTCTTTTCCCTGGTCTCGGATTCTGCCGGTCATTTCTGCCAGTCCCATATAGTCTATCACTTTCATCTGCCATTCTTCCAAGGTGGGTAGATCTTGTGTCTTCCAATACTTTGCGATGAGTATTCTTGCTGCTGTTGTAGCATACATAAAAAATATTCTGTCCTTCTTTGACACCAATTGGCCGACCATACCCAGGAGAAAGCTGCATGCTATTTTTTGTATGATGTGTGGGGCAGATACAACAAGCAAGCAGTCAACAAGTGCATTTTTAATACTAAATATTTAGTTGTGTTTTGATGCTGCACCAGTTGTTGTGAGGTTCATGTTACGTATTCCGTGGTCTGTGTTTGCCTGAGCTTGAGTCAGGACTAAGGAGTCTAAGCCCCTGTGTTCTGATTCGATACATGATATCCAATCACAGAACATTTCAGGATTTGGGCCTCTGCCATTGGCCCTTAAACTCTGAGTCATGATTCGCAGCTTGGAAGTTTAGACAGCCAATCACGTTGAGAGTGGGAGTGGCCCAGGCCTTCAGAAATGTATATAAGCAGTTGCTTTGCCCCTGTTGTCGAGTTCTGTTAATTCAGTAAAGGTTCTTGCTGTTATCACTGTTTCTTGCCTTGTGGGAACCCACGTACACTTCAGTTCAGACCTTCAGTGCCTTGCATGTACAACCTCCTAGGTCCAGCCCATTCTGTGGGCAAACATGGATGCTCAGATATCAACCCTTGGGTAAAACTTCTACACTTTTTAAACTCTTCTTGCTACCTGCAGGCTGCCTACAAGGTCCAAGGATGGTCTCTGCTTGATTCTGTTCCTGGTCCCCAGCTTTGACTTCTTCTCTCTTTCTGGTAATCTCAGCCTCAGGTATAATTCATGTCTTCCTCTTTCTCCTTGCCAGCGCCTCTCGTGTGCTCGATTTCTTGAGGTTTCCATGTGCTTTTCATTTAAAAGGAAGGTGGGGAAACCTGTGACTATCCACAACTCCCTTTGTCCATGCTGGCTGGGGCTGATGGGAGTTGGAGTCCAACAACACCCTCAGGAGGCCTCTCCACTTTCCTCCTTGCCTTTGGACCAGTCCAGTTCTGAGCGTAATATTGGGACAGGTTAAAAAGAAGAAGCAAGCATATCTTCCAGTTTGCTTTGTTCTGCAGGGGCAGGAGGGAAAAGAAGGGAGGGCTGCACAAACTTTTCCCAGACCTGGAAAGGAAATGGCAATTTGACAGTGCCCTCTGTGGGGGCCGCTGGGAGAAGAAGGGCAGATCTGTGTTCTGTTTGGCTGATCTCTTGCCTGCCTGCCGTGGAGTACTAACAGAAGGGCCTTGTACTGTGCACAGGATGGGACAGGAGGGAAGGAGGCATACTGGCCCTCGTGCAGTCAAAGAAACCGCTATTCTCTGGCCGAGGATGCCACAGGGAAGGGGCGTGCGGAAAAACAAACACTGGGCTGAGAGCAGCTTTTCAGCGTCAGCAAGAGGGGCTTTCTTTGGAAGGCTGGCTACGTAAACATTGTGACTGGAGGGAGCAGCTTCTGCTGGGAGAAGGAACTAGAGCAAGGCGGCATTAATTAATCCGGAATAATAGGACCTGACCCTGCGTCCGAGCCAAGCGCAGGACCGCTGAGAGGCGTTGGGAGGCGAGGCTTGCTCCCTTCCCCCAGACTTTGAAATGTACCAGTGTTATTCTCGGCATCAGTCCCAGTTCCAGCCGACTCCCTTCAAAAACCACTCTGGGTCAGGACTCCCACTTGGGGCCACGTCTGGAATCTGTCTGCAAAGCTTTGGTTTCCCCACTGCACTCTGGACATCCCAGACCTTGGCTTGGATTAAAATCACTTTGCAGGCTCCACCACTAGCACATTCCCAGACCCGAGAACGACGGATCTGGTCTTCCTCTGGGCTCCTGTCAGGGACTTGGGGCCTGATCTCCTAAGGTTCTCATGCTCAGACCAAGCCCTGGGTTGAGTTCAGTGCTCGAGAGATGAAGGCAGGAATCCTGTATGCACTTAGCAGGAAGCTAAGTCCCATTGAACTTGATGGGACTTACGTCAATGTGGGCTTGCACAGGAAACAGAGCTTCATATTAGGGTTTAGTGATGATCTGGTAAAGCATAAAGTAACAGTACCTGTATGTCACACAGAGAAGGGCTGTAGCTCTGTGGCACAGCATCTGGTGGGGGGGTCCCTGGTCCTCTGGCATCTTCAGGTACCCCATCTGAACCCCTGGAGAACTGCTGCCAATCAGTGTGGACTATGTTGGGCTAGATCAACCAATGGTCTGTCTCAGTATAAGGCAGCTTGCTGTGTTGCTAGGAACCCTTTCCTTAATTTATATAAGGGGAACATAATTGCTTTCTTCTGGAGACTGCTAAATTAAATTAACTGCAATGTAGACAGGTTAAAAACAAGGAATTTAAAAATGAAGCATACAGTTTAACTCCCCCTGGTGGTTTGAAGCTGCATATCTTTTCCCTTTTAGAGTTTTCTTCTTATGAAAAAGTATTAAAAGTACCTTAGCATGTTCCTGAGTTTTCCACTGAGGCTGCTGTCAGGTATGAAATCGTGAAGTAGCTGACAGGATCCCAACAGCCATTATGAGTCAAGGAGGAGGTTAAAATGCAAAGTGGAGCAAGAATGAAAGGAATAGGACATCACAGCTGCCATCTTTACTCTGTGTGCTGGGCTGGCCCAGAACATTTTGCAGCCTGAGGGAGAACAGCAAATAGCCCCAACACTGGCTCCAAGACAGCGAGCCACACATTCAGTGCCTCTCCCTGTCTCTGGTAATAAAAATACAGTAAAAATAAATTAAGTAACAACACTGCCTTTTCATGACACCCCAAATCAGCCACCTGAGGCTGCTGCTTCACTCTGCCTAATGGTAGGGCTGGCCGTGTGTGTGTGTGTGTGTGTGTGTGTAAAAGAGGGAGAAACGCACACACTGGGGGCAAGGCATACTCTTCCTTGTGCAATGAAAGCACATGTGAGAGGGGTGTGAGGCCATGCTGGATAGCTCTGTCCCCATGTGCATGTGTGTGTGTGTGTGTACACACGCGCGCGCACACACACACACACCCCAGACATCTGTTTGGTGTCTTGTGAAGGAGACTACATATGCACATAGGGTTTCTGAGGGAAAATTCAGATTGGACAACAATTCATGTGGAGACCTAGGAGCATATATCAGTATGCGCTTTGGACTACTTCCCTAGCCCACCAAATGTATGGCAGGGGGCCAGAGCCAATATAATCCCCTCACGTTTGCTTTCATTAATCCAAAAGAGACCCTGTGCCTTAGGGATGAGGAATCCCCATGGGCACCAATGGGGAACTGCCCCCCTAAAGAGCCATGCAGGAAAGGGGCAAGACAATCCCCTTTCCAAACATGGGTGGTGGGGAGTAGATCAATAACCTTTCCCTCCCTCCCAGGTGCTGCCTTCCTAGGCAAAATCCGGCTCCCTGTGCCTGTAATTGAACAGACATCTAGTTTGGCCTTGAGCAAGAAACAAGGGAAACATCACTGACAGCTGCTTCCAGAATTGACAAAGATGATTAAAATAGACCTTGCAGTGCCCACTTCATTCTGTATGTCAGGAGGTCCGTTCTCACACCTTCAGATAACAAAGGCCTTTTTACACCAAGGCATCACGCAGATGAGGCTCTATCACATGGCTTTTCTGCATGGATATCAGCAAGCCTCTCAGGAAATGGATCCTAATGCTCTAGCTAATGAGTTCATCCAGAGATCACCAACGTATTCAGTGTAGAAGAATTCTATCACTGAAGTCAAGTGCTGTTTCTGCCTCATCCTGCTTGAAAATATGCTCCTTTTCATATGAGTGGCCAAAACCTTCTACCTTGTTTGTTCATCCCACCAAGTGCCTGGTAACCACGGCTTTGGAAAGCAGACTTGTGTCCTAAAAGAAGCAAGAGTTGCTGTGTTTTGAGTGATGGACACCTAGGGTAAAATGCCTAAAATTCCCATATCTGGTTCCTGCTCAGACAAGTTGGGGGCTTCACCTTGCTGGTTCTTTTCCCTGTTGAATCTTGATGTGCCTGCTCCTCTGTGGCTTCTTAACCAGAGATTGGCCTGGCCCATTATTAGTGCTGGAAAAGCTGTGTAACTGGTCCAGAAGCAGAGTCTGGCAGATAGGGAGGGGTCACAGCTGGGTGGTACTAGGAAGCATCCTGCACTTTGCCTTCTCCAGCAACGAGCCGGAAGGCTGTCTCTCCTCCGCACTTGTTCCAGCAACCCCTGGCCCTTGGCCAGCTGGGTTTTGCCTAGCCTGCAAATTTGCAACAGAGGCAGAAATTAAGAAAATGTATTTGCGGCTGGGGCACCCGCCACGCCCCATTGACAGAGAAACGCATGGCAGGCTGTCTGTCTGTGAGTGCCCACTTCCAACCCCAAAGAGTGCAGACCCTGCCTTGGTCTTTTTAGCCATCATCACTGGGCTTCTGGGCTTCCTCTCTCACCCATGTCTTTCTCAAAGGGCTCCTAGCAGCTATTCTCACTTTAATTTTAGACACCTCCCTCTCCTCTTCTGTATTTCAAGGAACCGGGACCTTGCTGGTCTCCCTTGCAATTTCTACATCGTGAGGCCAACCATGCCAAACAGTCTGCCTTGCTCACGTTCATCAACCACCGGTAAATTTACCATGCTCTCCTATACATGATTAAAGGTAAAGGGACCCCTGACCATTAGGTCCAGTTGTGGCCGACTCTGGAGTTGCAGCGCTCATCTCGCTTTATTGGCCAAGGGAGCCGGCGTACAGCTTCCGGGTCATGTGGCCAGCATGACTAAGCCACTTCTGGCGAGTCAGAGCAGCGCACGGAAACGCTGTTTATCTTCCCACCAGAGCGGTACCTGTTTATCTACTTGCACTTTGATGTGCTTTTGAACTGCTAGGTTGGCAGGAGCAGGGACCGAGCAACGGGAGCTCACCCCGTCGTGGGGATTCAAACTGCCAACCTTCTGATCGGCAAGTCCTAGGCTCTGTGGTTTAACCCACAGCACCACCCGCGTCCCTATACATGATTACTCAGAGGTAAATCCCACTGTGATCCATGCAACCTGCTTCAAAGTAAGCGTGCATTGGAATGGTGCATTAGCTGGGCCTTCTGGGGATATTAAACTCTCCTCTTTCACATACAGCAGGATATGAAAACTTCAGTTCCACCCTGATCCCCTCCTCTCCGCCCCCCTTCAGACACCGCATTTGGAGCTCTAACTAAACTGCACGTCATTTTTCACTTCGACAGGTTAAAATAAACCTCTTCTGGTTCCCAGTCTGGTATTCATTAGGCTTATTCTTAATTTCCTCAAGCATTTTCCATCGGCCCGAGTCTGGTGGGGGTGAGGTGGAAAAGACCAGCTTCTATCTTTTCATCTGAAGGGGACCCTGTCTGAAGACAACACAGCAACATTCCACAGCCCCTGGATTCAGTTTACACTTCAGTGGCCTGCAGGCCACATCACAAGGGAATCGGTGCAAGCCCTGGCGCCTGATGGAAAACCCAGCAGCCAGTCAGCAAAGAGAGGCAGACATAACTTCCCCTTACACCAGTTGTATGGCAAAATCCATTGCAGGATCCACCCAGCAACTCTAAATCCCTAGAGCGGCTTTGTCAGCCTAGCGCCCAACAACTCAAATCCAGGCTGCGGTGGCTGGCTAGGCTGGGGCTGATGGGAGTTGTAGTCCAAAACACCTGGAGGGCACCAGGTTGGCAAAGCCTGCTCAGCCTAGCTGATTTACCACCAGATATACAAGCAATGGAGTTGCAGCCAAGGGCAGCCCCCACAATACATTTGCAAACATGTGTTTTATTTCATTCACCAACATCTTAGGCATGCATGCACCTTTAAAAAATAAAACAAAAGCATAATGTGTCGGTTTTGACCCTAAGCCAGATGGTCAAAATGGGAATCTCAGTGCCAATTTATCCAAAACAGAGGTTCTCAAACTGTGGTCCATGGACCCCCTGGTTGTTGACAAGCTCCATTCAGGTGGTCTGTGAAAAGGCTGTGGAACAGTTTAGAGCAGTGGTTCACAACTGGTGGTCTGCAGACCCAAGGGGGTCTGCATAACCTACCCAGGGGGTCCATGGCATAGAAAACTACCATAGAGATATCAAAAGTAGGGGGTCCATGGCCTGGCTTTTGAAATACTGGGGGTCCGAAGTACTTAGCTAATTGGGAACAGTTGGTTTAGAATATCTGCACTTGGACCTGTGCTTTAAATCCCTGAGTTTTGCCATAATTTATGTGTTGTTTTTTGTGATATTAATCTCCTGGTGTGTGTTTTTTTCTTTTTCATTGCAGTTCTATTAATGTATTATGAACTTGCTCCTGCAATCCTGATGGATGGATGGAAAGTGGTCCATAAATAGAAGAAACAATAAACAAACAGATAAACTTGAATTATTATTTTTCAGATAACAGTGATCAAGACCATTTGAGTCAGAGGAGATCAAACAGAGTAAGAAGCTTTGGCCTGGGGCCTAAGATTTTCATAATACAGCACTATTTTTTATGAAGATACCGGTATAGAAGGGGAAATGTTGTTTTCTTTATCCACATCTTTAACCCAGAAGCACATCCATGATATTAGAAAAGCAAGGTTTTATTAAGTGGTCCACCAACCGCAGCCCTCCCCCCCCCCCCCGGCCCACAATTTTCAAGTGGGGGAGTTTGAGAGCTGCTCGATTCTCTCCTTGCAATAGCCATGCACCACCTTAAGAGCTCCTTCCCTCAAAGCATTTGCTCTTCTTCCATTTGAAAGGCACCTCTGTGACCCTGCCATTGTCACAAAATGGGGGGAAATAGCACATGCCACTATTAGGAACAAGTCCACCAATCATTCTCTCCAAAGAATGCTAAGAAAACAGATGCTAATTTCCCTAGGCTTCCATAAAGGTAAAGGGACCCCTGACCGTTAGGTCCAGTCACGGACGACTCTGGGGTTGCGCGCTCATCTCGCTCTATAGGCCGAGGGAGCCGGCATTTGTCCGCAGGCAGCTTCCAGGTAATGTGGCCAGCATGACTAAGCCGCTTCTGGAGAACCAGAGCAGCGCATGGAAAGGCTGTTTACCTTCCCACCAAAGAAGTACCTATTTATCTACTTGCACTTTGACATGCTCTCGAACTGCTAGGTGGGCAGGAGCTGGGACCGAGCAATGGGAGCTCACCCCGTCGCAGGGATTTGAACCGCCGACCTTCTGATTAGCAAACCCTAGGCTCTGTGGTTTAGACCACAACACCACCTGCGTCCCTTAGGCTTCCATAGGATCCATTATAAACAGTATGTTTGGTGGAGTGTGTGTTTGTGTGATTTACACACTTATGACCATGCTGGCAGCATTCTTTTCCAAACAGAAACTTGTTGCAGGATCTCAGACATCTGCCACTAAAAAGGAGACTGCTCCTTCCACTGTTAATGGGAGATATTGCTAATCTCCAGCCATCTACTATCGGCTCCTGCCACAGCAGGGGGAGATTAAAGGAGTCAGGACTAATTTATATAAGGAGGTATGCACAACTCATCCCTGCAATTAAATCAGTATGGGAGGAGAGCCTGGTGGGCCTTCGTCCAGGTACTCAGGGATCCACTCAGGAATGTCCTTTGGCTGGTCACGCATAAGGTCAATGGCAGACGTCAACTAGTTCCAAAAGCAGTATCGTAAATGCAGTAAAAAAAATGTAAGAAAAATAGGGTTGAACCATCCTAAGCCAAAGGTTTGAATGAAGCTCTTGTACCTGTAGCCAGGACAGTATTTGCACTCCTGATATAAACAGGTTTTGAGAGCCATCTCTAGGAATTATAGTACTTTAAGGAATCACAGCACAGGACTGGCTATATCCTCTAACTTTGTTTCTCATCACTGAGAGAGGAGGTGTTTGAGCGGGTGAAGCCATGACAGTATAAGGCAGGGATATGGATAGGGAAATGGTGCAAGTAGATAAATAGGTGGCAGGAAGGTAAACGGCATTTCCATGCACTCTGGCTTCCATCATCGTGTTCTGTTGCACCAGAAGCAGTTTAGTCATGTTGGCCCCATGACCCAGAAAGTTGTCTGTGGACAAATGCTGGCTCCCTCGGCCTGAAAGCAAGATGGGTGCCGCAACCCCATAGTCGCCTTTGACTGGACTTAACCATCCAGTGGTCCTTTACCTTTTACCTCTCCAGATGTTATTGGATTTCAAATCCATCGGCCCAAATTATTGGATTACCCCCATATCGAGTAAACCCAAATTTACAGGGAGAAAGCATCAGGACTGGTGTTGTTTGAGGGTAACTTCAATTCCCAATTAAATGGGAACACAGACAACTGCAAACACATAGCAAAGTGCTGGGTTGTATTTGTAATCTCTCACACTCGTTATTCTTCCCTGCAGAAAATGGAGAAATTATGGACTGTACTTGGTTGTTTCAAATCAAACTTTAAAGGTGCCCTGCATGGAAATCCCTGGATGTAGCTGCCTCCAATTTGGCAGGCTTAACTACCTGCATCTACAAGTGGCTCCTGCAACTACAAATGCCATCCACTTTTGTGAAGAGGAAAAGTTACAAACATTTTTCAATTCCCAATTAGAGTAAATGGAGTTGGGGCGGGGAGAGAATCGTTTTCACCAGATCTCATTTGGTCCTGAATATTGAGATGAGTTGGAAAGACACAGAATACTGCAAAATAGAGTCCTGCTTCCCAAAGCTACAGATAAAAGTTGAATCTTGTGACTAGTGCACACTTCTAGGATTGATGAAACCTTGATTATCTCTCTTTCACAATACAGTGGTACCTCAGTTTATGAACTTAATCCATTCCAGAAGTCCGTTCTTAAACCAAAACCGTTCTTAAACTGAGGTGCGTTTTCCCTAAGGAGGTCTCCCACCACCAGTGCCCTTCCACCGTTTGGCTTCCATTCTTAGACCGAGGTAAAGTTCACAAACCAGGACACTACTTCTGGTTTTGTGGAGTTCGCAAAGAGAATAGTTTGTAAACAGAGCTGTTCTTAAACCGAGGTACCACTGTATGATTTCAGAAGATATTATCTACCACTCACATGGCTAGGAGATGTCCAATCTGGTTTCCACCCGCCTCTGAAATCTATAGGCTTCAGTGGAGCAGAAAAGGTTGGGCTACAAAGCCAGGAGTCCTGCTTCTCTTTCTTCTACTGTTACCACTAGTAGGGAAATGTATCTAGGCTCTGATCCAGGGGCAGAGCTATGTTGTTCCAGCCAGCAATGGCAGTGAGTGTGCCGTGGCTGGAGATGGGAGAGGGAGGCAGAAGGCAGAGGTTTGAAGGCCATGGGCGACCTGTAATTAAATACTCTGTAGAGCACTTAAGAGAATGATTGGTTGCATATAAAGTGCTGCGTTTAGTGCGGTTAAATTTAAAATGTGTTTACTAGGATGCCAGACTGGCTTGGGAAGGCAAAGTCTAATCTGGGCCCTAAGCAATTTAGAGCCCTCCATGCACAAACTAGGAAACGCCTCTTAAACCCTGGGCCCTTTTTGGAAGGACAGGTCCAACTTCAGAAATGTTAAGAGGGGCCTGTGTCTGGGAGCAAAACACAGTCTTCCCTATAGAAAGTGCAAAATATGCAGCCCCAGGGGGCTCGGGGGGGGGGGGAGGTTCTTCTTCTTTGCAACCCTTCCACTACCGATTTCTTAATGGCATAACTGAAGGGAAAGCAGAGCATAAATGTTACATATTTTGTGGTCAGTGTTCTCTTTTTATTCTGGGCAGCCACCCCACACAGCAAGGGCGACAGGAAGGTGCTGCTGGGTGACAAGCAACTCTTAGCCAACAAAGCAGGAGCCACTGAGAATGTTGGCAGCCAGAAATGCACTGCTACAACCTGAAGTTCATGCTCACAGGAGCTCTTCACATTGGCAGAGGCGTGCCAATTTCATCTTCCTCCTCCATGAAAGTAACCATCACAGCATTAATACAAATATCCCCTTTCCATAGCTCTGTTGTTTAGAGCATGGTGCTGTTAATGCCAAGGTTGCAGGTTCAATCCTTGCATGGGACAGCTGCAAATTACCGCATTGCAAGGTTTGGACTAGATGATCCTCAGGATCCCTTCCATAAAATCTGCAGTTCTATGGTTTGGGTACTGGATGTAGCAGAATGAAGGGACTTGCAGGACGATTGTGCAGAAGGAAAGAAATACAGTGCAGACAAACTGAAGGAATATGCTGGGCCAAACCAGGTATGAGAAAAAGGCTAGTCCTAGACCTCATCGAAAGGCTGTTTTCATTGTATCAGAAATCTGACAAGCTCCTGAAAATAGCAGTCTGCCTTCCGCTCACTAACCTTCAGCCTTCATGCAAACTACTGCAGTGGAAGGTGGAGCTATGAGCTGATTGGAAAGCTCACCACAAATAGACTTTCTGACCTTCTTTTTACTAGCTTGGCACTGTGAGCAGCATATTCAGAGGGGAAACAGAACACACTGCATTCAGGTTTTGGGTGGCAAATGTCTTCAGTGTTCCCAGGGAGGTGTCCACAGAGCCCATAGTGTCCCCCGACTCCAAGCCATTGCCACCCTCAGTTCTTTGGCCTATTTTCCCAGCCTCAGACCAGGCACTGAGGAAGCCGCTGGTGCTCTAAAAATGCTTTGGGGCTTGTGGGTTGTGTTGTTTCCTTGCTGGAATGCTGTCTCAAAGAGGTCAGATGACAAGAAGCCAAATACATTTCCCAGACCCTGTGAGGGGGATGTGGTTTCAGCTAATGTGTTTTGGGGCTTTCTGGCCTTGCTTGTTGTGTAATGTTTCTGCTTCCTCTAATAAACTCGCAGAGTTTTGTCAACAAGACAGTGGTACAAATGAGCAATTTGGCTACCTCATTCCCCTGACTCTGGTCTTCTTTGCTGCACCAGGATTTCTTTCTTTCTTTCCCAAGAAGCAGTTTCAAAAGCTGGTGTTCATTTACAGAACACATGTGGGACCTGCAACAAAATATTGTAGCATGGAGCCTTCTGTTCAGAATGCCTCATTCCAGGGTCTTCTAGAGGTTGTGGGACTCCATTAGCCTCAGAAATGGCCAGGAGTCATGGGAGCCCTGTCTAACAATGTCTGGAGCACCCAACATTGGCTCTCCCTGCCCTAGTCCATTCCCCTATTCCTTGTTTTCATTTTCTTTTCCCCTGCACCGCCCTCCAGCAATAAGTCAGCATTCTGTGCGTACTGAGCATGCCAAGTCCTTATGAAGCTATTTTGTGTTTTTCTCCTCCCCCTTAAAAAATAAAAATGGGTACTTCTGCAAACCTTGCCCCCACCCCGTGAACCAAGCACGCTGATATCTTCCAACTTGTACAGTGGTACCTCAGGTTAAGTACTTAATTAGTTCCGGAGGTCTGTTCTTAAGCTGAAACTGTTCTTAACTTGAAACACCACTTTAGCTAATGGGGCCTCCTGCTGCCGCTGCACCACTGGAGCACGATTTCTGTTCTCATCTTGAAGCAAAGTTCTTAACCCGAGGTACTATTTCTGGGTTAGCGGAGTCTGTAACCTGAAGCGTATGTAACCCCAGGTACCACTGTATATAGGTGAAGCTCTTTGGCAAGATGGATCCCTAAGTTTGCTGCTAGTATACATCAGCTTTTCCCAACCTGAAGCTCTCCAGAATTTTTGGAGTAAAACTCTCATCATCCCTGACTATTGCCTATGCTGGCTGAAGCTGATGGAAGGTAGAATCCAGAATGGCACCTGTTTGCGTTGACTTTCCCCCTTAATTTCTAAAAGGCTTGCATCGAGCAAGAAGTTTTGTTTCATACTCCTAATTTCAAGGGCTGTGTAGAAAGCACGCACTCTTTCTTATTTTTATAGGGTTGAGCTGTGACAGGGAGAAAAATACTGAAAATATTATTTCAAGCCAACACCTTTTCAAGGAGAGTGAGGGGACAATAGCATTCTTGCCAGGATGAGGGTGAAGGGAAGACATCCAGAGGATCTTTGTTGTGTTGTCAAAGAGGGAGGGGGTAAATTAATACTCAAAGCAAGTAAAGCGTTGTATGTGGGACTCAGCTGCAATTACAACACACTAATGCTAAGTCTGGCTTCCTGGTTGAGACAGGATAAATTGAAGAACCCTGCGGTTGACACACTGATGTCAGCCAAGAGGATCGCACACCCACCCCAGACCCCAAATGCTGCTATTTAGGCCACGTGCGTCATAGTTGGAGGAGCAGCCTGCAGCAGAATAGCTCAAGAGGCCCCATGCAGATGAGCCAAGTCGTGCACTGTGGAAATAAGCATAGCCCCTTTTGTCTCTGCCGGGATACAACATTCCACTGTGCTCAGGCAATGAGACCTTTGCACTGTGGTGAACTGTGTGCTTCATTTCCCTGTCTGTCCTAGCCCTTACCCACCCACTCTGCTTCCCTCTCAAAGCACAGAGGAGACCAGCAGGGAGAAAAGATTAAAAGCCACCCCAAGGTCTGGGCACAGTAACTGTCTTTCCAGGGGCCCGGTAACTGTCTTTACAGTGGCTGTCACTACAATCAAATGCAGACAGTATGCAAAGCCCACTGATCCCAAGAGGGTAGTCAGAAAATGCTTAGCATCCTGTTTCTGTGTACAGTATGCCTGTTCCTTATTCACCAGAACAAGTAGAAACCAAACCCAAGTTCCAGTCAGCATGGGGAATTCCTACCAGATGTTGAGTGGCACACTGGCAACATGCTCATGTTAGGCTATGTAGAAATTGCTCTGCACTGGTTTCTCCCGGTTCTACTGAAAGTGGAATAGATTTTTAATTTTGGATTGACTTTTGTAGTTTAGGATATCTCCAAGACCATGGAACTCAGCAGCTTGTGATCCATGTTAAAAAAAAATAGCACAAACACTATTAGACCATAAGAACCGGTTGGCCCCACCAAGCTAACAAGCATAATTTTCTAGCTAGCTCTGTGACCTTTCAAGACATCTCAGGGGCTTTATGTGTGGGTGTTTGACCAAGGATCTGTTTTGTAAGTCAGTGCTCTCCTTTCCCATTAGAGAAATTATTTCGCTACAGCTTGATAACTATAGACAATGATCATGACCCCAAGGGTTCAGCCTCTATTGCATGTGGAAGTCCTTTATTTATTCCATGGGGAAGTCTTCCCAGATGGAGCTCTAACAGCATGTCGAGATTGTCATCTGCTCACCTCTGCATTATCAGCCAGCCCCTGCTTTCTCTCCTAGCTCTAGATTTTATTCAAATTGAGAGTGATAATGATCTACCCAGCGAGTAGCAGAGCACGGACAACCATCTCAGCCAGTAGTACATTTTTAAGTGGGCATCACATACTAAACACTGTTGCCCATTTCCCCGCCAGCAGCGGGTTAACTTACAAGCAAAAGTAAGCCACAATACCTCTCCTTTTTAAAAAGAATTTGTATACTGGAGTTGTGTACAAGATGCCTCCATTGTACACTCACTGCTTTGACACAGCCTTCGTGCTGAGACGTCCTCAAGAAAGGATGGTGTGGTCAGTTGAGTGATATACTGGTTGAATGGGAAGACGCATCTGTCTTTTCAATTCCATCCCTGCCCAAGGCACCCGTTAGCTATTCAGGAGCATAACATCCATTCTAAAGTTTTGAAAAGGAAACAATCTCCCACATATGCTATTCTTTCTTGAAGTATGGTGACTTGATGGTACCCTGGGGTCTAGCCCTTATAGCGGCAATAACTAGGAGACCATTCATCCTTTAAGTAGTAATTACCAGCCCCGAAAGCCCACAAAGCAAGGACTTCCTTCCTCTGAGCAGGAAAGCTTCAGCGCCTGTTGTGGAATTCTTTGCTTACCGCACTGTGTGACTCCATGGGGAACTGTTATCGGTTTTGGAGGCACTCATTGCTTCTGTAAACATGAGAGACTCCTTCCCCGCCCCACCTCAGTTTCATAGGAAGCCCTTAATTCTCAAGGACTAGATGTTCAATGAGCAAACACAGAGGTATTGTCCCCTGGTGGAACAGCAGCCATCGTCCAGAGGCGGCAGAGAGTTCTGCAGAGGACAAAGAAAGTTCCACTGGATACAGTATGCAAGGCACAACACTGCAATAGCAATGGACCTCCAAACCACCCTTGGGGCTGTCCCTCACTGACATTGCTCCACAAGCTTGAGTGTTTTTGCCCGGGTGGTATGTGTTTTTGAACTCTGATAATGCCACTGGCTTGTCTGGAGAAGAGAGGCTCTGTGTGAGTGAGTGTGTGTGTTTAGAAAGTAGCCTACTGGACAAAGGTTGAAATTCACATCCATTGCTCTGCCCACCTCTGCCTCTGGCCCTGCCCACCAGCAGCAGCATGTGGCCCTTGGAAGGTTGTCCACAAGAGGACACAGCCCTTTGGCTTACAGCTTCCCCACCTCTGGCAACAGGGTGCCCTCAATTCCTTTGCATCTGTAGATGCTTCCGTGCTGGATCAGGTAACATGGATCAGGTAGCAATATCCTCCTTACTTCTGCCACCTCTTGTTAGCAGAACTATGCCACAGGGGCACTTCTGCACAATGGGAATTGCATGGTGCTTATGTGCGTTCATTAAGGTGTCCCCACAAGATGGCAGCATCAGCTCAAAACTGAATGCAGCTGAAATGTAAAACAAAGCACAGTACAGTGGTACTTTGGTTCTCAAACTTAATCCATTCCAGAATTCTGTTCCAAAACCAAGGTGTGCTTTCCCATAGAAAGTAATGCAAGATGGATTAATTCGTTCCAGACTTTTTAAAAAAAATCCTAATACAGCAGTTTAACACGAATTTTACTAACAAGACCATTGATCCATAAAATAAAAGCAATAAACAATGTACTGCAGTCACACAGTCAATCAATCAGTAGCTGAACTGGGTTCCACACAGTCACAAAAACAAAACAAAAGAGCCGCAAAAACGCAAAATGAATAGCAAAAACAGACAGACCTCAGCGTAACACTCAAAACGGAGCACGTTCAGTTTCCAGAAAAAGTTCGCAAACCGGAACATTTACTTCTGGGTTTGCAGTGTTTGGGTTCCAAGTTGTTTGAGTACCGAGGCGTTTGAGAACCAAGGTACCACTGTACAAGGGAGTTGCACCTGCACAACCAGTCATATGAATTGCTGGTTGAAATGCAACTGTGTGGAATGTAATAGTGAGGGAGCATGTGTGCAGTGATGCCTCTTGCTGTAGAAACTTCCGCCAGACTAATATAATCACCAGCGTGTTACAAAGGTGCAGTTAACACTGCTGCAAGTATGTAGAGAACCACTTTGCACAAACTGATGGCGACACAGCTGCACCCTTGCAGTCATATTTCAGCCAGCATCTATCATGAATCCACGGCAAGCATAACTTGTCTACAAGCTTTATTTTACCTGCCACCTGGATCCCAGTTTCAAAGCTGATACTGCCACCTTCTGGCAGAATGCATCCATTAACAGCTCACAAAACCTCAGCTATTCTAATGATTCACTTTAAAAAAAACACACAAAAAAACCTTCATAATCCATTGCAAGGTAATCCAGAGATCACATGCTGAAAACCTTGATCGGTGTTCAAATTCTCAGCTGAAAACTAAAGATTAAAGGGTTGGAATGAAACTTTTTAAAAAGTTTTTTAAAAATTAGAAGAATAAACCTCTGATCTATTTATTTGGCTATTTCATTGATGGTAATTATTTAACTGTTGTTTATTATGCCATTATGTCAACACTGGTTTTAGCAGTTTTTGCACTGGATCATGATATGTTAATCAAAGTTCCCATGAAAGTATGTCAGAACTGGGAAGTATCAATCTTCATATATATATGGTACCACACTCAACAAACCAGGTCCAATGAATGAACTAGACTGTTCCTCTAGAGCAGCCTATCCCAAGCTAGTGCCTTCCAGAAGTTTTGGATCACAGCTCCCATTATACACAGCCAGCATGGACAATTGTTAGGGATGATGGTTCATGTAGTCCAAAATATCTGGAAGGCACCAGGTTGGGGGAAGCTGCAGTACTGCGTTGTATTATCTCTCTGATTTCCAGTATGCTGTGTAGCCTGCACATCACTGAAAAGGATTTGATGCTATTTTAGAATGCCTCTGTGGTAATACTTTCTGCAGTTTTGCAGTGCCATTAGCCAGGACTTTGCTCAAGTTCCTGTTTGTGAACACAGAAAGTTACTTGCAGAACAGAAGCTGAGAGTCCTAGTCCTTGTAAAAACCAAAAACCAAAACCAAAACATTGATTTGCAGAGCCTTTAAAAAATAAAGTTATGTTCCCCATTTCCATTTCACAAAAGCAGAGAGGGGAGACACACACGAAGAGACCCCACACAAATGATCTAAAAACAGACAACCCCATTTTATTAGCAGTTAGTTCAACAGGACCTTACATTAGTGACACAGTTTTCTGAACCCAAAATGAGTTCAAGTACAGATTAAAAATAAGGGAGAAAGACTCTTAAATGTATTCCCTCCCCTTTCCTCCCTTCCCACCAAGAAAATGCCCCCCTTCCCATGGGAAGCCATACAGAATCTCATGCAAAACATAAAAATCTTCAGAGCACTCGTCCTTTTATAAAGAACAAACCAAACAAACCCAGTAACAAAACACTTGTCCTCCTTAAAAACCCAGATATTGACAAGATGCCTGACATTTGCTCAGCCTTATGAATGTTGCTGACCAGTGGAAAGGCAGATTTCTCCTCACACTGTATAGGCTAAACCACACCAGCTTTTGGGAGCAGGACAAATTAATACTTTTGAACAATGATCATGTAATAAAGGTTTCATCTTTTTTTGCATTTACCGCTTTGGCCATGTGATGCCTGAACCTGGCACAACGGCTACCTTCAGGAGCTAAATTCAAAATCCATTTGTAAAGAAAGCAAAACTTCTGCATCATTTCGCTGCTTTTTGTGTGCACAGTGCTCACAAAATTCGCAATGGGGACAAACTTTTGGGCTGCAGCTACCATTGCTCTGCAGATTACCTGTTAAAGCAATTTTCTGAAGATCTAGCGAGGGCCACCATACAGATAAATGAGGCCATGCTTTTCATGTTACTTAGCATCTAAACCTGTGACTTGACCTTACTGGACGTTAGAGAGACGGGCATGGGTCAAGAACCGGACAGGAGACTTCACAGCCTCTTGGGCTTCAGCTGTAAAGAATATCCCCCCTATAAAGGGAAAGGTACTATTTTGCAGAAACTTTTACACTAAAACAGATTTGTTTGTTTTTGCCTTCAACAGGATTGATTTTAAACAAGCATCAAAACTGCAGCAAGGTCAATACGCTATGCGGAAACTATGAGAGAAAGGCAGGCCCAGGATGCTATATTGTCATAAAGCAAGTCTCCTAGAGCAGGGGTGAGCAAAAGGTAGATCAGGATGCAAGGGCAGATCTCTGGGCGACTTGCAGTGAGGGTTTCCAACTTCCAACATGGTAATAGTAAGAACTTTTATGTCTCTGTCTCTCTCTCTGTGTGTGTGTTTACTGAAAAGGCTGAGAGATCAGTTATGGTAATGGAAAAACTCCTGGGCTGAGCATGTACTCACCCCCTTTAACCAATTCTAAAAGCCCCACTGAACCACTTTGCAAATGTTCAGTGCAGTGGTTGTGGAAAAACCAACTTGGTTTTCGAACAGCTTAGTTCATGAGCAACTTGGAACTTGAATGCCGCAAACCCGGAAGTAGGTGTTCCGGTTTGCGAGCTTTGCCTTGGAAGCTGAACATCCGGTGTGGCTTCCGATTGGCTGCAGGACACTCCTGGAACCCATCGGAAGCCACACCTTGGTTTCCGAAGTCGAATGGACTTCCAGAATGCATTCTGTTTGAAAACCAAGGTACGACTGTAGACCCCAGCAACTGCCACATTTTTGCAGCCAAGCCTTCCTTGCTTCTGCTGCTTTATAGATTTGTCCTTTTTCAATCTGAGTAGCAATTAAATTTGTAGAGGATAGCAGTTTCTGGCCCTGTGCCTTAGGCTACGACAGCATTCTGTGTGTCTTGTCACTTTCATTCACTCCGACATCTGCCCAAAATTAACTCACCAGGGCCTTGAATTGCAGCAGCAGGAGGAGCAGTTGTCCCACATGCAGATTACTTTACTCGTTTGGTTGTTTAAAAGTACCATTCCCATGACAAGCCTACTTCCCCAGTTCAACTGCACTCCTAAGCTTACTTATGGCTTCTCACCTGTAGTGCTCACAAAGCACACCACCACTAGATTAAATTGAGCAGGAAAGATGGCCCTGAGCTTCAGGTTTTAAGACTGCTACCAGTAGTGGCAAAAGGGGGGGGGGAGGCGATACTTATAAAGGTTACTTGTCCAAATACTAACTCCTGTTGCCAGATCTATTGCTAACATGAAGGCTTCCCTTTTAAAACGACGAAGTGCCCAATAGCTAGAAATCCACAGATTAAGGGGAGGGGGGTTTTTTGGTCAAATTCCAGGTTTCAAAACCCTTCAACATAGGACACATGCAGGTGACACAGGGCTAGACTAGACAGGACTATAGCATATGCTATTTGAATGCAGGTCTGCTCCTACCATGCAAGAAATAGTTGAGGAAGAGGGGCGTGTGCATTTTAAAAGAGCACAGAGCCCTTTCCCAGCCACGGTTCACTTCCTTTCAGTCCCTCTCACTGAAAGCACTTTTCTCCCAGGTAAGCACACTTTTGATATTGGGGCTCAGCTGAGACAAAAACCTGCAGCAGGCGGGGTTCTGCGCTCCTTGTTCATGTGCCCCTTTTGCAAGAACTCTCTTATCCTCTCCCTTTTTTCTATGTGATCAGTATTTAGAACGCAGAGGTGTCTTGCTTTGGCTCCATCGTTCGTGGCATAACCTGGCAGAGGTCGCAACCTTCACGTGGCACAGCCCATATTGCTACAAACAGAAAGTGCTCTCTTGCTTATATCCTAGCACATGGCTTCACGGAAGAAGGAGCTTCCTTGAACAGGGAGGTGGGGGAGAGAAACAGGCAGATCCAAGAGGGCCACTTCTGAAAGTATGAAGCCTTCGTACTGACTACTCTGCTCTTCCTATTTGAAAGGGGGGGTAGGTGTTCCTGGGAAGGAAGGGTCTCTTCAATGTCAGCGTAGTTTGGGTCCATTGTCAAAAGTTCCGTAGTGTAGAAGGCCACATGAGAAACGATTTAATCAGGAAGAAGAAGAGGCATCATCTCAACATGAGTAACCCTCCACTGTCACCATCTCCAATTCCATTTTTCCTTCTCGAGCAGTTGCATATTCCTTACTGGTTACAGTTGTTTAAATAAAGACACTGAATAAAAAGGTAGAGCTGAAAGGCATCTGCTGTTTCTCGACTCATCCACTAGATGGGGCTCAGGCACAGTGTCAGGGGGAAGAATAGGCCCTGTGTGACTGGGAGTCACTAGGTGGGCCGTGTGCAGGATGGAGAAGCACCTGGCTGGGGAAACCAGTGAAAGGGAAGCTGAGGGAAATGATGCCGTTAATGTCTCCAGCCTCCGCGGCAACCTTTCCCACCCCAGTACCCTCCAGACTCCTGTTGGGACTCCCATCAACCCTGGCTACTGAGCTGGGGCAGCAATAGAAAACATGGACATCAGGCTGTTCAGCCAAATCCATGGCCTTTCTCTGCAGCGACAAAAGGGACAAAATAATAATAATAATAATAATAATAAAGAACCTAATCTGGAATGCAAACTCCGGCATCCATAGTTCTGGCTGGGAAAGGAAAGTTACTAAAATACTGTTTTATCTTAGTGCTCAAGCGGTTCAAAGTTCTTAAGTAACCTTTTTTGGCAGCTGCCAGTCCAAGGCTTTCGTGTACACCCCAGGCCTCCTTTTCATGATCTTGGGGGGGGGCATGTGTGCGAAGAGCAGCTAGGATACTGAATGGCGTCAGTCTTTTAACCACAGGAACCACCACTCACACAAAAACTTTGTGGCTGCAGGCAGGGGTGCAGGATGAGAGCGTGTTAAGATAACCCTCTGGAGTGATTTCGGTTGGACAGATGTGTGCGTCTTCCCCATCCTTATCCCCCTCCCATCCCCTGTGCACACCCTTCTCAAAAATCCCCCAATAAGAAGACCGGAGGAGAGAGGGGAGTGGGAAATCCATCTTGTATAACCTAAGTATTGCCAGCACCGTAGTCTTTTTCAAAGTCACCATGTATATATATAAAAAAACCACCTCTTTCAGCTAAGAACTCTACTGAGTAACACCATCCCAGTCCGGTCTGGGCTTTATCCCAAATTGCATAAAGTAGGTCCATGCTTGCAGCAGGGGCACTCCCCAATCCAGCTCCAAGGCCATACTGCCCTCGCGGTCCCTTCTCCAAACTTCCATGGGGGCGGGAGCTGATACTAAGCAAAGCCCCCTGGCTGCCGGCCAGTCCTTCGTTTCTTCCTTCCCCATCATCTGTTGAGAAGGAGCTGGCTTGCTGTAATACTATTTCAGGTGATGGGACTCAGATGCGGAGAAAGAGCAGATCCTTGAGCAGATCCTCTTCGCCAGGAAGTGGCATTACAGACTACAGGGGGCAACCTCAACACTAGCGGTAAAGCACAGCACTCCTGGGGAAGATGGAAGAGGTCGCTGTAGAGCTGGCTTCGGCCAAGGTGTGTAGCGAAGTCATTCAGCTCAGGTGGTTGGTCTCAGGCGGCCGTCTTCTTCCAAGCTACAGCATTTAACTGAATGGACCTGCTATTTCCCCCCGCTGCCCCATTTCCCCCAGATGATCTTGAATGGATATTGCTCAAAATGCTTCTTCCCTGGTTGTGTATATCATCCCACACCATTATCACATCCTTTTGGCTCGGCATACAGGTTCCGAGATCCTCCGCACGGACTCATTCTACTATTGCTCAATACAGGAGATAAGAAGTGGCTATCTTGTGTTCTGGAGTTCCTCCCTCAGCCACGTCGGCAGAGTCTGGCCCATTTTGTACAGTAGCTTGGATAGCTCTATGTTGTGGTCCCTGTAATAGTCCCTCAGGAACGCTCTCGACTGCAAGAGGAGGAAAGCAAAGAATAATGACTAAGGTGCCACTGTGTAAAAACTGTGTTAATACGCAACGGACGTGCTGCATCAGAGGGGACAGCTGAGAAGCAGCCTGCTCAGGTGGCTCCCATCAAATATATAAACCCCTTGAAAGAGGGGTGCGGCTTCTGTGCTTGACTGGGCCACACAACAGAAGCTGCCTCTCTACTGCCAGCATGCGGCAGTGCCTTCTTCTGCCAGGGATTCATGGAGGCTGAACTAAAACTCCCAGCAAAAAGATGCCAATGGATTGGGGGTGCTAGGAACTGCAGTTCAACCCAGGAGGGAGGATATGCCAGGAGGAAGACAGGATCAATGCACTGCAAGAATCTTCTGAGGCTTTCAAAGCAGTGGTGGGGAAGAAGGGAGAAACCACGGGCAAGTTCATCCCCATTCAAGGCAAATACCACTGATGGAGTTGCCACCTAAGGAAAGCTTCTGGGACCAGGCAGGGCTGGCAGATGGGGGATATTTAAGGTGGCAGCAGGGTGGGTGGTTCACTCAGGCAGAGCCATACTTTCCCACTCCTATTCTGTGGGGCTGTCTGCCTTTCTAAACACCCCCCACCCCACCCACCAGCCAGTCACTCATCCAGGCACAAATCACAAAGAGACCAGCTTAAACAAAATGGTGGCCCCATGTGTCTGCAGACCATGCCCTGGGACACAAGGGTACCACACAGAGGTCAGCCTAGATTTACCATCAAGTGTTCACAAAACTGGTGCCATTAATCTTTACAGCTCCCTGTAAAAATGGTTTACACGTTTACATTTAAAAGGTTAGACCTTTAACAAAAAGTTGTGCAAAGGGCCCCCTGAAACAACAGTTAAATCCCATGGAGCAAACTGCACTGCTGACAGATAAGAGGACACAGAAGGGTGGCAGCAGCATGTCATGTCAACCCAGCTCCTCCCAGCAAGCATGCTGACTTCCCCATGGTGAGAATCCCACACTTCTGCAGTGAAGGCCTGGGTGTGGGGGAACCACTTGGCACAGGGCTGATCACATAGGTATTTCCAGACCTGAAAGTGTGACTGGGAAATCCATGGGCAAATCCGTCTCTCTTTATCCAGCGATGATCAGGCCCTGCCCACATTTCCCATATTTAGATGCTCACTATAATGGCATATTATGTCTCAAGGCAAATTTTAAAAGATGTTGTAGAAACACCAACAATTGGGAAACACTTGCCTGCAAGCACTCCAATTGCAGAACAGCCTTTACCAAAGGTGTCATGGGCTTTGAAGACACTTGAACTCAGGGTGCAAGGGAGAAAAGTGCTAAGAGGAAGGCACGCTTGGCAAATCCACACCGTGATCAACTCCCACCCGGAAACCAATGTCCACACTGTGGAAGGACGTGTGGCTCCAGAATTGGCCTCCACAGTAACTTAGGGACTCATTGTTAGAACCGTGTTTATAGAAGACAATCTTACTCGGCTACGAGTGATCGCCAAAGAAGAAGAAGAATAGTGGCATATAGATTTTCACACTGCTAGTGGCAAGTGTGGGTGGGGCCTGCAAGCTGTGTAGAACTCTGAAGATCAGCAGTTGCACCATCAAGATGCCCGCAGGTCCAGAAACCTTGAGAGGATTTCAAATACTTACATCTAAATCCATCTCCGGATATTTCCTTCCTTTGCTTTTCCCCAAGCACTTGGTTTTCCCTCCTTCCAGTAGTTGGCACCAGAATCCTTTTTTAGGATCAAACCTGCAAAGGCAAACCACAAAGACTGAACGACGTTACCCAAACTGCCCTCAGCTTCTTGCACTGCAGGTTGAATTTATTTAGCCATTTTTACAAGTGCGCCAAACTAGTTATCACTTATTTTAACATATGGAAACAATATCTTCCAAGTCCAATATAAGCCCCATTTTGCAAGGCCATGATTATGTGAAATTATCCCATTATCACTTTTGACATAGTAGTATTTCTGACTTGAGAAAACCTCCAAGGAGGCCTCAATAGCCAGGGGACAACACAGAGAGGTTTCTGTATTTTAATAGACAAAGCAAATATTAATGATACAGTATCAATGTTTTGGGGTGTTTTTTTTAAGCATTGGTACAGGAGTTGTAGTTCTGCTTAAATTGTCTCTCTTCCTTCATTTAGATAATTCCCGTTCCCTAAACTGAAACTAGAAGCGGTTGTTATTTTTTTAAAGCATTTGCTGCCACTTGCGCTTATAAGTTTTGCTTATTTTTCTTTTCATATCAGCTATTATTTCAAATGACAATGCTATATATATATTGGGCAATGCAAAATACTGCTGAGCTAGGACCCTTCTTGAAATCCCTTCATCCAATGTGGTTTTCAAGCTACAACTACACACATTTGTGTATTAAGTGCTGGGTCTCAGATTAAGGAAAGAGAAATAAATTAACACAAAGCTCTGCCACAGAGCGCCAGAAAAATCTGAGCAGCACAGGAAGATGCTGCATCTTCTGAATGTACTGCAATGAAGATTCAGGCAGAATACAAACCTTATTGTTACTGAAACAAGCGCAGAATTAATTTATTTCTCTCCTATCTGTAGCCACTGCAGGCCCCTGTATTCCTTAGAAAGGCAGGCTTGCAATGTTCCAGACTCCTCTACATCTGCAAAGGGGAATGTGGTCAACAACCCAGTTCTCCTAAAGTGGCCTCTCAAATCAATTCCTCAATAGCCAGGATCTATGCAACGGAGTCTGTGCAAAGAAATCAATCCCAACAGGTAGAAAAGAATATTAAGGACCCAGACTGGCTCAAGGGGAAGAAATGCGAAGGACTCACGCTAGAGTTTTGTGGTAGTCTATGATGTTTGTCACTCCGAGAAATTTCTGGACTGTTTCCATCACTTTGGCTGGTTCTGTGCGTAGCAGCTTGCCATCCAGAACAAGAATCTGAAAGGAAAATGAGCCCTGTAAATTTGGCTCCTTGAGTTCAACTCTGTTTCAAAGCACAATCAAATCCACTCCAAAGTACAGAGCCTCAGAGCAACCAGAAGTGGTTTGTCCCCCAAGCACTGGTAAGGGAAGCAAAGTGGAAGACTGGAGTGACCTAGCTTCTCTCTTCGTTGGAGACTGATGGAAGCTGTGCATGGATAATATGCAAATACATGTTACTGATTACTATTTCTGTTCTACTCCTTCCCAAGGGCACAGGGCAGGTAACCCAGCCAGAAGGGTGGGGTATAAATAAGGAAGTAGTAGTAGTAGTAGTAGTAGTAGTAGTAGTGGTGGTGGTGGAAAACCACAGTAATCACAAGTAGGCACACATATTTTGCACATCTGCACACACAAATATTAAAGACTCGCACATTTTTGCTCAACCCTGGCTGCTGAATGCCAAAAGGGAAATAATTTAATAGGGAAATTATAAATGCAATATAAATATAATAGCAGTATAAAATATGCCAGTGTTCCTAGCAGTACCAGGTTGATTTGAAGACCTAGGCCTCACATTCCATAGAGCGAGAGCCAGTTATTGCAATACACCAGGCAGCAACAATATGTCAATAGTGATGTGATTGGTGGTTTCCAGCACCAAACATTAGGGAGCTTGAGAGGAGAAGTGTTAGGCGGTTAACACCCTAATGCACTCAAAACAGGAAGAGTCGATATCCTGCCTTTGGGCCTATGGCCCATTCCTAAATATATTTACACAAAAGCAAACCCATCTGGCCTAAACCCAACACTGATTTCAACAGCCTTAAGCCTGCCTCTAAATCTGCATTGCCTTGGAGTTTGGCGAGGCTTACTTTCAGTGTAAATGAGCATAAGATGAGGGTGAGCACGGAATCACCACTTTTTCTCCCAGCACATTAAGTCTGCACAAGAACCTCTGCCTACGGAAAATAGCTTTCAAATGCAGACCACAGCACAGGCTTTTCAATATAAGCGTCTCTGTGGCTCATTTGCATGGCTTTTTCTTTGATATGAAATCTTTAATGACTACAACATTGCCTTGAGGGGGCCTGGAGGACCTTCCTCACAGTCAAGAGCAGCATACTCATAACTATAAGCATATGCTTTATGCACACATATATAAGTTGCCAACAAGATGCAAACTTAAACTAGTCGGTATACAAAATCCCAAGTCTGCCGTTTCTTTTCTTCTTCTTAAGTGCTTGGCATACCAAACCAAAGAGGTCTTCTTATTTTATCATCTGCAGAAGGATTTTTGGACGAGTTCTCAACACATTCCTGTTAAATGGATTTCTTTTTATTGTCCACGGAAATGCATGGAGGGGATTTGAGGGCAGGCAACTAGAGTTTCCTACACACCCTCTTACATTTTTAATGGAGTAAGTATAATGGGCCAGATCAGCACAGGAAGTGCTTCTGCATAACTTCCATCTTTTGCTCTTTTACGATCAGCAGAGCAACCTGGGTGGGGGCCATGTGATAACTCTTTTCTTCCCCCATTATCAGCTGAACTCAGAGGGAGGAAGGACTGGTGCAGGATGGAGCCACATATCTGAGTTCAACTGGCTCCTCATTACAGTTTTTTAACCAGGACAGCATGGAAGTCTATGCTACAGAGCCTGCCGGTCAGTAATCACGAAGTTCAAAATTGGAGTTAACTTTTTATTAGCAAAAACATGATCTCCACAGACTTGGCTGAGTGTCAGGACTAATGAGCACAGCAGCTAATTCCCGATGGTCTTGCTCCAGTCCTGCCTCTCCACAACCATGGAGTTCCCTCTTCTCCAGGGCTTTTACCAAGCATTCGGAGACTGTGTCTGCATGCAGCCTGTCACTGCTCCACCCGTTTCAGCCCTCTTCTGGTTCTGGGAGAGGGGCAGGGAGAGGGGAGCTTGTCGTAGCAGGAGGGGGAGACTCTTCACCAGTCCAATTTATCTCTGCCTCTTGGCCTCCCTCCTCCCACTCGCCTGCTTCAGCTTCTGCCCAATTGACTTCTCTCTTGACTTCTCTCTGCCACAGACTGTCCTAGCTCACTGAGCCCTGTTATCTCTCCAGCTTCCGACACCTCCTCTTCCCAGTCTTCTCCCTCTGCCCACTCATTGTTCTCCCACCACCACCCCCTGGGCTCTGAGCCGTCTTCCTTTGGTGGTTCCACAGCTGGTTTCTCCCACCAATCCCTTGCATCCAAACACTCCACGACAGTCTACGCAGAAGTGGTTTCTGAAACACTCCAGTTTCATACGTTCTTGTCATGAAAGCAAAGGAGAATCCCTATGTGTTACAGCAACCACAGTCACTATATTTTGATAATATAGAGATTTAGAGTCTTTCCTACCTGGTTAGCATGGAAATTATTCAACCACCGTTCAATGTGGGTAGCATACCAGCCTGGTACTAGGCAACGATTCTGCAACGTCCGGAGCTTCTGAGAGGCCTCAAGCCCAGCTGTGATCACCTCGTGAAAGGTATATTTCAGGGCAACTGGGTCATCATGTGCTCGCTGATGCTTTTGTTTTGTTTTTTAAGCAGGCAGCATTTTAGTTTTAGCAAAAGAAAAAAAAAGAAAAAAAGCCACAGAGGCTCTAGTCAGAACACCTCATTTCAAATAAGAAATCCTTTAGCAGCCCCATCACACTCCAGTGCCAATGCAAGCAGAGGAGTAAGCAGCGCTAGGGTAAGAGAAGATATACTCTCCATAAGGGGGCTTCTTGCAAGGGGAATCTTTAAGACACAAGAGCGTATCTCTGATCCAATATTGCCTGTAGGGTGCAGTAGATGAAGAAGACAAGGAAAACTGAGTACTGGGTGCAGTTACTGTAACTTCTTAATTTGTCTCTGAAATGAGAAGCACTAATCTTCACAATGTTGATGGACACAAGAAAGTTTTAGGGTTATTGGGAGGAGCATCTGCGAAGTCTAAGGTCCCTTCCAGGTGATCTGTTTATTGAACATTTATCTCGATTTGTTTGTGGGGAGATAAGACAATGTTGCACCAAGCAAGTGTTATCCAGTGCATCTCCCAAACACTTTCCTTATTGCAAAAATGTCAAAGGGATGGGGATCGTCGAAATCAACTTTATTTGTTCAACCTGGATTTTCTGGTATGTGATGGAATCCAACCCCAAAATAGCAAAAGTCCAGCACTCTACCTAATGTATGAGTTACTCCCAAAAAATAAATTTCAATAAGGACTGTAAAAATCTACAAACAGATATAAATTAAAATAACTCTAATAATTCACCTGAACTTCCTGTAGAAATTTGCCATTGGTAATTTTATGAAGTTGTTTTAAAATGCTGTTTTGGATGCGGCAACCAAATACACACATTTTAAGAGTGCATCCCTGGGCATCTTTATGCAGGACAGCTTGTGTGCACAAGTTTCATTTAAAAAAAACACCCTAATGTCAACAATCTATATCAATGCAAAACACTGTTCTGTCCTGAACAGGATACGGCAGATATTTTTCCTGCCAGTTAGGAATTTATGTACAACTTAACTCCAGCCCAACTATTCAATACCCTAGCCAAAGTCAAAAATATAGGATGGGGGGGAGGGGGGACAGAGCAGCTTACCTGGTACCAAGAGTAGGCCCGATCTGCTGGATTAATGAGGATGGTGATTATTTTAGCCTTCGAAAGCAGTGCAGCTGCCCGCCTGGGTGCTACCTCTGAGTCAAAGTAATTGGCACTCTTCTCAAAGTAGAAGTCAGAAGTGGTGTTGGAAGGGATGGGGAAAAACTCCATATACCTTTAAAAAAAAGTCAGTGGCAGAAAGGGAGAGATAGATGGCATTTGATGAAAGCAGGACAGAAATGGTTTCAGCCAACTGTTCTAAAGGTAAAAGGCAAAGGACTCAAGAAAGGTTAAGTCCAGTCAAACGCAATTATGGAGTTGCGGCGCTCATCTCGCTTTTAGGCTGAGGGAGCTGGTGTTTGTCCACAGACAGATTTCTGGGTCATGTGGCCAGCATGACTAAACAGCTTCTGGCACAATGGGACACCATGACAAGTGCCGTTAACCTTCCTACTTCCATGGCACCTATTTATCTATTTGCATTTGCTTTTGAATTGCTAGGTTGGCAGGAGTAGGACAGAGCAACAGGAGCTCACCCCGTTGCAGGGATTTGAACCGCCAACCTTCTGACTGGCAAGCCTGACATTGTTAACTGTTCTACAAGGTCCTTTAAAAAAAATAGAGGAAGTACTAGGACATACCGAAAGGTTCCCTGTTTTCAGAGATATTCCAGACCAAGAACAAATCTATCAAGCCAACCTAATGCACATGTGGAATCTCATCCGTTTTAAAACATCTGGCTCATTACTGTTTATGCGAACAATTATTGTACAATTAGAAATGTGCTCTTCTAGATCAAAGGATTATCAGACTGAGATTTAATACATTTATAGAGAAGACTAACACTCAGTCAACTGCAGTTTTAACTATCACAGATTGCCAGGACAGGGTGGGGGTTGTCAATTGTTGACTACCGTCCCGGTCATGCAACAGACAGCAAAGAAGAGGGGTTGCGAGGTGTGTGCAAAACACATTAGACACAGTGTACTTTTCTTTTGTGGTTTCTCACAGCGTAACCCAGCCGAATAAAACATGCTTACAGAGCAGAAATCACTGATGCTTGCTCTGAGTGTGGAGAGTGCATCAAACATGCACACCCAGTTCTGCATTTCATGCTTACTTGGATGATCTGCAAACAAAGCAGTGTAGACAGCCTCCTGAGCTTAGCGTATTCTTGCTGCCACAAAGTACCGTATTTTTCGCTCTATAAGATGCACTTTTTCCCTCCTAAAAAGTAAGGGAAAATGTGTGTGCGTCTTATGGAGTGAATGCGGGCTGTCCCAGAAGCCAGAACAGCGAGACGGAGCGCTGCGCAGCCCTCCCTCTAGCTGTTCTGGCTTCTGGGATAGCCCCGCAAAGCCTCCGCAGGGCCTGGGGATGAAGGCTCCCCGTGCCCTGTGGAGGCTTCACGCGAAGCTAGACCAGCTAGAGGGAGCGCTGCGCAGCGCTCCCCCTAGCTATTCTGGCTTTTGGATAGCCCCCACAAAGCCTCCATAGGGAAGTGGGATGCTCTGTCCCTTCCCCCACCTCCCAGAAAACCCCCCAAGAGCCGTGCTCCCTTTAAAGAGCACGCAGCTCTTGCAGGAGATGGGGGAAGGTACAGAGGGCAGCTTAGCCGCGCACAGCCTCTTCCGGGCAGGGGGAGCCTTCATCCCACTGCCCAGGAGAGGCTTCAGCGGCTATCCCAGAAGTCAGAACAGCAAGAGGCTATCGCAGAAGCCACATCGCTCTTACTGTTCTGGCTTCTGGGATTCAGAAATTTTTTTTGTTTTCCTCCCCCCCAAAATTAGGTGTGTCTTATCGTCTGGTGCATCCTATAGAGCGAAAAATACGGTAATAATTTTTTAAAACTGCCTGCTTCTTCCACACATGCTAGGCACCTGTCCTTTCGGAGCCCCCGTCAGCTGAGCAGACTGCCAACGTGAGCCTAGGAAGTTTCCCTACACTGAGTAAGACCACTGGGACTTTGTTTTTGGGTGGGCAAACAGCAGGCGGTCAGCACCCCAGCAATCCCGCTTAAGAAGCTGCCTACAGTAGAAAGTACTGTTTATGTATGCGGCGACAGCGGCAAGAATGCTATTTGCCCAGGGATGGAAAGAAGAAAGTGCCCCATCGAAAGAAGAATGGATAATGAAGATGATGGACTATGCGGAGATGGCAAGGCTGACCCGGAAGATCTGGCACCAAGATAACAAATTTAATAGAGAATGGCATAACTTTATAGAATATATTAAAGAACACTGCAAAAATCTAAAAACGTTAGCAGGACTGACATAGCACTTGTAATTTAACATGACAAAGGATAAAATTGAAGTATAGTAATTTGGATAAATTCAATTAGATGCAGTTAAAAAAGGAAGATAACTTTTAGAAGCCGTGGAAGGGATGGGGGGAAGTCCAAGGGTTCAGTGAACCCCATAAAGGTACTGATAAGGACTATGGTTTAATGTAAACAAGTGTGTGTGTGTGTATAAAAATTTGTTTTTTCTTTTTGAAACTTTGGGGGGGAAAATTACACATACATATACCTCGTCAGCCTATTGGTTCATTTAGCTCAGTATTGTCTACACCAGCCTTTCTCAACCTTGAGTTCCTTGATGTTGTTGGACTACAAGTCCCATCATTCCTAGCCAGCATGGCCAGTGGCCAGAGATCACGGGCGTTGTAGTTCATGAATGTCAGGGGACCCAAGGTTGAGAAAGACTGGTCTACACAGACTGGTAGCAGCAGCTCGCCAGCCCTACCTGGATACTGAACCATGGATTGAACCTCAAATCGCCTGCATGAAAGGAGATGCTCTGCCACAGAGCTATGGACTCTCCCCAAAAGGCTTCCGCTTCCATATTGCTGATGTTGCAAGCCACCCTTGTAAGCCCAAAATGCAGCTCCCAGCACTGGGGCTGTAACCTACCAGTCAATGCCTTTGTGGTAATTATGCCCATTGAAGAATTGGATCTCCTCAAAGGTCTCCGAGCTCGGATAATTACTGCTCAGGTCAGGATGCATCCCCAGGAACAGGTAGAGAGCTGTGGTACCTTTTCACAGAAGGGGAAAGAAAACAGAGCTGAAAACTTGTTTCCCCACCAAGCATCTGCCATATGTTTGTTCTCCAGCTTGTGTGACCTTCTTGGATCTCTAAGCACCGGCAGGTTTAATATATTTATTCCCCAGGACGGGTGCTGCAAGTTCACCAGGTGCTCCTAAATCCTTTCCATCTCCTATCTCTCAATACACAAATGTTGTTTCTCACACCAGAGAATAGCTAAAGACGAGACAATGGCAGGCTTGCATGCATCGCTAAGCCATGGTTAATGCAAAACAAGTTTTATTTTAAAGAAAACAAAATTCCACTGCTAATGGGTGCAATTTGTTTGTTGTTCATAAATCATGGTTAAGCCACTGGGGGTGGGTTCACATGATCAAATGAACCGTGACTTAATAAACCACAGCTTAGCACTGCATTTGAACCAGTTCAATGTGATGTTAGAAACATAGGAAGCCTCTCAGCTCTATTGGAAGACACCAAGGATCAAACCTGGGGTCTTCTGTATGTAAAACGGATGCTCTGCCACAGAGCTACAGCCATCCCCTGTCAAGGTATAGTCCTGAGCTAACTTCAGGGCATGCAATGCACTTTTGCACCCAAGGAGCCATTCAAAAATCCTGTGTTGGAAAATCCTAGCTATTGCTGCATACCGAGGGGTTTCGCCTCAGCTATGAGTGGTTGAAAAGGCACTGGGGGAAAGTACTGGTGTGCAAGAAGGGGAATCTTACATTAGCCTCAGATTGCAGCAAAACAAAAATGTGGCACCTGCACCAAGTTTGTGAAGAAAAGCAAACAAATGATGAGACCGTCGTATGATGGGCTGGTCTATATGCTGTGTAGTTAATATAAGCTGGAGCTGCAACAAAATGATGCCCTGTGGATTGCTCTCTACTTGGGAGTCTAGCCACTCCACTCCAATCCCCTTCTCCCACTTTTCTGTTTTGCCTTACCAGAAACACTTCATCATTGGTCCTACTAGCTAAGGATGATGGGAGTCCAACAACAGCTAAGAAACACTGCTATAAGACTTCAGCAAACTTTGGGATTCCACAAAGCTTTTTAATACTGTGTGTGTGTGTGTGTGTGTGTGTGTGTGTGTGCGCGCACGCACACACACACACACCATGTTAGTGGCAGGTGTGTTCAAAGCACACGGTAGATGTAGATCAATGTGCTACAGCAGCAGGAGGGACTTCTTCAACCCCCAAACTACATTACGTCTTGGGGAACCTCCCACTGGCAGCTTACCAGTGGACAGTTAGGATGCTCACCTTTCTCCAGTGAGCAAGGTTCCTGACAGGCAAAAGTCAGGGGTTCCCCCCCACACACCCTTCAGTCCAACATTAAGGCAAGCAAGAGGCATAATAATGACAGTTCAAGGACACACCAGGGAAAAGAGCTCAGGGAGGGTGTGGAGCAGAGCTGGCAAAAAAAGAATAGCCTGAGCGAGAGTACCAATGGCAAAATAGAGATGCTGAGGTTCAGAATCCCTGGGTTAGAGCTCACCTGTCTTCTGAGGACCAATTATTAGCAGCTTGGGGAACCGGTCACAGGTCTTCTCTTTGGACCAAATGTCCTTGTGGCGTTTGTCCTCACAGGGATCCTGAAACATGGGAACGTGTTGGGATCAAACAGGTGGGAAATTGAGGCTTGCATGCCGCAAATCGAAATAATCCGTTCTTACTGGAGGGGGTCCCTCAAAAGCCAGCAATGAGTTGTGTCCATTGCAGCCAGCACGGAAAGGATGCACTGTCTTTGCAGCAAGCATGCTAGGCCTGCTTCATACCTGGTACTCCAAGGTCACGTCTAAGTATTGTGGATTCGCACCTTACAAGCAGAAGAAAACTTCCACACAGTGCTCTGCTCACCTCTAAAGGCAGCATAATGATGGGTAAGAGCAAACCATGAGAAACAGATCATATCACACTTGCAGTTTTCAGATCTGGGACCAGATTGGTGTGGTGTGCTCTGTTTCTAGAGAGAAGAATGCAGCAGCAAACAGGCACGTCGTTCGAATATTGCTGCACATGCACAACTACTACCTATTCCAAAGATGTTTCGTGTTCATAATTGTTGGACCAGTTTATTCTGATAGAGTGTCTCTACGGAGATTTGGTTTCAAAAGAAACAAGCCAATCAAACAGAAAGAACACTGAGCGCGTTTACTTGAATGCCTTTGGCTATGCAGGCCTGGAAAGGCAGCTGACCCATACCTGCCATAGAGGGTCTTTCTCCTCTGAGAATATCTGGAAATACTTCTGTGCCAGCTGCACAGGTGGCAGTGTCTGCAACTTCAAGTTAGTCCAGGAGTTGAGGAAGCGGACCAGGTGTCTAAAGGTGTATAAACCCAGGCGGTCGTTTCCATAATTGGAGAGGTGAGTCATGAAGATACTGATCTTTGGGGCGGGGGGGGGGAGGTGGGAGGGAAGAAAGGACAGCACAGAAGACAAGGAAATTAATTGGTGTGGTTAGTCAAAACAATATTGTGCCACCTTGGCTTTCAACCCATGGTTTGTTTTGGAGAGAAACAATGCGGCTGGCAAGAGCAGCCAGACCATGGTGTTCACCAGAAGCAGCAAAAGGGGGTGGGGAGAGAGAATGAACGTAAGAACACAGGAAGAACCCTGCTTGATCAGGCCAAAGGCCCTTCTAGTCCTTCATCCTGTTTTCACAGTGGCCAACCACATGCGTATGGGAAGCCCACAAGCAAGACCTGTGCTCTCCCCACCTGTGATTCTCAGCAATCAGAAGCACTTGCCATTTCAGCAATGTTCACCAGCGCACTGGCACTGCTTGTTCACAACAAACCATAATGTTTTAGGGCTCATACACAACTTCCACTTCTGCTGCGCTTAGAAAGTGCAGGTCCAAGCAGTTTTCTGCCTTACCCACACTTTCTAGGCACATATCCAAGCGGCTTTCCCCTTGCCCCGCATCTTTCCATGGGAAAGCCTGCTCTTTAGGGATAGATCATAACAAATGGCAATCCTGGGGAAACCTGAATTGCTGTTGGCTCTGATTGAGTGCTAAAGAGCAGGTTTTCCCAGGAAGACAAGAGGAAGTGTGGAAAGTCCTTAGTGTGGCATGCAAAGCAGGCCATATTGTGCCACAAAGAAAGAGGAATAGTGAAAAATTGTGCAGCATTTGCGCATGCATAAATTTGAGGACTTGCTTAGCAGGACACTCTGAATTCATTGTTTGGCAACTTAAGTGTCTTCTTTCCTAGTCACTGGTCAATCAATTAGAAAGAAACTTATCTCCGACCCACAGATCAACAGAAACAAATTCATCCACCAAATTTATTCATGGCCCAGATAACTCAGCATATGACCCAGCCTAACCCACAGACCTTCCCCACCAAACATCCTATCTCATGACAAGACAGAAATTAACAACAAGATAAGTAAGCAAATGCAAAGGGAGCAAGGGTCAGTGGGAACAGAAGCAGCCCTAGAAATCTGGAGAGGAAACCAGATTTGAGGCATTTTCCCTCTCTGAACAGATAGCCTGGAAGAGACAGCAGCTTTAGTAGACTTCCAGACTACTTCAAAATGTTGGATCACGTGCATTTTCTAGGATCATAAAAGGCAAAAAGACATTCATTTACATTCATTTCAAACTGCTGGCAAACACCTAAAGCTATGCAATTTGATCACTTCAAATCCAATGGCCCTGGATTCCTGCATCAAGACCTTCTCAAGCAATTTTATACAGCAGAGAAATTGTGTGTCTCACATAACTATAGAAATCTCCCATGCAATCTTCTAAAATCTGGGACACCATGCTTATGCACAAACCTACTTAGCAAGTGAAGCAAGCAACGGATCTCAGCTTTTAAAGAGATGCTGTGGGGCCCAAGATGTGGTTTCCACTTACCAAACAATGCTCCAAACAAATAAAAATGCATTTCTCTGTCACTATGATTTTGGCTACATAGCTTAAAAATCCAAACTCAGCAGCTTCTTCTTCTTTTAAATTTTATTTATCATTTTGAATTTTAAAAATTTGCACATTGACATTTTACCAAAATACAAACCGTACATAATAATAATAATTTAATATTGCATCATCAACTTCCCTTCCCCCACTTCCATGGTTCGTTTATTAACCCTTTACCACTGCATATTCCAATAATTCCGTACTCTCTCTTTTTCAGTTTTATTTCAGTAAACTTCATACTGCTGAATTTATTCTAACCCTGCTAATGTTTTTTTTTGGGGGGGGTAATATTTTTATTTGATTTTGCAAGTATAAAATTACAACAATACCAAATACATATCCATATTTAGAGATTACTCTGAATCTTTAGACTTCCCACCTTCCCTTCCATAGGTCCTATTGCCAACCTTTTCAAACCTTGCTAACATTTTAATCTGTTTACAGTGATTTTTCTATTATTCTGCAAATCTTTTCCTTAAAAGTTCTTTCATCCCAGTCAGGAGCTTTTTCTCAGGCTGCTTTACCACCACCCAAACTCACCCATAACGCACCAAGGTCTGTCACTCGGGGAGTTACCTTTTCCCCTTTTTCTCAGTGATCTTGTTGCTTTCCTTCTATTTGGTGCTTGTGGTTTTAGACTTTATTTCAAAATGCCATAGAAGAAGAAGAAGAAGAAGAAGAAGAAGAAGAAGAAGAAGAAGAAGAAGAAGAGCTTCTACACACTGCAATTAGACCTTCCATTGTTCATCAAAGCAGCACTTACAGGGTTAAGTAGCACAGTCAGAAAAAGCTCGCCTCCGTTGATTATCTTATCCAGTTCATTGGACCCACCAGGGTATTCATTATAGAATATGGTATGTGTGAACAAGCCGCATGTTTGCCGTGGGAGAACCTGGAAAGAAGCAGAAAGAAAACATATAGCAAGTTACAGATGTTTTTGAAAAGGAGAAAGAGAATCAGCCCATTCCAGTGCTCCTTATAAATTCTGAGCAGATGGTGGAAGATGTCCTCGCTGTCCCTCCAGAAAACAAACACACAGGTTGCCTGCACTTAAGTTAGTGGATCCCTCTTAAACAATATGGGGAGTTTGAGCTTATTCACGTACAGGAGAGAGGGTGAAGCAAGAAAGATAAGCTTACCATGATTCCATTGTGGATGAAGCCTCGTCTGAAGCGGGCTGGTTTGAGGTGAGGGTACTCTTCCGTGCTGGTGACTCGGATCCCCCACACTTGTTTCCAGGCCTCATACAATTGCACATGGACTGGGTACACCCCTGAATGATGAGGTGCCACTGCATAGCCCATATCAGTGGGGATGCCATGCTCCTAAGAGGAGAGAGAAATACATAACTGTATCAGCTGGAGTAACCAGTGGACTTTTAATGAAAGGCTCCCACCGCAAGTGAATGGAATCCAGCCTTTAAGGGCTTTTTAAAAAGAAGATCTTATTACCTCCCCTCCCCACTGCAGTCTATATCATCCCAAAGTAGCAGAGATGTCAGCATCCTATTTCGGGGAACTGGGAAAGACGGTTCAAGGTGTAAATTCTGTGAGATACAGGAGAGAGTAGCGAATGGGTCCTACAACTGTTAACACGAAGCCCCTACTCAACTTATCACACAGATGATATGGCCAACATGTGTAGCCTTATAGCAAGTTTTGCCAGCAAGGCTTTTACGTGCTCCACTGACCCTAGGACAAGACTGGGTGCTCTCCAGCAGATGCAAGAAAGATAACTGAAGAACAAAACCTGGAACATTACATTTCAGCCCTGCTTTACAGGCAACAGGCATTCCGTGTTAAGTCTGAGCAACTCTCCCATGGGGACACGGAGAAGCCTAGAGTAGCACATTTTATGAAGTCACAGCTTACACAACACTAGAGAATACACCCAAGAGTTATCCAGCACAGCTTCCGTGCTTCATTGTTTTAAGAAAGATCTTCTGCAAGATTTTATGGCTATGTTTAAATTTCTCCCCTTTTCTCAGGTTCTTTTCATTTGTTCACGTAATCGCAAAGGAGCAACCTGCAAATTCTTTTTTTGTGTGTATGACGCACCAAAGGGCATCTTTGGCAAAACTCCTTAAAAAAAAGGATTAATGATTTAATCTTTGAGTTCTCTTCTCCCTCGAGTGGGCTTGTTCAAGCAGACTCTCTGCTGTGCTGAAAGAGTAACAAAGAGAAGTGAGCTGTGCATCCCACAGACGGCACTATCAAGAACTGGTTGCTTGGCAGAACCCATCTTTTGAAAAGGTCAGATAAAGAACTGTACTGAAAGGTGTTGGATGCTATCTGACACCTGGAACCAAGAGGGTGAATGAATAAATAAAAACCTATTTGCAACAGGATGAAGAACCGACTTGTAACTAAACTGTGGGGTTAGGTGAAATGAAGGAATTTTCAAGAATTCCTCAGACAAAAGAAGTTAGCACATCAACAGAAAAGTTGGGTAGAAAGGAAACAAGCAAAGTTTATGCCGTTCTTGAAAACTGGTAAAAGGTGCCCCTGACCATTAGGTCCAGTCGTGGACGACTCTGGGGTTGTGGCGCTCATCTTGCTTTACTGGCTAAGGGAGCCAGCGTACAGCTTCCAGGTCATGTGGCCAGCATGACTAAGCAGCTTCTGGCGAACCAGAGCAGCGCACGGAAATGCCGTTTACCTTCCCGCCGGAGTGGTACCTATTTATCTACTTGCACTTTGACGTGCTTTCAAACTGCTAGGTTGGCAGGAGCAGGGACCTGAGCAACGGGAGCTCACCCTGTCACGGGGATGTGAACCACTAACCTTCTGATTGGCAAGCCCTAGGCTCTGTGGTTTAGACCACAGCGCCACCCGCGTCCCTGGAGCAAAGCAGGATTACCAGGGACACTATTTGTCCCTGTGCCAGAGAATGGTATGCGCTCAAGGTTAGAGAGGCTGAGATTCCACACTCAGCATAACCATCGGTTTGCTCTCCTGGACATTTTCGTTTTGAATTTGATAACAAAATCTGAAGGTGGATTTTAGGTTTAAGAAAAGAGGCTCATGGGCACTAGTTGTGAAAGTCTAGGATCACAGACAGAGTACTGTAGGAAGGGATCACAGGAACCAAGATCCCCCTTCCAGAAAGAGATAGGAAATGGTGGGATTACAGATCAGTGGTTGAACATAAGAAGACAACAAGAGAGGAGAGGAGGAAAGCAGGCCATGCTTTCTTCCTGGAGGTCCAATTCATTATCATGCTATGAAGGGTGCAACACCTCAGACCGACAATACAGTAGGAGAAGCTGGTTCTATAAGACCCCTGGGGAGACTTGAATGTTGGGATGTTTTTACACACACCACACTCCTTGCATAAATAGTAGACAGGCGCCCAAAAAATGGTTGTTCTGTTTTCTGCAGCAGCCAACGAGACATTTTTAAGAATGCTGTGCTGATGCAACGCATTGTGGCAATGTCCTAGCAGTGCTAGGTTTTTCATTTTGCAATTGCAAACTCATCATTCTGAACAATAAACAAATGATCGACTCGTGCCTTCCTTCCATCTTTTGAGGTACAACCCACTTTTTGTTTTGCCCCAGCCTTCTGCTTCTGTCCCCAGAAAGCGTCTTACTTACAACTGCAAATTTCTTGTTCATGGTCATTTGGTCAGCCAGCACAGATTGGTTATGGAAGAGGTGAGGCTGCATGTGACTCCACATGTGGGGGAACCACCAAAACTCCTTCACGTACGAGAGCAGCAGGTCATCTCCTTCGTCTTCCGCGTCCGTACCTGACAGACCCAAACCACTAGTGTCACGACTAAAAACCGAAGACATGCAATGGAATGCCATTCCTCCCATAGGCTCAAACCAACCATGTGCTTTGCCCAGTAGAACACTAAAACATCATTAACCACACAACACACAACACACAGACTGATCAAGCCTTGGACCTCCAGGGGCAAAAATAAGAAAGGGAAGGGAAGCTTTCCTGGTGAATCTGATCCACAAAGCTATCATCACCTACCAGGCAGATCTTCTAGCCTAGCCCTCAAAACAATGTGAAAGACCTGAGAGCCCAAATAAGGCAATGCACACACCCCACAAATCCTCCTTACCTGTGTGGAAGAATTTCCCTGAGTAACCCAGATTGAAGGTGAAGTTGGGGATATGGGTGCGCAGTTCATTCTGGGTGTCAAAGAGAGCCTACAGAGTGGGATAAAAAGCAACATTTAAAACCATAGCCTATTCGCTTTAGAAAGCTGGGGGAATAAAAGTCCCAGCTTCTGGAGACGTGAGGAAGAGAAGCAGCTGCAGCATGGTGTCTTCTCACATGGTATAGGCCTTTTTTTTTTTTACATTATCCCAGTGGTGGTGGGGGGGAGCACAGTGCATAAGCTTCCATCCCACCAGTATAAATGCAAGGAGGCCTTAGTACCAGTTCAAAACATCGGTTTTCCTCACATGCCCTTATATATACACATTTCAGTCATTAACATGCAAGCTGCAATATCACTCTTACCAGGAAGGTGCAGCTTACATTTTCCGCAGCCTCCTAGACCTCAAAGGTCAGCATCTGCTAATAACCCAGTTTTGGGACTCCCACAACACCTTTGCCAGTATTAGCTAGCACTTGATAGTTCACGTGAGTGAATAGTATAGTGACTAGATTAGCCTTTGTTAGATAAATACTAGTTATTTAGAAGTGGAGGTGTCTAGAGTAGAAGTGGGGGCAAGTAAGCGTTCAGATGTTCCTCATCAGGCACAAATAAATCCTGCTTAATTACTCTTCTGGGACTTTGTTTGGAGAGCTACACTCTCTATTTTTGTTAAGAAAGCAGAGAAAAGGCAAAGGTTTAACAATAATTCTATGGGAAACAAAGCTGAGACAGACATGTGCTTAGGAGACCTAGTGATAAATCTGTTGCACATTGTGCTTTTTGCTTAAAAAAAAAAGGAAAGTGTTCAAGCCTTAAACCATCATTTCCCTAAGCCAAACAAAATAAATCGTGGTTGTTAACATCAGTCTAACTTTCTTCTTGCTCTTCTCAAAGGAATCAGTTAATGATCCCTCTCCCTAAGATATAGAAATATTAGAAAGAGTGGTCAGTAACTGATTCCTACACACACACATTGTTCTCACCTATTTCTGGTAATATACCGTGAAAGGTTCATTTTATCCCTAGACAACAAAAGTTTGTTCCAAGTTCTGAGCTTTCTTAGTTTGTTCTTGTTTCTTTGATCTTACTAAAAATAGTTTTTGTAGCACCTTAAAGACAAACTTTCACAGCCTACAGTTCTCTTTATCAGATGTTGAAAAACAAGCGATGTTGGGCTAAGTTAAGATTTTTAATTTTAGTGCTTCCCAATTTAATCACAAGGAAATCCATCTCTACATTTTTGCACTTGTGTAACTATTCATAGCAATCCTGATTTAAAGGGCTTTCAACTAAAGCAATAATATGTTGGCTGTGAACAACAGGATTTTAAAAAAGAAATGGTTACTGAGTCTACATTAAAATTCCATGAGGCTGGGATACCTGATTACGCTTCCTGCATTTCAAATGTCACCATCCCAGTCTCACACATTCTGGGAATGACAGAAGCACAAACTAGATCCAGTGTGGTAGAGGTAGAAGAACAGCAGAACAGCAATAAGGATTCAGGGATCCAGGGATCCAGGGATCCAGGGCACAGCTCCTAGCATCATGTAGCTTTCAGCCCAAAGAAATGGATCCACAGGACAGCTAGCCCCGCATCTCCCCCAAATCCCAACCTCAAAAGCAAAACCTGGCTATGTGTGTCATTACCTTTACATCATCCACTTTCATCCGTGTGCCTTCCTTGCCAACAAAAATATCATCAATGTCCACCAAGACGTAGCGGTCCAGGGGGAGGGAAAGCCTCTTGCCAGTGAGGAAAGAAACAGCGTCGACAAAGACCAGTTTGTGCAGCCAGAAGTTGAGGTTGTTGCCAAAGAGGACTCTCTGGATGCCATCGTGGAGGCCCAGATCCTGAACCACAGTGGTATGGAGTGCTGCGTCAATGCTCATGTGTGGGATGGATTCTGCCGACTTGGTTTTGGCCAGGAGGATGGGTTCGTAGGTGGAATGGTTTGACTGGAAGACTGTCCAGTCCTCGCCTGGAAGGAGTCCCTTCTCTACTTCACTGGGCCGTGTGATGTACAGGAGTGGTGATTTGGGGTTGATGCTGCAGTCCTTCAGCGCAAGGTTGGAGTGGAGAAAAAGGGGGAAGCCTTTCAGCTGAGCACTCAGCAAGCTGTTCTCATTGGCCTGTAGGGAGATCACATGAACTGAATTTATACCCCATTTGTGTTGCGTGTATACAGGATGACATCATTTGCGAGGCTTTATGATTTTCCATATAGGAGGAAGGAACAGAGAATTTGAGGGGTTACCTCTTTGGTTCTGCTGTGTGAAGTATTTATTTGCAAGTTGTGTCACATAAGAAAAATTTCTTGTAGCTGCCAACAATAAGGAAAAGAACAGAGGGGAAGCAAAGTATGAAAGTGGGTGAAGAACTAGAGCCCTATTTGTCTCAGATTTATTTATTAACAATGCTTAAGAGGCAATATAATGGCACAATGTGATTGGTGTACAGGTTAACTGAATTCCTGAAAGCACACGTGGTACTGAGTGTGTCACTTCAGGCTTGCAAGAGCAGGGGAGAAGTCTATGGAATTCAAGCGTTTCCTTGCTACTATAAACTACTAAACATGGGTGTTCTGTTGGCTCCAAGAGCAGCTCTGGTGGTTAAGAACATAAGTTAAGGCTGGTGCACCATCCAGTACAGCATCCCCATCCTCACAGTGGCCAATCAGAAGATGCTCTTGGGGAGCCTGCAAACAGGACCCAAGTGCAACAGCACTCTGTCCTCCTGTGGCTTCCAGCAACTGGTATTCAGAAACATACTGCCTCCAAGAGCGGAGGTAGAACATAGGCTACATGTGGCCACTAACCCTGATAGCTTATTCTTCATGAATTTGTCTAATCTTCATTTAAGGCCATTCATTTTTGAAATTTCCACTCATACCAAAGAAGATGTAAGAGGAGGAAAGTGAGGGGGGCAGGCCTAAGCCAGAGAGGGTTGGAAGGTGGTATACACAGCTGCTAGAAAACTTTGCTTAAATGTGATGGGCGTGGATGGTTCACAAGGGAAGCCCTACAGGATTACAGTGGAACCTCGGTTTTCGAGCGTCTCGAAAGCCAAACGTTTCAGTTTTCAAACGCCAAAAACCCAGAAGTAATTGCTTCAGTTTTCGAACACGCCTCAGAAGTCAAATAGCTTATGAGGCACATTTCTCAATTTTCTCGATTTGCTGACCGCCCACTGAGCCTCGGTTGTCGAACGTTTTAGAAGTCGAACAGTCTTCCAGAACAGATTATGTTCGACAACAGAGGTTCCACTGCATTAGATTGGAGGGAGGAAACTCTGACTAGGATGAAGAGGCTGCTGCTTGGGGAAGGACGCAGAGGTGAAGAGATCAGATACAGCCTTTTTATATACAAACCAAGCCAAGCTGAATTCTGTGGCTTAGAGAGCCTCTCTGGACCAGAGTGCCTCTCTGAAACAGCTGCAAAGAAATGGTTAGGTCAGCAGCCTTTGCGGTTGGGCTCTTATATTTTGGTTGTAGTCTTATATTTAGGCTATATGTTTTAGTACTGTGATGGGCTCTTCCCGTCATATATTCTGGACCCTTCTGCTTCTCTCATTTATGTCAATAGAAAGGAAAGCCACTGTTTTATTATTGCAATGTGCATGTTGTGTGGTCTGTGTACTTTCCACCAGTAAAGTTCACTGAAATACACACAGAATATACTTTGTGTGATGAACTAAGGATTTTTCAAGGACAGGCTTTATCCAACTGTATGTCTGGAAAGGGATCAACATGCAGTGTAGCCATACTACTTAGCACCCAATCAAATTATCTTTCAAAAACATAACTATGTAAATGGACAGAAAGCCAGAGGGTTAGGAAGCAAGGGAGGGAGACTGATTCTTCTTTGCCACTCTGAAAATTTAAACCAATTTAATATAGTACTGCTTTCGTGGGTTCGAGCCAAGGAAGCAAGAGAAATCAGAATGGAAGAGAAAACAGACTGCTGTGCAAAAAATGTCTGTCAAAAGCAGCAGGACAGCTCTTGGTCTCAGGATAAAGCCTCATTTACACGCTTCATTTCTGCCCTGGATTCTTAACCTTCTTGGCTTACCCATTCAAGCAGGGAATAACGCAATAGACCTGTGGCAAATGCCATACGGTTTGTGTTAGCCTGCATCCCCTCCTACTTGACTTCTTGGAAACCAAATCCAAGAATCACTAGGGGAAGCAGGGACACAGGGTGGGGTGGCCCTTGTCAAGTCATAATGCTAGGCAGGGACGCCCGGATGGCCCCCAAATCCCTGTTACAATCTGTTCTCTTCACACATTAACCAGTTCCCAAGAGGACCATTACTGTTATCTTTTTTACTGTCACCAGCAGAACTAAAGGCGCTGCAGCCTCATCTCAAAAGGCACAGATTTGTAAATCCGCTCTTGGCATCAGTTAAAATACACAGCCCTTTTACTTATCAGGCTCGATGCTGGCAAGACATCAAGCCATTCAATAGCGAGTAGTGACTGTGAGAAGGTGTCCAAGAAAGGCTGACATTTTGCAAGCTGAATCTCTTCCAGGGCCCTACTGTTCACGCATGAGCCAGCATGTGGCAGATACAGATGCCTTCAGAAAGCACCTGTGCTATTGTAATACGGGTGGGCTATTGCTTAAGAGTCTAGGCAATCTATCGTATCAGCAATAGCCAACAGTAATGAATTTCAGAGAAGCATGCTATCAAGCCAAGCCCTCAAAGCTGCATTCACTCTCAGCACTGTTGTACCACTAACTGCAGAAGGAATGAGATGGAAGAATGTTCCCTCAGGAAGACCTGTGTACATACCATACATTTTAAGAACTTTCCCCACCAAAGAATCTTGGGACCTATAGTTTGTTAAGGGTGCTGGGAAATGCAGCTCTGTGGGAAGTAAACTACAGTTCCCAATATTCTTGGGGGAGAGTACTTTAAATGTACAGTGTATAGACAGTATTGGGTCCAAGGAAAAAAGGGGAGGAAACTGAAGTGCTTTTTTTTAAAAAAAAAGAGTAAAGCAAACTTCTGTCCTGAGAAGTACACAACTAAGGATCTACTTTACAGCCCTCTTCACCAGCTAAGGACTGTCGCATTGTTAAAATTATTTTTATTTAGGACTGGTTCAGAAGTACACACAGGTCCTGCTTACCAAACGCAATGTGTTCCCTGACAATCGTTCGTTTGGTGAGCATTCACATAACGAGTCCACGATTTACGTGGATGCCCAAGGGAACATTTCTAATCTGGGATTTTTCCAATCTTTCTTCCCACTTTTTCAATGGTTTCTTATTGAAATGGCTGCAGCCAACCAGCAAAAGAGAGAGAAAGGAAAAACTGATTTTTCCAGTCTCTCCTGCTCCCTGATTTGTCCTGCTCTCTGATGTGTCTGCCCGAAAATGGCTGCCACCAACCAGCAAAGCACAAACAAGCAAGGAAGGAAGGAAGGAAGTGGGCAAACTCCAGCTGTTTGGGTATCTGAATCTGTGGTGTATATAGAAAGGTATGGGCATAATTATATACAAATATAATTATGCATTCCTCCCACCACATACATGGAAGAACCTAATACAGCAATCTGAAAAGTAACTGCGGGAGTGTTCGCAGTTACACGTGTTTGATTATAACATTATGATGCAAGCTTCTGGCGGGGGAGATGCTAGGCCACCCTTGTGACTCCTGTGTTTATTTTCTATTTGTAGGGAGTTTAACACAGACAATCCTAACCTTGCTGTAGGACTAGGCCATGTGTTCATGCAGAGAGACTGAACTGTGCTCCATAGTTGGACTAACCTTGTCCCCATGAAATGATGTTGGTCTGGGGGAGAAGTTTTGATGCTTTTATTGCTGTAAACTGCTTTGATATTTTTTTTATGATACAGCAGAATACACATATTTTTAAAAAAGTTAATAAGATTCCTATGAAAATTAGCATCAAAAAAATTCCGCTCATGTAATTGTAACTACAGTGCAACTACTCATTCTACATGTCTATTTTATACAGGCAACCCACCATTTGCACACATCAGTGAAATTGTGTCTATCTGAAACACCATTGAAAAAGCCTGCAAACACCCTATTCCATCCCACCCTGCCCCAGTCCACCCGTTTTCAAAACATTTTTGTGACATTTCAGGTCACTTCTGGGTTTGGCGCAGCATGTGCACGCATAATTGTACACATATTGAACACGTGTAAACGGGGGGTTGCCTATAGTTGATTTTCATCTTTTAATTTTCATCTGTTGCTATAATTGTTCCCTGTTTTATATACATTATAAAATGAAACAATAATAAAACACTTTAACCCCCCCCCAAAAAACCCCGTGTTTTTTAAGCTTGCGTCAGAGAATGTGATTTAATTCAGTATGTTTATTTTACTTGTATTAAATAAACACAGCTACATTCTTTGAAACTGCCCAGGTCTGCCTAATACTGTACTTGCCATTGGCATCCATTCAACGACCGTATATGAAACCGATTTTTCCCCCCACAGAAAAATAAAGCACTAGAAAAATTTCCTGCAGGAAATTCGCACCCCATCACTGGAGGTGGCCTGATTCTTCCCCACCTGCTCCCACAAAAGCTTTGCCCAAACCAAAGCCAGTACCTTGAAGAAGCCAATGATTCCTACACCGTACTCAACACAGTACTTGTCCAAGAGCTCGCGGTTCCAGGCGTCCAGGTTCACATACTTCAGGATGTTCTCGTAGATGATCAGTGCAAAGCGCCCTCGGTCCTTGTCCGTCAGTGTGGGCATGTCCCCCTTCCCTGGAGCAATCTCCGTCAGGTATTTGAAGCGACTGGACTCCAAGATGGCCACTATCTCCTGGCCCAACTGGGAGTAGAGACTTTCCACAAACACAAGGACCAAAGGGTCTGTGCGAGAAGAATCCACCACTTTGATGGGCTTCAGCGGAAGCAGGCGAGAAGGGGCAACCTTCAGTTCATCACAGTCCGGGCTTGGGATGTCCCCCGAGGGCTCCAGTCCCCTCTTCCACCCATATAAATAATAGGCCGAGACAAAAACGCTGAGTAGGCAGAAGGCAAACAGCAAGAACAGCACCACCTGAGGAGACACCTGCCGGAAGCTCCTCCGAATCCTTACCAAAGTCATCCTTGCTTTGATAGAGTGTGTTCAGGTTCCTTCCCCACCCCACCCCACCCCCCCTCCCTCCCTCCAGATCTTGATGCAGGAAAGGACAATTTCCCTAAGAGGCAGCGTGTGTGTGTGTGCACAATCGCCCCTGTGGAAGTCCGTTATCCCTCCTGGTCTTTTTTCATGTCACCATGGCAAATCCATTCAGAGTTCCTTTCTGAGGCAGAAAAACCAAGAGCTTTGCATCATCACTGACACATCATCAGGACGGAAATTGGGCAGTCTTGGGGTTCCGGAACATCTCTCAACAGGTGGAGACGCATGGTGAATCCTTGGGCGCGTACCAGAAGCGTTGTTCTGTGTTTAAAAGAAAAAGAAAAAGGGCAAACAAGGTATTAGCAAATTCCCTCTGGGAAGAACATAGTCACACAACCTGGAAGATCCCACAGACTCAAGCCGCCTCCCAAACACAGCATATTCCCACAGAGAAACCTTTATTTATGGACCCCTCAGTGGTCCATGCCTTTGATGAAAAAAGTTGCCACAGCTGAAGTTGGCCTGGAATTATAAAAGGGTAGGGAAATAAACTTTGCACACGTTCAGGCGCTATGCCACTTATCCAAGGGAGTGCACTTGTTTTTATCTCCAGGCATGACAAGAGTTGGATTGTGTCAAATTGATTATTGTGAGCAGCAGCGTTCTCCCTGCCTGCACCCCTATATGAATCCGACCTCCCTTTTAACTAAAACTATTTTTATGGGAGGGGGGTGTCTCTAGGCTTCTAGGGCTTTTCTGTCTCACAGAAGCTTCTTGGAAGAAAAAGCTAAGGAAATTCAAGATAGGTGTTTTGCATGTGTGGTGGTTTAAATGCAAATGTAGCTTGCTGGGTCCTCCCGGGGCCTTTAGTCTGCATAAGGCAGATAGTGCATTACAGGCCAGCTTCAGCCCTCAAGCTCAGCTTTCATTATTAGGCTAGATATGTAGGTCTACAGCCCCTCCTCCCGCAAGCTTATTCTTGGTGTACCAGTCAAAGGGCCAGCTGCCATACAATCCAGAGGCCTAAACACCCAGTGGGCACAGGGAGAGCCCGCAGTTTGCTTTCCCAGCGTAGTTGTTCACCCCCACATAGCTTTGAGGAAGCCGCCACGCACTCTGCACCTGCTTCAGCTTAGTGTCAATCACTTGCCAACACACCACAAGAAGCCTTTAATACTTAATAGTTCAACAGTGCAGAGAACCGTAAGAATACTGCTGTTTCTTTGTACACTTAAGAAAAGCCAGAGCGGGGGCCCGTTGCCCAGCTTTAACCCACAAAAAACAAAAAAAAAGTGAAACAATTCTGATTTCGCTCATAGAGTTTGGAACAGCCATTCCAAGGCCAGCACCCAGGGAAAGACCACAGATTCAAGCCACGTTTCACCTGCAACTCCTAAACAACTACAAGATGTCCTGCTGTCAAGAAACAGCCTCAACAATCCACACAGAGGCAAAACTTCCCATTTGATTCTTTTCCAGATTTACTTTTTCCCCTAAAAAGAGCAAACCCGGCCATCTACTTCTATATAACCAATTTGCAGTACAGGGCAAGGAAGTTTTGTATCTTATAAGATACAGTGGTACCTCGGGTTATGTACTTAATTCGTTCCGGAGTTCCGTACTTAACCTGAAACTGTTCATAACCTGAAGCACCACTTTAGCTAATGGGACCTCCTGCTGCTGCCGCGCCACCGGAGCACAATTTCTGTTCTCATCCTGAAGCAAAGTTCTTAACCTGAAGCAATATTTCTGGGTTAATAGAGTCTGTAACCTGAAGCATATGTAACCTGAAGCGTATGGTTTGGGGTGAGGTGGGGTTTTTTTAAGGCCAGCAGCATATTTAGCACTCAGGACACATCTGAAGCTGACACTTGCACTGGGAGAAGGAAATATCCCACATTGGCAGCAGTGGGGATTTCTTCCCTATACAATTGCCAGCATCGGAGGAGGGACTTTCCACAGCGAAAAAATGATTAAAATCTCCCTCCGCGCTTGTTGCAGTATGGACAACCTCAGTTTAGACTAGCTGTTACAATTTGCATTGTTAAATGATCCCTGTGGTCCCTTCCAATTCTACAATTCTACGAAAACCTCCAGTTAAATGGAAAGGCACATTCAACGGGTCACATTTCATTTGGCCCCCAGGGTTCTACAACACGATTATGCTACTCCCCTTAAAAGTCATCTGTGAATAAGCACCTGAAACTTTCAAAGATGCACATCCACAGTCAATGTTCAGGTGCAAGTCAGAGCTAAGCATCTGGCAAAGCTTCCAATACCTGATCCAGGCATGTTTAGACTTGCGCCGACAATTCAGTACCATTTTTCTTCTGCTTCCCTACTTAGAAAAGGGTTAGTAGAAACAAACAAAACAAAACAAAACAAAAAAGTGACGAGGATTCCTTATTCTTTCAGCTAAAGTTCACAAGTCAGACGGCTGATAAGTCATGGGATACACACTCCTCCAAATCCTAGAACCATTTTTGTTGTGTTGTGCAACAGATCTTCCTATACACACACACACACACACACACACACACACACTCACACTCAGCCTCTACAGCATCATTATATGTTAACAACCCCTTTGCAAAACAGCAATACTCATGGTCCACCAATATGGTTGCCACCAACTACCAGAAACATTCAGTTCCATCAACCAGAAGAAAAAGGCTCCTGCGCGCCCTCCTGAAGCAGAAACCTTCTTTTTAAAGTATTCAGAAGCACAAGGAAGCAGAGTGGCTCTTTGGAAAATGGTGCCCAGCACATTGGGATGCACCCCCATCAATGCCGCAGGTATGAGAGAAAGGGTTTTTACACACACCGCTCCTCATCACCACTGCCCCCTGAGCACAGCAGGTTCAAAAAGGGGTGCATCTGCCTGTCTCTGTACAGCAAAGACAGCTCTACCAGACATGATGGCTGGCCACCAAAATCCAAATATGTGGCCTCCTGAAGCCACCTTTCAAGGGCATCAAGTGTCCAAGTGCATCCCGGAAAAACAACTCTAACATGCAACACAAGCGGTGCTCAAGCCAACTGGCTGCGGGTGTTTGACGCAACAGCAAAGAGGAAACCCTTATCTAAACATCATGAGGGTAAGCCTTCCACTCCACCGAGGGAAAGAGCATGGTGAGCTGTAAACAGCCACGCAGCGCAGGAAGAGAGCAAGGGCCATCTGTCTGTTTCGAAGACAAAACAGCCTGAAACGCAGTGACCTTTGGATGAGTGATTCAGATACTGACCTTTGGTATTCCACTCAAGTTCTCCTATCGTTTGAAACCCAGCCTCCTAGTTTTCTATGTAACAGGCTTAACGGCGAGGCACATGTACAATAAGCAGTCCAATAAGTATCCCACCAATGTTTAACATCTGCAAAATCTGGAAAGACAGAGCCTGCACGTCCTGGTTTAGTTGCTGTGTTTAGTTACACTGATCTCTTGTTACTTGCCAGCCTCTCCTCCCAATTGTTCTTCTGCTCTCCTCCTTTTAAGCCCAGCTCTGCTGTGTTCGAAGAGTTGCCCAGGGACAGCTGGAAGGTCACCACCGGCAGCACCCTCTGGACTGAAGGGGAGTAGCAGCCAATGGCCTGCTGCCTTGGACTTTCGCACCTTAGCAGGTGGAGCAAAGCTATTAATAGACTCCAGCATGAATCAACCAGCAATCCAGGGGAGGCTTTTCTAAAGGCCACCACAGAGAACCTCCCAGCTCTCGGGTGCCCTACTGAATCGTAGCTTGGAGGCTTCTGGCCAGGGCTGTTTCCAATTTTGTCTGCCCCCTTTCAGAACTTTAACACATTTGTGCATCATGCAAGAGGACAGTTGCCGTCTTATTGCAGTGGAAGAAGCAAGCAGCCAACCCCTAAAGTGGATGTGGTGTGAGACGCTGCGAGCAGAAGGATGGAGATGACTTTAAAAGGGGGGGAAAGTATCAAGTAAAATCAACAACAGTGTGATTAAAAAGGAAGCTGGTTGAAAAGTAGTTTGGATTAATGCCAGGCTTAATCCAGTCATTTCCCCTCCTGCCTGAAGCGAGGAGATAATGGAACTGGGGACAGGTTTAATTCCAAGAGTACGAAAGATTTGCCCACCAGGCCTCTGAAGTGTCACAAAAAAGGCCTGAAGCCAGATCTCCTAGACTATCGATTTCTTACCTTCACTCCTTTTCTGTTCCTTAGAAATGCCTGATCTGTCTCAAGTGGGTGTAAAACATCAAAATCAAGGTTTTCTTTATGTTTATGCAAGGCAGAGAGAGAGCGAAATAGAACCATCTCAATATTTGAAAAGATCACAATTATCACTCTAGAAATCACAGGAAAATGTCCATACTTCTAGAAAGCCAGGGCAAAGCAGCTATGCCAATATGACACAGGGTAACCCCCATACTGTATAGCTAGATCTCTAGCTCAGCCATGACTAAGATCCTGGACAGAATCCATCTGATATAGAAAAAATAGGGATGGTTGGCTTTTGCTGCCCAACTCCCCAAGGGACTGAGTCCCCTAAGTCCATGATCGGTCAGAGATGAATGGATGGAGGCAGGCGGCAGTGAAAGCAAGACAGGTATTTATTTTTTCTGTTGCAACAGAGTTCCCTCCCTTCCTAGCAAGGAGGCAAGAGAGACCCAGAAACAAGAAGAAACATCTCTTTTAAGAGTTTGGATTTTGGTGTGGGGAAGGAGGAAATCGCATCACGCATAAGGTGGGGTTTCTGTGTCTCAGGCAGGCCAAGGTGTGATATTCCTGAGGATTTAGGAAGTTTTACATAGCTCCAGACACACAGTTTACACAAATTACAGCATTTGACACAACTCTTTGCATTATGCTAACTATCCTGCCATAGAAGGTAAGCAGAATCATGCTCTTCTAGTAAAATGCCATGAGATCACAGAATCCATGATTCATTAAATTTATTACTACATTTATATGCCACTTTTTCTACAAAGAGCTCATTCAAAACCCACTGAAGTAGTGCCATATGAAAGGATTTAATTTCAATAATGTTTGGATCTTCAGAATTCAGACTAACATTTCCAACAATCCTTCTAAGCACTGAGGGTGACATCAGAGCAGCTAAGTCCATCCATGGCAGTCAGAAAGGCCATGACCTCTCTGCCAATACTCTCTCTGTGGCATCACATCAAACCACTGGAATAAAGAGGCACTGGCAACTCCCTACTGCAAATGGTGGCAGTAGTAGTAACAGTGATGATGATGATAGTTGCTGTTGTTGTTTGTTGTTGTTTATTATTATTATTATTATTATTATTATTATTATTATTATTATTTCCTAGCATGAAGCATAGCGTTTGCCTATTGTCCAAAGGAATTTCCTGACTATAATACTGTCCCGGAACCACCATAATTACTAGAATCTCTAACTATACGTCATCCATTTACAGTACTAGGATTTCCAGCTATATTTCATAATACTACCCATAATGCTGAGCTAAAGCAGCCCATATTCCTTACTGATCGTTCATAAATCAAACCACCTTGGTTTTTAATGTCTGCACAGCACTTAGTAAGCATTAGGTGCTTTACAAGCGATTATTAACAATAATTTATTATCTGTATGATACTATCTGGGCAACTTTAAAAGGACCCTCAGCTATAGACCAAATCTGAGCTGCCTGGCACAACTACATTAGCCAACTGGATGTAGAGAAGACATCACAAAATCACGATATGGAATTATGAAAAACACTGATGATGATAAGAGGCAGGACTATGATGTTGAAAACGCTTTGGAATTCAGACAGTGGGAAGCCAAAACAAAAAATTATTACAATTTGGAAGACAATTGGAGTTTTTTTATTTTAGTTTTTTATTTTTATTGGATTTGATTTGATATGTTAATTGGATGTTCTTATTGGAAAATTAATAAATGCTTTTAAAAAAAGACATCACAGATTAACATTTATATCACATAAACAGATACGTCATACAGTAAAGTAGGTTATTAAATGAGAAGTTTTCCCTTGATAAACTAGCACTTATAGGTGAGTGAGCTTTACTCAGAGTAGTCCTATTGAAATTAATGGCCATGACCAACTTAGGTCTGTTAATTTCCGTGCGTCTGCTCTGAGTGAAAGTTAGCTGAATTCCAGATACTGTGTATGTATGTTTTGAATGCAAAGACTTTATTTCTGAGCTCATGAAACGGCAAAAAGAGTAAGTGAGCCCACAACTTGAAACTTGGTTACATTCTTACAGCCAAATAAAACCAATGTACTACTACTTGAAATTCTGTGGGCAACGAGCTGGAAGAGACTGTGGAAACTGAACCAAATTTGTATTTGAAGGTTGCTTTTGGATGTTTATTTTCTTCCCCCACCCCGCCTGCCCTACAAATCAATGGATCTAGGGGCGAAACTACACATAGTGTGTAGCGTGTAGGTTCCTTTCCCCTTTTATTTTTATTAATTGCATGCGCACAGAAGGCAATCTTTAACTTGGAAATGCGGCATATGTTGTGTGGGTGTGGGAAGACTTCTCTCTTCCCTCCACAGCACAATCGGAACTAACATCTCTTGCCCTTCCCCACAGCTAGAACACTTAGGAAGTAACTTCTCACTGCCACAACAGGAAAGATTCCCCCCCACATACACCCCCCCAACATTATAGTAGCATGAGGGGTGGTGCTCATGTTCAGTTTCAGTTCCAACAATGCTGGGGAGAAGAGATAAATTTCCCCTCTCTGCATGTGGCCTTCCCAGTAAGGATCACCTTGTTTGTACCTGTAATTCATCAAAGTAAAAAAAGGAGAGATTGCTGCACATAATTTGTTCAGTGTAACATGTCGTTTGGCCCTCAAAAGGGTAAAACTACCACGGAAATGAATGAAATTCCACAATATGCTCCCCGCCACAGAGCATTCCTACGATATATTTTTTTTATTTAGTATTATGATGGTAATTATTAGGCCCCTTTTCTGGGGCAAGTGCCCATCAAAAAGGATAAAAGAAAAGTAATACGTATTTAAAAATAAATACTTAACACTACCACTCAACGCATCACGTAAAGAAGGGTTTTTAAAAGCAGAACTGAAAAGCACACAATTCAGCCGGACCAGCGCCCAGCTAAGAAACATCACACCCAAAAGGCCATTTGGGGAAAGAAGGGAAATATTCTTCAGGGGCTTCCGCAAAGGCCTCCAGTGTAGAAATGGCCACAACTGCGTTGCTGTGGGGCCACCATAGGAAACGACAATAGAGAAGGGTATAGGCAGTCCAAAGAAAAGCATAGGCCCAAACCATTTGGGATTTTAAAGATCTAGAAATGCATGGTGTGAATGGATCATCCTAGGTTTTGTAATTAAGACACAATATAGCTAGGCAAGAAGGTGACTTTTTGCGCAGTGAAGCAGTGCTGCAAATTCTCTGCAACCCACCCCCACTGCCCCACAAAGAAACCCAGTACTGCAAGCATGCTATTTAATGTATATTTGGGGGTCGGAGGCAGGGAGTATATGTTCAATTCAAATAAAAGTTCAAAAAAGAATATGGTTGTTGTGTAAGAAATATAGAATGAAAGAACTGAACAATTATTTTGCAAAGGGTTAACTAAGCATTGGTTTCAACTGCAACCTGTCTCTGTAAGACACACCTTTGCAGGCAAGGCTCCAATCTCCAGAGGAGTGCGTTTTTTGTATTAAAAATCAGCAAGAGAAATCATTTCAAAGTTTCCTAAGAAAGATGTTTTTCCGGCAGATTCTCCCCCAGAACAGCATTTTGTTCTCCTAAACCCAGCTCAGCACCTTCGTTTGTCAATCAGAAGTTTTCCCCAAAGGCAGTTGCTTTTGAGTGACAGGAGCACTGCCACGTTTCAACAAGTTCCTCTGCTGGAACTGCAAGAATAAATAGCCCTTTTAATCTCCCAAAGTGCTTACTAGACATTAACCATTAAGCTCCCTTTCCCCTCCCCACAAAGAGAGCACACCCCCAGCATTTCTTCCTCCGCAGGAAAAATTAGCATTTATAATATAAAAGGCGGGTGTGAGGTGGGGGGAAGAGATAAAACTAATCAAGAATCCCACCTTGGAACCACCAGATGGGTTTTTTTTACTCGGTTTCTACCATTTACAGTAATTAACATCCCGCCAACCTGCCGCCTGCTGCCTTCACTAGTCATCTTTCCTGCATGGAAGGAAAGTCACAAGCTCTCGTTAGTGACATCAGAGTTCCCATGGCTACACACAGAGAACTGACAGCCAACAGATTTAATGTCAATGCATGGAGAGGCAGGATAGGCAATAGTTACTGACAGGAAAAGATTAGGCATTCATCTTTAATCACCAACAAGAAAGGGGCTTGGGTGACGGTGCATATGCACACACAACCCGCAAATCAACTTTTGCTCTAATAAGGTGCTCTCATCATATTGCGCTGGTTTTGTTCATAGTAATAATAACAGTGAGTGATGCTGCTGTTCCTGCTACTTATGCAGCAAGGTTTATAGGGACCACCCTAGTAAAAAAGTTCTGTGCAATTCAGAGCTGATGTTTGGGACCTCCATGTGCTGATTCCCCAATCCAAACCCAGTTCCAAACAGCTCCCAGTTGCCAATCCAGAGGGGAAAGGGATGCAAGGGTGAAGTAGTAGCAACAGGACTTCGAAGAATATATGGAAATAATGCATTTCCTTCACTTCATATAATTTGTACTTACTTCCCAGAGTCATGGGAAGGGAAATAAAGAGGTTGCTAACGAGATCTAAACAGCTTATAAAGGAAATAAAGCTATTAGGACAGTGTTTCCTAAACTTTTCATAAGCAATGGGCATTTTTTAATCACTAAGTAGGGGAAGGCTTCATAGCTAGACCGTGAAAGAGCAAGAATTGCCTGGCATGAATTGCTGATCTGGGCATGCAAGCACAAACTAGGAAACATAACAAAACCTGTGTTCAATACCTGGCTCTATGGGTTTTACAGAATTTTCTACTCAGGCTGTGTTCGCATTTCATGGTAAACCACTTGCTGTGAACGTGTACTACTTCACTCCTTCCCTTGTAGAAGCAGAACAACAAACCACAAACACACACTTAGTTTTTCGTCCCAACAAGAAATCATGGTTTGTTTTTGCTCCGCACAGTGTGAAGCAAAGGTTTGTCCTTGGCTTAGCAATTTTAGAGCAAAACAAACAAATACCCCCAGTTTGGACATGGCGCTGGGCCAGGGGTTGTGATTTGTTGTTTACATTCACACTAGGAGTAGAACAAAGCAGGAGCAATCTGCATCTTCATGGTAAATCATTAACTCTGGTTTTCTGTGAGGTGCAAACTGAGTCACGGAGTTTGGTTTGGTGCAGAATACATCCAACCATCACAAAAGCCCAATCACCTTCTAGTTTCCAAATCTTTAATAATTATTTTATGGAACCATGCATATAATCCCCATACACAAGCAGCAGAATTCTGCCCTATCAGCACAAGTATGCATAAGTACCCTAATCACAGCAATGCAGAATTATAGTTGCTCCTCCAATCCCATGTTCACAGGCACTGGAACATTATGACTGCTTTATTCCCAAGTTCAGAGCAGTGCTGAAATGAAGTATCAGACAGTGAAGCATTCGAATGGAACAGATGGATATTAAGGGAAAACTGCTAGAGGTGGCAGAGTTAGATCTGAGGTCCATTAACTTAGTAACAGCTACAGGAATTCCCCTTCCTCCTTTCACCAACCCGCTCTCAACGAACAGCAAAACGAAGAAAGAAAACGTGGAGAAGAAATATTCCAGTGTACAGGATTGGCTCTAGCACAAAAAGAAAACGGGGGTGGGGGTGGGGAATCACTTACAACTTTAGATGCTTGCTGAAGTAGCAGCTTAAATTTACCTTTTGGCCGTCTCGTGTCACTGCCCAACACGCACACTCTAGTTCAGCATACTGTACAGAATGGAATTTAGCTCAGCATGACAAACAGAAATGCGTGGTTTTCTTTCTGCCGAGACACCACTATTGCTCGATGCCCCTTTTCCTTGAGACCAAGGCAATTCCATCCCATGGAGTCCTGTAGAACAAATTCTACTGCATGCAAACTGTACGAGAAGCAATGAACTAGAACACACATACACTCAGCGTGAGTGACCACAGCACCTTTCGTTATCTGCTTACACTCCACATTCCAAAGCATGGCTTGGGCACTGACAACCATCTCGTAATCATTTTCAAGGAGTCTGAAAGGTTGCAGGCAATGCACGGAAACCAAATGGCAGCAGGCCATGCCACAGGGGAAGAAGATATGACCAACCGCACCAGACAAGGTTGGCAAAATCCAGAGGACTTAAGCAGTGAACAAGATCACTAGTCAGACACCAGAACAATATGGCAGCTCTATTCCAAGGATGAAATAATTTTTTAAAAAAGAAATCAGACTATGTACAAAGAGACAGAAAGAGTGTGTTAATACACTACAAGTCCATCCCACCATTCCTTGGGACCGGGCCTTAACTCAGGAGCAGAAAGTCTCTTTAATACCATAACCATGTAGAGAGACTAATCTAGGATTGTATGCCTCTGGTAAACAGAAGCTTTCTGTTCTCAAATCCAGCCATGTGTTAAATAGTCGATTTTATTGCCTTTATCTTCCATGCTCTGTCTTCCTTTACCTAACTTCCGCTTCCAATCTACCAGATTACACTCTCTGTTTATGTGGACGATAATCCTGTTCCTTTCCAAAGATCTGCTTAACTTAACACACAGAAACAGGCCAGATTCTCTTTAGCTGTGCTCCTCCTAACTGTGAGATGATTCAGTTGAACATTAGCAGATGGGAGTAGAGTCCTTCAGAATGCACATGGGAAGGGAGTGTATTTCGGAAATACAACGTTTTTCAGATTTTTAATTCTGCAGAGGTTTTTCTTTTAAAATGAACAAGCAGCCTTCTACATGCTTTCTAAGGTTGAACACTTTGGGGAAAGAACTGTACCGTGATTCCCAAGAGAAACATACCAAGCTAGAAATAGTACCTCTGAAGTGAAATCATCCCTTCAATGATTTTTGCTATTCCTTGCATCTGTTTCAGTTTTGGTTTCAAGCTTCTTGCGAAAAGTGCCCCAGACTATCAAAGAAAAGCAAGCCCACCACCTTCCCAGAAGCCTCCTTCTCTGTTCTGTAGATCAGTTAAACCACAGGACACCTATTCACCACTATAGCATTCTGGATCTGTCTACTGCATTCCTAAAAGGAATTAAGTTGCTTTGGAACACAGATATGGGTACAATTACACCAGAAAGTAAGTGGAAGAAACTATGGAACTCTTATGTCACCAATCTGTATCTCCCTTTATATGGGAACTGTTCATCAAAAAATCTCCCACAGGTGGCATCGTAAACCAGTTCAGCTTTCACATATAACTTCACAGATGACATCATGTGGTTGGAGAGGCTGGAGGGTGCAAGGTACGTTCTTCCATTTATTGTGGGAGTGCCTGCCTGAACAAGAATTTTGGTTAGAGGTGTATCATGAACTTTCTGCAATATATAAGACTCCTGTCCAAATGATTCCACAGCTCCCGCTTTTAAATGTTTGGGAGGACCAAACTCTGCAATGACATTCAAAAGGACTCATTACTTGGCTATTGGAAGCATTCAGAGTATCTATTGCGCAAACTGGAAGACATTGGATTACAAATTTCCTTGTGGTGTTAGAGCATGTTTATTTGCAATGAAAGTAGTGACACAATCCAGATTCTTTATCACTTACGATCTCACTCCTAAAGTCACAAAGAAAGAAAGGTAAAGGATCCCTGGACGGTGAAATCCAGCCCTATATGACTATGGAGTGCAGCGCTCATCTTGCTTTCAGGCTAAGGGAGCCAGCATTTGTCCGCAGATAGCTTTCCAGGTCATGTGGCCAGCATGACTAAACAACTTCTGGGGCAACGGGACACTATGACGAGTGCCAGAGCACACGGAAATGCCATTTACCTTACCACCACAGCGGTACCTGTTTATCTACTTGCACTGGCATGCTTTTGAACTGCTAGGTTGGCAGAAGCTGGGACAGAGCAACAGGAGCTCACCCCATCGTGCGGATTCAAACTGCCAACCTTCTGATCAGCAAGCCCAAGATGCTCAGTGGTTTAGACCACAGCACCACCCGCTCCCTATAAAGTCATAAAGTCACAAACAAGGCTATCATAAGCAGCAAAATCAGAAAGCAAAATACCCTAATTTAAAACACTAATCTTAAAATAATGTATCTTTCCGTTTCAAAATCCCTATGGAGCCATTCCTTTATTAAGTCAATAAAAATACAGTATCACAGAATAGTGTGCAAACTTTCAAGCTCTCCAGAACTTTTCATTGGGCTAATTTGGGGTGAGAAGATTTTGGCTAATAGTTTCAAGAATCCAGGTTTGCATTCTGTACAAGAAGCGCCACCCAAAAGAAGCAAGGTTTCACAAACAACTGGCAGGCCAGCTTCAATCATAACACAGATTTGATGCATATTTGTGGCCTGCGACAGAAATACCCATTAAGGCTATTTGCCTTCCATCTCTAGCCTGCCTTTCATTATCCAACAGATGAGTCCAAATGTTCTTTTGATATCCACTCCCCCCCCCTTCTGCCCCCATCCCTTTATCCTCTGCCAAGCTCATGCTTGGTGTGGAACCTGTCATACGTTTACAAAATCCACCTACATTACAACATGAGAGTGCAGGAAATCTCTCATCTTTGTAGCTTCAAAGACAGCGGATATAACTCCTTCAAGCATTCAGTCAAGTGTGTTTTGCCTCCAAAACACTAAAGCAAAATGCTGGTGGGAAGAGGGGGAGACTTTATCCTCCCTCTTCCCCCCCCCCCCCCCGTGCTTGGCATGCAGACGAAAGAGGCTCACCTTCTAACAATGTCCCAGCTCAGTCCCCCGAAGGCAGGCTCTCCTCTGTACTTAATGCAGCCTCTTCTAATCTGAGATCCCTGACAAACAGCATTACAATCAACCCAGCTTTCTAGGCAAACTCTCCACAACCTCCACACACCACACACCACACACACACACACACACACACACACACACACAGAGTTCCAGCTTCCTAGGCATCATGAAGCATTTGTTCCAAACTCAGTTCCTCTCCCCTCCCCTCACAAATCTAGGCCACCAGCTTTTCAGAGGGGAACGAAAGCAGCACATCCTTGAAAGTTTTGGGGCAAAGGGAGCGACTAACATGCCATATTAAGGTCAGGAAGACTGAGCACAGCTAATGGGCAGCCTACCCTTTGCAACTGACACAGCCAAAAGGCTCCATCATCTTTTAAAGTTTAAGCCAAATGAATGCATGCATATGCCCTCAGCATTAATATACATGAGACTGCTTGTTCTTTCCACATCCTTAATTAAAAGAAATAAAAATAAAAGCAGTTTACATTTTCAAGAGTGTTTATAAACACGGCTTGTTTTAAAATGAAACGAAAAGAACGCAACACACTGTCAACCAGACTATTAAAACTTAATGCTGAGAGCATCTATCAAATAGACTGAACCAAAAGTCAGGCTTTCCATGTTAAAGAGAGGCAGAACTAGGAATATAATGCTTAACTTCAGAAGCCAGATAAGTGATCCAATACATAATTTATTCTATTTAGTACTGTGGGTTTCTTACCAGACCCAGGAACCAGCAAGTCACCACAATTGCTAGAATTAAGGCAATGATATCCTTTATAAAGAATCATCCACAGAAGTCAAATGGAAGGCTAGGTACACCTGTTTTATGCTCTCCTGCTATCTCAGCAATGCGTTCAGTTCTCAAATTCCAGATACTTATGATTCTTACCAAACAGACAGCATGGACATTTCCTGGGAGCGGAGGAGAGCAATATTTTGTCAAATTGCTACCAGACTTTGCTTGTAGAAAATTGTTGACACTTGCAGCACATCACTAAGCATATCAATTAATCATATCAGCTCAAAAGCCTCATTTTGTTAAATGGGGCTTATTTCCAAATATATGGATAAGACTCTGGCCTTATAAACAACTGCCTCTGCATAGCATGCTTGCATATGAACAGAAAAATTCATTCCCTGACTAAGCAGATATTTATCTCCAGTGCAAAAGGCTGCAGGACCAAAGGTTTTTGATTATGCTCCTTTATTTATCTGCAAAGCATTGGCAAGTAATCAGCTGAAACTAACGGACCTATCTTGGTCATGGTCATTAATTTCAATGGGTCTACTCTGAGTACAGCTTAACATAATACCACCTGATATGTCTAAATTGCTATAGCAAATATTTAAGTACACAAAAAACCTATGAATTTCAACATGGGAAATTTCAGTCAAAGGATTTCAGTCAATCCACCCTAACAATTCTCTTAACTTGCTGCCCTCCCAAAGTTTTGGACTACAACTCCCATGAGTCCGAGCCAGGACAGCCACACTGCAGCTGAAGGGAAATGTAGTCCAGAACAGTGAGAGGACACTGGGTTGGGGAAGGCTGCTCTACACTTCCTTTTGTGCACCGGTTTTGATAACTGGAGATAACAACTATGCAATATCTCAAAATGACTACCACTGGCTGAAAATAAGCAAGACTCCACCAAATAATTCAACCACATGGATTCGGAAATTCCTCTCCACAGCCCACTCATTTTTTTTACACAAAGAAAAAACTGTAGGAGAAAACATGTTAATGAGGAGTATCTCATAGCACCCCTGAAGCCCTTCTCGAGGGGAAGTAGCTAATTGTACATATTCTGGAATTTCTCATACAAGCACACTCTTGTTTGTTCATTTCCCTGGTCAATTTGACACCCATTCTCCCAGCATTAGGCTACCTTTCAGTACAGGTTATATTTAGCTAACCTATCTAAAATCTATCGTACTTTCCATCATCCAGAACCTCTGCCTTTTCAACCTCTTATCGCAGGTTTATTTGTTTACAATGATGTTAAACAGCACAGGCCTCGGTCCCAATTCTTATTTAAAAGAGTATGCATTTTCTACTGAAAGACTAGCTCAGCCTCACATCTACAGTGGTACCTCGGGTTACATACGCTTCAGGTTACATACGCTTCAGGTTACAGACTCCGCTAAACCAGAAATAGTACCTCGGGTTAAGAACTTTGCTTCAGGATGAGAACAGAAATCGTGCTCTGGCGGCGCGGTGGCAGCAGGAGGCCCCATTAGTTAAAGTGGTGCTTCAGGTTAAGAGCAGTTTCAGGTTAAGTACGGACCTCTGGAACGAATTAAGTACTTAACCCAAGGTACCACTGTAGTTTGGCCTGCTGTCAGTAGCAACTCCAGGGTCTGAAGTCTGTGCCTTTTTTCTAAATAAGAAAATAAAAGGGCAAATAGGTGTTATACTAGCTATTTTCCATCTAAGGTCTGGTGAGAGATGACATACCCCACTTTATGAAACTATACTGTTTGTTTGAGATGGCCCACAGACACCCTCCCCATAACAAATAAAAATAAAAATCCCAGCAAGGTTACACAGGAGAACAAGCTACAAAATGGGGTCCATGTGAACATCAGATGATGCACATTGTGCCATGTCTCTCTGGTTACCCACAAATAGCTACTTGGCCCCAATGGCAGAATTGGATGCTGTGCTCAGAAAGATTCAGGCCAGCAGAACATGTGCTTTTTGCTTATTTAGCAGTGGTGCTTACCTGCTTGAAATCTTGCAAGGGAGGAAAGATAGAACACGTTTTTCGGCTACCGCTAAATAACACTGTCAAATTCAGCCTTTGGCTTCCTCTATCAGCTTGTTTGCCTGCCAAGGTAGTTTCGCCCTAAAACGCCACAGTGCTACTTTATTCCCTCCCTCCCTCCCTCCCCGTCACACATTGTAAGATCCATCATTCCCCCACACACAATAAGAGAGAGGTTGCACTAAAAATAGCTTGATAACACCACTGTCTACAACAGCCAAATAACCCCCTTGCCCCAGTCCATTAGTCACCGTTTGTCAAGGGAAGCCACCAGAAGCAGCACCGTTTTTACCTAGCGCAGTTTACTCCACTTCAGCTAAATCCCAAAGGCAGCCATCAAGCAGGTAGCCTGGACTTCTTCTGCACATTCAGGTAGCTTATCCAAACAGCTGTGCCAGAAAAGGATGCTCAACAGTTAATTGGGCACCTGGGATTGGTTTCTCACACATAACATGACTGAAGGGGGTCCACTGCAGAGATGAGAAAAGGTGACATATTGGCTAGTTTCCCCAATTCAGAGCTTCCAATCAGACTACTGTTAAGCTAACTTCAGATTCTCAAAAGTATGCTGTTGTTTTAAAAAAGAGAACAAATAAAAAAAGAGATGCATAACCCTTACCCTCCCCACCTTCCGTTTATGCTTCTCCTTTCCACAAATCCATTGCGTTTTATACCCGGGTTACTTCCCTGAAGAAGAATTTAACAAGCAAAGCAAAAGTTTTGAGGGGAAAGGTCAATGAATCTCACTTGGCAACTGCAGTAGCAACATCCAAAAAGCTTGCAGTTTATATATAGCAGTGCACAGAGAGCTTCGGCATTCTTTATTTGGTGGAAATTGCAATGTTAGGGCCTCTGTCTGGCAGCCTCTTGAAAAATGTGCACATGTTGCTCCCCCAGACCCTGACAAGCTAGGTGCACACTGCCACAGTGCGTAACGATTTGGCTTTCAGCGATGGCTGACAAAATTCAAAAACCACAGTAGGGCAATACCTTTATTACGATAAGGTAAAACATCATGGCATTGAGCAAGCCTCTGAGGCTTTTGAGAACTCTTTTAGGCTGGACATTATTAAGCAAGCGACAGAAAGTAGGGTGGGGAGATGTTGAAGCCCATAACATCTGCAGTTTATAACAGTTTTAGGAAGGAGTGAAGGAGGTATTAAGCTAGGCTAGAATAGATTCTTCTTTTTTTGAGTGGATGAACATAACTACCCACCATTTCTGGCAGATGAATCCTGCGCAGCAGAAGCATATGGCACCCAAATATTATTGCTAGCCATAGACTCAATTCTATTATACAAAATTTAATAAATAAATGATACTATGTCCTTTTAAATATGCTTGTGGGAGGGGGTTATTGGTTTGCTTTTGTTATTGGTTTTATTATGCCTTTTGCGTTCTCATTTTGCATTTTTATGTTGTGAACCACCCTGTGATCTTCAGACGAAAGACAGTTTACAAATTTAATAAATAAAAATAAAATAAATATTAATTCCAGCAGGTGCACTCTTGAGTTTGACTTAATGTCTCTTCCCACAGAGTGATATCCAGCTATCAAAGAAACCAAGCGTGCTGTGGTACCTTGAGACCATTTATTTTCATTTATTTTAATTGAACCAGGTTTTTTTAATAACATAATGAATATAAATTTGGAAAAGAACATAGCATACAGAACCACCTTCCTAAAAACGGCAAAGCAGCTTCTCTGATACAAAAGCAAAAATCTGCTTGTGTAAAAGTCTGCAAAAATTTCACCAGCAACCAAGGTTGTGTGTATTTTAGATTTCTGCACAAATGTATTTTGGGGTTCCAACTACAGGATTCTGGAACTTGTCAGCCTCTATAATGTTCTCTGATTAATTTCGAGCAGGTCAGAGGAGTTGAACAAGAATTACATGCAACAGGTCTTCTCTCCTTTAGCTACTTTCTCATTCTGGCTTCTTGCCTTGCCTCCTGCTTGGGCGTAACCTGCTCAACTAGGCCTGAGTGATGCCCTTAAAGACACAGTCACATTTATCCTTACAGCCTCGGCCTTGTTTTTAACACCAGAATCCTACACCCATTAGTAATGACTGCCAAATGCCTGGAAGCGTCAGAAGCTAGAAAGGGTGGCTTCGGCACCCTGCATAGTTCCAAGCGCTTTTCCAGAACAAGTACAACAACATAGACAAAATAAGGAAACGTGCACCAGCTTCCCTAATTTAAACAGGGTGAAGAATTTATTGTTTTTCTCCTCCGCAGACATATCCCTGGCAAAAACATTCAAAAACATCTTTCGCAAGGCCGCCTCTTGTGCCAAACAGCCATTTAGTCAAGTATCCAGTTTCCTACAGTGGCCAGCCAGGTGTGCCAGGGAGGCAGTAAATCTTCTCCTGTTGTTATTCCTCCACAATTGGTATTCAGAGGCATATTACCCTGAACAGGAAGGTCCCATAAAGGTTCCATCATGACCAGTGAGCCATTGATACTCATCCTCCCGGACTGGACAATCTCCTTTTAAAGCCAGTGTGATCTGCCTTTTCTGAAACTACTATTTTTGAGGGTGTGTCTTCTTTGTTGAATAGGAGGTATAGCAATGCCAAGAATAAATAAAATATATTATAAATTACTTAATGCATTTGCCATCTCTCCATCCTTTGGGTTAGCCAACTCTGTCTCTCTCTCAGCAGCTCCAAGGCAAGTGTGAACGTGCCTCAACTATTCCCAATCTAAAATTAGCGCAACAACTGACAGGGAGAGCAGCAGCACACATGAACTTTCATGAAGCAGAAAAGGCTTTTGACATTGTGGCGGAGGAACCAACCTAATGCTACTCCTCTTGTACGTCTCACAACCTTGGAGACCCAGGCGCCCTACAAGGAGAAGAGGAGAGAAGCCATGATTTGCTTTCAAAGTTCCTCCTTTTAATTTCCACTGTGCACAGATCTCCTAGTCCAGTGGTGGCCAAACTCGGTCCTCCAGCTGTTTTTGGGACTACATTTCCCATCATCCCTGATCATTAGTCCTGTAAGCTAGGGATGCTGGGAGCTGTAGTCCCAAAACAGCTGGAGGGCTGAGATTGATACTATCTTATCAGGAAGACTATTTCACCCAATGATGGAATCAGCCTTTACGGTGACTGTACCTACCCTTTGGAACTCCCTCCTAGTGGCACAACAATAAAACTCCTAGAACATTTGCAAAGTTAAGCAGGGTTGGGTATGGTTTCAAACTGGATGGGCCATCATGTGTGATTGAGTGTTGAGATTCCTGGATTGCAGTGGGTTGGATTAGATGTAGGGTTCCTTCCAACTCTACAATTCTATGATTCTATTATGGATTGTTTTATTTAATGTTTTAATTTGTTTTAAACTGCTTAAAAATATAAAGCAGTATAGAATTGAAGGGGGGGGACAAGCCTTAAAGGTGGAGAGCTTTCTCCTACCAGCTACCTGCATTGGATTTGAACTTTAAAAATATATGTGCAATTTAAAAATGACGATGATGCAATTTTTAATGTATTTTATTGTATTGTGAAGTCACTTCAAGATGCTTCACCAGGAAGCAATGTATAAATAATATACCTCTCCATCTTTTATTTCTCTTCTGGTGCCACAATTACCAACCTGCAAGCACATATTTTCCTTATGAATGCTTATTGTGGGGAGTATAGTATTGAGCACTCCACTGAAACACACTTCAAAATGTCTGTATTCCCTTCTACATTGAATAATACCTCCTAACTCTGAAACTAACTTGCTGCATCATTTTAAAAATGGGTGGGATAAGGAAAGTCTGGGAGATGAAATAGCATACAATTCTTTAAAGGGGGGGGACCTATTCCATTGCCAGGGATTTCAAAGATTTTCCATGATGCTTCTCAGACAAAAATAAAAGAGTACACTGATAAGGTATAGAAGAGAGAGGAAGTCAACAACTCAGAGCCTCAGGAGATAACACCATGTAGAAAGAGGATGCATGTTCCCCAACAAGCTACAGAGGATTGACAACATGATTGAAAAATGTAGCAAGCATCCTTAGGGCTGGAGAGGGGATCTATTCAATTGATGCCATGGGCTCAAACCCAAGAAAGCATGAACTGAAACTATAGAAAAGAAACAAAGTGTGCAGAGTTTCTACTTAGTAAGGAGGAGACAGCAAATGGTGTGTGAAACTGGCCTAGGAAAAAAGGGAGTTAAATCAGCAACTTGGAAACACATTGTAAGAAATTGAAAAACACGAGCATTTTAAGAAGAAAAACCATTACAAAGTGCAAATGCTATACAGATGTGTGGAGGGAATATAGGATCCACTCCGGGCCCCAGATGTTCAAGACCTCTTTTTGCCCTCATAAAAAAAAATGTTGCTCCTTATGTGTGGTGTGCATTTCTAATGTACTTTTGAAGTGTTGCACAAATGCTACAGGATTATTATCCAAGCATAATCCAGGAGCCTGAAGATATTATGCATATCAACTGGGTAAGGATAATGTATTTCGAATCCCCGTGACGGGGTGAGCTCCCATTGCTAGGTCCCAGCTCCTGCCAGCCTAGCAGTTCAAAAGCATGCCAAAAAGTGCAAACAGATAAATAGGTACTGCTCCTATTTCTGTGCGCTGCTCTGGTTTCAGTGTTCCGTTGCACCAGAAGCGACTTAATCATGCTGGCCACATGACCCGGAAAAACTGTCTGCAGACAAACGCCGGCTCCCTCAGCCTGTAAAGCGGCACCACAACCCCAGAGTCACCTGCGGCTGGACTTAACTGTCATGGGTCCTGTACCTTTACCTTTAAGGATAATACAATCAGAGCACTTCCATCTTCAAGAGCTAATGGCAGATAGGGAGATCTAGTTACTAACACCCTTGATTGGTAGACCTCACAAAGATCAGATAAGATGAGCAGAAGAATAAAGTCCTTTAGGGTGAAAGCCAACTGCAATCAAAATGCATAAAAGGGCTCTGAGTCAGTATTTAACAAGTTTTGTCATTCCTAATTAAGCAGAAAGGTGCGTGATCAATGTCTCCCTTAACCCCAGTGCGTTATTGCTTGCATTCACACTGGTTCACAGTCAAGATGTCCGTCCACACACAGCAAGCCTGATGCCGGTTGCTGGAATTCCATTCCTGAGCTCTTACCTGAAAGCAAGCTCCGCTGAAATCAGTATGACATGGAAAATAACTTTTAGGAGCAGAGCATCTGAGCCTCAGGAAGTCAGCTGCCCCCTTTGCTGAAAAACTAATTGCTACCCAGCTCCTAAATGTTCCCAAATGGAACAAAAGAGAAGCATTTGTTGTGCCACATGCTCAGCTTCTAACTGGCTGTTCTCCGCACGATGGCAGGGTGTTTTCCTGCTTGTTGTTGACATCTGCATAGATCCCTTTAAACACACCATACTGGGGATTTACCTCTCGTTTTGAAAATGCAGAAGTTGAGAATTGCGTTCCAGGCAGGCCGCTGGGGAGTGAAAGCAAATCCAGGGTGGGGGGGTGGGGGGTGGGATGGGAAGGAGTTTGAATAGCTGGTGTTACACCCCTGAGAATGAAGCCTCTTGGCCCTAGAATGTTACAGTCTCTGCAAATTCTGAGTGAGCATTTCACAATGCCCGGCTGACACTGATCCAGGCAAGACAATAACATCCTCCCAGACAGAATGAGAGATAGAGACCCCGCAACCCATCCCTGTTTTGCGCTCTCTCTGCTGATCGTTAACAGCTAGGCCACAAGCCTGTAAGTTGTTCTTAATAAATAATTCAGGTGTTCCCCCTCCTTCCCCGGCTGCTGGCTGCATTTCACATCCTGGGTTGCAGCTGAATCCAGCAGTCAGGCATCAATAGAAAGCGAAATTACACAGCCTCAAGACAACCAGGGAAGCCAATAAAGAAGAAAGTTTTTTGGGGTGTTTTTTCTCCAGATCTGGATAACAAAAACCTGGGGATTTGGGGGCACTGTGAAGATAAAACTCCACGTGAGGCTTCAGAATTTATCCTTCCTCCTAAGCTAGGCCACATAGATCATTTGCCATCGTTATGTTAAATCAGTTTGGGTGCCTCAAAACCATCAGCCTCCAAGATTCTCGAGCTATTCCCCTTTCTCACAGAGGCATAAAAGGGACAGGTGTGGTACTGGCGGATTTTCACAGGTAGTGCGATTTCCTTTTACAGAACAGAGCTGCAGGTGGCAGGAAAAGGCAGGGGAGAAATCTTTTGGATATGCAAAGGATCAAGGTGCCTTCCTAGAATTAGGCCACTGAAGAGACATAACAAGAAGGTACATTAATAGGATCCCTATAGCCAAGGTGCGTTCAGCCTTTGTGGAGAGCGCAGTAGCTGCTGGATGAGACATGAGCAGCACCTCTCTCACTGGTACCCATCCCTTCAAGGCAAGGAAGGTTTGTTTGCCTTCATTAATAAAACACATTTCTTTCATCAATGTATACTGCCCAACAGAGGCATATCCTCTGTATGAACAGCGGGAGAGGAAAAGAGATGGCGCTTTCTTCTTACAGAAATCACCTCTTTAGGTAGCTGCATATAGCTAATGTTCTGTTACTCTGCTCCCATATTTTCTATCATTCAGTTGGGCTTTGAATGAGAGACTCGTGTTTCAGAGACATGAATTTAAGAGCTTGCGGGCATTCTCGCCAACCGCTTTCAGGTAAACATTTAATCTTAGGAACTGATCTGCAAGGTCAAGGGAAAAAGCTACTCAATTAAAGTTCTGGCCCACCTACCACTAAATCTCACCATCGTCACATTTTGATACATAAAAGCAGTAGCCTATGGCAGGTAAAGTCAGCTGTTGCCGTAAAACATTCATTTATGCTGCTGCTTGTAAATACTATATGAGGTGGCCAATATTTGCAAAGCCTTGTTAATTGCATGTGTAATCCTACCATTTCTAAAGACAGCAGCTAGGGTCACCAGGCTTGTCATTTCTGAAAATACTTGGCAGGCAAACAGAACCATCTTTTCCAGCACCCTAACTCTTCCCACAGCAATAAGAACGCTTCCGGCAGTCTGTCAGAGGAGTTTTATAAAAGGCAGATAAGGAACATCTTAGCAATAGATTACACAGCCCGCTTAAGTGCTTAGCAAACAGTAGTTACAGGGTTCAGGGGATAAAACAAACAACATCCAGCCAGGAAAGGGCAGGGGAGAAATGCTTGTGTTTTAACAAAGACATCCAAGTGACTTTCCGGTTCCCTGTCTCTCTCTCTCTCCCTCTCTTCTTTTCCCTCTACCCTCAATCTCATTGGTCTAATGAAGATGTAGGAAGGGCAAACAGCAACACTAAAATGGAACACACTGTACTGAAGCCAAAAATACAGGGCAGTACTGTATGTTCATAAACAACAATGGAGTTAATTCGAAAGCTGGCCTTGGTTTTCAAATATTTTAAATAGTAAACATGATTACTCCCATTCAGAAAGCACTAACTACACCAACTTAGTCTTGCTAGATTCTTGCAATACACAAGAAACATAGGTAGCTTCTGAATCTATCAGTTTAGAAAAACACGGGTTTTCCTAACTACTTAATGGGAAGCCGAGGAATTCCTTACAAGACAGCCTATTTAAGGATTAACATTTGGAAAGCACATTTAGAAGATTGCAAGGCAGCCAGACAAGCACAGAGCAAGCGCTTAAATATTAAGGCTAATCTCACTATGGGTTGGCAATTTACCCCACCCCATTTAGCTCCTGGACAAATATGTAAATCCAGCAAAGGTTGCTAACCAGGATTCAGGCACAGAATAAGGACTTGGCCCACCTAGGCCAGTAAACCAGTTTGAGTTTTTCTGCAATAAGGTGATATATAAATTTTACTAAGTAAATAAACAAAAAATCCTGTTCTCACAGATGCCCATGGGAAGCATGCAATCAGGACCTGAGCGCAACAGCACTCCTGTTCCCCCAATACCAGTATTTTAAGGCATACTGCCTCCAGCGGTGGCAACGATTCTGCGGAATTGTCTGCAATGCATCATCACTAAAGGAACTTGGGGAAAGAGACTTTTAGAGCCTCTAACAGAGGAGCTGAAAGTATGATCGGCTCATCCCACATATATACAGTTTAAATCTCTTCCAGCTACAAACTCTTCAGGTGGTCTTATGCAAGACACTCATCCTGAATTCAGCGTCAATAAATAGAGGTAGCACTAGCCCCAGACAAGGTGCTTGTTATCTAAACCACTGAGCCTCTTGGGCTTGCTGATCAGAAGGTTGGCAGTTCGAATCCCTGCAACAGGGTGAGCTCCCATTGCTCTGTCCCAGCTCCTGCCAACCTAGCAGTTCGAAAGCACACCAGTGCAAGTAAATAAAAGGGTACCGCTGCGGCAGAAAGGTAAATGGTGTTTCTGTGCGCTCTGGTTTCCGTCATGGTGTTCTGTTGCGCCAGAAGTGGTTTAGTCATGCTGGCCACATGACCCGGAAACCTGTCTGTGGACAAACACCAGCTCCCTCGGCCTGAAGCAAGATAAGCACTGCAACCCCATAGTTGCCTTTGACTGGACTTATCGGTAACTGCCCAGGGGTCCTTTACCTTTTTGCCTTAATGTGTGTGAAATGCTTCAGAGTAAAAACCCATACAGAAATGTTAAATACCATGACTTCTAATTCCAAGCCAATTGTAAGAGACATCTTTGCCAACAAGTTATCTACAGGCTATATACCACGCCCCTTTACAGTTGTGAATTCCAGGCAGAAAAACATGATGTGAATTTCTACATAATCTTGTTGAGTGTGTATTCCAGATTTTTGAGTGTCACCAGTGGGTGATTTCAAGCTGGATACATCTTGAGTACTTTAATTCTGCAATTGACCTTTGCCTCTACACATTCTAATGCCAAATCTCATTTATTAAATATCGTACCCAGGAAGTATTTATTACTACTGTAATAAGATTACACATGTGACTTGATAGTGCTGTTGCATCAAATCTTATCAAAAATGCCACAGTCTGCACAACTGTAGAAAAGCATTTTGCAGCAGATGGTCGTTTTGGCGTGCCTCGTGCTCTGCATTTTTAGCTTAATTATTTCCATAACAGATCTAGCCCCCAACCTTCCAAATAACTTTGTTGTTTTAATGGAGGAGACAAAAAGAAAAATTATAATAAAATCTCCCCCTGAAATTGATTACCAAAATATTGTCATCTTCTTTCCGTTCAGAAAAGGGCATGGTCTCACACATTATCATTCGCCTCCTTTCAGTAAACAGTGATGAAAGGTTATTCTAGCAATTTTGAAAATGTTCTCAAATAAAGAAAAACAAAGAGTAAATCTTTTGATTTTCACTCCTTAATTCACATGATGCATTTGACTAAAACTTATTCTTTAAAAGATATCACAGTAATTGCCTTTTTTACCTGTATCCTGAAATCACCAGGAATTTTAGTTACGCAATTCTTATATGCTATCCCACAATGTAGTACAACTATTAGAAATTTACCACATCCTTTCTAATTAATGACTTCCTACCTTATTCCTCCCTCCCACAAATGCCCACTAAAATTAGATTTTTTTTCTTTTTTTTTTTCTTTAAGGAGAAAAAGCCAAATGCTTCAAATAAAATGAGCATGCAAAGCAGCACGTTATGTGATACAAATCTGACCATTCTACTCTTGTTAGAGAATTTGAGATCTATAGCATTCACAGTCACTCCCAACCACAGCCAAAGCCAAAAAAAAATAATGAGCAACTGTGGCATGGTACTTATTATTCGCTTTCCTGCTTCCTCCCTCATTTTCTGAAATCCACGTGAAAGAAGCAGAATGGAGGACAAGGTGTTGTGCAGCAAAGTCAAACTCAATTTTAGGTATGTAGAGAAGACCCTCTCCAAAGTTTTTTAGAATAAAGGAGGACAAGAATTACTTTAGAATAATTAACATTCTGATTCTTCAGACTCCTCTCAGCTGCTGCTGGGGAAAATCCCACACTTCACCTGTCTGTGGCCCTGAGACAAATTCTTTGTGCTAGGTGTACATGTTAGACCTTGCCTCCTTCCTAGTCACCTGGCAATCCATATGACAACAACACAGGCCTGCAAAATAGAAAGCCCCCCCACACACACTCCCTCCCCATTTGAATGCAGCTGCAACACACACACATACAGTGACTTCCAAAGAGCTGTTGTTGTAGCCCTTTGTAGGAACATCTATGGTTCACACAGGCTCATCCAAAAGGGGAGATGGAATGCCTTTACAGCATTGCATCTGCATTGCTTCTTTTCTGGATTTAGAGATGCATGGTGATAGTGGCCCAGTTTTTCCGGGGTGGGGGGGGCATCTAGGCAAACTGCATAATCTGCCTGAGTCAAAGACTCCTCCACTGGTATGAATTGCTGGTAGAGTGAAAGCCTTGTGTGCTGCTGCTACCACCATACACATGTAGGTGTAGAGATAAAGAAAGCAGAGCAAAAGAAAAAGTGATGAGATAAGAGATGAGGATGAAAAAAGATGCTTGTAATGGTACAAAATATTATTATTATTATTATTATTATTATTATTATTATTATTATTATTATTATATTTCTACCCCGCCCAACTGGCTGGGTTTCCCCAGCCACTCTGGGCGGCTTCCAACAAAAGAGTAAAAATACATTAAAACATCAGTCATTAAAAACTTCCCTAAACACGGCTGCCTTCAGATGTCTTCTAAATGTCATATAGTTGTTTATTTCTTTGACATCTAATAGGAGGGCGTTCCACAGGGCAGGTGCCACTACCGAGAAGGCCCTCTGCCTGGTTCCCTGTAACTTCGCTTCTTGCAGTGAGGGAACTGCCAGAAGGCCCTCAGAGCTGGACCTCAGTGTCCGGGCAGAACGATGGGGGTGGAGATGCTCCTTCAGGTATACTGGGCCAAGGCCGTTTAGGGCTTTAAAATATAAAACTATGAGGGCCAAGAGGCAGTATTCTGTATTCACCACACAAGAGAATCTGCTTCAGAGGGCTGGGGGACACCCCTGAGCAGATTTTTGGAGCACACAGGGGTCTACAAGGAGATAAGAAGCAGAAGTCTTGTGTGTATGGAACTGTGCCTACGTAAGGTTGGTTGCCACTCAAATCGTCTGGAGTCAGAATAAGTCACAGATACAATGAGTTATAGTTCCCTGTATCAATTACTCAGTGAGCTTGGCAAATTATTGATAAATGTTTATCATTGTGGATAAAGGGGTCTCAGACATCATCTTCTTTAAAATGTAAGCAGGAATTCAAATCATTTCTGTATCTCATACTAAATACAATTCAGGAAGCTTCACGCTTCGCATTGCCCAGTAACTTGAACAGGAACTCTCTCCTTCTCAAAAAAAGTTGTCCATTTGAAATGCATTCTGATTTTGTGTATGCCTCATTTTTACTATATGTTTTTTATTTATTCTCTCCATCAGAAGCATCAGTTGTGTCAAATTTTGTCTCTTTTCTTCTTATTGAACAATTTCTTAGCCAAATCAGAGGCACACCTCTCTGCCTGTGAGTGATCTAAGCTTGTTGTGGATTTCATGCAAGCCCTTTAAATGGTCACTTCCCGCCGCAAGCTACATAGAAAGAGCAATCAGGAAAGGCTAGAGAGCCCTAGCTTGCAAGGAAAATTACTCTTTTAACACATGCTTGCTTCAGTCACAACTAATTCAACACTCATGTATTTGGTGTTTGGGTCTCTATACTCAAGAAAAGTGAGACTCAACACATACCATTATTATAACATTTATATCTGAAGAATGACTGAATTAATTCAAATGCAATTACTATTTGGCTTCTTAATAAACTTGGATTTTAGTCTCATTTTATAACTGCTTGCCCACATTTTTGCAAGGTAGACATGGACTTCCTTCATGAGTGCAAGCAGACATAATGGGGAAACAAATGCAGTCTCAGAGAGGGGGAAACCCATCAGTAATACACAGATAATAAAGCTGGGTCCCCTTGCTGCGGTGCTTCATTTATCAAAATTTTCCAAATCATCTCAACAACCTTGAGTGGTGGAACATTATGAGCAATATAAGCAGCATTAAGGTTATTACAACAATGCAGAATACCGCTCACAGTACTTGACTTGCAGACACCATGACAAGAGGCACAGTGCACAGGGGATTCACTAACTGTTTTTCTGTACTTCATTTTCCCTGACAGTTTCTCATTAAAAGGGATTGTGTTGCGTGTCTGTATGTGTGCGCGCACAAGAGAGTCATATTGGAAGTCTCAGTTAATCATGTCAAAGAATAAACAGAGTATTCTCTCCTACATCATTCTGAACAATTTCATAGATTAGAATAATATCAGATCGACATTGGAGCAGGCTTAGCTTTAGCCAGCAATTTATCACTATCCATTAAGCAATGGGACATCATTAATTCTTTTGTAAGAGGATGTGGGGAGGCTAATTTGACCCAAAACTAAGTGCTTGCAAAACAAGCTTTCGAAAACTGGAAAGGAAAACCATTCAGAATATATATAAATGAATTACAATGCAAATTTTCACTTCCACATCATGTTAGTGTTTGAATCCCTGCAAGGGAAAAGAAAGTAGTTTTCCTCTGTCCCTACTAATGTGTCCCATTGGATCTGCTGTTATTATTACCAGAGTGTTTAAAAAATGGTTTTTTCCATTTCTAAATAGCTATTTATTCAATTGAATTTTTTTTAAGAAAAAAATTATTTAATTGTAAATATTAAGGTTTTTTCTTAATAATAAGTTAAATATTAAGTAATGTGAATATAAGCATGCTAGCCCAACCTTGCATTTAAGAAGTAGCCTGGCAGATCACTGGCGACCAGGAATTCCGTGCAGGTGAGTGAGAAGGCTAGTGCCTGGTAGAGAAGGAAGAGAGCGCTCCATTGCTCCTCTGCGCCCAGCATAGAATTACAACTCTTAGTCCCTCCTCTGCCAAAACCCCAATCCTCTGGAACAGATTTTGTGTGTGCGCACATGGGGAATGCATAGAAAACGATTGCACATTCTAAGTCTCTGAGCCCCCTGCAAGGCAGCTGCTTGGTTTGCATGACGTGTGAAGCACAACTATGGCTCAGCATGAACCAGCAAGCATGCTAGTTTGTGGGAGTGGTTTTTTAAAATAATTTTTGTTTCATTTTACTTATTTTGTGATTTTATCCTGTATTTTTATTTTGTGAACCACCCTGAAATCTTTGGTTTTAGGGTGATATGCTGCTGCTGTGAAAATTGTGCCTGCTGCACTATTCCCTTGGCCTTTTTGCTGCTGTGCTAAGCAATGGTTTGGCTTAGTGTTATATGTGAACCAGGGCTGATGACTTGCTTCTCTCTGAACAAACCACAAACTGTTTTTGGCCTACTATGCTTGATGCGTTTGGAGTGAAATAAACCATTGCTTCGGTCCTGGTAGTATGGCAGCAGCAGAAACAGGAGAGGAGCCAAGTGGCCATGGTTTTCTAAATAAGCACCAGCACACTTGTTCACACTGAGCCCCTAGTTTGGCTAAGTGTAAAGGAAGCCACTGTATGGACTAGAACTGTATCCAGGTAACATCACAAATCCTCCACCTTCATTACAGGAAGAGAAATTGGGGGGTCATTTCTCCAACAGTTTCTCAGGGGTGGGGCTCACCATTAGCAGTAGCACAGTTTCTCTCTGTTTTCCTAAGGCCCCCCCCCCCCACTGCCATCTCTCCAGGCAATAACCAGAGAAACCATCCTGGCTCATAGTGTGCCAAAGGAAGGTATGGGCTGGCATCCTGAACTGGACCACTCCTATTCTGAAATAAGAATAACTGCAGCATTCTGTTTCAGGTTCAACTTGTCACCTGCGTGCTGACGATTTACTTCCAAGTCTGTTACGCATAGCAGTTATTGTCCCTTGTCCAGGGTCTTTTCTGAGCATGACTCACTGTTTCCCCATGGCAGGTTCTTTCCCTGGCAGGTTCGAGCCAACCTTTGCTTTTGGCTGCATGCTCCATCACCAGCTTGACACAAACCAGTAACTGGATGTGAGCAGAGGGAAGAGATCGGTCAACTGGCACTGCTCTTTCACAGGCCCCCAAGCCTGAAGCCTGAGAGGTGCTCTTCCCCTCTGTTACGACTTCCCCTCTTTCCCTTTGGGGGGAAAGGCAACTAAGTGATCCCTATCTGAAGAGAAGTCACACGTTCCCTGCGAATACATATGACATTTCCCTTCCTTCTCACAGTGATGCTCAGAAGATGAAGACCGATACAGAGAATATAAAAGAAGAAAGCTTCATCTGTAAAGCTTCTAAATGGCTAAAGACTGCTGTTTGGGACTACCACAAGCAGAGAACGGATTTGGCAAGCAAAATGTACACATCTTCAGGCTAAAGTCCTATGCATGCATACTTGAGTATGCCCCTTTGAACTCTATGGGACTTGCTTCCAAGTAAATAGTCACACAATCAGGCTGTCATTCTCCCCTTTAAAGTTTAGAGCAGGGTAAAATACACACAATGGCTGGCGTCCAATGGACCATGAAGAAGGCTTTTGCATATGCAATGAGGCTTCAGAGATTCTTTTCCAACTAAAGGCCCCTCTGCTGCCAGAGAAGCCATTTCCAAAACTCTGGGGATTCTCCAGAGCAGCCTTTAAACACAACGCAAAAAGCTGTAAGTGGAAAGGTGGAGGAGGGTGGGGGAGAATCAGAGACAACCTACTATATACACAGAAGTGCTTGCTTGCATCCACCCACAACTCTCTGGGTCTGTGCCTGGTGTGCTGCATCTGGAAAAATAAATCTTGCATCCATATTTGACAAGAAATTCTATTTAAACCATGTTGAGTAAGTGGGGAAATTTGGCATAGGATATGGAGAAATACATTTCCCCATTTTCCAACATAGCTTATCACAGCATCAGAAAACATTGATGGCAAGAACCCATACTTATTTCAGTAGTTTCAAAACTATCATTACTACAAGGGGGTGGCAGTGCTAGGAGATCTGGAGCAGGGCCAGTGGGCACAGCTCATGTATTTGGGGCGATGCCCTAATAGAACTAATGACTCCTTTAAAAAAGTACCTGCTGTGGCATGCGTCGTTAAAAAACAAGCTCTTTTTCTTCTTTTTCAAAACTATTCTGTTTCTTCATGTGCTTGTGTAGATAATTGATCAATTAACTTAAAATAATACTGAGATTTATTCAAATGGGCAGCAAACCTTACATGATTAGCCCTAAAACAAACTATAGTTTTATTATTACTTATTGGAAAACAGATTCTGTCCTTTCACACAAAGGAGAACTAATACACTGATTGCAACAAGAACCGAGATTTTTCATTATTGGACAAATAGAAAAGCAGCAGGTACTCAACGATTACCAAAACATATAGAGAAAGCTAACAAATTGTTTCAAGGATCATTTGAGGCATCATAAAAACAAGAACTCTTAGCAGCGTTATCATTTCCTCATTTGGGAAGTGCAGGGGTGACTGTCAGTGGCCCTTACTGAGCAGAATAGCACGACTTAAGCACAAGAGGAAGGTCTCGACAAGCAGGGGGGAACCCTAAGGTTTGCAAACGTGAAAGAAAGAAAGAAAGAAAGATCAGTCCAGTTAGGACTGCGCATGTTCAGCAGCCACAGAAAACTGAGTATCCTGGAAAGGAAAACCGGAGGACGGAAGGGAATCAGCTGAAATGACTGCTGAAGAGGAGGGTGCCTCTGGGACAGCCGGCAAGGCTTGAAAACATCACTGATCAACTGGCGGGTGGTCAGGTGAGGGTAGCTGTAAGAGAAGGCAAAGAGTGCAATGAGGAGAAGCATGGAAGAGGAGTTAATTCTTTTTCTCTTCAAGCATTTTTCTTCAGCTCCCTTTCTTCCCCCTCAAAGAGAGGTTATCAAGACACAATGGAGGAAGACACGCAGAGATAGACTGTCCCGGAGACAAAAGTGACAGCTGACCAAAGAAAAAAATTGAGCAATCCAAGGTTTTAATACAGTAAGAAGTAGCCACCAATTTGTATGGCCCATTCCCCCTTCCAAGCGGTAATAAAAATGGGGAAGTTCTAACAGCATTCTTATTTAGTGTGAACCTTTTAAAAAAAAATGCTAAAACAAATTCTGAAGCAAATACAGTTCATTTTCCTCATATTGCAGCAGCTGTGGCTGGGAAAGTGATTTACAACTCTGCATCGTTGTATAGAGGAATTTGGCCCCTATTGCTGCTGTGGGGAGTGGGAGGAGAGACTGAGTAGCTTGCAACAACCCTGCAGTTATCTATTGCTTTTATGCAAACACAGCCTGGGCTGAGAAAGTATACAGAAAACCTTCACTGCAGTTCGCTGCTGTGACCCTATTACAGGTTGAGGTGTGTGAGCTAAGTATCTTACAGCAGCCCTGCACAATAGTTTGTTGCTTTTACTGTATTACAGATCAGAGGTTGAGATGAGGCTTGTTTAGATCGCCAGTCAAAAATCCCCCAGTCAAAAATCCCCCATACGTATCAGGCTGCACCAAGGGGCAATCTATTTCAATTGCCCTCTCAGACCAAAAGCCAGCACTAAGTTGCATGCAGGCTCCAGTAACACATGCATGCTAGAAATTCTTGCTGGGCCCCACTTATTTTTTTTCTATTACATAACAGAATATGTCTCGTGTAACATTATGCAATATGCTTTAGAAAACTGAACTGGTTGCCCTTTTTGTCTGTACGTTGGTGCTGGCTTTAATGTTAATTAGCCACAGGCTGCATTTATTCTGGGAAAGATGGAGCGGAGGGTTCAGTGCTACACCATGTAAATGTGGCACCTGAATGTTCATCAATTTATATGCCAGTTTACATTCTGTGGAACATTTCCTCAGATTTAAATGGAAAAAACCCACTAACCATTAAAAACAATAAATACCACTTTGGTTGGCTCCCTCTGCTAATTACAAACCCCAAGGAAATTAAAAACAAAGTAATAATTAGAAAACTGTTTTAAGATAAATTTATACCCTCCATATGGAGCTTAAAATATAAAATCGTTCCACCTCCTTTCTTTATATATTTAAAAAAGCCAGGCAGTACAAATCTCAATATTCCTTATTAGCTTTATTTTCCTCTTTCATGGCTTTTCCAAGCAGGCTTTATCAGCAGGGAGGGAGCTAGAAAAATTGAACGGGTACAACTCCATATAAGGCTATGCTAATGCAGAGGGCATAATATATTTGTGGCGGGGAGAGATATCACAGTCCCCCCTCACAAAATATATGCAACCACATTTATATTTTGATACAAATGAAATTCCTTTATTTGTTGTTGTTGTTCTTTTAAGAAAAGCAGACACTACAGAACTGCAATATGCTTCACACCAACAGACATGGCTGCCCCCCCCCGCCAGAGAATTAAAATAATTTTTGACGAAAAGGCAGTATCTGTCTGGCTGTGGCCCTTTTTTCGCTTACTGATGAAAAAACAAGATAAGGGAGCATATTGGTCATCAAATATATAAATGCCTTTAAAAAGGAAATAACTGCCACCAACAGAAGCAAACGAGGTGCAAATAAAAATTCACTGCTTCAAAATTATAAATCAGTGCAGAGTTCACATGATTTTAAAATTCAGAGTCTTACATTTATTTGGCAGCAGAGAAAAGAGGGCGAAAAGGCTGAGGTTTATATTGTATTACTGCTCTGCCCCGAGACCTGAGGTTTTAAAGAACAATTACCAACACGGAGGGAACTCCACACAGGATATAAACCTTGGAAAGGTCTGGGCAAGAGGCTGGATAAAGAAAACAGTGAGGAGGGTTCAATTAGAACATTCACTACAAGATTTGATCTGGTTTGATGGATATAGGGCATGTGAATATACGCAATAAAGGCCAGAGGTTGCAGCACTGGGTTGTTAAAAGCAGGGCACCCAAAACACAGGGCAAGTCGGTCTGCAAAGCTCCAAGCAGCTGTAGCTGACAGAGAGCACAGTGGTAAGAAATGATCATTCCACACACACCTGTGGTGGTAGGGGAATGAATCGGATTATTAGGGTGCAGGAAATCTCTGGTGCCTTTCTTGGCTCACCTGCCTTCCCCAAAGGGAAAGGGAAGCCTCGACTGCGCTCTGCCGCCGACAGCAAGTAACCCCCTCCAAATCCAGTCAGCCAGCAGTCATGCGCTAGATGCATCACTGCTATTGATTCATCCCCTGCAGACCCCGCCATGACCGTCTGTGGCTTTTTACAGCAGAACAATACGATACAGAAGAACTCCTGTGTCCTTGTCTCACAAGTCTTCCCCGCATTGGTGTCGTGGGCAACTCACAGACACTTCCCAGCTACTATGAACTACCATTCGGAAAACGTAAAAGGAAACAGCCAAGAGAAGGCTGGAAAAGGGGGTCTGGGGTGGAGTGGGATGGGATAGGGGAAGCCTTATTGCCTCCAGAGCTTTCCCCCCCTCCCCCCCCTTTCCTTCACATGACTGCCTCTCATTGGCACCAGCCTCATTACCCTCTGAAGAACAGCCACTTAACTCCTTTGGGACCAGAGTTCACAAGAAGAGATCTTGACAGGCAAGACACATTTCCCTCACAGCCTGATCTCCATCTTGAGTTTGCAGATATGCAAAGAGAAGGGGGGGGGGCTTGGATCTTACGGCCCTCTTGTCTCAGAGTAAGAACCTCTTAAACAGCAATCTTTATTTCACAAACCAGCTAACAGAGATGGGAAAGTGCCATTATCTATTCATGGGGGTGCCGTGTTGGGTTAGTCTTGCTAACATTAAGATTTAAAGTGCAAAAAAGATGGGAGGTTTGAGCTAAGTGTCAATTATAGGAGCACTTCACGGTATCGATTAAAACTAGCTTACAGTTCAACTTACAGTAAACCTATTTCTGCCAAAAGGGAAAACAATAACTCCTCAGCTATGATCTATGTACAATGTTTTGGTGAAAGAATGTAGGCTTCTGGTCCTCACCACTGCAAGCTAGCTACATTTGAAATAAGAGAACTGCAAAATTACTACAGTGGTACCTCGGGTTAAGTACTTAATTCGTTCTGGAGGTCTGTTCTTAACCTGAAACTTGTCTTAACCTGAAGACCACTTTAGCTAATGGGGGCCTAATGCTGCCGCTGCGCCGCTGCTGCATGATTTCTGTTCTCATCCTGAAGCAAAGTTCTTAACCCGAGGTAATATTTCTGGGTTAGGGGAGTCTGTAACCTGAAGCGTATGTAACCTGAAGTACCACTGTACTTTTATATTAGCAACATTAGCAGTGTGGTAGCCCACCTCTGTACAGTTTATGCCAGCACTGTAAGAGAATGCATAATAGTTACTAACCTATGAGCCACAAAAGTGCATTTACTTGGGAGTAAGTTCTGTTTTCTCAGTGGAGCTGACCTTCCCTTCCCATTCTTGGCAATCTCCTCCAGTCCACAAAAACCTCCCTGTCCCACAGCTAAGCAGGCAGGTAACTGTTGATCAGGTCAATTTTAATTGTATGGAGTATGGATAGGGCAGCTATCCAGATGTTGTGGGGATTCCCAACGCTCATCCGCCCTAGCCGCTATAGCCAATGGTCAGAGATTATGGGAGCTGCAGTGAAGCAGCATCTGGAAAGCCAGATGTTCCCCCATTCTTGCTATGAAGAAACACATGTACATCTTCTAATCTAGACAGATCATAAGGATGCCCACAGGTGAGCTTGTGCAGTTTGAGAAGAGTGGGTCAGGTTAGGAGGTATGTTTAAGGCAGCATGCAGTCAGTTATATCCCTTGAACAATGCAAGAAGCTGACAGAGTAAGTGAAACACAACCCTTCAAGAAAATATCTTAGCATTCCAGGAACATTGCTACGTACAGAATTTACAACCAAAAGTAAAACACCCCAAGAGCTCCCACAGCACTTTCAAGACAAACTAGAACAAACTGAAGAGCTCACTTCTCACTCTGCAACCGGCAGATCAAATGGAGATCCATGTGTGCATGAAAACTTACACACTATGGTGCTCTGTCAACGTCAGAAGTGGGGTCTTATCTTTCCCTCCCTCTCCATGTGTTTTGGAAAAGGCAAGCTTGCACTGAGTGCTTTGTTGCCTGGCTGTTCGATTGTAACAACCACAACAGAAGTGTGTGCAGGAAAATGTTGGTTTATCTCTCTCTTTTAAAAAAAGAAACTTAGTCAACCTTGCAGAAAAAAGAAGCCTTGCTGGCAACAAAAAACAGATTTATGCCACAAAAAGAGCATGAACAATAGATACAGCAGGCACTGACCCAGAAGCCAATGTTAGCGATCCTAAGTGACTAGTGCAAAGCAGATTCTATCTATATCATAGAACACAGTGAAAAATGTTAGTGCCTTGATAATCAGAGTTCTTCTGCGTCTATCCATTACCCTAACTGCTTCCAGACTCCAGTTAGCATGAGGGGAACAACCGTCAGCCACGTTACACATATTAGAGGACAGGGGCCCCAAAGCATAAGCTAATCTAATAGGATGTTCAGTATGTTTTGACCCACAGAAACCTATCCGTGGTGTTTAAGTCTGTATAAAGCCACATTTCCTAAAAGTTCAAGCATGTTGTAGAAGTCCAGTCTAGTCCTAAATTCTGATGGCAAGCCTCAACTACAAGTGATCAATATGTTATTGCTAAGAAACAGGAGCATAGTCACTATTTTTTACAAAGGTTAAGCACCAGCCCTCTGAAACACCCTCTCCTCTTTCAGAACAGGAGGCAACAACCTCGATGAACTTCAAACAATCAAAGACTCATCTGTTTCACGAAACTTTCCCTGACTCGTACAATGTTTTTGTAAAGTGTGCTATGTTGTTGCCTTTCCAGGATTTCATTGTATTACACGGTCTGGTTGCATGTAAGTCTCTAAGCAGTTTACAAAATAATAATATAAGCAAAGAATGGAACTATTTTGGCATTAAACAGTATATATGAAATATATAAATAAATCATTTTTAAAAAGTCTCTTAACTATTGTCCTGATTAGGACAATGCTCAAAAACGGATTTAAACTTTCTGGAAAGGCAACTATTCTGTTAATACGTAATCCATACAGTTTAATTAATATCATTCCTTTTGAGAAACACCAACTAGTTCTTCTAACCCATCTTGAATTTTTTCATTGTTTTTTTAAAAAACAGGTTCTCAAGCAGGCAAATGTGCAAACAATGCCAAAATTGCCATGAGAAAGGAGCTTCAAAACCAGACTAATGAGAAGCACAAGGTGCACACACCACATTTTGCACAGTGAAGACTGAGAGACAAATCAGATGTTTTCCTTTCTCCCAAGGATAAAGCGTTTTTTCTCAAAACTGAATTTCTCCACTGTTTCTTTTTAATGGACTATACATATATATTGGTTAGAAAAAATGAACTTCTCTGTACACAAGAATGTATGTTTTCAATCATGCCTAATATCTGTAGAACACTATCTTGCCATTTCGTTGATTTTTGAAAATGTCCTACATATATTTAATTGGCGCTCATTTGGTTTTCCTCCATCTCTATCTGAACCCATTCCAGCGACGTACTAAAACCAACAGAGTCAGAAAAAACTAATCTTAAGGATAATCCTACCTATTTATTTCAGCCATATTTTAAAAGATGGCGCATGCTTAACATTCTCCACTTTCACAAAACCTCTGAGTAAACCAGTCATGGTGATTTTTAACCAGTGATGTGACATCCTCTAATCTTCACATTTGGGGTATGTCTGTCCTTGCAAGTAGGCTAAAGGAAATGCTTGTATTTGGCAACAGATTTCAAGAAGAGATTCAGCATTGGTACATTTTCTGACATTATGACATGGTGAGACTGTGAACAGTGGTACCAAGCTGCAATCTGGGGTGTCAAGAAGTACCTCATTGGCCTGGACTTGGCTCATACATACAGTGAATGCTATATAAAGCTTACAGCCTACTCATGTTGCCCCCATAACTGCACCCAACTGGAAAGTTTATAGTTTGAAGGAAGCTGTTAGCTTTTTGATGTCTATCCAAGATAGATACTATTTCAGTGCCAGCCACATATTTGGGAGGGGGGAGGAAAAGACACCAAGTAAGTCAATCAGTAGGCCTGGGGAAACCTTGCTCTGTGCTGACATACATTCATACCTGGTGCACATTACTGGTAAACAACACATAAATGCTTTAGTTGGGGGGGGGGGGGAGATCGATGGCTGCTATTGCAAGAAACACACTAAGAACCGAACTTGCATGAGCTATAAGAACATGAATTTCAACACTGAGCTATAGGATACAGCTTTGCAACTGCTTGTTATCCAAATCACAATTGTATCCAATTTTGGGTAGCGGTTTGAGCCAAGAAATCAGTGCGAGAAGTTGAAGGACAAATAAACAAGGTTGTAGGCAGGAAACTGAGCTGAGCCAGGAACAGGACATCAGAGATGTTTAAAAGGACAATCTAGCTGGATTTGGAGGGCTGTGCCAGCACAAATAGCTGCTGGGAGATATGGAAGGAAGCCCAGCAATTTGCTGCAAGGATGTGGAATAAGACAGTAGGCAATTGACTGGCACCTGGCAAGAACCAATCGGGAGTGGTGAAAATACTGAGACAAGCAGAGAAGAGCAAGGCAAATGTAAAAAGATACAAACTAGAAATCAGTCCACAGCTTGTAGGTTACATGCATGCCAACCAGGTACCCAATACATTCACTTAATCAATTCCTGTTACGATTTAATATAGCTTCTGATGGAAAAATAATGCAGAGTCAGCCAACTAGGCTGGAGGTAAAATGCAATGTTTCCCAAACTGTGGTCCAGGCACTATCAGTAGGCCTCAGCTCACTCTCAGGTGAGCCTCCTTGTTACAGCCCTCCTGAACCTACTTTATAGCCTTTTTGGTACCACATAGAGTTGTGAGGGGAGAAATATAAAGGAAGAAACAGATGTGACTGATGGAGTGACTGGCCGAGTGAAAGGAAAGGAAGAGAACGAAGAGGGAGAAGGGAGGTAAACAGGGCAGATGGACTAAGGAGATGCACTGCTGTGCCTTCACACACACACACACACACACACACACCAGCCCTCCTTCTTTCCTACGCAATCTGCTGCCAAGTCGGGAAGCCTCCTCCCTCCTCTGAGGGGAAAAGGACCTGAGCGGATGTTGATGGAAATGAGAAAGGGAGACAAAACATTCTTATTGTAAATGACAATAAAATGAGAGAGAGTAACAGGACAAGGGAGGGAAGCTGTCAAAGAAGGAGAAGATGTATGCCTGTCTCCACCTGCTGCCATTGCAGCGCCACCGCTTGCAACTGGTGGGCCTCAGCCATTTTCAGGCCTTTCAAATGGTCTCTGGGAGTAGAAAGCTGAAAACAGTGGCATCAACACAGCTCAACTGGTTACATGGACAGCTCCCTAGTATGTCAGTGCAGAGATACTGGATTAAAGACAAAAAACATTTACATCAGGGGCTGCCAACGTGGTGCCCTTCCAGAGGTTATTGGGCTCCAACACCCCTCGGTCTAACATTTTATCAATGGGCAGTAGGCAGAAGAGACCAGAATGCACCCTCACTCTTTAGAGAAGGCTTCTCAAACCTGGGTCTCTAGCAGTTGTGGACTACAACTCCCATCATCCCTAGCTAGCAGGACTAGTGGTCAGGGATGATGGGAATTGTAGTCCAAAAACAGGTGGAGACCTAAGTTTGGGAAACCCTGGTTTAGAGGTAGCATATCTCCAGTCACCAATTACTGGGGAGAACCTACAAGGAGCAGCTGTCCTGCTCGTTGGCTTCTTGAAGCATCTGGCTGTGGGCAAAACAGAATACTGGACTAGCACCTTGGTCTGATCTAGTCAGGTAATTATAAAGCTCATAAGAGTATTTTCTCAGGATCACTTGTCACAGATTAGTTATGCCTTAACTAAAGTGACCCTAAGAACAAACTCTTGCTTCAAATTCTCAAAGCATGTCAGAGATTCCAGTGTATACACACACACATACAGATGTACACCACACAAAACCAATCAGCCCATTCCCATACTTAAGCATTCGTCTTCAAATGGTGAATTATGAACCTCAACTGGATTGCATATAAGCACAGTCAGCACCATTATCTTTCTTGTTTTGCTGGAATTTAAGAGATCAAGAGAAAGGTGGACATATACAGTAAAAAAAAAAAGTTACAAACAGTCCTAAACTGTAGGACTTAATATAGGATTAAATATGGATCCTGGGCTTGATAGCATTGACAACCATTGCACTAGAGATTGGAAGTAAACAAACAGACTGGGGGAAAGACTTCTTACCAAACAAGAAACAAAAGGAGGAGCTGCTTATATTCTTAAATAAATTAGAATGTTGTAGAATTACTAGGCCAATAGATTTGGGAATTCATCGCTGTTCTTTTTGCAATTCAAATGATGAAAAGGTTTGCATGGATTTAAGCTACCCTTGCTTCTGAAGTCAATAGTGCTGGATTGGCTTATATCCAAAAGCACCAGTTCAACTGGTTTTCAGTTAAGCAGTGCTTTAAATATTCCAATCTTTGCTTGCCTGGAACCAGGAGTGAATCTGCACTCCTCTTTGTGTCTCCATTCTTCTAAATTATATAATCTTGACCAATGAAAGAAAAAGTACAGAACTAGGTGAACCATGAGTCTGACCAACTCTGATAGCAGGTGGAGTTCCAACAAGCATCCCAGATTGCAATCACTTTTGTTTTTATTTATAAGTTGCTCTGAAAGAAAATAAAATATTTGAAATATGCCATTAGAAGGCCGGGTTTTGAATACTGCAATTAATTGTCCCAGAGAACTTACAGAAAGCAAATATTTTACTGGACTAACTTAATTAAAACACTCATTACATGAATAACAATGCTGCAAATGCATTCTAGTATTCGGTAAGGTGGTTACCAAAATGCCAGAGAATGCCAGCATCCCCATGTTTCTAGGGTAGTTCTAACAATTATGCAGTTATTCAGTACACTGAATTAGTTTCTTCTGTGGAATAAAAGGACACGAACTTCCTTCAGTTTAATTCCCCTCTTGTACAGCCTTTGCAATGTTCATTCAGAAGCCACAAGCTTATTGTAGCTGCTGAATACTCCCTCTTTTTTGGAAAAAAAAGAACTGAGTCATCTGGAAAACAATGGCTTGTTTTCCAAGCTGCTGAATACACAAGTATGGTATTGTTGATTTCCTTGTTTATTACACAGCCTCTGTAAAGTCAGTGCAGATCATGGAAAAAATTGTTTGAAGCCATTACATTCCAGATAGTCATGCCACTAGGCGTGTTTTGGGCACTCAAACGTTTACTTTTTATGGTACATGAAAATTTACCAGTACTGTCTTAATTTTGACAGGCAAGAAGAAAATAATTACTGTCAAGATGAAAATAATTACTGCCAAGTATTTCTGGCATAGAGGGTAACATCTACAGTGCTGTTCCAAATTCGTTACAGAAACACTGAATTCAGACACAATGTCAAATCATGGTTTGTCATCACAAGAACAAATGTGCACAAGTCTCAAATTCACATGCCCCCCCCTCCTTTGAGGAGGCGTATTTAAAGCTTTGGTAAAGGTTTAGAACTGCTGTTTCTCATTTCATCCAAATATAGGTATAGGCCAAGTGTGGTTTGTTGAAACTATAGTTTAGGGTCCTTGATTTTATAGCCTGCCTATAAGCTATGGTTTGTACAATCCAGCTTCTTGTATTTGGATGAAATTGGTTTCAAATTTGTTCATTAAGTCTGTTCCAAATCCAAGCAGAGGATGCAAATATTTGTCCCTTTGCATAGGGAGGTGGAACCATGCATGGGTCACTGTAGTAGCACATTCTCATAACAAGCTCTGGTTTCTCGTAAAACCTGAATCTGAGCCATGGAAAACACTATGATCCAAGGTACATTAACTGATTCTTCTCTCAAGCTGGCCTATTGGTATTAAAAAAAAAAAGTCAACCTTGAGTACAGACCTCAGACTGAACACATTTTGTGAAAGGGGGAAGCTTAACACAAAGATGTTCCCAGCACTCAGCTTTCCTAAATACCAGACCAGTTCACTCACAATGCCAGCACTATCTCCTGTTCACATTTTTATAATCCACTGCACATTCAATCTATAACCCATAATATTTCTGCCACATAACCTAGATTCCTGAGAATCTCCAATGTTGTGTTTGGTTTTGTTTGGAGGGAGAGGGAGGAAAAAATAAAAAAAGTATTTCTACTTACATGGTTTTGAAAGAAAGTTAAAAAGAAAAAGTTGCAAGCAGTCTCTAGCGAAGGCTCCGAGCCATAGGTGTCTTTAATACATAGTTAATTCTCCCTCACGTCTTTTATCACCCGCCTTTTCTACCTACGATGTCCTTGAGCACTTGGCTGTCTGCCTTCTTACCTCGTTACTATCCCCACACCTGGATAAACTATGCAATGTTCCACAAAAATGCAACTATTTCAGCTATAAAACTGCTCAAAGTATATAAATAACCGCTCTACTTCTTTACATCCAAGTCAGGTGAGAGACTGTCAAAGTACTGAACTGGTGTCTGGAATTAGTGACAGGCTGGATGAAATCAATAAACTGAAACTCAATCCTGACAAGACAAAGGTGTTGTGGGTAAATGGACTGTCTTCTCAGAGAACTGGTGCTCAGGCTGTTTTAGATTGAGTTGCATTTCTCTCCTAAAGGATCGAGTTTTGCAACCTCGAGGTGCTCCTAGAGCCAGCTCTGTCACTGGACGTTCAAATCAAGCAATCTATGGCCTTTTAAACTGTTGGGAGGTGTTGTTTTTGTTTGTTACTATGCTATGTGTTTTTATATTATAAACTGCTCTGAGATCCTAGGATGGACGGTATGGAAATTTAATAAATAATCATAATAAATAAACTGTGTGGTACATAGCACCTTTCATTAGCAGAGGCTGGCGCACCAGCTGCAGCCGATCTTCGACAGAAACAGCCTGGCCATTATAAATCATGTTTAGGTAACATCTGTGACCAGCTACTGTAATGTGCTTTACATGGAGCTATCTTTGAAGACTACTGAAAACTGAAGTAAGTTCAAAATAAGAGCACTAGACTACTATCTGGCACCAGACATGGAAACCTTAACACACTGGTGCTTAAAAGAATTGCAGTGGATTCTGGTCCATTTCTGCACATGCTTTTGAAGCCCTACATAATTTTGAGACTGGGATATCTGAAGGAATGCTTGCTTCCACATCAACCAGCCTGCGTGCCAAGCCATCAGAAAAGGCCCTCCCTTCAGATGCCCTCACTAATTGAGGTTAGGTGGGTAGCAACCTACCAAAGGGCCATTTTTGGTAGTGGTTATAGAATTCCTGAGGAGGTTCACCAGGTGCCCATTCTGTTTGATGTGATGCAATTGCCTTTTTGTCCTCCTCTGTGCCTTAATCCAATTCAACTGCTTTGTCGCTGCTATTTGTTTAGCTGTATTGTACGTATTTACTGTTGTTTGCATTTTTATTGTGAGCCGAAGGATAGTGCACAAATAGAATAAAGTATAATAAAGTAACTGAGAAAAGAACTGGACTGGACTAGCACAGTGTGTTACAAGCCCTTCCCACTGCTGCCCTTAAAAGCACAAAGCAACTCTCTCCTACCACTTCTCCCTTCACATCTGCTCTCTCATTCTCACCAATGTTTCAACTGACTGTATGATACAGACCCCTTTTTGCATTCATTTTCCAGCTGATCTATAGGCAGCCTTGACAAAATAGGCAAAAGCAGGCATTTTTTCACCCATCCCCCATCTCTGCCCGAGAGAGTATGTGTCTGATGTTTAATAGCCACTGCACAAACTTACCCTCTATGATCCAACCAAAGGAACCCATGACCAAATCGCTGTATCATATTATTGCCTGAGGCATCCCTTCCCCACCCAACCCCACTGCATGCATCACAGCACCCGCCCAGCATTCGGCTCCCAGTGGAAATCAGATTCCAATGGCGAGAAGCCTTACCCTGCCTGGCAGCACTGATTCTAGCACTGCTGCATTCAAAGTATCACAGGATATGGCAAATGATTCTTGTGCATTGCTGTTTGACACATTGGGTCTTTTAGGTTTCAGCTGGGTCACACTTCGAAGTTTCTCTTTACGCTTGTAATCCTAAATAAGCTCCCTCCCTACAGAAATATTTTGAGAGCAATAACATTAATGTAAACAAAGGTTCCCCATTACAAAACTTGTTTTTAAAGTGCTTTTAACTTCCCAATGCAAATTATTGCTTAGGAGGTATTCACAACAGCTGTGGGACTATTCCCCCCACCCCAATTTTACAGACCATGAAGGGAGTTAAGACCTTAAGATCTTCAAGACCACTGGACCACACTGCCACTCACTTTACACATTTCTAGAGAAGACTGTTGGAGAAAAGCAGACCAGCAGGCTTAAGGGAGAGCGCAAGGCAACTGCCTAGCAATGAAAATATAATAAAGCATATCATTTGTCTTTCTAAAGAATAATGATTCTAAACCGATTACTGGACCCTGCGAAGCTTAGCTTTCATTTTAAAAACAGTAACATTTTTCTACTCCTCAAGGCTGTGAAGTAAAGCTTGAAAATGTGCAGGCAGTGGCAGTGAATCAATCACAGCCCAAAAGGGATCTTTATGGGTCTTCCAGTGTCCAGAGGCAATGCTCATGAATCTGCCATCCAAACTTCTCCTTTCCATCCTACACCCTCTAAGTTTCAAATCAGAACTCATTGTAAACACATGCAAATGTATGCATTCTTTTTCCTTTAGATGAACTATGATGCTATGCTTTCCGATTTTAGACATTTAAAATATATTATTCACACCCAAGCAAGAAAGTCTGACTACACAATGGCCTCTGAAATATATTTGGGGAATTAGGCAAGGATGGCTTTTAGTCTACCTCAATACCCACCCAATGAAGCAATACTTATCACTAGTTACTAAGACAGGAAAAATAACCATAGAATTCTCCTTTCTGAAAGAATAAAATTACCTCTCTCTCTACATATATATACACACACAAACACACACACACACACACAGGTGGGTGGGTGTGCGCGCGCGCATCACCAAACACATACATTTGTTGTTGGCTAAAGACCACAGCTAATGTTGTAATTCAGAAGCTAGGATAGGCCTTCCAGCTGGGATTATAAAGCGCTTTGTTTAAGGCTCAAGCCACAGCAACACAAAGACTTGCAGCTTCAGAAGGTGTGGAATGTTAAGCCAACTCACTCATTCAATTTGATGCTTTTCTCTAATCTTTTATTTTTAATTAATGCTGTTCTCTCTCCTAGGTAATGACATTTGAAGAGCATCTTATCCATAGCTCTTTTCATCCAGGTACTGCTGCCTGGAGCAGCATGCCTCTGGTTTCTTGAAAGGTAGCCTATTTGTTTTATGGCAGTTATCCGAAAGCTCTGATCAGCCATGGAGGGTAGGGACCTAGCTTTACTGATGCAGCAATCTCCAGTGTTAAATACGTTTCATATTTATGCCTGCATGTATTATATTAATGCTAGCACTTTCCTTCCTATAAATCCTCAGAGAGCACCTTTTGAAGGAGGAAGAGTTGAAAGGCACAAGGGGATTAGGGCTTTATGAAGCCAGCAGATATCTCTAAGGAAGGAGAGATCTTTTCATCCTGCTAAACTGTGCAGGCAGGAAGGCGAGGGGAAGAGTGCAACTACAGGGCTTCAATCCATTTTGAGGCTTTGTGTCTCCTGGTACAAGCCAGACCACCATCAGCAGACTACAGGTCACACAATACAGCTTTCCTGCCATCCTTGCTCCCTACATTCTACAAACAACATCTCTTTCTAGCAGAAATGAACTTGTAGTTGCCATCAACCTCCATCTCCAGCCAAGAATCTCTGGGATACCCAGAGTAATTCAAGAGCAGCAGCAGGAGGTTACTTGGCACAGCTCTTGCTCCCAGGCTCAAATGCCAGCACAGAGAGAAGGCAACAGATGCCCTCTTTTGAAGAAACTCCTAGTTGTGCTTATGCTGTTTGAAAAGAGGGCTGGAACACAGAACAGCTGCTGCTAACTTCTGACCACCTCCAATCAACCAAAGCAAGTTGTTTCAAAAATTAGCAGAATGCAGATGGTAATCAACGGAAACACATTCTAAATGTTATACAGAACTGGTACAACATAATGAAAATCTTATGAGAGGTATTTTGTTAAAAAAGGAAACAGCCTCTACATGTCTAGTTCTCAGATTCTTCATAGTGTCCATCCCAATAGATTTTTGGCAGTGTTAGATATTTTAATTCTGGCCATCTACTCGTTTTTTTAGTATTTTAGGGACTGTATCTCAGGTTTTCGAAAATGTATAGGAGCAACAGTATTTCTTTACCTGAAATTCCCATTATATATATTTCCTTAAATTCTGCTCACCAGTGTCACCCATGGCCCCAGCCCCATGTGACCACTTCTACTTTGAATCAAGGGGGCTGCTACAACTATAACCTTACCAGGTTGGACATTTTGGACCAACATAACCACTTTGTTTTATTTATTTGTAACATTTATATCCTACTTTTCGTCCAAGCAGCTCATGGTAGCATCTGGTACTCAACCAGGCTAATATTTTGCACATCAGTCACAAAAATGTTTGGCTGTCTTAGTAACTCTCTAGCATTAGTATATCAGGAGCTCAAGTACTTGGAAAAACATTTTCTCCACTGCTTGCCAGTAGCTGACATGTCACAGTGAACTCAGGTACAACCAGCATCCTGTTCAAAATCCCAACTACTTAATGTGTTACTAATTATCAATGACAGCAACATATAAGTCAAACAGACAGCTCCATTTTTTGTCACAAACAGTAGCTTAAAAAAAAAAAAGCAGGGCAGATTTACTGTATTGGTTATTAATCAGTTTAGCCTCTCCGTGCCCTCATAATAAGAGTTTTTCCTTTTGACACTCCGTATAAAAGCCATCCTTGATCTAAGAGGCATGAGATTCAATAGAAAATTCCTGGCCACTTTCCATCACCTGTATGGATGTCTACTTTGCCCTCTCTCCCCTAATCTTCAATACTGGGGTGCAGAATATCTTGGCATAAAGAAAGTGCAGCTTGAGGCATGAGCTTACCAGTGAAGAACAAAGCAACACTCATGAACGCAAGACAGCATTAGGAAGACATACCCCTTTGATATTCTGTATAAATCATTCCAGGTTAAGCTGCCATCCAAGGGATGCTGAGAGGATCAGTTAATGAGTGTGAAAGCACTTTGAAGATGAAAAGCAATCCAAGCGCCAAGTATTATTTCAAATTGATATTTATGTATGCTGCGTTTTCGTATTTTAAGATGTGCCTTGGCAAGCTAAGGGCTCTCTTTATCAGGAACTGTCTCCAGAGCAATCGGAGGAGATAGATTAGGAAGCCACAAACAAAATTTATATATGGAATTTCCTGGAGGGAGAGGGAATTTCACTGGGAATAAAAGCAGCAGCAGCTTCTGAAACAAGAGAGAGGGAAACCCAGGTCCAAAACAACACAGATACATATTTCTATTTTATTTTTAAAAATCGTAAGGGAAAAGAAAAGCAAGTTCTCCACCCACCAAGGGCCACCAGATGCTGCACTGTTTTCCAGGACCAGTCCCGCCTGCTCCTCACCCCCCCCCCTTCACCACCACATGGGTCTCCACAACATACTGCAGAGGACAAAAGTTTTGTCAGCTCTCAGGAATATATATATTTTCCGGGGGGGGGAGAAACTAGAGAAAAAGAAATCTCCAGCAACAGTAGACAGATGCAACTTCCAAGGCGCCCCTCCTGTTCTTTCACACATGGGGAACAACACGCTTCCCCTCCCCAGCCTAGAACTGCAGCTTTTGGGGGGGAGGGGTTAAAGAGACCGACTGCCGGGGGGGCAGATGGAGAAAAGAGAGAATCATCCCAAACCGCGGTTGAGGGAGGCGGAGAGGCGGCTTTCGCTTCTGCAGGCCTTTCTCCCTCCTTCCCCGCCAACTAACCCCGCTCCCTCCTTTGTCCACTGCACCCCCCACTCCGCCCCGCCGCCGCCTCCCTGCCGCTCTCCCTCGGCCCTTCCCCACGGCGAAGTAGACTCGCCTTCCTCCACCCGCGAAGGCGGAGGAGCAGCAGCCCGCGTCGGACCCTCGCCTGGCGCCCGAGCTCCAGCCGGGCCTTGCACGCGCTCCCGGCGCCCCCGCAGCCCATTCATTAGCCTGAGAGAGAGCGGCGGCGGCCGCCCGCTCGCCCCTTCCTCCCTCCTCCTCGCCGCGTCGTACCTGTTGTCCGCAAGCCCCCGGGCAGCACCTGAGGAGCCAGGAGGAGGAGGCGGCGGCGGCGATGGTTGGGAAGGCAGGCTCCCTCGCTCCCTCCGCGGGTTCCCGGGCGCCGCTTGCTAGGCAGCTCTCAGCCAAGGCTGCCGTCCTCCTTCGCAGCGTCTGCAGCAGCCCACAGTGGCGGCAGCGGAGGGAGAGGGGGCTGGTGCGCGGTGCATTAGCAGCGTCTCCTCCTCAAAGGCCACAGCAGGCTCTGCGGGGAGCACCGAAGAAGAGGAGCTGCTGCTGCTGCTGCTGCTGCTGAGGCTGCCGCGGTTAACCCTTACCAGCCCGGCCCCGCTGCTGGCAGAAGGACCGAGCGACCTCCTGCCAGCTCTCCCATCAGATCTGGCCCGCCCCCTTCCTCCGTATCTCCACCCACCAAGAAGGTTCCTCCGGCGGCGGCGGCGGCGTGTGTGCCGTGCCTCTGGTTTGTTTGCCGAGGCGTCGTCGGGGCTGCGAGTTGGGAATCCTGGCTTTCCTTGCAATCGCCCGCCGGCTCTGCTCTAGAGTAGAACCGGAGAGGATCGCGGCGGGTCTGGGTTGGAATGCGGCGGCGGCGCGCTCCTGAAATCAAGGCTGCCTTTCGCCGCCAATGCTGAACTTGCATCGCCGAAGTCGGGTTTACTTTTGAGACAGCGGGCCCCGTTGATCGTGGCCGTGTGGAACAGCATCTCGGAGCATGCTTAGCATACGCGTGAACCGGGTCGTTCCCCCACCCCCCACGCGCGCCTTAGCCCGAAATGCACGGGGATCAATTACTTACACTAGGATTCGCGCTGGCACCCCTTTCTGCTGTAGACCTCAGTGGTGTTCACACGAGGCGCCTAGGCCCTAGGGAAGTGTGTTGGGCTCCGCAGCTCACATGTGGAGCGAGATAGGTTTTGCTGATTCGTAGCCGGGAAAGTGCTCGTCCAGGGTGGAGGGAGGTACAGCAAAGAGGCACCTGCGTTTGTGTAGATCAGCAGGTCTTTGCCTAGTCCAAAAGAGACAAGCAGCGTTCCTAAGCAGTTTGCAGGCTTTGAGGCCCTCAGTATGGCAGCCCACCTTATTTTATTTTGCTTTGTTTGGTGGAACAGTAAGATTTTGGGGTGGGAGGGGAGTGTCATTTGTGCACCTGCAGTAACCCATTTCACATACGGGGAACACTGACAACTGATGACTCCATCGCAGAAAACTCTAAACCCAAGCAGAGCAGAGAATTCAATTCAGTAACATGACCCCACCTGAGCTGCATGGCTCTGATCAGATATATGCACTGTGTGGTCAAAGAACTCGGCATGTGGAAGACAATACAAACACTTTTTCTCTGTGTGTCACCCACACGTATATCCAGAGAGATGAATATGTCACCGATCTAGGTTCATTTCAGCCTCGCTGTCTCTCATAGACACACACTTCTCCCAGAGCCTGGTCTGGATCCAAGCTACTCCTTTGTTGCACCTGCTGGTTGTGGCTGAGCAGCTGCTGTAACTTCCTTTCAGCCAGGTATCGTTCAGACAAGCCGCAGATTAATAAGTAACTAAATGAGAGTTGGGGGAAGCAAAACAGGAAGGAAACAATCTCCCATGCCTCACTGGTGATGTGGACATCAAAAAGCTGCAAGGACCAGCCAAGAGTCGGTTGGCAATCCTGTTTCAAAGGCCATCAAAAAGAATAGGTTTGCACATAGCTGGCTCCTAAAATGGTTTGCAGTAAATTTTCTTTAAAAAGGTTTGCAGCTGGGAATACTGTCCCTACCTTGAACATGTCTTACTGTGAAGTACGCCAGATAATTTAGATGCAACTTAATTTCAAGGTAAATGTACATAGGGATGTAGCCCTGCAGCTTGATCTAAGCACAGTGATTCAGAATATCTGTCACACTTTTACCCTGCTCTTCTCAAGACAGAGGTGATCACGGTGGTTTATAGGGAACCCATATAGCTTACAAGACAAGAGGTGCTTAGGCTTCATAGACACCATACATTTAAAGCACACACCCAAAGAATCCTGGGAGCTGTAGTTCCCCATCAAAGAGCTACAATTCCCAGCAAGCATCCCTAACAAACTACAATTCCCAGGACTCTTTGGCAGGGTGGGATTTAAATGTACGGTGCCTCAGCAGCCAAACTGCATTGTTCTGGACCCAGTGAGTTCAGTGCTTTTATCCACAATTCCAAGGTACTGCTGCACTTGGAATTTGGGGATTTTTTGTTTTTTAGACAAAGGGTACTGTAGATCTGGAAAGGATGCAGGGAAAAGGGGCAACTTCCCTATGAAGAAAATGTATAATATTTGTAGATATTTGGTTTAGAATAGCTACGGTATAGAGAAAGTGGCCAATGAGAGAGGTGTTTTTTTCCTTGTTCCATAATGCTAGAACCAGAGCTCCACTCCAAATATTTCTGTGGTGTGTCTCCAGCCCTGGCCTTTACATCACTTTGAGAGGCCAAAAGTAGGTAGAGACAGAATTCCAGACTTTCACATATCTAGGGAGGTCAGCAGTGTACCCACTGCCAGAGCCAACAGCAGATAGGGCCAACTTATTCTAGGTTTCCCCCATCACCACTGTGATGAGGGCAGTGTTCTATGAGGGTAAAACAGACAGGACAGTGCCCTGTTTGCCCTAAATCAGGCATGGCCAAACTTGGCCCTCCAGCTGTTTTGGGACTACAATTCGCATCATCTCTGACCACTGGTCCTGTTAGCTAGGGATGATGGGAGTTGTAGTCCCCAAACAGCTGGAGAGCCAAGTTAGGCCATGCCTGCCCTATACGGATCCATCTCCACTGGAGAAATAAGCAGTTGTTCACATATCACATAATTAAACTGACATTCACTAATATCACTTGGTGATAAAAGTGCACCTTTCCACCAAGAATTGGGCACTGACAACAGCAAAAAAGGTGGAAAATGTTCAGTGGTGGCATGGTGGAATAATTCCATTTGTAGTTTCTTCTTCTGCCGTCTATATTTTAATCCAGGCAGTTTAGGACTCTTTGTTGTGTGAGCCTGGCTAGAAAGTGGGAGATCAAATTGGATGTCAGTTAACTGAGTTTCAGAACTGCCGTTTGTCACAATATTAGGTTTTTTTAGAAGTGTTTAATAAGGACGCCTCCCAAAGATTACTTTCTGGCATGGTGATTTCTTCTGTGAATAGTTCAAAACTGTGAGTCACCACCTCCCAAACGAATCTGCATTTCAAAAGTTTCCAAGATGGGATGAGAGATTTGTCATTTCAAAAATCTGCCAGTAAATCAGCTTCACAATGTAAAAATGCACATGCGAACCAGACAGTGAGTGGTGATGTCAGACATCAGTTGAAAAAACATTTGTTTGTTGATAGCTTCTTTGTTACCAACTTGGTGAAATGGCTCCTGGCCTCCTCAGATCATTACACTGTATTTGGAACTTTAGAAAGTAACAGAACAGAGAGGTCCCTGCCTCAAATAGGTTACAATCTAAATTTCTATACAGCGAGACTGGGAGAGAGCAGAATACCCAAGAAGACACAAATCTAATTACTGTATAATGGAGAGTCTTGTGGCAATCTGAATACTAACAAATGTACTCTGGCATAGGTTTTAATGGACTACAGTTCGCTTCATCAGCTACATTAAGTTTTATCTTGAGATGTAAACATTGAGGTCAAAAGGAAATGAAATGCAGAAAAGTATAGTTAAAATTATATTACTAACAGTGGTCATTCACACATACACAAACACACACAAAATCCAGAAGTGTAGATAACATAGACATTGTGGCATTGCTTAGCCAATTAACACATGTAGTGTGATAGAAACTAGTTGTTATTCCACTAATTCACTCTGCAAGTGTCTGGCGACACAATCACACAACTTAATAAGTCATCCACAACTTCAGCCGTTCATTCCCGTCCTTTCAATGTGATTTATGGCATTATCTGCCAACAATGGCCCCTTTGCATTCTGCATAGGGCAAACAGATCTACACAAAAGAATGGACACAAATCTGACATCAGAAATGGCCATATCCAAAAATATGTATACTTCGTAAATGCATACATTTATTCATTACAGTTATTTTATCCTACCTTTCAGGATATAAATCCCATCAAGTCAGCTTACAAGTAACATGCAATTGCATATTACTTTTAGAGGGAGACCATAATGTGAAACCGCTAAATTACTTCATCAAGAAGTTAAATACTATGGCTTGTGGTTTGAATCAGGATAAGGGATTTTTATCACACTGCATGTGTCAATTGGCTTACCAATATCAGGTTCCCAGTGTTATCAACAGCTTTTCTGTGTGTGAATGGCCACCATTAACCATGTAATTATCACTATCTAGATTTCATTTCCTTCTTACCTTATCATTTACAGTTCCTTTCCATGTACAGTGGTCCTCGGGTTAAGTACTTAATTCGTTCCGGAGGTCCGTTCTTAACCTGAAACTGTTCTTAACCTGAAGCACCACTTTAGCTAATGGGGCCTCCTGCTGCCGCCGCGCCGCTGCTGCACGATTTCTGTTCTTATCCTGAAGCAAAGTTCTTAACCTGAAGTACTATTTCTGGGTTAGCGGAGTGTGTAACCTGAAACATATGTAACCTGAAGCGTATGTAACCCGAGGTACCACTGTACAGATAAACTTCAGCTCAAGAGGACAGTTTCATGCTTCTGATAGTAAACTGCAGCCCAGGAACTCTTATGCCACAACACATTGGTTAGTCTTTGCAATGCCACAAGACACTGCTGCTTTTGCTGCAGCAAGCTGACATGACTCCCCCCTTGGCAAATGTGAACATACGAGCCATATGCAGGTTTATGTGGAAGTCTGCACTGTGTTCAGAAGGGTTTAGTTCCAGGTAAATCTCTCTAGGATTGCAGCCCTATTTTCACTTGGCGATGAAGGTGAAGCAAAAAGCTTAAGGGAAAATTCTGATGGGAGATTTGCTGTGCCACTTTAGAAGCACAGAGTGTATCTCCTTGTTGTATATGGTACCATTACAATTCAAGACATTCCCCTCTTAGGAAGAGAATGTTTTATTGATTCGCAGCAGCATGGTGATGTTCTGGACTTCCTGGGGAAATCAGGACAATTGCCAAGCCTGCTCCCAGTTCTGCACAAGGAGATGCAGCAGGATACTGTCCACATGCAACCCTACAGAGTGGCATAGAGTGAGGTGGAGAGAGAAGGAAAGCAGCAGTATCCACTGAATGTCAGTGTTCCTTTCTGCCCCCCAGGGGAAATAAGTGTTTAAAAAAAGAGTGCTAAGGACAAAGAGCTCCTGAGTACATACAAAGTCCATTGTTCTTTCTAATTAATGGTGTTGAACTTGATGGAACAGTACAGAGTTCATGTATTTGCATTCACAGCACATTTCCATAGCACACACTTGTACTGCACTACAAATGCAGCCACCTCACCACTTGATACCTTAATCACGTGTACTTTTTAAATAAAGGGTTGCTATATGAAAGCACCCACATACTAATTAATAGCAAAAACAGCCCCGATGGATCTTTGCCAGGCTTTGTGCTTTTCAGTTCTGGCCAAAAGCCCAGAGGTTAAAATTCAGACTAGACTGACTGGATGCGTTTTCTTCGTGCTTCTTTCTTGTGTCCCTTGTGTTCAGAGATGTGCTCAGTAGCTGTCTGTGGGCAGTACTAAGAGAAGCTGGGCCATGCGGATTACCTGGGTATGGAAGAAAAAACCTAATATCTCTGGAAATACACCCTGACCTTTTCAGGGGAGATTTCTTCTATGCCAGCAATCCCACACAGCGCCCCCACACTTCTGAAACCAAGGTTTTGTTTTGTTTTGACTCAATGTGGGTGACATTGGCCCTGGGTGGCTTATCCTAAGTTATGTGATAATCTCTCAGCGAAAGGATTCCCTGGCACTGTGATTAGCCGGGAGAAGAATGTGTTTGATGCTCTGTCCAGTGATCTATATTTCCATAAAGTCCTTTCTCCCCCTGCACCATTCCAGCAGCAAAACTTGGTGGAATGCCCTGAAGGGCCGGATGAGGCTGCCTGCTTTTGGAATAATTGGTATGTCTAGCTGATGTCTTCTTCTAAGGCTGCTTCCTTTCTTTGGCAATTGGTGCGCTTCTTGTGTCCTCATGCATGTCAGATTTTTGAAGCCAATTAACTCTGAGGTTTCCCCCACCACCTAACCAGGGATTGAGAAGAAGCTGCTGGCTCATCAAATAATTTCCACTTTTCACGCTCCAGTTGAGAGATGAGGGGCAGACCAGCTCCAACGGCCAGCTGCATGTTGGACTTTGCCTAGCTACAATCCCTGCTCTAGCCTGCAAAGAATTCCATTCCCTTGGCCTGGAGGAGAGTTTGGAGGTGGGGAGAGAAAGAGAGAGGCCCAGATTTGTCCTAGTTCATCATTTTCTCCCTGCCCCTTTATTCCTGCCTAGAGGCTTCCGAGGATTGTTAAGTCATGTACAGGCAAACTCGGAACAATAGCAATGGTACCTGAAATCATTGTCAGCACACAGTAGCAGTCATGTGGATGCATAAATTTTAAACACCGAGGGCAGATGACACCTACGATGCAATCAGTGGCAAAGAATACATTGCTCCCCCCCCCCAATGGAACAACCTCTATTTCCAGCTCATGTTCAAACAGATTGGTTTCAAAACAAAACAAAACACCACCGCAGTAACTGAAAGTTTTACTTTTTAGTTGGTTCCTATGCCCTGGGCATATGCTCAAACTTGCAGGTAGCCTATGGAGATTAAAGGCTCTTCCAGATGACCAGTTAATTGCACATTCATTGCATTTCCACACACAGGTACACAATTCTCATGGTGCTTCTACAATGTCGCTGTTCATTGACCTTTCCGATTGGTTTGCATTGAGGTTATATGATGCCACACAGTGTGGCCAATACGCCAAACTTTCCAGTGCGTTTCCCCTTGCCCATGTTTGTGGTGAAATGTCTCCTGTAGTTTTCCATTTTGTTTTCCATCAACGAATTGTTTGATATTGTGGAACTGTACCAAAATAGCGCCCAGCAGCAAAGAAGAAAAGAAACAGCAATCCAAGGGTGTGAAAGCGAAGTACAATAGACATTACTCTTAAGAGTCCGACATGAACATATTGTGAGCAAGCAGGTTTTACAGTTCTTTCAGGAGAATGATAAAAACAGGATCCTCCAGTCATCCACAATAAAAAGAGTTATTTAATATATCGTTTTAAATAAACAGCTTTCACATCTCTAAACCTGTGTGTACTGTTTTGTGAACACGTTGCTCAAATAAACTTCAGCTGCAATCCTATGCACACTTACTTGGAAGTAAGCTCTGCTAACATATTGGGACTCACTGAAGAGTAAACATTCATCAAATTGCACCCTAAAAGAATTATTATTATAATGCTAATAAATTTAAAAGCAGGTAAATTGAAAAGTTTAGAAATAAGTGCCTATGAAGGTAAATAGCAAAAGAAAATTTACATTGGATATAAATGTATATCCAACAGGGAAAAGCAAAATAAAAACACACCATAAAAACAAATGGGAACAAAAGTAACAGAAAAACAAACTTGTATCCTGCGTCACAGGACAGGAAGCTGATCTGGGATGCGGATCCTGCGGCCAGCCCTCCAGATGTTACTGGACTACAACTCCCATCAAACCTGACCACGGACCATGCTTGCTGGGGCAGATGGGAGCAGGAGTCCAATGTAGAAGGTACATCTTCAAACTTATACCAGCTTTATATCCATTTCATTGTCATGACTTCGCCAAAGAATCCTAGGAACTCTGATCGGGTGACTGCTCTGAGGATATAGGAGATCCCTAAGCAGAGGTAGAATTCCTTAGGGAGGGAGGGAGAGAATGACTATCAAAACTTTATGAGCACACTTCTGTGAAAAAATCCCCTCTGGATTCATTCCAAGTAAAAATGTATATTTATGGCACAAATATGCCCAGGCACAGCCAGTCTTAGCCACGCAGCAAGAGTGTCTGGAGCAGCAAATTCTGTAAAGCAGGTGTGGGAAAACCTTTGGTCCTCCAGATGTTGTTGAACTACAACTCCCATTACCCCTGATTATTGGCTACATTTTCCTCTCCCCTTTTAATGCACTTTTCTTTCCTGTTTGTCTTCTGTCCCTTGAGTCTCTGCAGTTTCCCATCCCATCTTTCCTGTGGTAGGTTCATCTGAGATCACATATTTCCTCTAAGCTATTTTCTGATAATGTAACTGTACATTAAGTACATGTGGAAAAGTATGCCTCAAAAGGCAAAGGCAAAATGTGAAAACTTACCACCAGAGGCTTAGGCATATTGCCTGTTGTGCATGAGTTAAAGTCCATGCACTGGTTAAGAATTCACTGTATGTTTAACATACAGTACAATGCTATGCATGTCTACCCAGAAGTAAGTCTCTTTGTGTTTAATGGTGTTTGCTCCCAGGTATGTGGGTACAGGATTGCAGCCTAGACTTTGGTTTAGGGTTGGTGGAAACAGGGTTCTTGTACCTTTAACAACTGTGTGGCAGGCAGAAATGCAACTGGTTAAACCTGTCATAATATAGAAATATAATTATTAGAAAAGCTTCATCTGTTCACATTCTGTCTGTCAGACATTTTATTACTTCATAGTAAGGGATTTATTTTTTTCCGGCCTCTTCTACACTTGTGAAGGAGGACACAAATATGCACATGACAAAAAGCCATTTGCAATTTTTATGTAAATATGTGTCCTCTTTTGCAAATATCCTCTTCTGCAATCTCCATGCAGTGTACTGGGCCCAGAAAATCCTGTTGGCACCCCTGAGCGCTGACACCAGGTTTGTGAGGATCCTGGGCACCCTGCTTTCAGTGCCCTGCCTGACTTACTGGGGCACCATGGATGGTGAGCTGCATTCATTGCAGAACTGAATGGTGGCTTCACTGAGTAAGCCGCATTTCTCTTGCCCCCTGTGTGGCAACATTTGTGCAAATGGGAAAATAATAAACAAGATTGGTTGACTCCATGCTGAGTGGCACTGGGCAGAGAGGTGCACAGGACAGCTGCACTGGGCAAGCAAGTGAACTATCTTTATGTTCCCTTCCTGGAGCTCTCAATACTTCATTGTCAAGACAATCAAAATACGGCTGCTCGGTCCGTTCAGCCATCCAGCGATGACCAGGGATTTTAATGAGACTCGGAAATTCCACCGGCAGAGTTTTCCACATGTGGTTGTAAAAGCTGCACCTGTTTATTTTCCATGCTCTGAAATACAAGAAAAGGGCCACACAAGAAAGGTGTCGGTTCTACTTTTCAATTCAGCTTCGGAGGACGTAACGAAGGATGTTTATTGCTCACATTGTGCCTTCAGAGCTTCATGTTCTTTCTTGATCTTTGAGATGAAAAGGCCAGCCCTTCGTCATCTGTTTGTGTGCCACTGCAAGGCTACCAGAGTCTGTGGGGGCAGAAGAATTCCCAGTGCTTTCGCATTCCCAATGGCACTCAGCGCAAGAAATACACAAAAGAGCTCCAGGGACTGCGGGAAGCCCTTGTCATCCCATTTGAGAAACATCAGTCAGGATACACGTTCTCCCTTTCCAGCGTTGTCCCAGCTCCACCCTCCGCCCCCCTAAGTCTGTGTTTCATTAGCTAACATTTTGTGGTTGCCTCACTACACACTCAAGTGGGAATATCCAGCGCTGGAGAGAAAAAGCGTTGCTGTGATATTTGGTGTACCACATCTGATAGGGATGAAGCAGTAGACTGTCTGATCTCTGGAATGTGGCCTCTGGCACCGTTCTCTGGAATAATTCCCCATTAGCAAATGGGAAAAGGAACCATTTAAATCAAAACATCCATCCCCCAACTAAAGAGAGAGGGAGAGATACCAGAGGAAAGTGAAAACACAAAACTGGTTACAAATTTATACTCACCAGGCAGAAATTCCTATTATTTGGAACTTAAGGCAGTTTTCGTACCCTTGCGTGTTTTCTGAGAGTCCATATTGTTCCAAAATATATTCGCGTTCCTGCGTCCATTACACCCCCGGATACCTACACTGTCTACAAAAAACATGGCAATTTTGTCAAGAACAAAGGTCGTTTGCAAGGTCAGCTACAATAGTTCCAAGAAATATGCATTTTAGAATACTTGAACCCTTGTGAGAGTTTTTCGGAGTGGGACTTGCACAGAAATTATCATGCCAAGAAAGGGGGAGAAAATATGACTAATAACTAGTCTCAGAGCTAAAGTTCACAATGTCCAGTGGCGAAAATGTTCCCACTGATTAATTATTCTTGTGGGGAAAGGAATTTGCTAAGTATTTGGCCTGGCATTTGCAAACACCCATCCGCCCACACAGTAACAACATGACTGTTAAAGGGGTTCTGATTAAGCACATTTGTCCATTTGCATCTTTCACTTAAGGGCTTGCCGGCTTTGCCAGCATCTGCCAAGCTAGGAGAAGAGATAAACAGATCAATCTCAAAACAAATTATGCAACTTCATGAACTTATCTTGGTGGGAACTGGTAGACCACACAAGTAGAATGGATCAACAGTGAACCAAATAATTGCTTGATTTTTTTTTTAAGGCATGCTAACAACTTAAAGCAGATTTATAGCCACATCATTGCAAAGAAGGACTAAAGAGAGCAGAAGTATTTTGGCTGAATATTCTAGAATTATCCAATGCACAGAGGTAGTTGCAATTACCAGAGAATGCAGCAGCAATCCTATATGCAGTCCGGATGAGCAGTAATGGGAGGCTGTAGCCACAGAACAGTTGAAGGGAGATAGCTAAGGAGATAAAGTTGAAATATTCTCCACTGTCACTAGTTGAAAAGTACGGTAGATGTGGCTTTGGAGTTTATGGCTTACTTCCTGGCGAGAGATCCTGAGAAAATAAATTATCTTTCCTAACTAGCGCCAGGGCCTTTAATGCCAAGCATTAATGTTTCTGTTAATTGCCTTGACAAGTTCTCTGGAAGTGGTCTGAGAATGCTCCTCTCTGCTGTTGATAACATGGCGGTACTGCTGGTGCATGCATAGCCTCACTTTTTTTTCCTGATCTGGGAGAGGAAGCGGAGAGACATTATTCTTCCTGTCAAGATACAAGGAGAAAACAGTATCTAAAAGATAATTCTGGATTCCTTCCTGTCGCACTGGGAGCTTCAGACTGATCAGCAGACTCAGCACTGGGGTGGCTTGACTGGGCTTCCAGAGGGGGCCGCCGTTCACTGGTTGAAGCTTCTGAAACTGCTGTGGTGGGAGCTCTGAAGAGCAAGAGGAAGAGGAGGAGAAGCAGCCTTTGGCTGTCTCGCCATTCTCTGCCTGGCCTGCCCTGCAGTTTACCTGGCCAGCTAGGTCTGGCCCAATAGCAGCACACTCTAGCCAACCTTGGGCACCCACATAACAGATTGCCCTCCCCCCCCCCAAGAAAATGCATCACATACCCAAGCAGAGGGCAAAAGGAGGGCACAGATTTGTATACAAATTGCCTAAGCTCATTTATACATAGAGAGGCAAATGTAGACGTAATTACTATAATTTAAATAGAAACACAGTCCATCTCAGCACAGTGGGGAAGGGTGTGGCCAGGTGACCTGTTAGCCTGCTGTCCAGGTCTGATGGGCATCTTCAAGGTTTCTCCTCAAATATTATTCAAACAAAGGACAAGGTCTAAAGCGTCCTGATATCCCTCTATTCATAGCTAGCAGCTTCTACCATGGAGGCTTCATTGCTCTTTGGGCCCACGGGGCGCCTCAAGGTTTTACTCTGGAAATATTGGGAGCCACCTTTTACTCAAGATGGAATCGGTGGTCTGGTAGTGACGGAGGATATATTGCTGCTACGAACTCCTCCTTACTCCTGTCACACAAGGACAAACAGAAAGCAGAGTGATGGCCACACGAGGTGATTAAGCAGCGGTACAATACCTAGGAAAGCAACTCTAGAAAGAGAAATGACTGGAGGATGAGCATGAGCCTCTAGTCTTCCATTCGCCAACAGCCCATTGTTTGTTTGCATTTATCTCACATTTTCCCTCCAAGGAGGTCAAAGAAGTATACCTCTGAGGTAGCTGAAGCTGAGGGAGAATTACTGGCCCAATGTCACTCAGTGAACTGCACCATGCCCAGGCAGAGATTTGAACCTGGGTCTCTCCAATATAACTCCAAGACACTAACCAGTACTCCACACTGGCTCCTTGGGTTTTGTGAACTCATCCATGGAAGCCAAAACACAGAGGGAGAGGGGTGGGTGGCGGTGCTCCTTCTCTTCCTTAGCTCACCACGAATCCTTCCCTTTGGTGGGGAGAAAGGGGAGGAAAAACAGGAGGTAGGGGCCTCCCAACCGTGCCTTACATGGGAGATTGCTGGTGGTCAGAGTTGTGCTTTCTAGGTGCTCATCTGGCAGCATGGGCTATTTTGCTTTGATAAAGCAAAATAAAAATGTGCCGTTTCCTCACCTCTCACATCTGTTTCCAAAAATGCTTTAGATTGGCCATATCCTCTTGGATGCTAATTCCGTTTATAGTCTGCCCAGCCTTCCATGCACATATGGTTCCTTTTTTTCTGTAGCACTTCTGGGACGAAATTCTATCCCACTCCATTCACCTTTCCTGCACAGGCTGGCTGAGATGGGCCACCCACGTCGAGGATCCAGGCATAGCCGGGGGGATTCTCACACACATGAAGCAGCATCCGAACTCCCACCAACCCCCTAGTGGCGCTTATCGCCAGCTGGAAGATTGCGAATGAGCTTGCAATTAATCAAGTTCATGTGGGAAGGAAATGCACTGGGTTTGGGGGCGGGGGTTATCCCATCGCTCACAGGGGTGTTAAGGGGTTGAAGTGAGTAGGCTGACACCAAGCAGTTTGTGAATCCCTTCTGGGGCAAGATAAGGGATAACGAAGTCTGGCACATTCAGGTCTTGAGGGTTTTTTGTACGGCCTTATTGGCCACCTCGTGAGAAGAGAAGACTCCCTGGAAAAGACCCTGATGTTGGGAAAGATTGAGGGCACAAGGAGAAGGGGACGACAGAGGACAAGATGGTTGGACAGTGTTCTCGAAGCTACCAACATGAGTCTGACCAAACTGCGGGAGGCAGTGGAAGACAGGAATGCCTGGCGTGCTCTGGTCCATGGGGTCACGAAGAGTCGGACACGACTAAACGACAACAACAATTGGGAAATAGTTACAAACCTCCCTTTATCAACAGTGATGTGGATACGGTGACGATGGGGCTGTTGGACTAAGTAGGCCAGGCCTACTTGACTTAGGTAAATGTTGAGCCTTATGCAGCGCCCAGGTGTAAGTTGTTGCAGGCCCTGGAACCAGACATGGAAACTTGCCTTAGAACAGGCATAGGCAAACTTCGCCCTCCAGATGTTTTGGGACTACAACTCCCATCATCCCTAGCTAACAGGACCAGTGGTCAGGGATGACGGGGACTGTAGTCTCAAAACATCTGGAGGGCCGAGTTTGCCTATGCCTGCCCTAGAATAAGAATTCTTCTTTTTTACAAATTTACTAAGAAAATGTAGTTATGTGCCCATTAGATTCTAGCTAATGGGCCTGAAACCCTGGAGAGCTGTTGCCAGTCAGTATAGACAATACTGAACTATGGAGATCAGGCAGGTACCTTCACTTTTGGGTGCCTGCTAAAAACATTCCTGTTTAGACAAGTCTTCCCAGACATTTAGAAAGCTGATGCTGAGTTTTAATTGGTTTTAGTCTATTGCTTTCACTTTCTGTATGCTTTAAAATATTATTGAAAATTCTTCTTGTGATAATCTGACTGTTCTGTTTTGTAAAGTGTTTTGAAGTCCCCCCCCCCCCTACAATCAAGCGGTGTAATGAATAAATGAAAAATAAAAACATAATGGGCTTGTGGTCTGACTTGGTATAAAACAGCTTCCTATGGTCTTTAAAAGGGGAGGGCTGGGGGGCTGAGGAATCCTGCAACGGACACAGAAACAAGATGGTCAGAGAAAAGCCTTGCACACAGAGGAGCAGAAACAGAAAGTGAATACAGCTCTCCCTTGCAAAATTCATTTCAGAGACGGCAGATAGTAAGAGCTACTGCCAGGAGAAGGGAACACTTGCTTGAATGGGAGAAGAGAAGTGCGGGGAAATAGCAAAGCTGTGTTATATTCTGAGCCTTGACTAGGCGTTTTCAGGCACCTTTTCTCCTGGCATCCATAATGGTGAGGGGCCTATTCAGGGCCATCTTAAGCATATCTGGCGCCGTGATGCAAAGCTCCCTCTGGCGCACCCCCCCTTTTCCCAGTTGTCCACCTTTTTAAAGGGAGGGTGGTGCTGCCAGCGGGGCTGGAGGAGGTGGGCAGTGGCTGGAGGGCGGCTCCTCCAGCGGGGAAGAGGCGGAGGCTGGACGCGGTGCCTCCCGACTCAGCTGGACACTTCATGCCGCGGTGGCCATGGCAGACGGAGGCTCTGGGAGCGGCGCTGCTTCGGTGCGGCATGGCGGAGGAGGGCGAGGGTGGCGAGCTGATGTCAGGAGGCGCCGCGTCCAGCCTCCGCCTCTTCCCTGGTGCCCTCCAGAACTTGGCACCCTGGCGCCCCGCACCACTAGCCTCTATGGGGAAGGCGCCCCTGGGCCTATTTATTCTTTAAGAAAAAGCAGTGCTAGTATTCTCTTTACATTCCAGCACTGGAATGAGAGCCAGCGTGGTGTAGTGGTTGGTCAGAGTTTTGGACTAGGACCAGTCACTGCCTCTCGGCATAACCTACCTCACAGGGTTGTTGTGGAGATTAAATGAGGAAGAGGAGAACCACGTTTGCCACCCTGAGCTCCTTGACATATGCATGCAATAAATGAATAATAAGATTCCCTGCAGAACAGGATCATAACCACTCAGATTTTTATAGCTGTAGCGTGTTTGCACACTGAAGGACCAGACACTGAAAGCACATTTTACACACCCACCCAAAGAATCCTGGGGACTGTAGTTTAACCTCACAGAGCAATAATTCCCAGGATCTTTAACAAACTATAGTTCCCATGATTATTTGTGGAGGAAAATGTGCTTTAAAAGTATGGTGTGTGTGTAGCCACGGCCTCATAGCTGTTATTGAGTTGGTGCCTGTAATTATATACAGTATCTTCCCACTACTAGTACCACAAGGAAATGATAGAGGACAGGAAAGGAACAGGAAAACCAACAGTGGATCCTCTGATAAATGCCCGGCTAATATACTGTAATTATTTAGGTTCCTTTGAAATGTAGACGCACAGATAGAAATTCTCCACACAGAATGGGCTCTGCCATACCAAAGGCCAGCTTGCCGATTAGCAGCACTAGCCACATATATTTTTCTGTCTGAAGTGATGGGCGCAATGGCCTCTCCCCACTCCATGAGCAAAAGCCTACAGCAATAGCAAGATAGGGTCAAGTTGGCTAGTATATTGTGTCAGCCCTAAAATGTGTCAATATGTATTTTTAATCTCTCACTTCCATAGCACCTTCTGGTTAATTCATTGCTTTAATGGTCCTTTCTTCCTTTATTATCCTTATCACAGCCATCAGACGTTCTGCTGTTATTCTCATGTCTCATGTGGAGAAATGAAATTGAATGGGAGAAACCTGCCTAAGGCCTTCTCATTAGATTGCAAAGTTGATCTGGGGTTTGAAACCAGTGTCCTAGGTCAAGCTCCAGTCTAACACCTTACCAGACCAGTCTCTATAAAGGTTTTTTAACACAGGATGTGAAGCTCACTGTACGAGCCACATTCTTCCCTTTGCCCTACACACTTTCATTTTTGTATCTGAGTCCTGTGCTGGCAGTGTGAGTGGCTGTGTAATCCTCTCCAACTGGACTGAACAATACTGTTTGGCAGTAAGTAGGGGAACCATTAGGCTGATCGCCGAAGAATTGATGCTTTTGAATTATGGTGCTGGAGGAGACTCTTGAGAGTCCCATGCACTGCAAGAAGATCGAACGTATCCATTCTTAAGGAAATCAGCCCTGAGTGCTCACTGGAAGGACAGATCCTGAAGCTGAGGCTCCAATACTTTGGCCACCTCATGAGAAAAGAAGACTCCCTGGAAAAGACCCTGATATTGGGAAAGATGGAGGGCACAAGGAGAAGGGGACGGCAGAGGACGAGATGGTTGGACAGTGTTCTCGAAGCTATGAACATGAGTCTGACCAAACTGCGGGAGGCAGTGGAAGACAGGAGTGCCTGGCGTGCTCTGGTTCATGGGGTCACGAAGAGTCGGACATGACTAAACAACTAAACAACAACAACAAAGGGGAACCATTTACTTTCATTTTATTCCAGGGATTTTTAAATAATCCTTGGGTAGACTGTTCATAGCTCAGCAACAGAGCACACTTGGGGGGGGGGGAAGCCCCATATTAAATTCCCAGCATTTCCAGTTAAACTTCCTCTGAGACTTTAAAATATCCCATGAGCTTATATGACAGAGCTTTTTTCTTTAATTCATCTCAATGGACATTTACCAGCAAGGCAAGAGGTACACTTAGGGATAAACCTAGCTCACACTAATGGCTATATTCTAATAGCTGGGATGTGAAACATGAACTACAGTTCAAAACAAACCCATTACAAGAATACTAAATGGAACACAATTACTGTATATAGCTGAGAGAACTGCCCACATCCCTTACTGAATCCATGAGATATATAAGGTCACATTTGCTAACAAATTCCAGATCTGTAGCTTCTCATTGCAATTGCTCCCTTTTTGTTGTTTGCTTCATAGGAACTTTGAGATGTTTGTTTGTGTGGTCATCTTGCTTTCATCCAACAATATCTCAAGCACCCTCTAGCGGGAGAAAAGAGAACAGCACCATCCACCTTTTAGTTTCAGGTTTTTATTTAATCTCATAACCGGACAAAAGCCAATATGGTCACAGCCATCTTCATTGATGCCTTCGGGGGAACTGGAGTTCCTTATAAGAACAAAACACATATGATTTTTTTCCCTTCTAAACTCTTAAATTGTCAAGTAGCTCCATAAAGTTCTGAGCTCCCTCAGATCCCAGCAAAGTCAGCCTTTGTTAGGGCCTTCAAGTATTGCCTTTCTGTCCACCTCCAAAACCATTGGATCAATTCAAATTCCAGAACTTTCTCAAACACTGAATCTGACTACATCCACTCTTCCTTTAACCAAGGACATCTCAGGCCAGGAAACAGTCCTTAAGCTCTGACGCTCACATTTAACAAATGGAAGCTCTGTTGAGTAAGATGCAAAGAAATTTCCCTGTGGTCACCTGCTTAAGGAAGAAATAAAATGGCAGTCCCAGTTCTGTCATTCTCTCCGCAAAGCCTATGCCATTCACAGCAATAGCCTTATGTCCCTACAGAGAGTGATGTGGATTAAAATCGCCACCAATTAGATCTTTTAAGAGAAAATGTTTCAGGGAATTATTACGTACATTAAAATCCCCACATACAGTTTCATTATTCTTTAAGACCCCTTTATACTCCACTGTAGATAAATTTTCACAAGAAGGCCATTGCTGTGTTATGGAGTCGTCTCGCAGGGACTTCATTTGATATTAATTGCATTACATTCCTATTCTGTCTTTAATAGAAATGTCTTCTAACACAAAGAGACGTGCACCACTGGGAAAGGTTAGAAGCAAATACTATTGCTTAGAGGAATTTAGGGGTGAAAAGACCAGCATGTGGGTTGTTGGGGTTTTTTTGTTTTTGTTTCGTTAGCATGTTATTTAAATGTGCAACTCTTTCAGCACCCAGCTGACATCAACCACTACAAAGCTGCCAGCTTTGAGGCGTGCAGTGAAACTCTCCCATGCCGGGCAGGCCAGGCCCAATTCCACCTCCAGCATGTCAGTTTTGTCCCTTGGCTCCCTGGTTGGTTGGCCCAATGCTCCAAGTGGTTGATCCACTTATTTTGAAGAGTGAATAAACTATCCCGCTTCTTTGAAACAGACTTTAAATCCATCTCGGGGTGCTACACAGAGGATTCCACAAATATCGCAAAATGTCACCTGATCAAGAACCTGGATCAAGCCAAGGGCCCTTCTAGCTGCGCATCCTGTTTCTCACAGTAGGAAGCCACATGCTGATACAAATCCCACATGCAAGGCATGGGCAAAGTAGCCTTCTCCTGCCGCTGTTCTTCCCCTGCATGCTGCCTGTGATCCGGGAGGTAACACCTCTGACATGCTGAGCACTATGATCTTCATGAGGTTCAACTATGTGTTTTGGTTCCCCACACCCATTAACCAACACAGCTTCCTCTGCTTTTTGTGGACCCCCTAGGTTCTGTGAACAGGCGACTAAGTATGCAAAACTACCAGGGAGCAAGTCTGAGTAAACACAACTACAATTATTATAAAGCAAGAGTGGCTGACCTTTTTGGGCCTGATCTGTAGTCAACCCTCTGGGGGTTGCATGCCAGAGAACATGCACAGGACCCATTTCCTAAATTAATCCATGCAGATCATCTAAGGAGAAGGATTCTCACCCCCTCTCCACTCATACGACATTGATCTGATGACAGCCCCAACAGGTAACAGGGCTCCACCCATGCCAGAGCTTTGTGTATACTTTTATTTACTTTCCCTTTTTTGCTGCTGCCACCCAAATCAGTAGAGACTTTAGGAGCCAGAGCAAAATTATGGTACTTTTTGGGTAGTGGTGGTGACATGAGCCACACCTACTGTTGGGTAAACATGAATAGGACAGGCTGCAAGGAGGCCAGTTACAACACTCCCAATATCAGAACCAGCCCTGAAATTCCCACCACAATCCCAAAGTGTGAAAGGTGAGGTCTTGAGGCATCTGATCAAGACTTGTATTTTAAAATGAGCTTAAAAAAATATATATTTGCAGATGCTTGTGTGTTTTTATGCCAGGCAGAAGACCAGCTGGCTAAAAGACTTTGGCAGATGTTTATCCTCCTGGAAAAAGGCCCCCCTGATTTATTTATAGCAGGAGCCAAAATTCTCAAAGTTGTAAAAAGGGAATTACAGGCTGGGAGCAAAGGTTACTAGGTTACTGACCCTATAGAATACAATCAAGCTGCAAAAGCACTAATTAAGAGTTGGTAAATAGTAGGATTCATTGTTTAACAGAAAATAATCCCATGTGCCTCCCATTAGAGACTTTAGCCACATTTTCCTAAGGTTAAAGGGCAAGAGCTAATAGAAACAGCAGCTGGCTTGAAAGGGGGGTTGCTTCTGGAAAGTGTTTTTACTAAGTTCCTTTTTACTTTGAAAAGGCCTTTGCTTCTAAAAATCTATATATGTTATGTATGAAATATATTGGCTTAAATGTAATTATGCAAAGGATTTAGAAAGTAAGAAATGTTAGATTCTTATGTTAGATTCTTATTTCATTGATGGTGTGTGAGAATGTGAACCCAAGATCTGTTTAAGACAGAATGAGCATTTGTTTTAACCATGTTTTGGAGGGCAACAGGGCAAGAAGGGCAAAAGGTGATCTGGTAATTAAGGTGCCTTGTTGAGGCAAATGTAAGATATATGGCTACTTGTTTGCCATTTATAGATAGAAGGAAATATAGCTCTTTGTCTCCCATAAAAGGTAATAGGAAATGGGTGTATCTTTTATGATTGGTTCTAGCAAACAGCCAATAGGAATTTCAACCAGGCTGATTGGACAGAGGCAGCCAAAGGAGGAGCAAGGGGGCTGGGCTGAGGAAATATAAGTGCTGACCATCAGGGCTGGAGTGGGCAGAGCTTTGGTAACCATATACCACTGTGTCTCTCATTTATTTGTCTGACAAATAAATTATTATTTTAATTTCTCTATTGCTGCGTTGAATATTTCATTCCAGCTAAGCGTTAACCACAAGCAGGGTGCTACAGTATCTGCAGCAATCCTTTCCAACAGAAGAGCAGGATCTGAAATTAAGCTTACACAAAGAAGAAATTACTTAAAGTAAATTATTTAAATAATGAATCCAATTCAGCTAGGAACGAATGTGTGGCTACTTACTCTTACTTTACAAGAAGATTCAGCCCTGCATGTATGCTATGTGCTTTTGTTCCCAGCAGTGTTTTTTGTTTGTTTTAATTCCCTGACTCTGGGTTTCTTCTCAGCCCCCCCAATCCCCAAATGAAATGACAGTCAGGCTGCTGAAAGTAGAGCTACTTCATCATCATCATCAGAGAAGTAGGGAATGGACGAGTGCCCATTCATGATTACCAATCAATGATTTCTTACAGCAACATGGCCTCCCACTCCCCTGTGTAAATCCTTCCAGGACCATCAAGCTGTGACAACCTTAATGCGAAGGAAACGTCAGGCTCCAGAGTGATATTTGAAAGGTCCCTTTGAAATATTTGGCAAATCTCTCTCTCTCAATCGATGCAAACGGATGGAGATTCGTTCCAGATGAATGAGAGGTGGCAGAGCCCATCCTGTTGCAAAAATCATCCAGCAAGCCTCCTTGAAAGATAAATGAGATGTAAAATGTTGCCTGAGTTCCTTTACAGGAAAAGGGTAATAAAGAGATTGGAACTCGTTGCAGATTTCTGCTGCAGCACATTTACTTCTTGGCCAGGAGTCCTGCTTGTTCTGCTTCTTCCACTTGAGGGATTTCAAAACACCTTCAGATTCCATGAGCTGCCTCATCTATGACGGATATGATTTTGAGGGGCGGTAGTGATGGATGGATTGCCTTGCTTGCCATCACGGTGCTACTGAAGTGCTTAATAAATCTTTCATTGACTTCAGTGGAATCATGATTCCAAGCCTATACTTTCAGCCGGGTATATTTAGGCTGCTGGCTGGGGATGTTTTATGCACATGAGTGGTGGTAGGCTGGGGATGGGGCAAAGACAACATAACTAAATGTGTGCTGTACAAAGCACAAGGGTGGAGAGCCTGTGGCCATCTAGATTTTGTTGCACCACAACTCCTATCATCCCTGATATCATTCCCCATCCATACTGTAGCCTGTACAATGGGGACAGAATTATAATTCAATGTAACTGAAGCTTTTTAGAAGCCAGATTCTTTAAGAATATTAGTTTAGTAAGATCAAAAGAAAGTGCATGTGTGCAAGTGTGCACGCACGTAGAACAAAAAATGATCTGCATTTATGTACACACACACACACACACACACACACACACACACACCACTTTTGCAATCCTGTTATATGTCCCAAGTGGGAGGTTTAGGCAGACATGAAGCGGTTGGCTCCCTCCTTGTCTCTGTTTAAGAAATTATTTAAAATATACTTATTTTATCACGTGTTTCTCTCTTGATGATGTTCCACTTGATTCTCTTCTTTTTTTCCAATTTTAGGCTAATTGTTATATAACTGTGGGTTGTGTTTTTTTAACTGCAACTTTTGAAGATTCCTTTTAGCCTCCCCCAGCAAGTGATACATTTTCTTTCTCCAATTTTGTCTCCCTTTTGTTGAGCCTGCAGGCGGGACCTGTTTAATATTATGTATGCCCAGCACCCAGACTAGCAGTCCTCAGTTCCCCACCCCACCACCAGCAGACCACTTGGAAAATTGCTGGGGGTCTCAGAGGAAATCCCCCCCCCACAGATCAAAGCACATACGTAACTCATATTTTAATAACCACAGCCTTGTGTTTCATTCAGGCACAGTCAGCACTTTCCACCTGACAATGATGGAAACAAGCCACGTGAGCTCATAACCAGTAATGCTATGAGCAGGGTTGCAAGCAGAGGAGGTGGGGTTAACCATAAACCTGTTTAAAATTCTGCTTAGTTATTAATTATTTTTCATCAGCAACTACAAATTAGCATTTACATCATGTATTTTGCACAGAAGCAAACACTGCTTCATTGACACAGCTAACTCTATCCTATGAATCCTATACAAGTACACAGCTGACAAACTATGACCGATCCAAACAACACATGCAAGTTAGCTGTATTGTATGCAATGGAAGCCATGTACACAGGATAGCTGACAAAATGCATCAAAAATGAAAGCTATACATGCATAAACAACAAAATGCAATCAATCAAAACTAGTGCAGTTTGGGGCAATACTATTTTTTAACCATGTTTTGCTTCTGCAATGAATACAAATAAAAATTAAACTTTTTTCTGTTTGTCTGTCTTTCAGCGTCTGCACAACTGTCAAACCAGTGATATTATGAAAATCACAGGGTTGCATCCAACTCATTTCTACTCAGGGTAGACCTCTTAAAATTAAATACCTAAATTAAGTCACATGCATTAATTTCAATGTGTATCTGAAGAAGTGTGCATGCACACGAAAGCTCATACCAAGAACTAACTTAGTTGGTCTTTAAGGTGCTACTGGAAGGAAAAAAAATTTTTTTTTTAATTTCAATAGGTCTGAGAAGCGCTTAGTTGGATACAGCCCACACGCTTTAGGTTAGGTCATTCCTTTAACTCAGCTATGGGGAACTTTGGTCCTCCAGATGTTGCTGAACTACAACTTTCATAGCCAGTGGTATGTGCAGCAACACCTGGAGGGCCAAACGTTCTGCTGTAACTGGCAATTTTCTGGAGGTAAATTAATAGACTGTGTCAGCACCATATTAGGAAAGCCACAGGCCCTTCTTTGGGAGCAATCCTAACACTTCCACCCACCCAGCATGGTGGGGCTTTACAGAGCAGCAGGGTCATTGTCACTTTCATAGCTCTGCTGAGCATCCCAGCTGAAGGGTGCAGGCAGAGACTGGGCCCAGCTCACTCAACCCTGCCACATGATGGCAGCATGGTCAACTCACATTCCAAAAGATCCAGAGAACATTCAGCCCCACCTCTGGAAAGCCCCATTTCTTGGTAGGCAGACAAGGGAGATCTCCACCAGAGAGACACCGCCCCACCACCACCAGCCCAACATAAAAGGGATATGGATTGCTCTGTCAGTACAATATTCTACAACTAGCGCAAATGGCAGGGGTCAGCAAACCTTTTCAGCAGGGGGCTGGTCCACTGTCCCTCAGACCATGTAGTGGGCCGGACTATATTTTTTTTTGGGGGGGGGGGGTGAACGGATTCCTGTGCCCCACAAATAACCCAGAGATGCACTTTAAATAAAAGTACACATTCTACTCATGTAAAAACATGCTGATTCCCAGACCATCCGTGGGCCGGACTGAGAAGGCGTTTGGGCCAGATCCGGCCCCCAGGCCTAATGGTCTCCATCTCAGAAAAGGAAATTGGTTGTAGGGCCAGGTACAGATATTCTCAATGGTTCTACAGCTTTTTGGCACACAACCCAAAACAAGTTCAACTTCACTCACTTTTTGAAATATGTAATATGGCAACCCTACCCTCTAACCTCCATCATATAAGCACTTTTGCAAATAATAAATGCTGATACCAGCTGTGGGGAAGAAAAGCTCTGATCTCTGAATAGGTTTTCCACCTTCTGGGAAAACTACATTTTGGTTATTGCAGAAATGGGACCCCCGGTTGTAGCCATTTCGATTGTAATTGCCGCAACCATTTTTCTAAGTAATGCTGTATATGCAATTAAACATTGCTTTCGGAGCCTAAGCACCTCTCAGCAGAAGCACTTCATCCGATGGGCAGAGAAACTCAGGACTGGGTTTCGGCACAGACAAAACACTTGCTGAGCCAGCACATTTCGGCACTGGGAAAACGGGGCCAGCCATATCCGAGCGCCAAAAGCAAGGCGCGCTCCCTTTGAACCAAGGGAGAGCAAGCGCCGTCCTCTCCTCGCGGAGAAAGGCCGGCGCAGAGGAAGCGGCTCCCCAACAGGGACCTGAGCTGCGCTCGCGCACAGCGAGGAATCAATGAACGATCTGCGTCTGCCCTTTTCAAATATGTTGAAGTTTATATAAATGCTCCAGTTCCCGCCTTCCTTTCCCGCAGCCTCCATCTTCGCCACGGACACTCGCAAAAGGCGAGGACAACGCACCCCCGTTTTATGTGTGCGGCTGGGGTGGAACGCGCTGACGTCAGAGCCGCCGCCCGACATCTTGAGGAAAGGATTTTATCTAGGCTCCGCCATCTTTAGTGAGGGTTTCCATCACTACCCCCCTCGCCATTTTGGAATAGGTCATTCCGACTGCTGCCTTATTTTTCCTTTCCCCCCTTTTTTTCTATCTTCCATCACTTCCCCAATCGATCAAATTCCGTGTGTGTGTGTATCTGCATTTAAAGATTAAGCCGGATTGTGTTTCGAGGAAGTGATCCGCCTTTGTCAGCCGTATCGCTTCCGGGTGAAGCGAGGTGACCTCTGACCCCCGCGACGCCCGCCTCTTCCTTTCCGGTGTTGGTTGCTGCCTGCGGAGACGTGCGAGTAAGTGTCGAGAGAGGGGGGTAACTTCCATCCACCCCCATCCTCGGGGACCCGGCTCTCCCCGAATTTGTCTGCGGCTTGCTTGGCCTCTCCTCCGCCGGCTGCACGGGGAGGGCGGCGGAGGGGAGGGCCTGGTGCCCCCGGTGTCCGCGGGGGTAGGCAGCACCGCGGTGGGAAGGAGCGCGGCTGGGCAAAGCGGGGATGGAGCCTCGTAGCGCAGCCCGCCTTTTGTTTCAGTTGCGCGCCTCTTGCTTTATTAAGAGGCGAAGCAGTAGCTTGAGTCGCTTTCCGTGATGTAGGCCGTTGTGGTTCTCATTAAGGCCAAGGTGGACGAGGCTTAGAGGTTCCCCCAAGGCCGCCGCTTGGGCCTCTGGCTGTGTCTGCTCTCCGGTAGGCAGGCTGGCTCCCTTCCTTTTGAGATGGTTTGACGTGGGAAAAGCTTCTTAGTAGCTGCAGGTTGTTTCAACTCACAAATTCCCTCATCCCTAGGAAGTGAACTTTCTGGGTCTGATTGCGGCCTTGTGAGATCAGAGATGGTCTCGCATCATGTTTGTGTTTTCAGGCCGTCCTGTTACATTGAGAGAAAAAAGATCCACGCATCACGAAGTCGTCTGCATCTGCAAGGTTACATACAGTACACGGCCCAGCTCTGCAGCATTGCAGCCCTTAATAGCCCTATTTTTAAAGTTTCCACCTCAAAGGCTGCAATCCTAAAGCCCACTTACCTAGCAGTAGTTTGCCTTCAGTTCCGTAGGACTGACTTCTGGAAATCAGTTGTGCTTTAGAGAGCGACATGTGCTTGGTTCTTTTCACCTGGAATGCCACACACACATACTGTTGTGTGTGTGCATGCTCTTTTTGGATTGTTCAGTGTTCGGAGATTATTTGCTTAAACCGATCGTAACCACAGTGTACTTCTTAATTATAGAATGAATTTTTGTGTTCTAGATGGGGGGCAGGTTGAGCTTTGTACATAGGAGAGACAGCTAACCCTTCTTTTCTAACCATGAGAACAGTAAATCATAGTAATGGCATAGATTAATATATTCTCTATGGCCATGAGAATTCTCAGCCAGACCTGAAAAAGTTTTCAGGATTACTTCTGCAGTCACTTGGGCTAGGAACATGGTTTATTTTGTTTTTTAAGTATGCTAAAGCTGCTTCCATATTCCAGTGATAGCCAATGTGCTGCCATCTAGACACTTTGTGCTCCACCTCCTAATGCTCCTTATCATGCAAGCTGAGGTTGATGGGAGTTGTAGTACAAAGCATCTGGAGGTTACCATGTTGACTAGCCATGCTGTATTCTTGTCTCTGCAAAATCGCTGCCATCTAGGTTTCCATACATTCTGCCTATAATCCCCTTTATTTGAATGTTGAATGTAGTGACTGGAGGGTTTCTCTGCTGTAAGATACATATCTGTTTTTTACATACCCTTTTGTTTAGAAGTACTTAAGTCCTGAGGGTCCATTTGCCCCTACTCCATCTTCTTGATGGATTGTCTGTGGAATATATATTGCTAAATATTACAGATAAGAGCAGTGGGGATCTTGCCACATGTATGATGTTGGGAAATGTATCGTGCTATAGGCCTAAGCATACCTGATTAAGGAGTGCAGGATTTTTCCTATAGGGATGTGATTGTGGTAATGTGTGCTGTTTGATTAGCATTATTATTCTTGTGCAAGTTATTCAGGGAGGTTGTTAATTTTTGTAACCTGCTAGCTAGTATAATTAGTGTGGAAGCAACACATTTCACTGAAATGCACACTCCTACAGAAGGGATGTTCATTTAATAGGCCTGAAATAATTTTTAAAAGAAAGTGGAGACCATTATGTTAAGTCATTTGGCTCCTATGCCCTGTTTTATGAAGAGAATTATTAAAATATGTTGAAGAAAAGTCAATGCAAATTAGCACAAGTTTTGGTTCCAAGAACTCCCAATTCTGGTTGTTGCTGGTCTCACGATGCTGTTCCTGCTAGTTAATATATTGCATATATCTTAATCAAGACTGTGAACTTAGTAAACTATGGTGCTATTGATGTCCTTTATCTTCCCCTCGGATTTATATACAGTGGTGCCCCGCAAGACTAATGCCTCGCAAAACGGAAAACTCGCTAGACAAAAGAGTTTTCCGTTTTGGAGGTGCTTCGCAAAATAAATCTCCTATGGGCTTGCTTCGCAAGACGAAAATGTCTTGTGAGTTCCTGCGGGTTCCCCCCCCCCTTTTTCTAAGCCGATAAGCCACTAAAAGCCGCTAATAGCCACTAAAAGCCGCTAATAGCGCTAATCCGCTAATCCGTCAATGGGCTTGCTTCGCAAGACGACTTGCGAGGCACCACTGTATATGTGTGAGAGAAGTACCTGATGCAGTGATTTCCTTGTTTTCTGAGGCAAGGAAAAGGTGGGTTGCTGCAAGGGTGAGTGGATGTTGCTGGGAGTGAGGTGCAGTTAGAAGCTGGAACTTCAGACACAGGTGCTTCTGTTGCAACCTTTGCCAAGGTGCTTTGGACTAAGATTCCCTTCTGCCCCATACAGCACAACCATGCTGGCTGGGGCTGCTGGGTGTTGTAGGGCACTAGGTTGGTGAAGGCTGCTGTACTGCCTGACTGAGCTGGAAGTTGGCATCACTACAGAAAGGATTTTCTGTTCACAGAGCTGCAAAAAGGGCCGTGAACTAGCCCCACGTAGCTGCTTATTAAAATAGCTTGCAACTTGGGTCTGAACTACTTACTTTCCTTGCCTTGGAATCTTAATTTAATAAAGGTTTATAAGTAGATCCCATCAAAGAGACAGTACTTTAAGGCCTTCCATATCCTCCATAATTTGTTGTTGTTTTCTTATAACAGAAATGGCACCTCGTAAGGGCAAGGAAAAGAAGGAAGAACAAGTTATCAGTCTGGGACCACAGGTGGCTGAAGGAGAGAATGTGTTTGGAGTCTGCCACATCTTCGCTTCCTTCAATGACACTTTTGTCCATGTAACTGACCTGTCTGGCAAGTGAGTAGGCACCTGTTCGTGACTGCTTTCTTTAACATGTTTTTAAAATGAAAGACTTATTTGGGGAGGGGGGGAATGTTGGTCTATGACGTTTGGTAAACTTTTACACCTCAATTCTCCTAAATGCATCTACTGGACATATAGTGCTGGACATGACAGGCAGACCCTTGATCAAATGCAGAAATCAAGAGACACACTCACATTGGTACAGAAAGGTTCTCTTAGTTTAAAATCCTGTAAGTCAGGACTCAGGAAACAATGTGGGCCTCCAGGTGTTTCTGAACTATAATACCATTGGCTATGCTGCCTGGCTGGGGCTTGTGGGAGTTAGAATCCAACACAATGGAGGGCCACCAGTTCCCCATGACCTGCTATAAGCTGTTCAGGCATACTGGAGTAAGTGGGGACATAAGGGAAAGCTAAATTTTGTGTGACTGGTTCTGTGTCTTGTCTGCTAGGATTTAGGACTTGTGGGCAGCAGTAGATGCGGTAAGGTTTGGAAGTTGTTGCTTCCATATTTTAAAAACAATTTGGCAAAGAAGCCAAGAATACAATTTATCTGCTTACCCTGTAACTTCGTATCTCCTGTGAAAGTGAGACTAGACTTGGGGTTCCTCAAATAATCTCTCTGTTCCTTCTTTCTCAGGGAAACAATCTGCCGAGTAACTGGTGGCATGAAAGTGAAGGCTGACAGGGACGAGTCTTCTCCTTATGCTGCTATGCTGGCTGCCCAGGATGTAGCTCAGAGATGCAAGGAGCTGGGAATCACTGCCCTTCACATCAAGTTGCGGGCTACAGGTGGAAATAGGTATGTCTGTCATTCTCTCCCACACAGAGTATCCCACACAGAGTTTATAAGATGTAGTTAATCAGATACTAATTAGTATCTAAGGCATTCAGCATTCACCTCTTAACAGTCTACATTATGCAGGAATACCATATGAGAACATTACCGTATATATAATTTTGTAGCATTCTGTAGACCGGGGGTGGGGGGAGCAGAGAGGATACCCTCTTGGCACTGAATGCATATATTGGTTGGCTTAGTATCTTTGTGGATATTTTGTTGTTTTTCTCTTACCTAAATAAGCTTTGCATTTAGATGGACTAAGTTGCAGTTTGGACTACCATGATCTTATAAAAAGTATTGTCCACATTATTTGTCAGTGAGATCAGGTTGCAGCTAATATAGCCTCGGGGTGTTCTGGTTTTTTTTTCTTTTTGAAATATGACAACCCTAATATAGCCACTTCTTTTGAATGCTTCTATGTATTTCCTTTAATAGAACAGAGATATTCTATGCCCATTAGACATAGGCCTTGCAGTCAGAAGCAAAAAAGAGGGAAGCCTTCTCAGTTCTGCATAGGGTAGAAAAGGCATGCAGCAGAGATATCTTGAGAATCCACATGGATTATGGCAAGGATAATTCCCAAGGGGTAGCAGGCACCCAAGCCAAAAAAAGAGAACATAATTTCATGAATCACAGAAACTGATTGGCATTCCCAGTAGATTAAATGTCTGAATTGAATGGGGGGAACCCTGCTGGTTAATATAAAATGCCTCCATTACACTCTTTCCTTCAACTTCCAGCATAAAGCTGAGCCTATGAAGTTAGCTGAAAATGACATAGCTTTTATAAAAATACAGTAAGAGCCCTATTTGCCACTAGACCAAAAGCTTGAAGTTGAACTGCCTTCTTATTTCCCTGCTTGTCCCACATTGGTCTTTGTCACCAATTTATTCCCTCCATATGAATTATTATAGAACCATCCAGTATATATAAACAAATGCAGTGGAGACCGACTGGACATCAGAGATTATTAGTAAATGCTTATCTGCTTCATGTAGTTCTTCATTTTTTTCCTTTGCAGAACAAAGACTCCTGGGCCTGGAGCCCAGTCAGCCCTCAGAGCTCTGGCTCGATCTGGCATGAAGATAGGGCGCATTGGTGAGTTGTCAACCGAAGATGCATTTGAAGAATGCATCTCCTTGGAAAACATCTCTTTTAGAAAATGGCTGTTTCTTAATGTCCCATTCTTACTCAGGTGTTAAACAAACCCTCTTGGTTTCCTGTGATAACGCTTTTCATGATTGTGGGGTACATGCTAAAGGTGCTGAGTTTAAGATATGAAGTACAGAAATATTGCAGATTAGACAAGGAGATGTCCTAACATCAGTTGTGACCTTTAGTTAGAAAGAATTGAAACTGGTGCTAAGCTGCATTTTGGTAACTACCATGGTATTATGAAATGTTTTCCCCTGGTAGTTGTGTCGTCCCTTCTTAATTAAGTAAAGTGGAAGTCCTAAAGCCTCTGCAGACTTGTCTGAACTTGGACTTTCACATCCTAAAATACAGTTGCTGTAAATTGGTAGTACAGCTTCTCAGGCTGACTTACGATCCTGCAGTAAATTGGGTTCTTAGATTTTGACCACCAGCCTTCTGCATTGGAAAATTGTTTCATTTACCATATGAAAAGTGACTTAGAGGGTTTTGTATGTGTGTGGGACCTGTGTATGCAAGAAAGTATTCTGAATGTGAAATCCTTATTTCTCTCCACAGAGGATGTCACCCCTATCCCGTCAGACAGCACTCGCAGAAAGGGTGGTCGTCGTGGTCGCCGTCTGTAAACAGTAGCTGTTATCTTTCATCATTAAAGCTTTCCAATAAACCTCTGCTCTCATTTGTTCTTTTCTTATACAACTCTAGTCACCGCTGGTGTCCTTAGAAGTACATCCTTGAGTTGGACCTTTTCTCACTAATTACTTACATGAAAAGCAGACTCTTTGGGGGAGTTTTTCTGTGCATTAACAGCTTCCACGGGATTTCTGTTGTATCACTTTTCCACTGAGTTATTTTTCTATGAAGCTACTCAATACTACTTAGCAAAAATAAAAAATCTTGCTACAGTCTAAGGACAATTTTGAAGGTGGTGGATAAAAGTAGAGACAAAGCATCTCAATTCCATATATAGATTGAACTTTAAAAAAAACACACACACAACCCTGGACAGCCACTTCCCCCAAAGCACTGTTTGGTTTTAGATGCAATAGGCTAGCAATGTGTTCTTTTGATTTTGTATAACAGAATTCTCATCTTAACTTGCCACATACACCTTTCAGGGATCCATTTAGAAAAACATTTAAATCTGTATGAAAGGAATAATTTGATTCTTCCCCATCTGCCTTTTTAGATGCAGCTTAGCTTTTCATTATTTCAGATTATTTTGTATTCACTGGTGCATTGTCACATGCAGATCGTCAATACAGATTTACCATGGTAGAGCTGTGGATCTGAATTGAGAATTTTCATTTACATTGCATTATTGCTGCACAGAAATCCCAAGCTTGTTTTCTCAGAAGTAACTCGCTGCTTTCAATGACATTTACTCCCATGTAAGTGGATAGCATTGCAGTATTTGTCTTTTTGTCAAGAAGTAGGGAGAAGCAATTGTGTGAGAAGTGTTTACCTGTGCAAATTCTCCACGGTTTAAATAGTGCTGGAATGAGCACCAGCAAAAATAAGGACTTTGTCATAGCTCACATTCTTATTAACACTGCACTTATTTATATCCTGTCTTTTAATTTTGCTAAAAATTCACAAGGCAGCTTCCGCTAAAACAGGCACAAAACTGTTCAGAAACTAATTGCATTAATATAAACAGGCATGAAACGAGAAAGCAGCAGGGTTTTGTTTTTTAAAAAATAAATCATGGTACTAAAATTAAACTTAATTAAAATCCCAGGCAAATAAGTTTTAACTTTACATCGAAAATTAGGATTGGTACTCCACAGGCCAGGAGCCACTGTAGAATAGGGCATATCTCAGGCTACTACCCCTTGGTGTCTGAAGATGGAGGCTTTCAGAGCAAGAACTTAGAAAATAATATTTAAAAATTGTTGCAGCATTACTTAGGGAAGTTTTAAACCTTTGATGCTTTAGCGTGTTTTTAATCTGTTGGGAGCTGCCCAGAGTGGCTGGGAAAACCCAGCCAGATGGACGGGGTATAAATAATAAATCATTACATTATTATTTCAGTCAGGCCATGCCTGGTTCAATAGTCTCTCTAGTTCCATCATGCCAAATGAATGCTGGACCTTTTCTGGATACCAACTGTGTCCAAGTTGTAGCAACAATATTATTGATAACCAAATAGCCTGTAAAAGCAGAAAGGAGCTATTGCCATTTTGGACTGTACCTCTGCCTTGGGTTATTTCCCTTTTTATATTATGGGCTGTACAGTTCTGAGTGTTTTAAGCGTTTTCTTCAAAACAGGTTTTGGTTCCGCAGCATGGTTTTGGTGGCAGGCTAGTTTCTTCCTGACTCGGGAGAAACAATACATAAAATGTCACAGGACCTTGCATGTAGCTGAGGTCTACTTCTGTATTTAGGCTCTGTATTTAGGCTGATGAGAATATGCAAGGGGCAAAAGCGTATTCTCAGAGCAAGCCCAAAACATTTTACTGCCTGAGGCAGTACAGCAAATGGCACCGCCTTCTCTCCAAATTGAGCTGCTGCCCTGTACCTAAGGGCAGTCAAGTTATTTTGACACTTGAAGCAATGCTTATCTCCTTGGTATTAATAATGCAATAATAAATAAATGGCTCCACCGTTTTGTGGGACATCATTGAGAGAAAAAAAGGCTAAGGAGTAAACCAGGCTTCCTCAACCTCAGCCCTCCAGAGGTTTTTGGCCTACAACTCCCATGATGCCTAGCTAGCAGGACCAGTGGTTGGGGATGATGGGAATTGTAGTCTCAAAACATGGAGGGCCGAGGTTGAGGAAGCCTGGAGTAAACCCTACATAATTATGGAGTGGAGCCCTTAAGGTGGTTGGATGGCACATTGTACGCCGTCACCTGACAACTGCAGCCAAGCTGGTGTCAGATGTATTGCTCCGCTATCAGCGAGGTCAAGAGAGTGGTCTTCTGGGCAGCCCACAACCTCACACACACTGCCCAGGCTTGCAGCCCAGACAGGTCACTTGGGTGCTGCTAATGCAGCAGTTTGACTTCGCCCCCGAAGCACACAACATTGTCTCTTGAAACAGACAGATGCCAACAAAACAAGCTTTTTCATGAAACCCAAAATCCTCATTCTGCCTACCAGCCCTTATTCATCTGGTCCCTGGATTAATGACTACTAACTCATTCTTTGAAATGTCTTCCATTTTCATGATCTCTTTTTGTGCATCATTTCGTGGAAAAGGAACTTGGAAATAAAGACTTTCTTCCTCATTTTCTTTTGTGGTTTTATGTGGAAACCTAAGAAATAGAAAAGGGGAAATGATAACCAGTACTCTAGCCAATCAGAAATTGGCTACTTCCTGATGTTTAGAGTTGCTAGGTAGAAAATGCTTCACAAAAGGCTCAAGCTGTACTTCTGCCTTTGTTATGAGAGAGCAGTAGCTTGTTTAGCAGTTGTGTTCCAATGCTTCCTAAGCAAACAGGTCATTTTTAAAAAATTGAGCTGCTAAAATTTCCACCAGAAGTAGCTAGACGAGAAATAAAAAGAATGTATATTCTTGTACACCTTCAGCACAGGATTGTTACAGGGCAGAACTCCTATTTCCTTTTGATCTTGAAGGATTCATGTGCTCGAATCCTGCTTGCTGCTTTCCCACAGGCATCTCATTGGCCACTGTGAGAGCAGGATGCTGGACTAGATGGGCCATTGGCATCCAGCAGGCTCTTATGTTCTTAATGTTCACACAGACTAGCAGTGGCTCTCTGGGGCTTCAGACAATGGTTTCTCCCATTTCCTACTTGGGGACCAAACCAGGGAAAGCAAGCATTCATTCAATCAATACCCCACAGCAGTGGTGATGCCACTTCACTTCAGGGTACAGGCATCTGTGTGCCATTGTGGGGTGTGTTCACACCACAATGTTTGCACATCTAGTTTCATAAGCTGGGAGGTGGAGGGGGCAGGAGATGAATACCAAAGGTATTGTAGGTAGAAGGTTGGCTCACCCTCTCCCACTCTTCCTACTCACCCAATTTCATTAAAACTACATGTAACACTGCTCTACAAATATTCTTGTCAAGAGTGCTTGTGACCTAATATCACTGTTACGAATGAGAGAGTTGCACATCACAGGATGCAAGAAGAAGCCACGCAACAAGTAGTGTGTTATTTTAGAGATGAAAGTATTTGGGGATTTGTTTACAAAATCAGTTCTGTACCAAGAGAAGCTCAAATGTCTGAGCTACATCTGTTGTACAAATCAAGCATATCTTTGCTTATTTTGCATTATTTGGCTTTTGCTGGTCATGTGATGATGCAAGCTGATACGCAGGCACTGAAGTTTTACCCTTCAGTATCTGGAAATCTTCAATATGATCCCCTAGTCGCCAACATACTTTCAAACCTGCTAGTTAAAGACACTAGCCGAATGTAGAGGATTTATCTGCTAATGTGGACTCTAGTCTACAAAGGTCCTGTAATAAATCAGTTAACACTGGTAACGAGCATGGTACCCACAAGATGTTTTGAAATAGACTTCACCAATCGCACCTGGCTGGGGCTGATGGGAGATGGAGTCCAAAGCATCTGGAAGGCATCTGATTGACATATGTTAGGGCCCAGCACCGCAAGGGAGAGACAGCCCCCATTTCAGTGCAGTGACTGTCCAATGTAAACATGATCCAGTGAAAAGTTCTAGCTGAGCAAGGGTGACTTATTGTCCTGATCCCCTGGCCAATTCAGCAGCCAGACAACATGCCAAGACTGAGTCCAAAATCCAAGGGTCAATCAGCATCTGCAAAGTCCACAGGCCGAGATCCAAAGTCAAAGGCCGAAGGTCAGGAAACGAAGTTCAGGGTCAATCAAAGCCCAAAGTAGAAACCTGTGGCGGTCCAGGAGAGCACAAGACCAGGTTCTTCACGGCAGTTGAGCAGACATGGCACCTAAGCTCTGCTGTCTTCTTATAATGTGCCTGCTGGTTGTAGCATCTGGGCTTCATCCTCACCTGCTCTCAGCTTGCTCCAGTTGAGGAATCACAAGCCTCCTTGTGATCCAGGCCCCACCTGGCCAGCTAGTGAACTGGTCTATAGGCCCTGGCCTGCCTCTGCTTCCTGGAGTGCCCTGCCTGCTGATCATTATGCCTCAAGACCCACCATGTTCATGGGGGCCGGGGTTCCTCTGGCAAGGGGTCCCGCTGTTTGACTTCCTGTTCACTGGGCCCCGTCCCTTTGTCATCCTGTGTTACCCCATGAGTACTTCCTACACCAACCTCTCCTTTCCCACCCCCAGCTTACACCCCCCCCCCCCCGTGTGACCCAGTCCCAGCCGCAATCCCAGCCAGGATCCTCTTCCTCCTCCCTGAACTCCTGCCAGTTCATGGCACTTACTCCCATAGCCTCCAACATTTCTCTGATGAAAACAGGGACGTCCCATTCCATAATGATAATTTTACTATTTATACCCCACACATCTTACTGGGTTGTCCCTGCTACTCTGGGCACCTTCCAACATACATAAAAACATAACAGAACATTAAATGTTTTTAAAAAAACTTTCCTATACAGGATTGCCTTCAGATGGCTCAGGGGCTGAATAACTCCATACCCTCCAACATTTATGTGATGAAAATAGAGGCAACCTAAGTAAAAGCGTGACATTCTGGGATCAAATCAGAAACCAGGACAGCTTCTCTAAATCAGGATGTCCCTAGAAAATAGGGACACTTGGAGGGTCTGTACTCCCTAGTGCTGGTATCACTTGGGGGAAAGGAAAATGGTTTGGATCTTAACATGTTTTCAACAGGCTTTGTTAGCATTGGACACTGCATCTCTCTTGCAATGCTGGCCCAACTTTACAATACTGCCCCCATTTTTCTTCATTGGAATATGCTGACTGAGGACAACACTTAATACATTTGACAAAGCTGGCCCTATTGCATTAAAGCGTAATGTGCCATAGGAATTTGTTGCAACAGGCTGACCTGGTTAACCCTCTGGACCCTTTATCATGCCCTTGGTTATACTGAATTCAATATATGGCACCACTGTCTAGGAAGATGGTTAACACAAAAATACCCAATCTCTGCAGTCTTTTTTCTTTAGTCTAAACTTGACATTTACATTGGGACTGGCTGGTACATTCCCGAAGCCCACTCACTCTTTCCACCTATGAGAGAACAAAAACTGGGGACCTTCATTTGTTCTCTGTCTCTCATTGGGTGATGACACAGGTCCTGCTATTGAGTGCTGGAACTGGGAATTCTAGGCTGTGGTCTTTTAAATTTAGGTGGTGGTTTTTGTTCTTGTTTGGTTGCAAATGAGTTAATAAAAGTTGGTAGTATATGATCTTCGCTCCTTGCGTCTCACTGTTTCAGGGAAGATTTTAATCTAGGTTTCACATCCCCGCATAAAAACAGTATTGTTCATCACAACTTACTATATTGTGGCATATTGCCTCATAAATATGCACCAGTATGTTAAAGATTCATCACATGCACTTTCCAAATCTCCCCTCCAAAGCCCAATCTGAAGTAAAATCTCTCTCTAAAGAACAAAAAGTTACTTTATTTGAATAAACTGCCGTGAGAGCCATGAGCTACGTTACAGTGTTCTCAAAACGCACAGTCTATGTGGTAGCACAAAAAGCTGAAGAACTCTGCCTGACAACCGGTGATGTCATCTGAGTAGCCAATGAGATTTTTTAAAAAGTTAAAGCTGGGATAATTTGCTTACGACCTGTGTGTTGGTACTGGTGGGGGTGGAGGAAGGACTTGAAGGGGTTTTCCAATTTTTTACGTCCTGCAACTTTCACTTCCCATTTCTGTGCTTCTAGAAGCTTCTGAGGAGCGCAGCAGCCTTTATAGAGCTCTTGCTGGTCCCAGGCAGAACATCTTAATTTGCTGCCACTAAGAAGAACATCAAAAGAGACAGCACCATGGAAGATGACAGGAACAACCTTCTCCCCAATACATACACTGGCTCTGCTCCAGTGCCAGAAAGGTACATAGGATTGCATGTGTGTTCTTTCCCCCCACTACCTTGCACTTTTAATAATTTGTATGGGGTAAATAAGCATCAAGGTTTCCCACTGTAAACTCTCTGCCCCCTAGAAAGGCAGCCTGGCAGTGCCAGCCCCACCATTAGGCAAAGTGCGGCAGCTGCCTCAATCAGTAGGTTTTAAATATCATGAAAAGGCATCATATTGAAAGGTATTTAATGTGTATTATATTTTTATCGCTGGGGAGGTGGGAAGGTGTTTGCAGGATTTTCTTTCTCAGGTACTAAAATAACTGGACTGGTCTTAGACATTTTGCATCTTTCTTTTCTTTTCTTTTCTTTTTGATGGTGGTAGTGTGGCACCTTGTGTTGCTCATGATGTTGTATCAGGCTAAGAGGTAGTATCTGTGCGTACTTTCTGTGTAACTGCCAGCAGGTCCCAACTATGTGGGCAGAAAGTGATGGTAAGGTATAGCACTCAGCTTTCTATCCCTCTAAAATGAAAGGCTAAAACAGAAAAATATTTGGTAGCGTAAGTTGGGTGGTGGCGGAATTAACTGAAGCTGCAAACCTGTACGCATTTACCTGGGAGTAAGCCCCTTTGTACACAGTGAGACTTGGGAATAGGATTGCGTTGCAGAAATGACTCCTGCTTGTTTGCAACCCAGCGAGGTTCGAACAAAGCTACTTTATATTTCTCCTCATGCTGAATTGCAGATCTTTGCTACAGTTAGTTCTGCCACAGTTAGTGTTGTCTCATACCTGGGCTGTTTTTCATAACTGAAAGGAAAAGTTTGGTGCAATTGATGCTCTTTAACTTTTATTCTTGCCTGCACCTCTCCAAATAAGGGGCGATTGGTGTGTTTTATATAGTCTCAGCCCTATATTTTATAACAATTCTTTGGAACTTTTGTATTTACCAGCCACCACTAAGCATTTGAGGGGAGAGGATGTGTTCTTTCTTTCTTACCTTTTTATCCTGCGGGAAAGGCTATTTTACTTTTGAGGGAGGAGGAAATGGAAAGTAAAAAAATCAGAGTGTGAGCTTGATTGTTTAGTAAGGATTTGAGCCTGGATTTCTATATGCAAACTAACCTCTCTAGCCCTTGCACCACACTTACTTTTCTTAGTGTGCCTCCATTTTGTATGTCATGCTTTCAGGTTTCTTGTCTTTTTATTAATACATGGCGAATAATGATTTCTTAACAACAGTGACCATTTCGGGGAATTACACTGCTGCGACGCTGGCAAGAGGCAGTCCCTGCCAAACCAAACAGCCAAAGCCAATCAGATAATAGAGACATGGTGATGTCACTTGTTGCTAGGGAGAAAGGTGTTCAGAAAATTAATATCCATACTTTAACATTATAACAGACTTTCTGTCCCGCATGTTGAGTTATATGGAGTTAAACTATACTGGAGATGGGTTTTTATTTTTAAAGCAACAAGCATTATATTCTGCTTATGAATCAGATCACATTTAAAGCGAGTAACTTCCGCTTGGGCTGTCTAGACTTGAATTTACATGACAGAGTATAACTGTTGGAACTTCACTGTTTCATAGAATTATAGAATCAGAGAATGTTACCCCATCAGTTGAAAGGTACCCCGAGGTACCAACCCCTGTAATGCAGGAATCTCAACTAAATAATGCCTGATAGCTGGTCATTCAACCATAGCTGTCAACGTTTTCCCTTTTTTAAGGGAAATTCCCTTATTCCGAATAGGATTCCTCGCAAGAAAAGGGAAAGGTTGACAGCTATGCATCCAACCGCTGCTTGAAAAACTCCAAGGAAGGAGAGTCCACAGCCTCCCAGGGCATGGGCGTAGCCAAGAGGGGGCAGGGATGGGCAGCTGCCGCCCTAAATCAAGTAAATCAGTACAAAATACTTCACTAACTGAGGTTCTTCCCTCCCTCAACATTAAGCCTGCTGCCCCCCATGTCCCAAGAGAGGCCTTTCCACTATCAAGCAGCTCTTACTGCTAGAAAGTTCTTCCTGGTATTTAGTAAAAATCTTCTTTCTTGTAACTTGAAGCCATTGTTTGGGTCCTAGCCTCCAGAACAGGAGAAAACAAGCTTGCTCCATCTTCCATAGGACAACCCTTTATTTGAAGAAGGTAATCTCCTCTCAATCGTCACTTTTTTTTACCAGGCTTAACATACTCAGCCCCCTCAACCATTCCTCATAAGGCTTCGTTCCAGACCCATTTATTATCTTGGTTACCCTCCTCATGTTCTAGCTTGTCAATATCCAGGGCTTTTTTTGAGTTCTGGCACCTCTCAGGTGGGCATCATTGCCGTTGTAAGAGAACAAGGGAGGCGTTCATGGTGAGTTCCACCAACTCTTTTTTTAGAAAAATAGCACTGTGCGATATCCATCTTAAGTTGTGGCGCACAGAACTGGACACAGTATTTCTTGTGTGGTCTGACCAAGGCAGAATAGAGCTGGACTATGACTTCCCGTGATGATGACTCTTCACTTCTGTTGATGCCACCTTTAGGGTTTGTTTGTTTGTGTTTGCTTGCTTGCTTGTTTGTTGCTGCATCACACTGTACCTTCTGGTGGATTAAGCAGGTGCTGTAAATGATTGGGAACTGTTTTAAAAATAATATTGATTATTGAGAGTATTAATATAAAACAGCCCCCCCTTGCACTGTATTTCATGATTCAATTTAGATTTTTGTAAGCACCATGTATTCTGCAAATAGGAATAAGAATTTCTGTTTAGCATAATATTCAGTCCCATTGCTAATACAGTGGTACCTCGGGTTCAGTACTTAATTCGTTCCGGAGATCCGTTCTTAACCTGAAACTGTTCTTAACCTGAAGCACCACTTTGGCTAATGGGGCCTCCTGCTGCCGCCGTGCCGCCAGAGCACAATTTCTGTTCTCATCCTGAAGCAAAGTTCTTAACTCGAGGTACTATTTCTGGGTTAGCGGAGTCTGTAACCTGAAGCGTATGTAACCCAAGGTACCACTGTATTAAATAGCCAATCCAAACATCTCTTCTATTAAAACAAAAAACAAAATCCTGGTTTTCTTAGCCACCACTAAGTATTTTTTGGGTGTGGGGATCTGTTCCTTCCCCCCCTTCCCCCCCTGCCCCGAAAAGCTACTTTACTTCTGAGGGAGGAGGAAATGGAATGCAACTGCTTTCCCTTTTCCTACACATGCAGTTACTGTGTTACTTGTTTCCCTCAAGAAACTCTAAAATACAACATTTTAGCATCATAACAGCCCCATAAAGTTGTCTGGGTTAAAGAGCTGAAAAAAGCGCCTAGTAAGCTTGATTTGAACCTGGGTTTTCACATGCAAGCCAACCTCTCTAACCCTTGCACCACACCTACAAAATGGAGGCACGCTAAGAAATGCATGTCATGTTCTTAGGTTTCTTGTCTTTTCATTTTTATTTGGTGAATAATGATTTTTTAACAACAGTGACCATTTTGGGGAATTACCGAACAGCCAAAGCCAATCAAATAACAGAGATATGATGATGTCACTTGTTACTAGGGAGAAGGGTGTTCAGAAAGTTAATATCCATACTTAAACATTATAGCAACCTTTTTGTCCTACAGGATGATTTACATGGAGCTAAACTGTACTGGAGATGGATTTTTTTTTTTAAGCAACAAGCATTACATTCCTCTCTGAATCAGATCCAGAACATTTAAAGCAGATGAATTTAGCTAGGGTTTTTAAGTCTTGAATGTACATGACAGGGGACATAAATAATAGGACTTCAATGTTTAGTAGAATTATAATTCTTCTGATAGAATAATAAGCTGCTGTGAGTGATTGAGTACTCTTTCTAAAAGTTAATTGTTTTTAATAAAAGTAGTCACAAAACAATGTGTGTGACAGGCAGTAGTTTAGAAGAGATTAATATGCCATTACAGTGGTACCTCGGGTTACATACGCTTCAGGTTACATACACTTCAGGTTACAGACTCCGCTAAGTCAGAAATATTACCTCGGGTTAAGAACTTTGCTTCAGGATGAGAACAGAAATTGTGCTCCGGCAGCACGGTGGCAGCCGGAGGCCCCATCAGCTAAAATGGTGCTTCAGGTTAAGAAAAGTTTCAGGTTAAGAACGGACCTCCGGAACAAATTATGTACTTAACCCGAGGTACCACTGTATTGCAAAGCTTGCTCGTTATATAAAAGAAGGTAGAAGAGAAGCATAACAAACATATTTAGAACTATTAAACATTTGTTGATTCTTGGCACTAGAACATATTTTCAAAATGTTATTTATCTGAAATGTTGCAAATGATTGATTTATATTTAACTGTGTTTGTGTTTATGGTTATATGAGAATTCAGATGGAATTATCTGCATTTGTGTTTTATTTTAAAGCAAATAAACCTTTTTCTTTTTTTAAAAAAGGGCATCATTCTCCTTTTAATCACAGAAATGAGTATTTCTCAGGGGGTGTCTGCCGCACATAACACATGCATTCACCATTTGAAAGAGAGAACACTTTGTTGTGTGTGTTAAACTTGCTTTATTCATGTGCAGATTAATGCGAATTTACTCGACTGAATAAAACGCCTATGATTGATCAACTGTCAAGGTATCTTTAATCTGGTGGCAGCCCTAATAAATACAGGGAGAATTATTGATGTAACTGAAGGTCAAACTTCACATTACAATAGACATGCCTAAATGTATCTTCATCTATTTAAAATGTAGCTGTGGGGAGGGGAAAGGGGACATCGAGAGAGACATCCAATATGGAAGCACAGCATATGGAAAATAATTATCCCTTTCCCCCAGTGGCGTAGCGTGGGTTGTCAGCACCCGGGGCAAGGCAAGTAATTTGCACCACCTAACCCCCAGATGTTGCACCCGGTGCGGCCGGCCCCCCCTGCACCCCCCACGCTACGCCACTGCTTTCCCCTTTCACTATTTCCCCAATGAACTTCCCCCACCCCACCCAAACTGCTACTTACCCCATTAGTAAAATCATACTAATGGGGTAAGTAGCAGTCATCAAAAAATCAATGAGGCTCATAGCAGCTTCAGTGTGCCTCCTGACTTACTTGCATTGAGCTCCTCCATGTAAGGGGTGAGCTGGATTGGCTGGATATTAAATAAACTTTTAATAAAACCATTTCACCTAATTTAGCCCTTCGTTAACCAAGTCAAAGCATTCTGTTTGTGTTACAAGCCAGAGATATTCCGTGCCTTGGTAATTTGCATACAGGTGAATCTAAACCTGTTCTAAGAAAATAAGCTCTCAACCTGGACATCTGGACCACTGATTGGACAAACTGACATGCCTCTTTTGTACCTTGCAGGGGTTCTTCCAGCCGTAAACCTGCCTATGCTGCCTTTTCCATCCTGATAGCCTTGCTTATCGCGGGCCAGGCAGTGACTGGCTACTTTGTGTATCAGCACAACACCCAGATTTCCAAAGTAACCAAGACTGCCACTGAGCTGAAACTGCAGTCGCTGGCCAGCAATCTCCCTCATGGTTAGTAGCTTCCTTCTTCCTCTTCCTGCCCTCTCCCCCACTCCGACACTGTCTAACCTTTAAGTTTAACCATGGTATATTTGCAAGCATTCTTAATTCTTAAAACATTTCTCATTTTTTTGTGTTAATTGTGCAAATCAGAGCTGAAGGGACTGAGTCTGGGTCTGTCAGCTGTTTATGCACTTGAATCCTGATAGCCATCTCTTGTCTGCTTGCATAGACAGACCAGATGATAGTTTACTTTATTTATTAAATTTATATCCCACCCCTCCTCCCAAAGAAAGGAAGGTCTAGTGGATCTACAGATTCAGAATGCTGACATTTTAATCTGGGGAGCAGTCACCCTGTTCTGATCAGGTTTAGTCATGCTTATTGTGAGTTTTATAGCTGCAGTTTATATTCTGCTCTTGGGTTGCTTTCATGACTGTTACATATTGTACATTAACAGTTTATATCCATTTATAATTAATAAAAACACAAAAAGAAGCATTCTGCCCCTGAAGTCCGACACGGTACAACTTGAGCAAGGTTGTGCACCCTGTAGTTAGCATGGATGAGTAGGTTAGTGTTGTCAGTTGTGCAAGAGCCCTTCATAATATATTTGGATATGTGAAGGGCTATAGTTTGGTGGCAGCATGGTGTCCTCCATTAGTTTGAATCATCCTTTTTTAAAAAAGCTATCTGAGCTTTTGGACAGTTTTGAGGGATTTCCCTCCTAGGGGTAGAGTTTGGAAAGCAGTTTCTAATATGAGATTGGGGGGGGGGGCGTCTACTACTGGGGGGGGGAACAAGTCTAAGTTTCCACTTTTGAGTCCAGCTCAGACATCTTGATTGAAGTCATGAACTCTCTGTGCAATATACCGTATTTTTCGCTCTATAAGACGCACCAGACCATAAGATGCACCTAATTTTTGGAGGAGGAAAACAAAAAAAAAAAAAAAATATTCTGAATCTCAGAAGCCAGAACAGCAAGAGGGATCACTGCGCAGCGATCCCTTTTGCTATTCTGGCTTCTGGGATAGCTGTGCAGCATGTGTTCGCTCCATAAGACGCACACACATTTCCCCTTACTTTTTGGGAGGGAAAAAGTGAGTCTTATAGAGCAAAAAATACGGTAATTTGTACTCTTGTATGTTTGACTCATCTGTATAAGAGGAATATCCTTGGGGGAGACCACTTTTTTAAAAATAACAATAAAAATCTTCCTACATGTTTAATTGCACCACTCTTTTCTCCTGCAGCTCCCAAGGCAGTTAACCAGAAGAGAATGGCAATGGCCAACATTATGCCTATGGTCATGAGGGACCCAGATGAAGAGGTAAAGATGACAATTGCTTAACTAGTACATGGCGGGGAGGTGTTAGGGTTGCCTACTGCCTCGGAACCTCTCCTTTTCATCCATACAACTTGCCCGGTATGGATCCAAGTTTGCAGGGGACAGCTATGGATGAGGGGGAAGACATTCGTTCTGTCTTCTGGGGCCTTTCCTTTCCAGCCAGTCTGCCAATACAAAAACAACCCCTCCTGGCTAGTATGCAATGCTCCCAGCACCTAGACCTTATACCAGTGTTAGAAATAAACGTTAGGGTCTTGAGACTGACAGGTCCTGCCTCAAATTAAGCTGTGCAGAGAGATTCCATTTGAAACAGAGCAGGGAGAGTGAGTTGGCTCGACATGAGTCAATGTGACATGAGTGAAGCTGACAGCCTATTAGGTCAGCTCTGTTCTCAGTTCTTATTTGGTCACTTTGCAGTATGTAGGAATGGTTTGCCAGGGAATTAGCCTTCTTGTCAACGTTCCCTAGAGGTGGCGGCAACCAGGGAATGCTCCCAAAGCTGTTTTTGGGACACCCCAGAACCCTTGGGAGGAAGTTCATACTAATGGTTTGGATCCCAATTTAAGTTCATTCCATATTGTTTCCCTTTAACGATACTTAAATGAGATCCGGATCACAAAAAAAGTTGCAACTACATTTTCACATTGAGTTCAAAGAGACCTGGGTGTAAGTAAGTCCACTGTATCTGTTGCAGCGTGTGAAGGACAGGGAAGAGCCCTTTGTGTAGTCTGCTCTGTGGGATTGGGCAAGGAGCAGCTTCATAGTGTGACAAATGTTGCATGCCAACCCCAATCTATGCCAAGATTCCAGGGGTGTTCTAGGTGCTCACCCAGGGCTGTGTTTTTGTTGGGAAAATCGTGGCACAGTGGAGGCTAGCGTCTTTAAGAAATAAGGTTTATTGTACACATATTTACACCTGGAGTCTTCAATTGGGGGTGTAGAACAGGACACCCCAAGAGTGTTTCTCATTGCCTCTCTCATAGCTTCGGGGTTCAAAGCAGCAGTCAGTCATGCATGGGCATAGCCAAGGGGGTGGGGGGCAGCTACCATCCCAATCAAGTAAGTAAATAACAATACTTAACTGACCAATCGTGTCACAGATAGCTCAGTTCTGCCCCCCCAACATGAAGCCTGCCCCCATAACATAAATCCTGGCTACGCCCAGGCAGTCATGGTTCCTGGTATCTTGGTGCAGCCTCCTCCATCCAATGCCACCCATTCCTACTTTTTCCTTGTTCCCAGAACACCTTTAGATTTCAAAAGGACAATTTTTCCTGTGATATCATGCCCTGATCACCTTGGTAATCTCCCAAATCTCCTGTCTTTGTCCACTCCTGGGGCATGGGCAGGGGGAAGGATGGCTTTGTGCATTGCCAGTTGTCCTAAATGGCCCAGCACCCGACTCCCCATTGTTTCTCAATGACTCTGCACTTAGCTGGCCCAAGCAGACTGGTTTGCATAAGCTAACCCATGTCTGGCACAGTTCTGCAGCTTGCATTTCCCTTCATATTATCTAAATACTACCGTTTATTAATTTCTACCATTCACTAACAGACTCTGGTACCCTAGATCTATTTAAAAAATTAAATTCTTTGTTGTCGTCTCTTCTACAGTCTCCAGAGGATAAAATGAAGCTGACCAATAGCACTGAAGACCAGATCAAACGTCTGCTCATGGTAAGAGCCTCGTCACCTTGCTTGTGAAACAGTTTTGCTTGTCTTAGATGGAGAGTACTCAAGTTTGCAGCTACAGACTCAACCGCTGGAGGCCTAGGGCTGAATCCCACGAAGTCATCCTGTTAGCCCAATAACTTCCACTTGCTCAATGGAACACCTTCTAGCACTCCTCTTCCTGTGGGCCACCCAACCCACTGGGGCAGATTTGAAGAGGGAGGTAGAGGATGCACAGGCACAACTTTGTTGGCTGCAACTCATAGCACAGAACAAGCTATTCTTTATGTTCATAAAAATCACTAACCTATTATTTGTTTTCCAACCACAGTATCTGACAGGTGTGTTTGTGTTCTCGGGAAGGATTGGGGATATTTATGCAGGGATCTAAATGAGGGAAGGGTGGACATGGGTTTCATTGCTTTTAGTGCACCAGTTGGTACTACTAGACTGAATGGTTATTTCTTCAGCATGAAAAGCAGCAAGGCACAATTGCAGCAACCTATGCCTTTCTTTCCCATGTGCCTATACCTCTTTAGATCCAAGGACTGTAGCCTAAGTGCCATAACATTTACCATGAATAACGCACAGGTACTGAACTACATATACACTTTGGAAACTTTCCTGCACCCAAAGAAGGCACTACTGCACCAATTAAAACTCCCAAGTGTCCTGAACCCCTGGCCTACCTGGCAGCAAGTCAGTATGCCAAGTTCAAAGCCCAAGGGTCAATCCATACAAAGTCCAAAGATCAGGAAACGCAGTCCAGGGTTAATCCAAATAGTCAAGTCCAGCAGTCAGGATACAGTCCAGAGCCAAACCCAAAGCACTGTCCCGCAAGAGGTCCAGGAACATCCAAGTCAATGAATATGGGCAGTTGAGCAGACAAAACACCTCAGCTCTGCTTCCCTTTTATACTCTGTATGCTGATTGCAGCACCTGGGCTTGATGAGGCATGAGACCCTCACCTGTTCCAAGCCTATTCCAGCTGAGGAATCACACCCTCCTCCCAGAGCTAGCGAGCCCCACCTGGCCAGCTAGTGAGCTGGGCTGTGGGTCCTTGCCTGCCTCAGCCTCCTAGAGTGCCCCTCCTGCTGCCCCCTACGCCTCAGAGCCCACCATGTTCATGGAGACAGGGGCCCTGCAACTCTGGCTCCTTGCCACCCCCCGTCACTCTGTGAGTACTTCCTTCCTCATTCCCTGCTTGCCCTGTTGTGTCCCAGCCCCAGCTACACCCCTCATCAGAATCCCCATCATCCTGCCAGTCCATGACACCAAATGACCTTGGAGGGCAGCATGGCAAGCATCTGTTAAATGAGAAACTTACATAAATTGGCATACTCGTAATATGGGGCTATGTGGACAAAGATGGATTAGATAATAGGGAGTTTAGATAAACATTCAGACAGTGAGAGTTTGTGGTGCATGCTGTGACTAATTATCATTAAATTTTAGGGAAAGCAAAGGCTTTTCTTTTTATTTCAGCTTCTCACTGGATGCAGTTGCTTGCTTGTTTCTTCGTATTTTCCTCCCCAAACCCATGCCCTGCCCAATGTCCCAAAGAAACCCAAGGTATTTAGGAAATTGGCAGCAAAACACTATAACCCAAAAATAATTAAACCCAAAAATACAATCAATGATTGAAAATAAACTAAAAACAAATTTAACTGTTCCCAAACAGCCACCAGAATATGCAAAATCGATGCCAGCGGAAAAGCTAGGGAGAGGAGCCTTTCTCTCCATTTGTATGTTCCCTTTGAAATCATTCTGCTGTGGCTGTTTTCCTCTTAAAAGGAATTGCATCCAAACTTTGAGCTCTTCAAGGCAGGGAGGAGCAGTCAAGGGAGGCAGCTTTAGGATGGGGGGGGCAGAGATAGTTCAGCAATCCCTCCCACCTGTACCTTTTGCCTGCCTTAGAAGATTGTGCTGGTGACTCAACTCCTACAAATGGGTCTGCTGCCATGCTCTCTGGCTGGACCTCACCATCACTGCATCTGGTTGAATTCATGAGATGGAGTTGGTATTTCACATGCCGCCAGTCCTGACCCAATCCTTTGAGCATAGTCTTGCTTTGCTAGGTGATCTCTTTCTGGGCCTCCAGCAGTCTTACTTTCCTTACATAACATTTGTTAACATGTTCCTCCCTGCAGCAATCAAACCCTCTCATAAAATTTCCTGAACTGAAAAAGAGCTTCATGGAAAATATGAATACTCTGAAGAACCGCTTGGATTTTGAGGACTGGAAGGTAGGTGCTGCCATCTTTCACAGAATCCTTTCCCCCCACCCCACCCCCGTCCTGAAGAGAACATGGTGTCACAATGGATAGGCAATATCTCATTTAACAGATCATAGAGTTGGAAGGGACCATGAGGATTGCCTAGTCCAGCCCCCTGCAATGCAGGAATATTTCGCCCAATGTGAGGCTCGAACCCATGGCCCTGAGATTAAGAGTCTCATGCTCTAGAAGCTCTCTATCCTGTTAATTTTCTTTGCCTTGGGACTTATTCCTGTTGGAATCTAAGACTTTGGAAGGGATCCTAGTCCTTCTCTTGTGCTCAGGAAGAGAGTACAATACAAGTATCCATTGTCACTTGCAATGCTTCCTAGTTTGCTCTTGACTGCTATCTAGTGTTTTGCGTTGTTCATGTGTGGGATTTAAATAGGCCTCAGTTAAACTTGCTAAATGCCTGAGATTCTAGGAATTATGTTTGGGAACTGGCAGCAGGGAGTTCTTCCGTGAAGGGACCGCAGCGCTGGACCTCTGTTAATTATGCCAACAAAACCTCAGGTTTATTAGTGTAGTTAAAATTGGCTAAACTATATCAAAGCCCTTTCCCGCAGTGTACAGTGGCGTCCACCCAGCAGTGAAACATATGGTGGACTTCTCTTCTTGTCATTTGGCAATTAGACAGTGGTTAACTTACATTTCTTTATTTGTGGATAGGGATGCCTTTTATTAACTGCATTTGATCTCTTGCAGTCTTTTGAAACCTGGATGCACAAGTGGCTGCTCTTCCAAATGGCCAAGAATGAGATTCCAGCTGAACAAGGTATGCAAGGACTGTAGCACTGAAAGGAATTCTAAGGGTGATGGATGCAAATTTGCTGAAGGGCTCAAATCACAACACAACAGAAAACATGCCATTTTGCTGCAGCTTCAGATCCTAAAGAGATGCAGGAAATCATGTGAAACAAAATCCCAATGTAATAGAAACAGTACATTTCTGTAGGAGGGACTGAAAGGACTTATGCATGCCAGAAGACTAATGTTAATGTATGCTGATGACTTGGGGGTGGAAGGAGATATTATACAGGACGTTGAGCTGCTGCTGAAAATGATAGCCCTGTGTGGAGGTCTCCCTCTTTATTTTGGAACATGGACAGGACTGGCACCAGAATTTATGGAGCCCGGAACATGGTGCCACCCATGCCCCCCCAAACACCCTCCCAATGCAGCTGTGCCCTTTCTTTTTCTTTCATGGTAACGACAACTCCACCAGTTGTGGGTGGTTTCATAGATGTATGGTCTGGGGCACCTTATATTGTGGGTAAATTAAAAATGGCAGATAGTCATCATGGATAGGAGCGGAGCTTGGCTCCCCTTCAAAAGAAGCACAGCCACCCATCCACCATTAAAATGGCTTTCCAGAGGTCCAGTGAAGAAGGTGGCAAGGCAGCACAACAGGATTGGGCCAGATGGGGGGGCCCCTTCTGGGCCTCTGGGGTCCTTGGCCAGTGCCTGTCCTGGGCAATTGCCTGCGCTGGGCCTGAACGCAGAGCATTACTTAACCAGTGATACATCATCATGTGTTTCCACACAGCCCCAACTTAGAAGTACCTTGGTTTAAGAACAGCTTAGTTTATGAACAACTTGGAACGCTGCAAACCTGGAAGTACCGTAGGTGTTTTAGTTTGCCTTGGAAGCAGAATATGTTTCGTTTCCTGTTGAGTGTGTTCCATTTGTAAATTGAGTCCCCTGCTGCTATGGGAAAGCACGCCTTGGTTTAAGAACAGACTTCTGGAAAGGATTAAGTTCGTAAACCAAGGTACCACTGTAATGCACAGCATGAAGACATCACGACACGAAGTGGCTAGAAACTGTTACAGGTGTGCTTGTGGAGGAGAACTCAACACAGTGTTGCTCTTTGTGCCGGCGGCTCCAAGTCCCTTGCATTGGTTTGGATCTGAAGGATGTGAGTGGAAGGCACTTCCTCTCATACAAGGGGGCACCTGCAATTTCTGCAGGCTTCCCTCTTCACCTGCACTTCCCCATCCTACATCTCATTCAGCTTTCCAGGGGCACAGGGGGCTGAAATGATGGGAGGGAAGCAGCAAATTTGCATTAACCTGAGAACTCCCACAGTTGGTTGGATCCAGCCCAATGCACAGCCCCACTAGCCTCAAGCAAGCCAGGGTGTGAGAGCCACTCACAGGCAATGCTCTCCCAGCTGGGGTTCATTTGCAAGTGTAAATCTAGTAATTAGTTGGGGAAAGCCTTGTAGCTCCAATTAACCTGGCAAGCTTTAGGCTGGGGGGGGGGGAAAGATTGCTCACCCTTAGCACAAAGACCACCCAAGCCCAGTATTCTCACTTCCAGCTGCAGTTCATCCACTATTTCTTGGCCTTTCTACGCAAGGCACAAAGGTTTAGCCCTACAACGTTTTTCAGAACGTAGCTGCTGAAGGAGGCTGCTGAAAGGTACTGCCAGAAAGGGTTGCCCACCTGGGTGCAATTCCTTGGCCAGGACCACTTATTTTCAGCGGCAGACCTAAGCACTTGAAGAGTGATTCCACAGGGCTGTTTACTGTGCACTTGGCACTGTTCACATGTGCAACTTCTGTGCCGCATCCAGTTGATATTTGAGCCATATCCACTGTTTCCAGAGGGTGGATGAGATCACGGAATGGCGTTTTGATGAAGATGGCATCCTGTGGATGCCACAAAGAAGGGCATGCATGAACAGCACCGGGTCGCCAGTGAGCTGCCATGTGCTCTCCAAGTCCCTTCCAGTATGAATCTTGTGACTGGAAGAGTTGGGAATGTGCTTAATACGATAATCCTGTATATGCCTCTTCAGAAGTAACTCCCAGGATGCTCAGTCAGACTTATTGCCAGGTGAGTGTGTATAGGATTGCGGCATATGTCTCTTTCCTTATAATCAGCGCAACTTAAAAGTGCTTAACTTTGCCTTGTACTCAAAACATGGAAACATATTTGACTTCTGTTGGCTCACCTCCATTAGCTCCCTCCATTAGCTTCTGGGCCTTGTTTAGCTGCTGGCTTCCATATGGATGGTCTACCTGCAGGAACATTGCCCAGTCTACTAGCTTCTGTGCCGTAAGAGATCTGCTGTGCAGACCTTGGTTTTTTGGGGTGAGGTTTCCTTCTTTATCTCAGTTGAAAACTCGTGGGGCCAAGAGTAGGGCACTCTCAACAGTAGCACTGCAGCTCTGGATTTCAGAGAGGCCTTCCAACAACTTCTGTACCGGTTGTCTAGGTATGGAACATCTTTATCCTGTACAGTTGTTTGTTACGTTTTAAACAAATTCTGCATTGCCTTGGCTGCTGTTCTACACTGAGGGACCTAATAATGAAAACAGCAAAAAATGAATGTCTTCCTTGGCAGAAGATGTGAAAAACCTGTTTCGACATGTTGTGATACTGACCATTTTACTACTCAAATATGCTCGATGTAGAGAACAGCTTGAGCCCAAAGCCACTTGCCGTCTCTTCAAAGGAAACGGTGGCTGCAAAAGGGGAACTCTCTGCTGACTTGCAATTCAATGAACGAGGTCTTCATGTTATAGAACCACCGGTTTTTAAAAAGCCTCTTTTCGCTCATCACAGCAGAAGCAAAACACGGTCTGCCCCTGGGAAGAGTGATTGGCAAAGAGCAATTCATTTGAAACTGCAATTATCTAAGCTAAATGATGCACCCATGATGAAAGAAGACCTGTTGTTTGAATTAAGGCCCACTTCAAATATATATATATATATATATATATATATATATATATATATATATATGAAAAAGGAAACCCTACTGAAACAATTTTAACAGTCACACACAGAGAGAGGGAGAGCCTTATTAGTGACACACAGTCTTGAATTTGGACACCGACATGGCCAACCACTTTCCTGTCCCAAATTTGGGCACCAATGCAATGCTTAAAAAAAGAATGATCCCTCCTTCTGTGATTTCAGCTGTTTCTGAAATAAAAGCCCGCAGCCGAGATTTTCATACCAATTAGCCACTCAGCAGTGGTCGGACACATTCCCATTAGCAGAATTTATATTAATACTGCCTCCATTAAGCAGTACTCATTAGCATTTGCTCTCATTAGGCTAAATGGGTTCCCTGGGAGCCATCCCAATAAAATAGCTGTCCTAATTAAACGGGCATATTGTTACAAAAAGCAATTCTTTCCTCACATCCCCCCTTTACTTTCCCATGGTGCAGCCACAATGAAACAGCCTCTTCTCATATTAGGAGGCAGTTGATACATTCAGCCAAACCAAAAAGGATTGTTTCTCCTGGACTTTCAGTTTCAAAGCTGCTTCTGTGGAGCTGGGGAATGCTTCCAGCTGTGCTATTTTTCTATAAGCGGGGAGCATTCAAGTATTTGGTGCCAACTTACCACCTGAAGTGCTGTGGTGCAGGGAAAGCTTTACCTCTGAACTTAGCCATATGTCTCAAGCAAGGCAAGGGAGCTGTTCAGTTGTAGTTAACAGTTGCATCAAAGGGCAGTGCTAGCAGCTGGCAGTCAACTGTGCACACTGAAGTTTCTGTTTTTGTTTTGTTTAAAGTGAAAACCAAGTGCCAGACAGAAGAATGTGGTCGGGGTGTCCACCTGGGAAGATTCTGTGCCAAGTGTGATGAAAATGGCGACTATCTGCCTAAGCAATGCCATGGTAGCACTGGCTTTTGCTGGTGCGTCTACAAAAATGGCACCATGGTTGAGGGCACTACTAAAGTCCGTGGGCCACTGGACTGCACTGGTAAAGAGCTTCTGTTTCCTATCAAGGGGGAAAGGAGTTAATAAGCAAGCAGATGTCCTTTATATTCTTGAATAAACTGGATTGTCTAGAGTTAGGGAGCAACATCTTAATGGCCCAAGTCCTAGGAGCTAATGAGTCTCTCCCCCCCCCCCACCCCGACCTGGAATTGAGTCCTAAACACAGCCCAAGTGTTTGCACTGCAACAGCCATTGTTACAGCTGTAGCAGTGTTCTTTCCTTTTTCTAAATAGAAGAGATGAAGTCAGGCAGTGGAGTTTTTTTGGAGATATAGGCAGGGTGGGCTGGGGTGCTGCGATTCCCAAGAGTCACAACTGTGTGTGAACCACATTGACTACTTTACACATCCACCATGCCATCCTTTCGTGAGAAGCTCTTATTACATAGGCAGTGAAGTTAGAGCAATTTTGCACAAAATACTTTGGTGGCAGGATTTGGGGCATCTGGTTGTGGAGCCAATACTTGTTGCTTCCAAATTCACATTGTTTTTCCTTACTTGGAAGATAAACCCACTTTGATTTCTGCATGTATGTGTCTTATGTTCCTTGTGGCTTCACTATGGGGATGGTGTTTGGTCAATATTACGAGGCAACTTGATGTGAAAAAATAGCCTTGTTGGTTGCACTTAGTCCTGCTTGATGACTGAACTTATGTCATTCTCTTACCACCACCACCACCACCACCCACATCAAGAAAGTGGGAAGACTGTTGTGAACAGTTAAGGAGGTTTCCCCCTGATATCTGCCCCTGAGTAAGCTTTTTCCAAATGTAACAAGCAAATGCAACAGCCATGGCAAATCATTTAAAACATTATGACCTTACAGCGCATAAAAATCTCAGAAAACCCAACATCTTCATTTGTGTCATTATCATTATGCCAATCTAACACATTCTCAAGAAACAAAACAAAACTTGGAATTAGTCAAATGAAAAAAAACCAGAAAAAAATATTGGAATTAGTCACAGCCTATGCAGAAAAAAACTTAAATCGTAAGAACATAATAAGAACTGTGCTGGATGAGGCCAATGGCAGATCTAGCCCAGCACCCTGTTCTCAGAGTGGCCAACCAGATGCCTAAGTAGAATCTGAGTAGAACAGCAATCTCCCTAATGGTGATTCCACTCAACTTGCATTCAGAGGGATGGTGCCTCTCAAAAATCATAAAACCAATATATACCTACCTGCCAATAAGTACACAACTTTGCGTCGTTGAATGGACCAAAGATACAAATCGGTCAGTGCCCATTTGTCAGATTTCAAATGACCTTTCTCTCTACAGGCAGTGGAAAATAATATGCCCAAATGTTAATAATTTTGTGTATTACTAAAAAATAATAATAAGATAGATGAAAAACAAACGATTGTGCTGCTGGCTGAACATGAGATAGCACAAACTGGTAGGAAGCATCCTAAAGGTGATGTGGAAACAAGAGGATATCTTAGGGCATTGGAAAGTGCTAATCTCTCTCTCTCTTCCTCCCTTTTCCAGGAAAAGGGCAACTGGTGAACGTGACAGCTGGTGATACTGAGAATGTGACAGCTTCTCAGCTGAGCTTCAGTGACTAAATGATTGAGGTAACTTAAGGATTTTGCTGGCTCAAACCAAAGACCTGTCTAAGCCCACCATTGTTTTACCCCCATAGTGGCCAACCTGATGTCCATAGGGAACCCACAAGCAGGAGATGAGGATCATAGCACTCTCTCTGTTGTTCCCAGTGACTGGCAAATCAGAGGCATGGTGCCTCTGATCCTGGAGGGAGCATACAGTCATCATGGCAGGAGCCATTGATCACCTTATCCTCCCTGAAAGTAGCTGGCTTAGTTCAGGAGAGCCTAGGAGTTCACCTTGAAGGCACCTTTCATTTCGGTGCTGGTGTTCTCAGCTACATACACAAGAGAGCAAGCCAAGTACTTTGTTTTTAAATGTAGGTGCCTTTTTTAAACAGTCTGTACAGATTGAATGGGCCACACAGTTCCTGCGGTTGGCAAGGCCTTCTATGTGCAGATAGTGGCACATCCAGCCTCTGCCTATCTTTTTTTAAAGCCTGAAATACAGATATTCTCTAGGTGTCGAAGGCAGAGTGGGTTTTGTGGGGGGGGGGGTGCGTGTGGAAAACGATAGGTATACAAGCCAAATTAGGATACCTCCCCACCTCAAGGCCTAACAGTTAAAGGCACCATTAACTTTAAGGGGCAGAACAACACAAGTTCTGTGGGGGTTGGCTTTTTGTGTACTTTCCATCAATTTCTGCCTCTGTATTACTAGGAAACATTTCTGGGGCTTGACACACCTTTCTCATTTCTCTTCTTTCTTCAGGAATGCCAAGCAAACAAGGCAGGCAGTAGCACCAGCTGCATCAGCTCAAGAAGCCCAGCTTATCTTCTCCAGTTTGCTCTCGTTTTTTGCTTCTGTATTGATTTCCTGAATTATGTTAGCCGCAACCACTTCTAAAATTCCTAGGCTTAAGCATTATCCTTAATGGAGGAGGGAAAAGTAGGTTGATTAAATATAATAGCTTGCTGAGCTGAGCCCTGAATTACCTTTTTAGAGAAGTAACCCTTGTACAACCACAGCTTTAGCAGCAAAATGCTTCAAGCAAGAAAGGGTGATGTTTTCCTCAATTATTCAGCTCATGCAGAGAGGATCTTTTTTCCCCCTGAATAAACCCTGCAGTGATTCTTGTGGCTAATCAGGCTCCATGAATAGGGGAACATTTACTGAATGTATGTGAATAACAATAGGATTCTGAGACAGTAAGCACATCTTCTGCAATGAAATGTCTGTTTCCCTCAAATGGGGGTGGGGGGGGAGAATATAAAATTGTTTTCCAAATATATTCTTCAAAGGTTTATTACTCTATGTTTAATTCACTTTACTCTTTCCCCACTGGACTCCTCCTGATTTTAGATAAGTCTTACAAGAGGTAGAAGATTTCTACTGAACCCTTCATTTATTTGTTCTTTGCATCTTTCTTCTTTGGTGATCACTCATAGCCAAGTAAGGTTGCCTTCCATGAACACAGTCTTAACAGTGAGTCCGTAAGTGACTGTGGAGACCAATTCTGGATCCACATGTCCTTCCACAGTGAGGACATAGGTTTCCAGGCAGGAGTTGATCACGGTGAGGGTTTGCCAAATGTGCCTTCCTCTTAGCCCGTTTCTTCTTTTTGCCCTGAGTTTGTGCTGCTTCTTTAAAGGGAAATTATCGAGTGTTCTTTACATATATGGATATGAACTGCTGTCATCCTGAGTCATGCTGGCTGGGGCTGATGGGAATCAGGGTCCTGATGGTCTAGAGGAATGGAGGCATTACCTTATGTAAGGTTTAAATATAGTTGTGAATCCTGAAACCCCAAATGCTGTACCCTATGGAGTTGGTTGTGTACCCTTTGCATTTGCTAGCATAGCCCTAGAACTTGCTTTAGTAGAGTTTCTAGCAAGAGAATACTGGAATTGTAGGTAAGGCTATATAAATCTATCTGGGCAAAGAACAGGCTTCTCCCGCATCCAAAGCAAATATAAGTGAATGTTTCTTCAATTACACAAGCAAGCCAGCAGAGTGGATATGTATTAGTGATAGATGATAGACGAGCACCCACGCTTATGACATACTAATTATACCCTTTGAATATATGATCATTGCTTTATTAGTGAACTCAAAGATGATTTGAACTGTAAGTCTTTGTAAAGTTAAAAATAAAATAAAAGATAACCTACTAATACGGGGCTCTTGTCCATTGAGGTGGATGACTGAGAGAAGACTCCAATTAACTGGTTAACAACCAAAGGGAGAGAAACAGAACATACATTTCCATAAACCTTCCTGTGAAAACCACGAGGGCTGGAAGCTTGGCTCTCTTTAAGAACAAAACAAACAAACCACAAAGACATGAGCCTGTTCAACACAACATGACAGCTGTGTGCAGCAGACCAAATCCTTCAGAACTGTTTAGCTGCAGCCAAGAGATTTACACATTTTCAGTTTCCAAATAACACACATGTGCTTTTCCCAGTTACTATGGTTTTATTGTATGCTATTATTTAAAAAAAGAAAGAGAGGGAGAGAAAAGTACAAGAGAAAAAGCCAACCTAGAATCAACAGGGTTTTGTACATATTGAACACAATTCCTGGATGGACATTGCAGAGACATAAAACTTCTTCCTTTAATGTAGTATGAAAAGAGGGGGAGGCGATCTTTTCCTTTAAAAAATATAACTCTTAAGGGTTGGGATGGGGTGAAGGAGGAAGTAGAGATAGCCGTAAAAGTAATTGCTGGATTCAGGATTGAATAATCAAAGGTGTTTGTCTTCCTCACATTCCGTCAGTTAACAGTAGCTGCATCTTCTCCATTGGCCAAGCAATTGGGGCATGTCTTATTCCCAAGCAAATAGCCAGATCAACTGTTAGCAATGCTTAGCTCTAAAAGTCACAGTTAAAAATAGTTATAAATACTGGAATCAAGTCTTTGACATTCCCATTTTCTTTTCTTTAAAAATATAAACAAACAGTTTCTTTCCCTTGAATGCTCCCAGCATATTTTTATTCTTTACTTCGTGCTTTAAGCCACTACATGAAAGGGAGAGAGAGAGAAAGAAAGAACATATTTAAAATTAAAATAAAAACTACTGCAAAGGAGGGAAATTCTGCCAATGACAGATTTGTCAATGAGTAGGAAAATAATTTTTCAAATGCATCACAAGCATCTTTTCTCACCCTTGTGTTAATGAGGTACTATCACTGCTACCAACCACCAGAAAACACCAATGACCCAGCTCCACCCTAGAGCTATTTGACTTTTGCAGAGGAGGAAAAAAGAATAAAGAACTCAAGGTACTTGAAGATACGATTTATTTCAGGCCTGACACATTCCAAAATAAACCTCCTTCAGAGCACACATTTTTAATGCCATTTCTCACTGAGAGCCTAACCCACTATAAAACTGCTATCGCTATGGAACTGCATTAAATCCTTATCGGAGTTCTAAGCGGCTTATGCCTGTTTCCCCAACCCTAGTGCCCTCCAGATGTCTGGACAATTCCCATAAAGTCTGGCCATTGGCAAAACTGACTGGGGCTGATGGGAGTTGGGAGCCCGAAAACATCTGGAGAGCGTCAGGTTGGGGAAATCTGGTTTATGCTCTTGATAGGAATTTAGAGCCATAAATTAAAAATGCAATTAAAAACAACCCAAAAACCTAGAACAGAATCATCTTCGTATATCTCTAAACTAAAAGTGATCCTGGAAGGAATAGGCCCAGCTGCCGGGGGTGGGGGGTGCAAGGCGCAGGTGCCCTCCCAGAAATCAATAAAAATACTTAACTGAGGTTCTGCCCCCCGAACATGAATCCTGGCTACGCCCATGCCAGCTGCCTTGAATGAGAGTATTTCCTGAGCAAAAGGCTCTAGCCAGAGAAAAAGAGCCATTGGAATTTGCCAAGTTGACATGAACTAGTTGGCAGAGTACTTTAAAAAGATACTTACCGGCTCATGCTGCTCCCTCAAGATCACCAGTTTTCTGAAAGAAATCCAGAACAATTTAGGTCTGTTGTTGTTTTTACGCCCCCACCGCCCCAAGAACTGGCACTGCCTCCAACGTCCTTGGCTCCCTTCACAGTACAGAGAACACAGACCCAGTTTCAGATGGTGAAACAGGTCCTTCCAGTTCTTCCTAGGCTCAGCCACGCATGCAACCATCTTTCCAGCTCCCAATCTCAAATGCTGGCAAAATAAGACTTAATTCTCTGTTTAAGAAACACAAAGCATGCTGGGAAAGGGCATCTCAAGACTTTAGTGCTCCGGTGCAAAACTTAATTCTGGGGTGGGTGGGAAGGGTGTCAATCTCAAGCTTGTTTGGACTAATGGAAATTTCAGATTCCCTTGAAGAAATTATGTTAGGTCAGGGCAAAGTGCTCGGTTCAGGCCCATATTCTGGAGAGTCTGGGCAACAGTCAAAGCACAATAACTCATACTATCCTGTCAGAAGAATTAAGTAGCTCTAGCCTGGCTTTCACCTCACAGCCTAGTTTAGCTTTTAGGCCATATTCCAGACAACCAAGCAAAAGAAAAACTACTGCTATGCAAGGCTGAACCGAACTGCGTGTGTGTCACACCACCCACCTCAAGACCCTTAAACTAGTCTGCTGCTCTCAGGTATAGTGGTGAAAGCCACCCTGCCACTTGTGTTGAAGAAATCCCCAGCTGCCAATCAGATCGGCTTCTATAGATGGAATTGGGAGGAGAGGACGCCATCAAGTGGCAAAATGTCCTGGGAAAGCCCTGATCCGCCCCCCGCCTCTTTTTAAAAAGGGATTGCTCCATGAGGGATAAATGCATCCCACAGCCACGTAACCTAAAGGTAATGAAGTTTAGGAGGAACCAAAGTTTCTTGCAATGCAAGTTTCCTATGAGCGGCGTCACATGCCAGCACAGCATCTTACAGTATTAGAATGTACCGCGGATTTGAATACGGCAAAATAGTAAAAAGCTAGTTACTGAAATAGAATATTGGGAGTCTTTCACTCATGTGGCAAGGACAAGTTATCTGAAACTAGCTGAATAATTTGGTTTCGGACCAAGTAAATGAACCCAATGTACAGACAGCACTGTATTCCATTGTACTTGACTTTTGTTTAAAACTCCAAGATAAGCAAAGTGAAAAGCTCCTCACAACACTCACAAGGGACACAATATAGTTACGGACAATATATGCATCCATCTGTATGTGTATAGGTGTACGTATATACAGTCGTACTTCGGAAGTTGAACAGAATCCGTTCCGGAAGTCTGTTTGACTTCCAAAACGTTCGGAAACTAAGGCACGGCTTCCAATTGGCTGCAGGAGGTTCCTGCAGCCAATCAGAAGCCGAAGAAGCTGCGTCGGACATTCAGGTTCCAAAGAAAGTTCGCAAACCGGAACACTTACTTCAAAGTTTACGGCATTTGGGAGCCAAATCGTTCGACTCACAAGGTGTTCGGGATCCAAGGTATGACTGTGTTTGGGAGTGAGGGATGCACATGTGAATGTGCCCCAGTGTTAAAATTTCCCTATACACACATAACTAGGGTGGGAAAAGAGAAACTGAGCTGAAAGATTCACTTTCAGAGTGTTTTCAAGCTGTACAGTAAGATGGATAATAGGTCTTCCTTCTCATGGATACAAGGAAATAGGTGGAAATAAAGCCACTCCACTAAAACAAAATTTAAGAAGACAGACAAGCCTGTTAACATGGGGCGGGGTGTCACCTCCATTCTTTAATCCTGCATGTATTTGCATCATTGACACGGGTTTGTTGTTTCTACACTCCCTGCATTTAATACTTAAGCTAAGGAATGCCTCTGACAAGGCTGTCTCCTAGCAACTTTGGAAATATGTAGATCAAATTGCATAAGTATCCTAGGCTGCAGTCACACCTGGTTTTGGAAAAACAGCATAGTCCTGGAGCCCCTTCAAATGCAAACAACCTAACTCGGATGGAGCAATTCTGTATATGTCTACTGAGAAGCAAGCCCCCATTAAGTTCAAGTGCTTACAGACAGGTTTACCCATCCAAAAAAGTTCTCTAGTGTCCTGTTACCTTCTTTTTCTTCTTTTTCTTCATTGATCCATCTGCGGTAAGAGACTCCAGCTTTTTGCTCTTCTTTTTCTCTATAAACAATTATGCAAGAAAGAAAATAAGAACATGGTTTAAGAAAAAACTCAAAAACATGCTCTAGCAGCTTACAAAAGCAGCCTTCCAGCAGTTTGACTTCACCCCCAAAGGCCTACTCTTCCATTGTCTCTCTAGACAGATGAATGCCAATGATGGTGATATTTTTAACATGCCATTTATTTATTTCTAAGAATATTTATAAAACACAATAAAAACTACACCTGGGTGAAAAACCCAACATGGTCAGCTATTTTGCTACCAACATGGTCAGCTATTTTGCTACCAATCTTCAGCCACAGAAATCAATCCTAAATCTTAAAATCAAACAAGTCCAAATATGCCCAAGGCACTCACTTAAACCTGTAGACTTTAGTCAGAAAAGTATTCTGCTGTAGCCAACAGAATGGTTATAATGTGCTTTGATTAAAAGGGTGTGCTTTTTGTCCCCAACAGTAAAAAAAGTTGGCGACCTCTGCACTAGGTGATCACCTGTTGCTACATGGGACCCTTTACAAGATCAGGGATATAACATTTAGACCGCTCTGTGAGTGGAGGAAAGGTGGCATTCTGTTCAGAAATATTGGCAGCTGCATAGGAATTAAGATGTCCAGACGTTTTGTGTTTGTTTTCAATTACAAAATGGATGCAAATGGAAGAATTCATTGCACTGCCAGTGGACTAGATGAGCTGAAAAAAATTGATCTTATTGCGAAAGTTTTAGCTAAAACAGGGGAACAGTCAAGCCAGTGTTCAGATGCATATGCATTTTTCTGCGTGTCTTTAAAAATTGTTTTTACAAGTAAACTGTTTTAAAACCTATCCCTCACCTCCTGAAATCTCATCACAGCAATTGTTCCTTTTCAAGACCCTTAGTAAAATCTAGAATATAAGGTCTGATGTCTTGATTTTCACCCCATACATATTGCCTCCCCCCCTCTTCTCCGAACAATGACTTAGATGTGAGTCCGGCATATAAGAAGGCTGGAGCAAGGAAAAATAAAAAATGCTATCTTAGCATGATAGCCGAATTGTACAAGGCCAACGTTGGCTAAGGGTTTTTGTTAAAACTTGGGAGACAAAATCTTGAGGTCAGACAAATTATTAGCCAGTGTAATCAAGTTCTGCTTGGCTCTCCATAAACAGGGGAGACTGTGGAAGAACAAGCTCTTCAGTCATGAAGCAATCTCATTCAGCTATATGGGATCATTTCCTAGGTTAAGAAAAGAACTGCATTTAGGTAACGGCATAAGAAGGGAACTCTCATCACCCCCTACCTTTGGCCATGCTGGTTGAGGCTGATGGGAATTGTAGTCCAAAAACATCTAAGGACCAAAGGTTGGGAAAGACTGGGGAATGGGGGAACAAAGGAATGTTCCCATTATTTAGAGAAAGCACTTTCCCATTACAGATGAATCCTGTTTGGCAAGGAGAGTCCCTATACAAGGGTTTCCATCATTCACAATGACCCTTTTTATGGGCAGTAACGCAGCAAGTGGGATCACACAACAGGCATGGCACACGGCACACATCACACAAGCCCCCATTTAGCTGGGCTAGTGGAGCTACAACAGAAACACAGCGTCCTCGGAACTTGTGGCTCAGGGTGCCCTCCGTCACCAGCGAAAAAGCAAATGAAGTTCAGGCCAGAGTGACCCAGCAGCTAGAGGGAAGTGTTTGGTGTATACTACATTCTGCGCAACAAAAGCAATATACTTAGGCAATCTCTGTATATTAGAATGTACAGGCTACATGGGAAGGATCGCGGATGCAGTTTCTTACTGCAAAACCACTAAAATGGTATTTACACAAGAATTTGTGAGAACTTTTCAGAATCTCAGCGTTGCCAATGCTGGGTTTGCAAATGCTGGTGATCATCTTGCCCTTTGGGAATGTGCAAAATAAGCCACAAACATTCAGCCTTTATATATTAAATGACTTTCCAGTCATGTCTCTGGTTTATAGAGGGAGAAACTGAAGACATTCCTTGCACAGATATCAGACACCCCATTCTTTTTTACATTAGTGATTCATTTGCCCAGCGTCTGGATCAACACAGCCATATGTATATATCCGTGCATAGCTGATTTTTCCAAAAGCTATATATGTTAAGTCAGAGCCTCATCCTTGCCCAACAATATAGCTGTAACTCAGCTTTGTCAGAAATCTCCCCTCCCATCTATTCCATTGCCCTTTCTCATCCTCTGCTGGAGGAGGGCTGGGACGGTCTTTCCCTGTGTGAGGAAGCAGCAAAGCGAGAGAGAAATCACAATGGAAGTGTACTAGCAACAGGAATGTACCAAATCTTAGCAGGAGCCTCACACAGGCTGGAGCTGCTCTTTTAACAGAGAATGATTAAAAGCCATCATCCCCCCACCCTCTCTGTGTGGTAACAGCAGCTCTCAGCACTTAAAGGCAGCTTTAATACTGTAGAGTCATCAGCACAGATATCCACGGCTTGCTCAATTACTGCTAAATGTCACAAGAACTAGCAGCCCTTGCAACTGAATTTCATTCCTCCTGTGAATCTATGCATGGAACTGGGGTGGTACTTTTCCATTTGTTTTTAAAAACAGACCCTTTCCTATGTAGGACAGAAGGATGTTCCCTAGCTCAGTGGGGCCACACAGATGCCTGGCCATTTAATAGCGGGAACTTCTCCTCTTCCCCCTGCCTTGCCAGGACCAGCAAAATGGGGGGGAATAGAGCTGGGAGTGAGAGTGCATGCACCCAATTGAAATGTGCAAAAACACCACAACAGCAAGGGCTGCCCTTTTTATGGGACATACATGCATATGGCTTCTGTCCTTTCCTGCATTTGCAGAAAATGGTCCTTGCTGCTCCAAACTGCACGGCAGAAATCCCTTACAAGCACAGGCACGGCCTTAAGTAGGAAGAGCTTTGCTGAGTAAAGCAGCCAGCTTATTCACTGGCAGCAAAGAAACTCCAGCCACACGGTTGCATTGTTTGGGAGGCAACAGGGAGCAAAGGGAGCCCAGCCTGATGGACCAATTTATATGAGGATAGGGCACATCAAGCTGGTCCTAAGTTTGAGATTTAATTTTCACACCCTGCTTTTTCTGTTAAACCACCACCAAAGCAGCTTACTATGCAACGTAACGGAACAAAATAGGGACAATACAACAGCAGGCCCTATTCAGATGCTCTACTTCTGCATTAAATCAAAACCCAGAGTAGCTCTTTCCCCTGACATTGTACAGGGCTGGTGTCTGTAAGGAGGCTGCGTGCAGCTCCACACATGAAAGCCTCCCTATCTTCCCTGCAGATGCTTGGACGGGCACCACGTGGAAGGACTACTCAGCACCTGTGACACAGCCCTGCCCCCACCGTTTGACACAGAAGCAGAACACCTGAAGCAGAACATAGAACTGCATCAACTGGGTGCATCCACAACAAAAGGGGACGCACACAGGCTTAGGGGAAACAGAAGGATGAAAAGTTGGGATCGTGTTTTTCGAGACTCTCTGAACACAGGATTCAGAGTCAGCCTTCTGCGTAGCTTGGCAGAAGGGTAGAGAAGGGCAGGCAGCCACAGCCTGGTGACCCCCAGATTCGCTGGACTCCTGACTCCCATCAGCCTAGGTTAGCATGGTCAGTGGTCAGGCATAACAGGACTTTTATAGTCCAAAGCTTCTGGAAGACACCAGGATACAGAAGCCTAACCAAAGCCCGCTGAACAGACGGAAACCTGCTGGTCTGAAATCTTGCATCCTTTGCTTACTAACACAAACGCACACTAAGCTTTCTTGCCAGCTAGCAATACCACACGAGCCCATCTGGGGGCAGCAGAGCGTGCTGAATAGGGCAAGGGACACCTGGGATTTTAGGGTGTGTGTGTGTGTGTGTGTGTGTGTGTGTGTGAGAGAGAGAGAGAGAGAGAGAGAGAGAGAGAGATGCTCTTACTCTTATCAGCTTTCTTCTCTTTGCTGCCTTTTTTCTTTGGTGTTTCGCTGCCGGTTGAAGACTTGTCTTTCTTCTTCTTCTTCAGCTTTTTCGGCACCTCTCCGCCACTCTTTGCTTTCAGCTTCTTTCCCTTCGGCTCGCCCAGGCCAGCATCCCCAGCTGCCAGCTTTCGCTTCTTGGACGGCTTCTCTTTTGCCCCAGCCTTGGAAGATTTGGTTGCTTTGGGACGCTTGACTGCCGCAGCAGGGGTGGCTTGGGGCTCTCCCTGGGCAGCTGCACCAGGAGCTTGGGCTGCGGCCTCCTCTGAGCCAACTTGTGCGGTTTGAGTGCTGGCCAGCAGGGTGAGTGGCAACTGCCCTGCAGGTTTCCTTTTGGTGCTGCCGTTGCTCTGGGCCTTTGCGGCAGCTTTCTTTGCAGAGGCGGCTTTGGAGCCGACGCTTCCCGCTCCTTTTTTCCTTGCTGCGGCCCCCTTAGCCCCCTTGGTCCTTGCCACTTCCTTTCCGGAAGAGGGTAATGGGCCAATCTCTGTGGAAACATAATTGAAAGAGAGAATGACTCAAGTGCTCTTGACAGCCTTACTAGCTGCTGAGAAGCTTATGCCTCTCCAATGCCTCCTACTTCCAAAGCACTGCGGCTCATGGGAGGTAAATCAGGCCATGCACCAAATTAGGAACCAAGCTTCTTGTTGAATGTTTGACAGCAGGAGAAAAAGGCCCAATTTATAGAGGGGTGAAGCCAGAAGGTGGTGCTGGGGGACTCTTTGAAGCCTCAACCTTTGGCCTGTGGTCCCTCAGGGTTCTGTCCCCCATGCTATTTAACATTTACATTAAACTGCTGGGAGATATCATCCAGGGTTTCGGGCTTCTGTGTTACCGCTATGCTGATGACACCCAGCTCTATGTCTCCTTTCTGCCTAAATCCAAGGTAGGGCTGGGCAATGTTGGGTTTTCAACATTGCGATTTATCACCCACCAAACATCGTGGTTTGGCAATGTTGAAACAAGCTGCATCAGCTCCTGCCGGCAAGGCGTGGGGTGAAACTGCCTCCACTCTTACTGAGCTGAGGCACTTTCAACCCCAACGCCTTGCGGGCTGGGGCCAATTCAGCTGGCCCCAGCCTGCTGCTCAGGAGTGTCTAAAAGAGCCCACACCCCGCAGCTGGCTCCCAAAAGCCAGAGGCGAAGTGGGGGATCTTTTGAACTTCTCCCTTGAGGGGGAACAACAGCCGCCCCCCTTCAAGGGGGAAATGTTATGAGCAGCTGAGAAGCCCCGATCCTGCTTCTGCTGGTGGCGAGGGCAGTGGCGCACTCCTCAGCCAAGCAGTTTAAAGAGGAAGAGGGAGGAACAAGCTGTATGGCACCTCGCTGATGCAGCTTGTCTCTCCCTCTGCTGGTATGAAGGCAGACGATGGCGGTTTCACTCAGCGGTATATCGCTGGTGAAACTGCGGCTTTCTGAGTCCCTCTGCCTCCAGCTGCAGCTCATTTCTCCCTTGGCGCTGGCAGCAGAAGGACTCGGAAGGCGGTGGTTTCACCAGCGATATACCGCTGAGTGAAACTGTCATCGCGGTCTGCCCCTCATACTGATATATCGCCCAGGCCTAATCCAAGGAAGCTGCCTTAGTACTAAAGTGATGCCTGTCTTCACTAATGGACTGGATGAGGGTGAACAAATCCAAACAAGACAGAGGTTGCCTAGGCTGACTGTCATCAGAAGAAACCCAGAGTTTATCATAGCGTCCAAACCCAGTCAACAAGAGCATCCTGTAGCCCATGTTTTGCCAGCATTCAGCAAGAAATAAAGTGTCTTTTTCGTATTTTAGCAGCTACGTTGTGTGACAGTTTGCTCATTTAGCTGGCCATATAACAATTTAAGAAAGCAATCAGAAAGAGGAAAGGTAGGAGGACACACTTACTCTCGCTAGTAACCCTGGGGAATGATCCACAAATCCAACACCTATCAGTTATTCCCTTCAGGTGTCCTGCCCAAGGGATTCATAAGACCACACACACACAAAAAGCATCCCTGATGTGTTCCTGACGGATGTCCAACAGGTGGCAGCAGAAGACTTGCTTGTGCCGACTAGCCCTTATTTTAACGATTCATGTTCTTGGTCACAGAACTTTACAGAATCCCAGGACACAAACGGAAGCCTTGCACTTCAGACACCATGGCTCCAAAGTGCTAAAGTTTTAGCTTTTTAGAAGAGATTTCCCCCCACTTGCTTCTGAAAACCACCTTTTTGGTCAAAAACAGGGCAGAGCCCCCTAAATTGCCTAAGCCTAGGGATGTTAAAAAAACTAGATATCTCACGTGACACAGACCCCCATTTTAAAATGTCTGCCACCACCCCAGACATTTAACTGAGAAGATGAGCAGAAGTGGACTAACTGCTTCCCTAAAGTGGCAGGGCGGGGGAGCAATTCCAGCTTACAGGCATCACTCGGCACATAGGCCTATCTGGCCACGCCATGGGTACCAGCCCCTACACCTGATGTCAAGGTGTGGGGCAGGTGAAGTCCTGGCTCAGCTGAAAGGGCAGGAAAGCACGTGCTGGGTCTTTCTAAGCCCCTTGCAAAGCTCTCTGCCAAGAGCCGCAAAGGCAGTATCTAATGATACTGTGCTGTCAAGGTGATTGACAGGTAGGCAGCCCAGGGTGGCGGGGGAAGGTAACAATCTGGCTTGCTGCCCTCGTTTTGTTCCCCATTCCTGTCCTAAAGAAAAACAAACAAACACTACGCAACACTTCAGAACACAGCTGCCATCTTCAGACGAGTGACCTTAAGGGTGATGCTACGGCTATGGCGTGCAAGCTAAGAACAGACACACTGCATGGGGTTAACCCTTCAGTGCAAAATACTGTCCCCACCCACCTGAGGAGAGTCACTAAATATGTCCATGCAGAAATCCGTGGCTGCTATACCCTCTCCCTCCTCCCCCAGCAAGTGGAAGATGTCAGAAGTTTCATGTCACACTGAGTTTGGGAGGAGGCAAAAGTAGCAGCTGAGACTCATTGCTTTAACCCCTCCTCCTGCCCACCCTCCAAGCTGAGAAATGGGGACCTCCTCACTTTGTGCTAAATACGAGAGCTCTCAGGCGGTTGGGACAAGTAGACCTGTGCCCATAGCACATCATGACTGATTTACTTGAACATTCCTCTCCTCCAGGCCTTCTGTAAGGATTCACCCTCCAAGACTAACCTGTCTTCTGCCCAACTATTTCCTTAGCATCGGCGTCCGAGTCACTACTGTCACTGGAAGAGCTGTCGCCAGAAGCCATGCTGATGGGAGGACCACGAAGAGCAGAGGCAGCTTTTCTGGAACTCTGTTTGGATAGCGCAGGAGCGGCACCCTTCGGCAGAGTGGGCGGCGGGGTCTTTATAGGGCCCACGAAGCCCTTTAAGAGGGACTAGAGGAGGGCAGGGGGTGGGGAGGAGAGAGAACACATACACAAGTTAGGAACTGGAAGTTATTGAGGGATGCTGCTATCCGTCTTCAAGCTGAAGAGCATGGAAGTAGTACCTTACAAATCACCACCGGGTAGCCACTTAACTGGATACTTTTTCATAGTCCTGCTGCAATACTGACAGGTGAGAATCCAGGAATGTGGTTCTTCAACCTCTGTTTCTCTTAATTTTAATGAGGCATCAGAGCATTGGTGGAAGGTGGGAAGAGCATGAGCAAGGAAATGTCAGGGCAGGTTGAGAAGACAATGCTATGTTGCCATCCGCCTGTCTCGAGAGACAATGGGGTGTGTGTCCGGGAGTGAAGTCCAACTGCTGCGTTGGCAGCACTGAAGTGACTTCCCCGGGGCATAAGCCTGGGCTGTGTGTATGAAGTCCTGGACTGCCCAGATGGCAAGACCCCACTCTCAACCTCGCTGATGTTGTCCGAAGGAAAGCAGAGCACTATGCTTGGCAGCAGCTTGGCTGCAGGAGTTGCTGGAAGGAGACATACAAGGCTCCATCCAACTGTCTTAGAGACTCTATTCCAGATTTGTGTAGTTTACTCCTTAGCCCTTTCTTCTCCCAGGGGTTTAGGATCAGAGTTTTCCTTCTCCTAGATGGGCTACCTTCCCAGGTTGACGAGCCCCACCTGCCTTTGAGAAGACAACAGGAACATAGGCCTTTGGGTCCATTGGGTCCATCTGGCTCAGCTGAGCCTAGACCAGAGGTCATTGGATTCCTGTTCTCATCAGCCCTAGCTCCCATGGCCAATGGCCAGAGATGATGGAGTTGTAGTCCAGCACCATCTACAGGATACCGAGTTGGCTCCTCTCTCCAGGGTTGCAGGCTGGATTGAACTTGGGACTTTCTGCATGCAAAGCAGATGCTCAACCCTTGACTTATGGACCAGTTAGGTTGCTAATTCCTCCAGGAGGAGGGAAAAGTTTTGCAGGGAGGTGGGGGTGCTATGTACAAGGACATATTAGTGAATTAAGCTTTCAGGTAGAGTTATGACCAGCCTTAAGCCCGCTGGGACCCGGGATCATCTGCACCATCATCACAAACAAACGTGCCTCCAAAAGGATCTAGCATCTCCCCCCCCCCCCCTCAAGCTTCCGAGATGATCCAGTGGCATGCAGTCTGTGGACTAGAGGGATTAGCTTAGCTCCCCATTATTCTGGTAAAATTACACACACACAAACCTCGGTGCTTCATTTCTGGAAGAAACCCTTCCTTCTCTCTCCTCCCTCCACCAACCCTACTTCTTGAGGCTCTTCTTTAGTCCACTCTAGGCAAGCCAGAGGGCTGCACTCCTTGCATGGCAGATCTGAGGGCGTGTCTGGTGATCTGGTGGCACAGAGCGGCCTGATTATATGAAGCTGCCTGATGGCCCCTCTAGCTCTGTACTGTCTACACTCACCTCCACCTTGCCCCAGCTGTTTGTGGAGTATGTATATGTATCTAAAATTGACGATGCTCAAACCCATTCATTCTGCAGAAGAAGATTTATACCCAAAGGATGGTATGTAATTGTTTGTGACCATTAGGACCCACTGGAATGACAAAATGACTTGCAGAGGCTGACATGTTCAGAAATTTGCTTTATCAACTCAACTAGAGCCACGGCCTTCTCGGCTGCGGCTCCAATCTGGTGGAACGCTCTGTCACAAGAGACTAGGGCCCTGCGGGACCTGACATCTTTCCGCAGGGCCTGCAAGACAGAGTTGTTCCACCAGGCCTTTGGTCAGGGCGCAGCCAGACCCCCTCCTCTGGCAACCTGCACAGAATTTTGCTTAATGGTTGCCATCAACTTGATTTTAATTAATAATTAATTTTTATAATGAAATATTTGTAAAATGTTGGATTATTTTGATTGTTTGACTATTTGATTGTTGTTAGCCGCCCTGAGCCCGGCTTCGGCTGGGGAGGGCGGGATATAAATAAAATTTATTATTATTATTATTACTACTATTATTATTATCAGTAGATCAGTAGAGTTCTGCTCATAACAAGCTGAATCCTACTACTTAAACCATTAAGTTCTACTGTTGTCAGTAGAAAAGGGTGGTGAAAGTTGATGCCTCTGAACATGTGCAGAGTGGCACCCTCTCAAGTGACTGCTGCCTGTTCAAAGCAAGCCCAGGTCATTCCCTCCTTCACAGCCCCATTTTCTGCCTCTTATGAGCCCGTGAAGGAAAACACACGACGAGTCCCGCCCCTGCCTGCCCCAGTGAGGGTAGAAGCAAGGAAGCAGCTCACAGGCTCTGGAGAAAGGCACAGGGACAGAAAAACCTGTCCAATGCTTCCATTCCCCCTATTGGGAGGCAGCGGGGAGAGAGAGAGCATTTATGCCAGTATTTTATGGGTTTACAACACACGCAGTAAATTTGCTTCTCTGTTCTCTCCCTGTTAAGCACGCATAGGGGAGGCTGCTGACCATTACCACACTCCCAGGCTCACATGCAAGTCTAATGCATTGCAGATGTACGGCTCATACTATATGCTGCTCATAAAAGGACATTTTATAGCTTAGACATGGCTTAAATTGCAAATAAAGAATTGCTGCCGTTTGCCTAACACAGCGCCCCTTGTTTAACCGTTGCATAGCCCTGCAGTTTCACCCTGGACCTCTCCCTTAATCAGGCAGGGCAGGTTAACATGAGGTCAGACACAGATATAATCAAGATTCTACTTCCAGGAAGCACCTCTCATTCCGCTCAGCAGGTGCATTTAAGATGACGACACCTTTGCTGAACCTATTCCTATTCTCAGTTTTCTTATGAGTAATGTCAATACCAATTTTTAATATAAAACGTGCAATAAATGTTGAACCCATTTGTCCTGCACTAATATAACCTTACATTTCTTATCTAGTTGCATGCCTCCCTCACCCCCAATCTCTTCCCTTTCACACCCCATGCACTTATCTTACAATGAAGGAGCACTTTTTGTCATTTACAAACAAAATAAAACCACCTCACAAAACCACTGGGTCAGCCTGAAAGGAAAAGAAACACTGAAACGTCAAAATTTTAGGCACCCAGATAATATCAGTATGGTGAAAACCCTCATTTAAACAAATTAGCTTTATATTATAGACATAAGGAGGTTTAAATATCATTATTTTAAAAGCCACTTTAAGTTCAAGAAAACAGTGCATCTTATCACGGGCTTATGATATCGGGTCCAACTTAAGACTGGGGGTCACTACAGACCCCAAGTGCTGTTCCTGAATACTGTAACTATGTCCTGAAACAACAAATTATCCTTAAAGCAGCTTCTTCTTTCTTTTTGTTTTACATTAAATTGGAAACATTTTTAAAAAAATTATCACTTTTGGTCATGACTACAATACCATATCAATAAACATTGAACCCATTTGTTCTGCACTAATATAACCTTACATTTCTTATCTGGTTGCATGCCTCCCTCACCAGCTTGCAGATAGGGGAGACCTTCCTTCACCAGGCTTGAGTAAGCAGCTGTAAGAACTATTTTTACCAATCACACTTAACATCTGATGCATTTACAAGACCAGTAAAATGCCCTTCTTGCTCAATGCAGTCTTCCCTTATGAAACTGTGAGGCAGGGCTATTGTGTCTCCAGATGGGGTTCAAGACTGATCCCCAGGCCCAAGACTGCTGAAGTGAGCAAAACTCCAGTCTGTACAGTGTTAATAGCAGATAACCATGCAGCTGAATGGTGAAATCCACACCTTGCTGGCATTACTTATAGCTATGAGGCCAAGCCTTATAGTACTACTGTCCATCTTAAAAAATCCTTTGTGCAGACGTGCACCATTAAGACAAAACATCAAATGTAGCAAAATGGAATGTGTACCAGTGTTAAGAGCTGCCTTCTCAGCATGCAGCCCCCATCAATAAGGAAGCAATACCTGCGAAGCCTCCTGGTCTTCATCACTGCTGGTCGCTTCAGATGAGCTCTCTGGCTTCTCCCCCACTCCTTGTTTCTGTGGTATGCTTGCTAAAAGAGAAAGAAAGAGGGGAAACTGCCATCTGTGAGACTTCTAATGCTGCAAAACTGTTGCGACACAAAGAGCATCTAACTGTGGAGACAGTGCCAACCCAGGAGCCTTATGAACTTTTACCCACAGAGTTTGCCCATCCCAACATTGCCAAGGTAGTTGCCGCAAAGGGTACATAGAAGTTTAGGTGATGGCCACTGGGGTTGCTTCAGCTGTGCTATAGGAATACCAAACTTCCCTTACTTCTTTTCTTTTTTCCCCCCAAGGTAGGCAAGTGAGGGAGTTATTGGGACAAGAGTTACGTGACCCTTGGGCCCAGGGAAGAGGCAGACCACTTTCAAGACTACTTCAATTACCACAGGCAGCCCACTTAGGGGCCACATTTCTGAAAGGAATTGTGCCAAATTCTACAGTGCTCTACATCTCGCATCTAGAACTAGTCTCCTAAAGAAGGTTCAGCATACTTAGGGTTTCTTTGAGGGCAATTTTTTTAATTAAAAAAACAAACAAGAAAATCTCCTTGTGAGATCAAGAAAACACTGTGAGAAGGAAAACCATAAAGTTCTTCTCTAGTGCCCTTGTAATAAGACAAAATGAAGATATAACCAAGGAATTTCTCCCATTGAGACTTGGCCAATTGTGCATGCGCTCTCTCTCTCTCTCTCTCTCTCTCTCTCTCTCTCTCTCTCTCAAATTTCTAATGTGAAATAGCCACTGAGGGTGGGGAGGATTAACTGGAGTCATGGCTTAGCCTCATCACCTATTTCCTTGGCTCAGTCTTGGGATACATGGTGCACCCCTAAGGATGAACAAGAATGCCTATCCCCTCAACATCCAAGATTCCAGGTGAGAAGCTGTGGTTTTCAGATGGCTAAACACCCTCTGTAAACATGCCATGAATAGGCTAGGATCCTTCTCAGCTTCTCACTGTCTTGTTGCATCTCTTCACTGTGCTTGCCACATTCAAAGGTAACTAGAATCCCCCCCATCTCATCTCTTACCAGGCTGTGGGATCTGCTTGGTGGTTGTCGATGCCTCCTCCTCACTATCCGAGGAACTGCTGCTTCCAGAACTCTCCTTGTGCTTAGGGATCCCATCGGGTTTATCAGGCGGAGCCTGGCTTACTTTAGGCTTCTTGGAGGAGCTCTGCTCCACCTTCCCCACTGTTACTGCAGCAGGGCCTTGGCACTTGGTGGAAACAGAGTTGGGTGTACTAGGGCTGGCCTGTGCACGCTTCCCTGGAGGAGCAGGTGTTTTTACTGCTTTCGGCAGAAAAAAGGGATGAATGGGGGGCTGCAGGAAGATACAAAATCAGAAATGTCCATTAGAAGTTAAAAGAAGAGGGTGCAAGCTTCACAACCAGCCATTCTTGGAATTAACGGACTATTCTTATGCCTAAAGAAAGCAGGTTCAAACATTCTTGTTTCTATTGCCACCTATCACGTATGAACAATGCAAATCTTCAGGGCAACTTCGTTCCCCATCACTGGGTATTCCCTAGGAGGCCAGCAACAATGAAGCCCAAGTAGTTGATCTTTATTTTTTGTTTTAAAAAAGCACGTTATTATATTAACAACTCCCAACGCTGGTCTTGGGAGATAAAATGGCTGATCCCTGTTTCTTTTGTAATTTTTATACTTTTTTTAATGGATTTGTAATTTTTATAGGTTTTGGGCCACCCAAGTGGCATGTTTATACTGGAAGGATGGGATATAAATGTTGCAATAAACAAAAGAAAAGAATTTACATAATTGGCAGTAAAGTGCTATCACTTAAGAAAGATCAGAGGTGATGGGAGGAAGGCAAGGGAAATCCATGCCAGAGAGAAGTAAAGCAGCCCTACCAAAGTGCCTATGGACAATGACAGTCACCATGGACCCTTATGACACTTGTAGCACCACTGCCTCAAGAAGCTACTGAGAAGGGAAAGGTGTCATTAGCGCTGGGGACCAGGCAGCTTCACACCTGAAGTCTGAGCCACTAGTACAGCTGCACTCTTTGATTCTGTGCAGCAGAACGGATTCTCTTTTTACCTGTTTCACAGGCTTTGCAGCCGCCACCTCATCCTCTGAAGAATCAGAGCTGTCGGTCTCTGAGCTCTCTGCAGCTTTCTGGAGAGAGGCAGCTGCAGGCTTCATTGGGCTTCCTGTCCCAACTTTTCCTGCTGGCTGAGCATTGCCTGCTTTGCCTGATGTGGCACCTGCCATCTTTGCAGCTGGAGTTTTCGCAGGAGCGGGTGTGGGTTTCTGAGTTTCCTGAGCTGGTTTCTAGGAAAAGGAAGGATTATTACATAATTAGATTGTGAGAAGAGCAGAAGCTCCATATGCATAGAAACTCAAGGGAATTTATTTCTGTGAAGGTCTAGGTTACCAAACAACAAATACAACATATAACAAAACATGCACATTTATTTTTTGTTGTTAAATTTCTGCTTCATCTTTCCACTTGCCCTTATGTTGCCATTCACCTCACATTTTTAAGGTGTTTTTTTTTTAATATAAAAAAGTTTAATTGCTGCCTCCATTAAGAAGACCGCAGTTGCTTCCCCCAAGAAGCAAGATGATAGTAATGGTGCTCAATTAACAGACATTATTATTATTGATAATATATAATTAGTCATTTTCCTAACAAAACTGACCCAAAGCTACTTACAAAAATAAAACATGGCTAGCTTGGGTACGTTTCAGTAATGCTTAGAGCATTGAAGACACATCTTGAAACAGAATGGTGTTTTGTTTTGTTTTTTGCAACCCTGTATGTAAGCTGCAAGCCTTCCTTAGATTTTTAGTTTTCAGACAAAATACTATTCAGATTGTTAGTTACCAGCCTCTCCCAACCTGCACCACTGGCTGGAGTTTTTGTGGGGTTTTCATGTGTTTTTCATAATATGCTACACCTGGCACAATAATATAAAATATATTTTATGCATCCAGCATGCATATATTGTATTATATCCTTCAGCCGTGATGTATATGTTATACTTGGATTAATGAAAACAATCTTTTTTTAAAAAAAACAACAACCCCAAATCTGTCAGCTGTGCAAAATAATAACTACTTATTTATTCACCACTAGGAACAGTCTTGGCAACTCCTGCACTGGTTCTACCTAAGCACCTGCTCGTTTCTTCTTTTTTGAGACTTCCAAGGAACAGTGGCTTTTACACGTGGAAAGCCCTAGAACTGTTTTCAGAAGCAGATCTGGAATCCAAAATGTGGAACAGATATTTGGGGAGGGAGGGGACAATGAGGCTACTAGAAAAAAGAAATCCCACTATCTGCAAGCACTAGGTAGAGCTCCATGCAACCTCAAGGCCAGAGGAGTGTTCCTAGCCGACCACGACCACTTCATACTCACTCTGTGTCCTACAGCCTGAGCTGAATGGCACAGCCGTTGAGTAAACACAAATGCCCATATCTATAGCTAGGGGCTGTGAGTGCACACAGTCCGTTACCTGAATGAGCAACTGTGAGCAAAAGGGGCCCTGCACACACAGCAACCCCTTCATAATCTCAACGCCAGATCTTTTGAAGAAGCCAATGTCCCACTCGTCAGATTTTCAGAAGCAGGAGGCCAATTCCAGATCCTCATCCTCATTCCATGCTAAACAGCCAATCAGCAAATTTTCGGGGCTTTCTTTTTATATTCTAAAAAAATGGTTCTGAACACACCAGACGCAAGCACACGCCTCAAGCTTTGCAAAGCAAGCAACCATGAACTTAGGACCAGGATGCGAAGCACAGCCGGAGTTATACAGGTGGGAGTTGCTGCCCTCCTCACTTTCTCAGTTACCTGGGTGAACACTTTGTCTTCTTCAGAGTCAGACTCATCGCTAGAATCCTGGCTACTGTCTTCACTCTCCTGGGCCTTCTGAAGTGGTCCTCCTGGTGGGGGCAGGGACTTTGCAGCAGACACCACCTGAGGTGCAGCGTTTGCCTTGGTTGCTAAAAGGAAATAAGGAGGTGAGACAACAGCTCAGTGGGTTAAAGCTTAAGGGGGCTGCAGCTCAGTGCCAGAGCATATGCTTTGCAGGTAGAAGGTCGCAGGTTCAATCCCTGGTGTCTCCAGGTAGGGCTGAGAACAATTTCCCTAAAGAGCCACTGCCCTAAACCCTAAAGAGCCACTGCTGGTCATTGCAGTCCAGGAACATTAGGCCCTCCAGATAGTGTTGGACTACAACTCCCATCATCCTTGACCATTGGGCAATGCTGGTTGAGGCGGAAACTGGAGTTCAGTGACACCTGGATGGCCACAGGTTCCCCATCTGTTGTGGACAATACTGAGTTAGATAAGCCAATGGCCTGACTTGGTATTGAGGCAGCTTCTTATGATAAGGTAGCATCATCTGTAGATAGGAGCTCATGCACTCTGGACCTGTGGCTGCAGCTTCTTAAATGAAAAAAGGAACAGAAAGGAAGTGAAACACAGACTTCAGGAACAGCCCCTGCTCTCTTGGAAAGGTCATGTCAGTGCTTGCTGGTGGTTTCCTAGTACTGGTTGAAGAAAAACAGGAAGGAATTGGAGATCACCACAGTTCATGGTCCCACTAGAAAAGCTGGACCCTGAACCAAGAACGTCTTCCCCTCCAGCTTCTGGACAAATATGTCAGGAAGTCTGTTGGGATCCAGCCTGCAGCCGTGAAGTCTAGATCTTATTAGCAGCTACCTGCTGGTGACAGATAAGCTGCTGTCTGGTATTCCCCCTCCCCAAACTACAAAGCCTGTCAAACCTACAAGCAGGGGAGAAAGATTTTTAGATGCAAGCCTTTTTAAAAAAAGCAAATCCATTGCACTGCAATTGAAAAGAGAACTCATTGAAGGACAATTCCAGGGTCTAAGCTCCCTGGAAAAAAACAATACAGTAATGCCTCATCTTTGTACAGTTAGTTCAGATAGACCAAACATGATAACAGTGTGGGGAAGTTTCCCAATATCTCCATTAAAACCTCACACACTCTTCTTTTCCATGATCAGGGTGGCAAAAAGAAAGGCATTGCAAATGCATGTTAACTCAGGGAAAGGGGTCATAGTTCAGTGGGAAACACTTGCTTGGCATACAGAATGTCCAGGGTTCCATCTTTTGCTGCAGGTGATGGGGAAAAGTACTTTGCTGGAGATTCTGCAGAGCTGCTGCCAGTCAGAGTAAAATATGCTGGGCAAGATGGACAAAGAGCTTGACTTTGGATAAGGCAGTTTCCTGCCTCCTGTGTGCTGGTGCCAAAGGGTAGCAGGGAAAAGACTAAGAGCCATGCCAGACATCCTAATAACTCACACAAGGTCACATTCAGCCATGGTTTACTCAAAGTAAACATAGAAATTATGTTTCGGAGTAAACATTGACATTGATGGATCTAAATTAGTCGTTTCAATGGGTCTACTCTGTGTAGGCCTAGCAACGGATGCAACCCATGCTCTGAAAGATGAGAGGTGATGGTTTTAAGGCACCAAGCAGTAGTCAGTGCAGCACACGTTTAAATAATATGCACTATTCAAGCATGCTACAGTGGAACCTCGGTTTTCGAGCGTCTCAGAAGCTGAACAATTCGGAACCTGAACACCAAAAACCCAGAAGTACCGTATTTTTTGCACCATAACACTCACTTTTTTCCTCCTAGAAAGTAAGGGGAAATGTCTGTGCGTGTTATGGAGGGAATGCCTACGGGTGGCGGGGGGGATCTGCTGCAGTCGTGAGCAGAGGATCCATGGTTCCCCTTCCTTCCCTCCTCCGTGGCTCACTTTGAAACAGCAAAGCGGGAGAAGAGCCGCTGAGTGGGGAGGAGAGAGGGACAGAGAGCCTGCTTCTTTAAAGGAGCAAAGCGGGAGAGGAGAGGAGCCGCTTACACGAGTGTAAGCGGCTCCTGTCCGGTTGGTTCCTTTAAAGCAAGCAGGCTCTCTGTCCCTCTCTCCTCCCCACTTAGCTTGCTACATAGCAGCAAAGTTTTTCAGCTGGCTAAGCCAGGGATGAGCGGGGAGGAGGGAGAAAAGCAGAGCCGGCTTGCTTTAAAGGAACAAAGTGGGAGAGGAGAGGAGCCTTCTCCCCTTATACCCCTCTCCTGCATTATTAGCAGCATCCTTCTCCACACACCCCACGTGTGCTCCTTGTCCCTTGATTGCTTTTCCTTCCCTCCCCACTTAAAACGTGGTTACAAAGCACGGATCCACATGGATCCTCAGGATTTTTGCACTGGGTCACCCCAAATTCACCATCAGATCACATAGCATGTCCATGGCTACATCTTGTACCAAAAAAATCACGCACCCACTGTTGGCTGGGGCTGCAGTGGTGCAAAAACGTGGTTACAAAGCATGGATCCATATGGATCCTCAGGATTTTTGCATTGGGATACTCCAAACTCACTGTCAGATCACATGTCTGTGGCCACAGCATGAACCACAAAAATCATACATCCACTGTTTCGTTTAGAATATTTTTTTTCTTGTTTTCCTCCTCTAAAAACTACGTGCGTGTTATGGTCGGGTGCGTGTTATAGAGCGAAAAATACGGTAATTACTTCCATTTTTGAATGTGCCTTGGAAGTCGAACGGCCTCTGCTGTGTGTTTTCCCATTTTTTCAATGGATTTTGCCAACCACCCATTGATCCTCAGTTTTCAAATGTTTCAGAAGTCAGTCTTCCGGAATGGATTACCTTTGAAAACCAAGGTTCCACTGTACTATGTCACTACATTTGTGTCCCAACCTACCTCCATGAAACTTGGGGTGGTATGCACTGAAGTTACACGCATTTTATCTTTAAGCAACACTGAAATGTAAAGTTAGGCCAAGAATTTGCCCAAAGCTATTTAATGGGTGAGGGAAGACCAGAACTTGAGCTGCCCTATGCCAAATCTCCCATTCTGTCTGTCCGCTGAGTGCAACATGCTCAATCTCTCATTTTTAAGGTTTTGCATGAAATAAGCTTTCAAAAAGACCACGGAATGGGCCAAAGAGAGGGTACACACACTTCCATAACTTTTTCTGTTGCTAAGCGTCCTTGAATTCTCGGGTTTACATTGCAACAGAACATCTTACAGTGGGTTCTATTATTTCATGGAAAGAGGCAGCTTCTACAGGAATGTCAAAATTTTGGAGAACATCTAGTCCCTCAGGGCTTCTCCTCCTTCATCACTGTAAGATTCCAGGCATATTTTTTACTGCTCGTGTTATGAAACAGTGAGACCTGCTAGGCAATTTGGGACATAGCATTTGCTGAAAAACAGTCTCTGAACAGAGATATCCAGTGTAGGCTCATGCTGTACCACAGGGATGGATGGATGGATGGCTAACTCTCCTCACGCCTCGCACTGTCCCACAGGGGCCTGGGAAACACCCCCTAGCCAGTTCCAGAGGCACCATTCGCTTGGGGAGCTTGTAGCCAGGGCTGTTGCAACAAACAGCTGTGCAAGCCTTTGGGAGGCAGAGACGCAAGAGGGCACCAGAGGGGCGAGGGAAGGAAAGAAGGACGGAGATCAGTGTTGCCCACGGCACCCCTGACCATCATTCAAGGCACCCCAGGGTGCCATGGCACACTGGCTGAAAACCATTGGTGTGGAGTAATAAAGTGATAGCTGTGTACAAAAATTCCCAGTCACAAAAACTGAATGCAAAGCTCTCCCTGGCTCTGCAAGCTGTCACGCTGGTTTCCTCCCATGACTTAAGATGGTTTCACACCAAGTCTTTCAACTTCACAGAAGCAGCAAAGCAAAGAATATTCCAGAGAGGGTTTCATAGCTGCTAACAATGTTCCTTTATGAATAGCTCAAGAAGCATGAAGCCATTTTTACTGGCTATTTTCTTCAGCCTCCAAGGGGAGCTCATCACTCAGAAATGGAACTGCTTGGCAAACACTATGAGGAACCAGAAACAATGAGCATCCCCCCCTTCAAAAAGTACAGTCCCTTCAGCCAATTTGGAAGTATGTTCTGAAACAAAACAAATACAGAATTGGAACACTGACAAGTTCCTCACATCAGTTTCAGAATAATTGGCATCTGTTCCTGTGTTTTGGCACTTCAGAGCGCATTTTGTGGGTGTGGGTGTGCGCGCTTTTACCCTTAGGGAAGCTGTTTGTTACTCCAGAGCCCCCAATGCTCAGGCAAAGAAATTTTACAGAGAAGCTGAAAACAAGAGGCCCCCAAGCACCAATGAAAACCAGGGGCTTCTTACCGAAAGGAGGTGGCAGGTTCTGTTGTGTTGGAGGAATCATTTCCTCCTCACTGTCAGATGAGCTGCTGCTGCTCTCACTCTCCATCTCCTTCCCCTTCAAAGCACTCGACACAGCTTTCGCCGGGGTGCCTGGTTTATCAATCTGATTTTGTCTGGCTCCAGCGGGAGGCTGAGGAGTTTGCAATTTCTGCACCACAGGGAAAAAACAAAACACACACATCCGCCATCAGTGAAGGATTTATTTTCATGGCTGAAGAGTTTATTTGAGTTTCATTGGTTTCTTATGATTTGCCCCCAATCTGTCTCCCAAAACAGGATAAAAAAGGGATATTCCTGGATGGGAAAGACTGATAATTACAGTTTTTAAGTGCAACTGATATAGACATGGCTATTTTGCATGACATCACCTTGCCAACAAAGGTCGGAATAGTTAAAGCTATGGTTTTCCCAGTAGTGATGTATGGGAGTGAGAGCTGGACCATAAAGAAGGCTGATCGCCGAAGAATTGATGCTTTTGAATTATGGTGCTGGAGGAGACTCTTGAGAGTCCCATGGACTGCAAGAAGATCAAACGTATCCATTCTTAAGGAAATCAGCCCTGAGTGCTCACTGGAAGGACAAATAGTGAAGCTGAGACTCTAATACTTTGGCCACCTCATGAGACGAGAAGACTCCCTGGAAAAGACCCTGATGTTGGGAAAGATTGAGGGCACAAGGAGAAGGGGACGACAGAGGACGAGATGGTTGGACAGTGTTCTTGAAGCTACGAACATGAGTTTGACCAAACTGTGGGAGGCAGTGGAAGACAGGAGTGCCTGGCGTGCTCTGGTCCATGGGGTCACGAAGAGTCGGACACGACTAAACAACAACGACAATTTTGCATGACCTGAACTCGAGTTCAGACATGAGAGTTTAGGACTTGAAGTGAAGGAATATTCCTTTAGGTTTGTCTTCCCCAACTGTGGTGTGTATTCTCTGTTGAATCCCCAGGGACAATCCTACAGCTGTGAAAGCCCCCTCCCATAAAAGTGGCATCCTAAAGCAATGAAATTTCATCCTTTAAAGCAGCCTTCCTGAACCTCGCGCTGTTCAGATGTTTCGCGCTGGAACTCCCGGCAACCAAGTGACATGGGGCGGAAATTTTTCCGTTTCATAAATGTGTTAGTAACAATGAATAGATGCCAATTGAAAGAACAATTTTAGGCAAGTTTCAAAGTTTTCAGCTTTGTTTACGAAATGCAAGTAAAATAAAGCACGCTAAATTAGATCACTCTAGGCCCTAGGGCATCAGAATTCTTCTAGGAGCAAATTAGTTCAATTCGCACAGGACACATTTCGGAAACACCTCCTCTCCTGGAGCTCATTGGGCCGAAGAAACAAAGTAGAGCCTTCTCTTGGCATGCTTTGGCTGGCTGCAGAAGCAGGTGGAATGGGTGGTTTGTGATCCTGCAGAAAACCTGTGCAGCTGTCTGCTACTAGTGCTTTGAAATGCCTTTTATCTTGGCTGTTTCAGCAGCTACATGGTTGACTAAATCATTTGGTTACACTGAACTGACTGGGGTAACTGTGCCCCTGAAGGACCAGGTGCGCAGCCTGGGAGTCATTTTGGACTCACAGCTGTCCATGGAGGTGCAGGTCAATTCTGTGTCCAGGGCAGCTGTTTACCAGCTCCATCTGGTACACAGGGTGAGACCCTACCTGCCCACATACTGTCTCGCCAGAGTGGTGCATGCTCTAGTTATCTCGGTCCAGTATACCTGAAGGAGCGTCTCCACCCCCATCTTTCTGCCCGGACACTGAGGTCCAGTGCCGAGGGCCTTCTGGCGGTTCCCTCACTGTGAGAAACAAGGTTACAGGGAACCAGAAAGAGGGCCTTCTTGGTAGTGGCGCCTGCCCTGTGGAACACTCTCCTATCAGATGTCAAGGGAATAAAAAACTATCTGACTTTTAGAAGACATCTGAAGGCTGTTTTAATGTCTGATGTTTAATTGTGCTTTTAATTCTGTTGGAAGCCACCCCGAGTGGCTGGGGAGGCCCGGCCAGATGGGCAGGGTATAAGTAACAAATAAATAAATAAGTTATTAATTAATATTACTATTACTGTGGATTAAAGTATAATCCTATCTTTCCAGGCTTTTTCTCCTTACCTTTGCTCTCACCTTGCCCTAACTAAGCAACTCTGCATGTAAGCCACTTTCTAACACCCCTACATAAAAACACTTTCTAACACCCCTTCATAAAAAAATGAGAGGCCGCCCATTGGATCAGATCAAAGATCTCTCTAATCCTCTTTCCCACAGCAGCCAGCTAGGTGCTTGTGAGAAACAACCCCCCACAAAGCATGGCACTGCAAAGCTTGCTAAAGTGGCTGCAATCCCAGGAGGAAGGAGTGTCTATCAAACAAAATACCAGAGCATTCAACTGCTTGAACAGCAAGCACTACAAAAATATTTAAAAAGGACATTATCTATTATAAAAAGGACATTATCTATTATAAAAAAAAATTGTATTACAAGCTATCAGTTGCATTAACAAGCTATCAGTTACTTTTTCAGGCTCAGAGATATAATGGAAAGCCTCAAGGAAAAAAGAAGGGCTAACTGAATTGTCCTTTAATTAAAAATTGTTTCAGAAGAGGACAGTGCTTTGGCAAATTGAAGTATGTTCCAAAGCAGATGGAAAGGACTAAACTGAACTGAAAAAGCACCAGGATCCTTTCCTTATAATTCAAATGCAGATCTTTCATAACGTTTTAAGTTTCATCTCTCCAATTAATTCAGCTGCTTTCTCCAAATGACATGAGACAAAAATATCAGCCAATTCAAAACCCCATTGATTTGTTAAGTGCTATAAAGGATAGCCTACACACATAGCATACAAGACCTAAGGATATGTGGAGAAGTACATTGTCTCTCGAGACAGACAGATCCCAACAACAACAACAACATCATAAAAGAGCTCATGAGAACATGAAAGGGGGTATGGGCAGAAAGCAAGAAGCAAGTTTATCCCCTCCACCAAATTCATTTTTGCCATTCAATTGCCTTAGAAGGAAGCCACGCAGCAAGCAACGCACATTATAGTTGGGCTGAATTACACTGAAGTTCAAAGGCCCCCCAAAGGAAGCAAAATCAAAGCAGCCATTTCAAAAAGAACCACCAGCCCAGCATCTGGTCTACTGCATTTTTAAGAGCGCTGGGGAGTAGAATAAGGCTCTGGGCAAAAAGAGAGAGAGGTTTTCTGAGCAGCTTTCATATGTTAAGAGAGGCTGATGCCAAGACTGGCGGACGCTTATAACAGCTGGAAGCCTTTCTTAACTTCTCATCCAGTTGTGTCCCAAGAATGAATGCAATAAGTTGGCAAGGAAATCTGTGCAACCAGAATTATTCAAATCAAAAAGAAGGGGGAGTTAGGAAGGAGAAAGCACATCTTTGACAGAGCCAGAATAACGAACATGGGACCCTAGAACTAACAATCATGCTTGCAAAGCGCACATCAGTTTGCCATGACAAAACATATCTGGTTATACTCCAAATGAAGTGCCACCCAGGCCCTCCTCTAACCCTCCATTAATAATCACTAAAGTTTATGACTTTGCATGCAGAAGGTCTCAGGTCAAATCCTTGTCATCTCCTGGTAGGGCTGGGAAGGCTCTATCTGAAATCCAGGAGCGCTACTGCCAACCGGTGTAGACAGGACTGAGCTAGATGGACTCACAAGAAGATAAAAGCCTGCTGGATCAAGCCAGTAACCCATCTAGTCCAATCTTCTGTTCTCAGTCGCCAACCAGATGCCTGTGGTCACACAAATTATTTGCAAGGCAGAAAATTAACAAAGACTACAAAGCAACAAAAAAACAAAATGGGTAGGGTGCAATAATTCAATATAGGAGTTTGAGAGATGTGCTCCCTTTGACATTCCAGAGGTTTGTAAGATTGACGCTTTGAAAGTTCCAGGAAGTGTCTCACAGATCAGCAGTTTTTAGGAAACTAAACTCGACCAAATACTGCTAAATACTCAAAGCAGCAACCTTAAGGCTGCTGCGGAGGACAGACATACCCCAAGACAGGCCAGGGAACTGAGGCAAGAGGCCAAATGGCAATAAGGGCATCGTGAACAGCAGAGATTTACCAACTGCATTTCTGAGCGTCGAGGTGACACCAACAAGGGCTATAAACTTATTTTAAGCTTCGTAGTGAGGAGCAGTAACACGAGTCCAACATTCGGAAAGCAGTTCCAATAGTGATTGTGTAATAAACGTTATGTTGTGAAGGAAAACATTTTTGCTTCATCAGTCATGACCTGTTGTTAAAATGTGAGCATCAGAAAAGCAAGCTTATTACGCTTTAGCTAGATTGGCAACATACTGAGGAACCAACTGAATTGGAGACAGCCCGAGAGATTCTTAAAAAGGATGATCAAGGACAGGGGATTGAGAAAAGTAACCTGTAAAGTGGAGATTTCATGCACAAGAAAGACACATAATTCTGAATGTGTTAGGCCATGTAAGGAAGGGTGGTGGGTGGTGGGAGTGGGGCAGAGTCAATCCCATTATTTCAAGTAGGAGCAGTGCATTTCTAACCTTCTGGCTTACTGGAACTGAGGGAGCCTCATCCTCACTCTCAGATGATGACTCGCTGCTCTCTGAGCTCTCGGCTTTCTTTCCCCCGCCAGCAGCCTTGGCAGGAGGTGGCTGTTTCACTGCAGAAGTCTTTGGCGTTTGCTTCAACAGAGCTGGAACAGAGACTGTCTTGGTAGACAGCAGACTGGGTGCTGCTGCATTTTTCACTGGGGATGAGAAGGTCTGAGGGGTTTTTCCAGGTGACTTTGCCTATTTTTAAGATTAGAAGAATGGAATAGAACAGATAAAAGCCAATTCATGAACTCAAGTGGGTCATATGTAAGGCCTTAAAAATGAATAAATCCCAACATAAAAAACAAATCAGCAAACAGGTTTTGGGAAGCAACTTTCAAGGCTGGGCAACCTGTTTTGGAGTCATAGGAGGCACACGCCAATTTATCTTGTGGTTGGAGTGTCAGCGATTTTTGTTTCAGGTTCATTTGAACAAATAATAAAACTAACTCCTTTGAAACACCGCTATGCCACTTTCCCAGATGCAGTGGTACCTTGGTTTACGAACTTAATCCGTTCTGGAAGTCCGTTCTTAAACCGAGGTGTGCTTTCCCTAATGAGGCCTCCCGCCGCCGGTGCCCTTCCACCATTTGGCTTCCATTCTTAGACTGAGGCAAAGTTCGCAAACTGGGACACTAAACCGAATAGTTCGTAAACAGGACTGTTCTTAAACCGAGGTACCACTGTACTTTGAAGCAGCCCACATCACTAAGAAGCAGCCCACATCACATAAACACAGCTATGTGCCATCAAACCAAACTACACAATTAGAGTGTTTCATTTTGAATTGGCTAATTTTAGGAATAGCAATGCATTCTGTCACTGGCATTTTGGGGGAAATTGATTTTCCCCCTACATCTAGTCAATATACTGCTGAGCCCCTAACCCATGGTTTGGGGGCTTGGGTATGTGGTGGCCAAATGTAGCCCATTTTTAAGCTAGCATCCCTTCTTGGATTTTGTGCTTAGTGGCTTACAGCAGGTATGGGAAAGGTATGGTGCTCCAGATGTTGTTGGACTAAAACTTCCACCAGCCCCGGCCAGCATGGTCAGGATGTTGGGAGTTGTAGCCTAGTAGTTCCTGGAAGGTCACAAGTACCCTGCCTTAGGGAGAGAAAGGAAGGACAGGTATGCCCAGGATGTCTCACCTGTGTTGCCAAGGAGGGTTCCTCGATCTCAGTGTCAGACGAGTCACTTGTCTCAGAGCTGTCTGCTGGCTTCGTGGTTTTAGCCACATTTCCAGATCTTGCTCTGGTTTGTTGTGCTGTTTTCTTTGCTGGAGATGCCTTTACTGCATTTCCTTTGGACGGTATAGTTGTGGCTGGCACACTTTTTGTCGGCGTCGTTTCGACCTGTCTGCTTTCCGCAGCTGGTTTTACCTACAACAACGGGAAAGTTAAAATAGGTGCACGGCAGCTGAGAGAGCTGGGAAGTTCTCAAGGAACATGTCTTTGATAAGAATGCAACACATGGTTACAGTCCTCCAAGCACCTAAACTGCAAGTTGCCCTCGATTCCCAAGCAGTTTTGGAATCTGGCATTGGACCGTGGTTAGGTAGGCAAGACCCAGAATTCAGGGCCAACCAACTTTCAACATCTCATTCTGGAGAGAAGAGACCCCCTCCGCTTTGAAATGGGCCCCTTGAATTAAAGAATACTGACAGTGAACAAATGTACACAAAGGATCCCAGGACACCCATGGAACCCAAACAAGAGAAGGAAGATAGACAGTAATACACCAGGGAGAACTAACATGGTGTATAATGAATGTGACCTCACCACCAGCACTGCACCTCAAATATTTATACCTGCTAACCTACCAAATGAACAGGAGGAACTGTTACAATGCCCAAACAGGCAGGATAAGGATGTTTGGATGGGCCCTAACAATTGGCAGGCCTATTCTCTCTTGATCCAATGACCTAATAAGTCATCCCAATGAGTTATGATCACACAATCTCATCACACAGTGCTACCCTCTTGTGCTGCTAAAGCCCTGGAGCTGGCAGTGTGTGGTGGGGAGGGAATACAGAAATGGAAGAAACGACATGTAGCCACTGTCTCTGCATTCCCTTGAAAGTTTTCAGGTGGCAGAAGACATCATGAGAAGGTTGCGAGTGGGCTCAGCTGGAGGCTGGGAAAGCAAAGGCATCAAAGGTGGGGAAGAAACAGGAAGAGTAAAGGGGAGAAAGCAGACAGGACAAAAAACACAGAAAAAGGCAGGGAAGAAAGTAGAAGTTGACAGCAGTTCCCATTTTAAAGCAGCAGGCAAATAACTCTGCTTTTCCTAGTCGGACAGAGGAGCCCAAAACCAGGGGACTACTCTTCCACAGAATAAATTGCTGAAGTTAGCCAATGGTCAAACAGGCTGGGGCTTATGGGCGGTGTAATCCAATAACACTTGGAGGGCATCAAACTGGGGAAGGCTAGTTTAGAGCGATGTTCCGGAGAGCCAATTCAAATATTAGCACAGGCACATGGTCGCACAGGCACATGCATTAACATTCACATGGGGGAATCAGCTTGCATGAAAGCACCCCAAAGTCCAAATCTCCTGGCACAATGAAAATTAAATGCATAGGGAAGAGATTAGCCTGGAAAGTTCCACCCCAGTGTTTAAGCTTTTCCCACGCAGCGAGACTGGGATGTGAGGAGACCTTCAAGCAAAGCAGTGGGAGGAACAGTTCTATGTGGAAGCAGCTCTCTGATGTTCACTTGTCTTTGGGAGGCAAGGACAGAAAACACTTTTCCACAATGGAGACTCCCACTTCTCTCAGCCATAGGATGAAGTGTGTGCACAGAGCCTTCCTAGCCAAGGTGTGTGCAACTCTCTTTGTCCTAAAAGGAGCTCTTAGATCAGGAGTGGGAAGCCATTTCTATGACAAGTGTCACTTGGGGGCCACATTACCAGGGGTGGGCTGGAGCCAGTGGTAAGCAGGATCAAAGCCAAAAGTTGGCAGGGGTGGCTGGTGATGGCCAGGGGATCCATTTTCTTTAGGTTACCCACTGTTGCTCCCCTTCTTTCTCCCTTCTTTCCCACCCCATTTTGCACCAATGGGACCTTTTCCCTCCAAGTAGGGAAGTAGGACAAAGAGAGCTAGCTGGATTCAAAAGCGCCATGAGCTGCATCCAGCCTTTGAGTTGGCTGTTTCCCACTCCTACGGTAGTTGGAACTACCTGGATTGTTGCAGTATTTGTTTCTTCTTCCGAGTCTGAATCATCACTGGAGTCTCCACTGCTACTCTCTGCCTTCTTTAGAGCTAAGACACAGAGGAGACAAAAGCACTTAAGTTGAATCCTATAAAACATGAGAGAACATTAAATGCAGCTTTAGAGATCCAAGACCAAAAAAGTAGGAAGCTCTGGGGTGCTTTTTATTATTATTAGGGTATCCATATCTCCAACCATCAGATTTTAAGATACTTGCACAAAGCTGTTTTTAAGTGGGCCACGACCCACAGGTCATCTAAATTACCTTAAAATCTTGCTGTTTGGAAAGATATGCCCTGGCTGCTGACTACTCAGCTCTGGAAAGGAAAGAGAAGCCCAAGATAGAAGAATTGTGTTTCTATTCACATGAGTCATGCCATTAGAAAGTGTCTTTAGCCTCCAGTTGGCATGTTCAGAACATACCAATCATGTACTTGAGATTATACCAATTAATGACACAGCAGCAGGGTATTCTTCTGCAGTAAAAACCAATTACGTTTTAAGCTCCAAGTATGGAGGGATGTTAAGAATTCACAGCAGAAGTGGGTCATAACTGAGGAGGTTTATGCTCCTGGAGTTGACAGAAGTGATGAGCAATATCCAATATTACTACACACTCCTTGTAGACCAATTGAAGCCAACGGACTCAAGTTACTTAAGCCCATTTCAATTACTGTACTCCAATGAGACAGAGTGTGTCTTAGTTGACCATAATTTGTAAGACTTTCCAATAGACTAGACAACATATTATTACAATTGCTAGGCTTATGAAAACCCATACAGCACAAATTTATGGGGAGGCGAGTGACCCTATTTTGCATGTGATTTTGATTTAGCTAGATACTGGCCAACATCCTCATAAATAAATGATGAAATCCATAGAGAAAAATCTGTCAACTGACATCAAAATGGAAATGTATTTATTTCAGGCGCTCAGACAGCTCAGCATGCTTGCCATAACTTTAACCCAAGAAAGCTACTATGCTACACACATGCCTGCCTGCCTGTATGTGTGCTCATGAACACAGCTGCATTTGTGTCCTTTGCATCCTTCAACGTGTTTTGTCTCTTTGCAATGGATACCTGCTTTCACTGAGAGTACTGAACATTTTCCTTTTGTTGAGAATAGTTTTCTTTTATATTTATCCCCTCAAATAGAGCTGAAACCATCAAACCTACAACATGATTTGCAAGGCAATGCAGGCCAACCTCACCGCAAGTCAAAATGAAAGATTCACGTCTGAGAGCTTGGATGATGTTTGTGCAATGCCTTGCGACACACATCTCAAGCCAGCCAACTGCTTACCTGGCTTGGGTACTGGGGTTTTTACTGCTGCTGGTGTCTTTTCTTCCTCACTTTCAGATGAGCTGCTGCTGCTGCTACTGCTTTCAGAGTTCGTTGTCTTCCTTGCAGCGGCTGCCTGTGATGCATTCTGCCCTGCTATAGCAAGAGGCTGCGAAGCAGATCCTGGTTTAACAGGGAGGGTTTTATTCTGTCCTGCCTTTGTCACAGCTGGTGTTGGTGGCTTATTTGCAGTTGCCTTTTTCTGTTGCCCTTTTGCCTGGACAGCAGCTACAGCCACCCCTTTGCCTGGGAAGGAGTTCGTCTTCTGTGCAGCAAGTTGCAGCAAGTTGCTGGTTTTGTTTCCTGCTGCGGGGATGTTCACCTAAGAGGAGAAGCAATCTCATTACACTTGTCAAGTTGTATTTAGGACACTGCTTTGAGGCTTTCCTACAATCAAGCAGTATAATTTTATAAATAAAATACATAGCCTATGCAGTCCATCACAGAGACTCCAAGTTTGCAAACAGCTCCAATAAGACCACATTAACTGGCAGCTCTGCATGTACAATAGAGAGAGGAGAGCTGTGTCCTACCTTTTGGACCATGTGTTTACTGTTATAGGCTTTCTCCTATTCAATATCCTCAAGACTGATTTCAATCTGAAGGTAGATCAACGCTTGTCTAGAACTGCCTACTCTAGACAATTGCCTAGACATTCAAAGCTTGTCTAGAATTTACCATGTAAAGAATGCAACTTATTATGGTCACCCTAACAAGGTGCATTTGGATGCATTTCAAACAGGGAATGGTTCCTTTTGCCATAGGGATTCTTGGTAGGTATGTTTTTTCTCCCAAATCTTACAATATCTGCTTGTGAGCCTTCAAAGCAGACACATCTCAGTTATTCCAGGCTCTCATGACTTTTCCTGTATCCCTGAATTAAGCATTTTGGGGTTAGGTTTTTTAACCCTCAAAGCTGTGCAGCATATGGGCTTTGCCTTTCTGGAAGGTGAGGAGACAGCTCAAACCTTCCTCTGTTCTCTTTCTAAAAAAAAGGGACTTTCCAAAGTTTACCTGATGAGAGATTTTGAACATACACAAACAAAGCAAGTGCTATATTTGCATTCATGAAGTCGGATTTTCCACAGCTATCCTATTCTCACACACACCATTTACAAGCACTAGCAGTAACAGTAACTGCCTTCTCACCTCCTTGCCAGCAGCTTCTTCCTCTTCAGAAGATGACTCCTCATCCTCACTGCTGCTCTCCGCTTTAGCTAGGGAACTGTTATTCACAGCCACATTGCCTGCAACAGAGAAGAGATGTCAGCCTATACAAGTCTGAAGGATTTCAGTGTCTCCAAGGGGAGGGAAAACTGAAGTCGCAGGGCAATTTCTATCCTGTCAAAGGACACCATGTGACAAAATTCTAGACAGTATCTCAAAGTTCCACAGCACTCCTCATAGCAAAACCTCTTTGCAAGCAAACTGCATGTGTCAAGGACAGAGATGAGACGGTCCCTCACCGGCATTTGCTCTTTTCAAACAGCATCTAAGGTGCAAATTACACATCACAAAATAGCCAGGTAGTAAAGTGCTTGGGGACATGGAATTAGACAAGTGCATCTTACTTTTTATGGGTTTTGCTGCTTCCTCCTCCGAGCTCTCAGAGCTGCTCTTGGGATCAGGAACTCTGATCTTTGCTGGGCTGCCTTGCTTGATTTCCTCCGCCTTTCGTTTCTGGGCTTGTGAGGAAGTTCTGTTGAACAGATTTTGCAAGTGTGTTGAATAGGCGTTAAACAAGGATAGTTTAGTTAGTCTTCGAAGCTACCAGCATGAGTTTGACCAAACTGCGGGAGGCAGTGGAAGACAGAAGTGCCTGACGTGCTCTGGTCCATGGGGTCACGAAGAGTCAGACACGACTAAACAACAACAAATTAGCTTAAAAGGGTTCACTCAACAACTTTCTTGAGTCTCATGCCTCTGTAGTACAAGAACCACCACTGTCACTCATGAAACATTTACTTTGCTATGGAAAGAAAACAAACTGGGTACTTCTTTGACTTTTTTTTTTAAAAAAAGTTGTTTGTAGTTCAGGCAAATTGTCTTCCCAAGTTAACTTTTAAAATTAACTTATTAGAGGCAGTAATAGAACTAATCATACCCAAGACCGTGAAATTAGGGTGAGGAGCTTAATTAAAACCTAGTAATAGCTTCATCCTATCTGCATGGCTAATTTGAAACTGGAATTTTCCAAGCCTGTCACACTGATCACCTACCTGTCAAGAAAAAAAATGTTGAGTCTAAACTTTATCCAAGAGAAAAACAATTAAAGAGAAAAGGGATCAGCTAATGGATCTCTCGCCCACACACGAGTGAATGGATCATAGTTTAAAACTCCCCAAAAAGGGGTAAAGGGGGAGAATGAGCCCCACACAGAAGGACTGCCATTGTGGAGGCGGAAGGAACCACAGAGAGAGAATAAACAGGGGGCAAAACTTGACAGTATCACTCAGTAGGAAAGTTGGCATTTCCTAGCAGATCCCTGCCTTACACGGCATTTTATATCATGTACCGTATTTTTCGCTCTATAACACGCACCCGACCATAACACGCACGTAGTTTTTAGAGGAGGAAAATCCGTAGGCATGCCACCCGTAGGCATTCCCTCCATAACACGCACAGACATTTCCCCTTACTTTTTAGGAGGAAAAAAGTTATGGTGCAAAAAATACGGTAGGTGTCATTTGTCTAACCATTTAGCTAGAAGGGACAGAGAGGAAGAGTGTGTGAGATTTACACAATACTTAGAAAACAACTTTGGGGAAAACCTGGAGGTAAAAATGAAATGAAAGACTGAACAATTCAAAGTTGTGACCCACAATTAGTCAAAATTATGTAGCCTATGTGTACTGTTACTTGAGCATGGTGATTTATAGACAAAACACTAATCTTTCTACCTCAGGCCAGACAACTTTGCACTATCAATTTATCAATATAATATCAATATTATCAATATAATAAAGGATACACAGAGCCCATGAAGTCCCAGACTGATGGAGTGAAACAGAAGGAGCTTCAAAGTTTTAATTTGAGCAAAAAAGAATAGGGACATAATATTCCACTTTTCATGAGCTGGGGATTCATGAAAGGGATTTTTAAAAAAAATAATTTTGGGGGCTTGCTTTAAAAGTGCTTTCTGACCCTTCTACAGTACAAAAGGGGAGGACACTGGGGTTCTGATGCCCCCTTCCAAGGAGCTCTTTGAATGCTAGGCCAGCTATACCATCGCCCTCACATGTGAAGACCCTCTATGCATGTAGTGACAGGTCTATGTAGAGCACAAGGAGGAGTCATGGGGCAATAAAGACCCTTCCTTGACTGGGAAATCTATAATGGCTCCAGGATTGCTCCAGGAAGAGCCCCTTATTACAAACGCCAAATGCAACTCCACATGTTCCAAGAATGAAACAAGACTATTTTATCTAATCTATCCTTTTATTCAGGGTAGATTATGTTGGTCTGGAGGTTACCCTTCCAAAAGGGAAGTAATTAAAATGCAGAAAATACTAATACTACTATTATTAAAATGTATTGCTAATAAATACTAATTTAAAAGTGTGTCTATCAGGCACAGTATCAGACAAAAACACAACTTGTTTCTTTTTTGTTAAACTTACTTTTTCCACTGAGTGAAGATATCTCCGAGGGGGACTGGGGATGGTAGGAAGGTCTTCTGTATGAGAAAAAGAGAAGTTAATTCTGTCCTTTACCCATATCAAGAACAGAAACCCCACTCTTTGGCCCCACATTTTTTAAAAACAACAACAACAAGAAAGCAACTGTAGAGTTGCTCCAAGTACATTACAGGCCCAGAATTAAGAACCACAAAAAATGGAAAACAATTTGGCCAAAAGATGCTCCCAGGACACAACTCATGTCTTCTCATTGTAGAATATTTACCAAAAAACCCCACTGGTTTTATATCCCCCAAAAGGCAAAAAGATTAAGCCCAACATAATGGAAAATAGTATTTCTGGCCCCAGATTAAAATGTATGTGAAGGGAGGTTTTTTTTTAGAAGTCTATATACTTATCAAGTACAGTGGTACCTTGGTTGTCAAACTTAATACGTTCCAGGAGCCCGTTCGACTCCTGGAACCATTCGAAAACCAAGGCGCAGCTTTTGATTGGCTGCAGGAGCCTCCCGCACTCAATCGGACATTCAGCTTCCGAAAAACATTTGCAAACCAGAAAACTCACTTCTGGGTTTGCGGCGTTCGGGTGCCAATTTGTTCAGGAGCCAAGCTGTTTGACTACAAAGGTACCACTGTACTTTCATAAAATCCTCAAGAGAAGTGTTGGCAGCAGCTACACCCAAGTGCCTAATAAATGCCAACTATGACAATTGGAAACATACTATTACCAGCACTGATAAATATATCCTATACCCAACTAGGACGTTGAAGAAACACACACATACAAAACTGCCAGCGGTTGCCAACTCTGACATCAACTAACACAACACTGTAGGTTTCCTGTAATATGCTTTTTGCATTCTTACTCTCCCTCTTGCATGCTACTTAATCCACTGTCAGTACAGCCAATTTTGGCTCCAGACTTTATTTGCCTCTCATAGTTGCAGTTCAAATGGAGAAGTCCAAGCAGTGGGGACAACTACATCCACAAACAAAAGTGCCCGCAACACAGCTGGATAAGCATTTATCATATTTATCAAACAGTGCTATGTGCATTTCAATATACACACACCAGTCTCCATTATACTGGGATAGGTGGGAGGAACTCACATATATTTAAATATTGAGAGATGCTTCTCACACAAAGCCACTTATGGGCATTGGGTTGGGGGACACATTCAACGCAGCTCCTCAATGCATGAGAATGGCTTATCTGAACACCCCTAATAGTAACAGTCACTGCTCTACAATGTTATTTCTAGGTGGTAAAAGCCCACATGACTTCAGTCTGGATGAGAAACAAGTGGATACCTCTGAAACCATAAAGATTTCATCTAATATTGCTTTCAGTGTAATTTCATGTTTAGGGTCTTCATAATCTCTCAAACCTCCCAGCTTCAAGTCTGGCTGCCCCAATCCTATATACACGTAGCATCATTCTCCTCTATGCCACAAAATACCTTCAAGTTGCAACCCTGTCTGCCTAAATTATTTGTTTCAGTCTGATAGCTTAGTAAAAGTAAAGGTAAAGGACCCTGACAGTTAAGTCCAGTTGCGAATGACTCTGGGGTTGCGGCACTCATCTCACTTTACTGGCTAAGGGAGCCAGCGTTTGTCCACAGAGTTTTTCCGGTTCGTGTGGCCAGCATGACTAAGCTGCTTCTGGCGCAACGCAACACCGAAACCAGAGCAACACATGGAAACGCTGTTTACCTTCCTGCCAGAGCGGTACCTATTTATCTACTTGCACTTTGACATGCTTTCGAACTGCTAGGTTGGCAGGAGCTGGGACAGAGCAACAGGAGCTCACCCCGTCGTGGGGATTCAAACCGCTGACCTTCCGATCGGCAAGCCCTAGGCTCAGTGGTTTAGACCACAGCGCCATCCGCGTCCCTGATAGCTTAGCAGTACCTCTCAAATGGCAACGTTCAAACCTGATGTGCATCATGTCTTACTAGTGCTACCACGAAGCTCTGTATACCTGTCACAGGTGGGAAGAAAAGGTTTCATACTAAACAGAGAGCCCAGACAGCAGAACCACGTTGGAGATTCTCCACTTAGGAGCTTACAGCGTTGGGGGAATTCTGTGGTGGTCCAGACATCAGGACTACAGAGCCTCCAAGGAGAAAATGATTCTGCATTAGAGTTCAGGGCTGTAGATTTATTCATTCATTCATACCCTGCCGATCTGGCTGGGTTTCCCCAGCCACTCTGGGCAGCTTCCAACAAAAGATTAAAAATACATTAAAACATCAGTCATTAAAAACTTCCCTAAGCAGGGCTGCCTTCAGATGTCTTCTAAACGTTAGATAGTTGTTCATTTCCTTGACATTTGATGGGAGGGTATTCCCCAGGGTGGGCTCCACTAATGAGAAGGCCCCCTGCCTGGTTCCCTTTAGCTTCACGTCTCATAGTGAGGGAACCACCAGAACGCCCTCGGCGCTGGACCTCAGTGTCCAGGCTGAATGATGGGGGTGGAGACACTCCTTCAGGTATACTGGACCGAGGCTGTTTAGGGCTTTAAAGGTCAGCACCAATACTTTAAATTGTTCTCGGAAACGTATAGGAGTCAATGTAGGTCTTTCAAGACCGGTGTTATATGGTCTCGTACTTGCACTAGGCCATATTTTCCATACATACACCCTGCTAGATGACCATAGTAAAAATATTCAGATTGTTCAAGTATGTTGCTATTTTAAGCTATATATTATTTTAATATTGGGTGGTGAAGACCACCTGCACCTGCAGACACATCCTCAAGACCAAATGCAAATAATTAAGCTTTACAGAGTCAGTGGTTTCTGGGTTGTGACCTCAACCATCCCAACTGTAAACAAAATTTAGGATAGGTCACAAGTGGCTTACTGAGGTACAAGAGAACGTAAATATTAAGTTTTTAAAAACCCTCATTTCCTGAGGCCATACTCAAACAACAGACTAACCCCTTGCTTCCTTTATAGGTTATATTTTTAATCTATTCAATATTTAAGCAGTAGCACACACCCATTAAGTAGATAATGTAAAACTCACATACTTTTATCATGAGCTTGCTTTGGGTGTATAAACCTCAAACCAAAACTCTAATTGGAACCCTTGAATTTAACAGGCTTAGGGCAAATTCACACATGCATGTGGATTTCTGAATAAACCTGCATCCATGAAACAGCTTCAGAGATTGGACATGAGTGTTACTAAATCCCTTGCTTTCAATAAATCTATTCCAACAATGACTAACATTGTATAACAGCTGGAGCTTTCAGTTTCATTCCCTTTCAGGCTCCTTGCACACAGTATTTTCTTCCGTATCTAGCAGTCACGCTTTCAACGGCAAGTCACAAAATAATATGCATGTGTGTGTGACTCTGTTGACACTGATATCAGGACAATGCTAGCTGAAGCAGACCAAATAATCAGCTAGGTTCAAGGGTACTAGAACATGTTACTCTTGATAATCTGTAATAACTGACTCTCAACAGTCAAAATGTGGACTGGAATTCACAATCCACTCCTAGGACTGTTCAGAAAGGTTAGAAAAATCAATGAATTACCATTCCCAAATACTCGACTGTGAGAGGTAATCTGGATTTATAGGCAATACTTCCCAGAGTAAAATGAAAAAGCAAGGTTGCTTATTCTACGTATCTAGATAGCAAATTATCAAATACTGTTTTGTTTTGACTATACAGGGTGGCCCAAAAGTAGGTATACAATTGAATTGAAGTGGCAGTTGGAAAGAAAAGTTGGCAGTTAGAAAGAATAGTGGAGTCAGATAAATGGATTATTTTTCTTTACTGATATTGTGAATGATGACAGCAAACTCACATTAAGAACAAAAAGTGGATTCTAAAGCAGCATACCTACTATTGGGCCAACCTGTAGAACATAACCAGCAACATGGGGGTAGAGGTTCCTTCAGACAAGTGTTACCCTTATTCCAGAACACGATCACACAATGAACACTTTACATTTTAGGATACCACAGCTCCTTAGGATTTCTTAGATATATATAACCACACCCACCATGTTCCAAGTGTCCAGAGTGCTTCATGTAAATAAGGACCACCTGATTCCTTGTACAGTGGTATCTCGGGTTACAGACGCTTCAGGTTACAGACTGCACTAACCCAGAAATAGTACCTTGGGTTAAGAACTTTGCTTCAGGATGAGAACAGAAATCGTGCGGCAGTGGCAGCAGGAGGCCCCATTAGCTAAAGTGGTACCTCAGATTAAGAGCAGTTTCAGGTTAAGAACTGACCTCCGGAACGAATTAAGTTCTTAACCCGAGGTACCACTGTATCCCTGCCTGAGGTGTTCAGGGGAGCCTCTGTTAGTGGCCCCCACCCAGGCCCAGTTCTGAAGAACTTCCCAGCTCAGATCAGGGAGGCCCACCTTCCACTTCCACCCCTAGTAAAAACCTTTAATTTCAAATTGGGACTTTTAAGCTTTCTGGTAAGCATCCACTGGTCTCGTCTTCACTGCATCTTTATAACTGCACCGTACACCGCTAGAGGATACAAGCCACTGAAATAAAATCTCAGCAATCCTTTCAGTAGGAGCCCTGGGTGTTCTGAAGAGCTGCCTAGAAATACACGCCTAATAAACTGAACAAACCCTTGCTAAGGCCTTGTGAGGCAAGGAAAGGCTACTGCTATGAAAAGGGGCTGCTGGACGCCACAAAACAAGCTTCCCAATACGAATTCTTCCCTACTGCAGGATTACCGGGGGGGGGGTGGAGTGAGGGCAGCTGCCTTGTTAGACCAGAAAGAAAAGACTTTATAGGGTTGCAGTTTCATAGAGTTATTGGGAAGGCTTGCTAGTGAGGCGGGGGGAAAGCAAGGCTCGTCAGCCCCCCCGCCCCCTCCACCCACGTGGGAGCCCGTGCAGTTACCTGCCCACTCTGTGCCAGCAGCTCCTTTGCTGCTCTCTCATAGCCAATCTGGACCAAGTGCTGGTGCATCAGAGCCAGCAGCTCTTTCTGCTCGCTGCCTCCTGCTGCTGCCATGCTATAGCAGCTCCAAGGTTTCCGGTCCTTAGCCCGCGTACACAGCCATCAGCGGAGGCGCGGGGTTCACAGCGAGTAGCTGATAAGCCACATGCTCCCTGCCACTTGCTCCTCTAACCCTTTGACCAGGTAGCGGCGCGGAAACGTCACTTCCCGTTCCGCAGCCCCGGGGGCTCCTGGGAAGTGTAGTCTCTTATCGCCGAGCATCTCCCAGGCGCCCTTGCTTGTAATTCGCTCGCTTTGTGCCTTCTATGCTGCTGTGTCGCGCTTTACATGCGGGGCTTCAACGAGCGGCTTCCTGCCTAAAGCGCGACGCAGTATTTTTAAGGGCACAGCCGAAAGGACAAGCACGGCTCAAGTTTTAAGAGGCTGCATTAAAACAAAACAAAACAAAACCAAACAGCGGTTTTTGTTTTCTTTGACTGCTCTGGATTTCTGCAACTTGCAAGGCATATACAGTATAAAAAAAGCATAGCAGCCCATCGCTCGGTTTCTTGGGACCTGCAGGGTAGCTCAAGATTTTCTAAGTTTCTCTGTTTGGAAAGACTGCTCGCCCAAGTGTAGATTGTATTCCACATTTAGCTTTTTTGTAAATATTGCTCTATGCAAATAGCACTTCCGTTTACTTAAACACCTGATTGTATCTCAAAATTCTGGACACCTACCAGACCATCTGTTTAAATTAGGTTGTTTTTGCAGGCAGGTGGTTTTAGAGTTGTTTTCTTACTGAATAGGTGTTCTGCTCTGGGTAGCTGCTGCCATTTAGTGTCTGTGTTGCTGCATTTAAATTTATATATAGTTATTCATAGGGACAAAGCAGTTAGATGAGGTGAGTGGTTGCCACAAGCCTCAAAGTTGGTACTTTATAGGAGAAAGTTGGCTCTGCGCACTCTTGGTAAAGAAATGCCTCTATTTTTAGACAAGTTAACATCCAGCGCAGGCTTTTGCAACTCTGAAATACAGAGCCCTTATTTGTGTACAGCGAAGGCTGCAGACTTGTACCCACTTACCTAGGAATAACCCTTTTACCTAGGAGTAAACTCAGTGGGGCTTGCTATGAATAAGGATGGGCTGCAATCCAATATCCACTTGCCTGGGACTAAGCCCCGTTGTAAACATCTGAGTAGATATGCATGGGATTATTAAAAGAAAATTGGCCCTGCTTCAGGAGGTTCTATAGATTTTAGTTATTTGCTGCATGTTTAGTCCACTTTTCAAACAATTATTGCCTCTTGAAGTAGCTCGCATCAATATATAAAGTTTAAAAAGGAGAGAGACAGGACCTCCCACCAGGCTTACAAACTAAAAGGCATAACACACAATGAATGAAGGATGGAGGCAAAACACGGAGGATGGAGATTAGTTCTCCAAGGCAAAATGGTGAGCTCCACGAGTTTAAGCCAGGCCAGTCTTCACTTGCTGGTGTTCTTCCTTGAATAGCAGTTGGTGGCTCTTGTTCCTTTACCTCACAAATGGGGTCAGAGTATCCTTCCTCTTGCTTCTGAGTAGTCCCTGGACAACTGGCAACTTGGAGCTGAGTGCGTATTCTTTCTAGTGGGGCAGGGAGACTGAGCTCTGCAGTAGCTCCATGTCAAGGCCTATGGGTGGGACTGGGTTGGTCTCTCTTTTGCCTTGGCATTATTACTGGGAGATAAGAGGAGCAGCTTTCTAATGGCCCAAGTACAGTGGTACCTCGTGTTAAGTACTTAATTCGCTCTGGAGGTCCGTTCTTAACCTGAAACTGTTCTTAAGCTGAAGCACCACTTTAGCTAATGAGGCCTCCTGCTGCTGCCGTGCCGCCAGAGCACAATTTCTGTTCTCATCCTGAAGCAAAGTTCTTAACCCGAGGTAATATTTCTGGGTTGGCGGAGTCTGTAACCGAAGCGTATGTAACCTGAAGCATATGTAACCCAAGGTACCACTGTATGTCATAGTTGGCTCACTACCAGGCCTGTGGTTTTATATCTATAAGACAGGATTTTGTAGAGGGAGGAACTGCAGGAGTGATAAAACCAGGTGGGCTGGGTATAAATAATAAAATTTGTATTATTAAGGAAGTAGTAAGAGCAGTGTAGTTGCTCTTGCTTTGACAATAAAAATGGAAACTTCATTCACTTATTGTTTACTCATTTTTTCTGTTTGCATCCAGCCTCACTTTTAATTGTCCCATAGGGCTCTGCTCAAGAATTAGTGGGGGATGATAAAGGCAAGAATGGAGAGATAACCAGCTTCTTGTTCCCTTTCTGCATAGCTGTCAACGTTTCCCTTTTTTTTAAGGGAAATTCCCTTATTCCAAATAGAATTCCTCGCAAGAAAAGGGAAAAGTTGACAGCTATGCTTTCTGGGGTAACCTGACACACACTGTCTGAGAATCCAGGATATAGATGGTGGTGTTTCTGTGCTTGGTTACTGAATTAGAGTACAGAGTCTTGTTATGTTTCAAATATGCCAGTGTAATGCTTGCAAATTATCACTTGATGGCACTGTAGTGCTGTTTTCGCAGCTAAAACATGAAACATAAAAAGGAAGGCCACCATGGGGGGGGGGGGGAATAGCCCATCCTTCATTTAGACTCTATAGTAGAAGCCTCATTAGAAGGTGCCCCTAAAGTGGACAGCAAGTCTCAACCAAGAATATGCTAGATGGCAGGGATCCCAAATCAGGGTGCTTTGCATGGGGAATTACCCCATGTAGTAACATCTGTAGCACTGGGATCAGATTTTGATCCTCTCCCTTCTCAGTTTCCTCAGCTGTTTTTCTCCCCTGAAGGAATATAGTGGAATATATAGTGGAAAAGTCTGCTTTTGGAAAAGGGAAAACAGAGACACCCCTTTAAGGATGTTAATGGCTGAGGCAGACATATGATTGCTACTGCTTGAGTTGAGAGGGTGGCCGCTGGTCTGGTCCCTGGCACTCTCTCCTGTCCAAGAGTTCTGACCAAAAAACAAAATGGAGATTGATAAATCTGACAATGCTGCACCCCAGAACTGTGCCCTTGTTTTGCACAGAGCAGCAGCTACATGCTAAAGAACAGGATGCAGAAAGAGATCAGTCCCACAAAGGGACATTTCAGGAAATAATTGGTCAAAAATTGTGGTGGAAGACATTTGCAACCAAAAAGATTGTTGTTGTTCCATTAATCTTGCTGTGTCACCCATCTCTGTTCAAATAACTTGGGTCAGGATTAGGCAACCCATGGATACAACCAACCGAGATGTCTCTCCATAGCCTGAATAAAAACCCCAATTCTGCCAATAAGCCTTGGTGGACTAGAAACATCCCACAGTCCTTGTGTTGCTTTAAATCCCTGAGTTACACTGCTCTTTTCCTCCTCACAGTATTTTTCTCCTTTCTCCCTCATTCCCAACAACCTTCCTTTGTCCTATCCTCAGAAGGAATATTGCAATTCTATCTAGCAGTCCAAGCCATGCATGTGGGAGCTTGAAGTGTTATAAATATCCCAACTGGCCTCTCCATTGTGCGAGTTTTAGTAGCTCTAACCCAAATTCAGAAAAGGTAATATGATACTCTAAGAGTACTGAAGAGGCCATCTTAGGTCACATGATAACTAACATGTAAGAGCACATTTCTTCTGATGTGTACCGAAATTACTATCTGCTTGGCTTACTTAAAAGCACAGTCCATCTGTATAGAATCAAACTATTGAGAGGGAAGGCACAGGGTAGAGGGAGAGGGGATCATACCTTAGGGCTACCCCAAGACACAAAAGGCCAAGATGGTCTCCCTGGCGCCATTTCCAGGTACAGAAGTATCAGTGGCAGAATGACATCCTCTATCACACCTGAGGGTAGCAGGTTAACATAAGTTATGCAGGGCAGGCCTCCAGCACCTCACTGCTGCTTCTCATCTTCCAGCATCAACTGCCTGGGGTCTATTTGTCCACCAAAATCAATACAATCTAACCCAATGTTTGCTACGTTTGCTTTAGCAAATGGCTTTCAGCCACCTCTGTTGTTAGATGCATGGGTCCAAGACTGTTAATAAGACTCAGTATGGAGATCAGGAAAGTAACAGATAGATAGATAGATGCATCAAAGACAAACAGTACACTTACCCAGATTGTTGCAAAATGTTGTCAGTCTTCATGAAGGCAGTTATAAAATTAGAACTTTGCTTCCTACTGAGATTCATGATAAATTAATTGCAATTGCAGTCTGATGTGCTTCAAGGTCATATAAGTCCAAAAAGGCTCATAGGCTTCATTCATGAATAGTCACCAGCAAACTATTGGGGCGGGGGGGCAGCGGAAGAGAAGCATTACAGCAACAGAACCCACTTAAATGGATGAATCCGCAGTTTTTTCTCGTCCCATAGTTACCGGCACAGAAGGCATTTGAGTGCTTTTGTAAACATGGCAAATAATAAATAGAGCTATTCAGCTAAGCAAACATTTGCATCATTATAAATAGGAAAAAGCTGCCGTGACCAAACTCTGGCACGGAAGGAACAACGCCAGGTAATTATTAAAAGGTGAGGTTTTCGATTCATGTTGTTTCAACTGGAGGTGGAACTATTTTGCCCTCTCTGTATTTTTAGGAAGGTGGAATGTCCCTGCTGTATCTCAAGAAGTCAGTTCCTTAGGTATGCAATTTCAGTGCCAGGAGTGACCAGTGACTCATGAAGGGAATTGCAGGAAGCTGTTTTACAACCAGAAGGAAAGGAGGTCAAGCAGGTAGAGCTTTATACACTCATAATCAGGACTGTGGTCTTGTGCCTCTCGTCTCCCTGGGTTACATATTTTACTTGGTACTTTTAAAACCACTTATGTGGCTCTTCATTCAATTTTAAATTATTCAAGTGTGCCAAGTTTTGAAACTGGACATGTCAGTGGACTGGAAGCTTCTGTCAGAAACATATGCAAGTGTGCACCTCATAATGATGCCTTCAAAAGTGTGCTTAAGCCTTGAGAGTTGATGCGGGTCTGGTGTTCATGTTGCATACATAAGAACCAGGGCAATTAAATGCTCATATAACCTTGGCAGCCTTTGCTGTCTTATCAGAGTATCTGGAACTTTCAAGTTGTTTCAATGAGTTAAGGACCACTGAAAAACCATATTTGTTATTGGTACAGCATTTTGTCGTGTAACATGTTTTCCAGTCTTCATTTCATTTACCCTCAGAAACTCTGAGGCAGGTGACTATAATATTTTTATTTCATTTACTTACATCTTACCTTTCTTCCAGGGCTTTTTTTCAGTCAGAACTCAGTTCTGGCACCTCTCAAGTGGGCATCATTGGCATTATAAGAGAATGAGGGAGGTGTTCATGGTGAATTTCAAGCACCTCTTTTTCTAGAAAAATAGCACTGCTTTCTTCCATTACGAAGTTCAAGGGGGTGTACTTGGGAGTTTCCAGAAAGTCTGCCATCTAAGCACTGCTCAGACCCCCCCCAAGTCATACCTGTTTTCTATTACTACGACTTGCAAAGAGCCTGCTTGCACCCACATCCACCCACCCACTTTCATCACTTTGTCTATGCCCATACTCATCTAATACTGGAAGTTGGATCAGCTTCCAGGCATTCATGACAGAGTCCCTGATTTCCACACTAACAATCAGAGGAAGAGAAGAACAGGCTGTTGAGGCAGTGCCAGCCTTAGGTGGGGATGTCAAAATAGCAGCTGAGTATACGCGGAGGAATGCAAAATAGCACAAACAGAAGAAAAAACTTTGGGAAGTATTTACTGATAGGGGAATGCTGAGGAAACCCCAGGCATGACAGCAAATTCCACATAAAAAGAGGCTGAAAAGGGCCAGGTCAAGCTACTGGATGATATACATGTGGTCCTTTGACTGGTGTGGTAAGAATTCACCTCTACACCACCTTGTTCATTACCCAGGTGAGGAATAACTGCTTTTGAATAAACCACAGAACAAAGGAAACTGTTTTCAAGTCCAGCATCCGGATTTAGGGACCTAGCATTTATTATAGCTCTTGGAATAGGACTGAGCTCACTGGACTCAACATGGCAGTTGGGAAGCTCTGTCCCGAGGCACTTCAGAACAAAAGCTTATATAGTAGTTCAAACACAGCAAACAAAGAGACTTAAAACATCTTTACATATGTCAGGAAAGGTTACAGGTCACGAGAAGTAAAGCACACATGGCTCCATATTGGTATCTTCACCCCTAGATCACCTTGGAGTGGCCCCAATGTGCCCAGGCCATTTGACCATTTTAGGTCTCGAACGTCTGGCGTTACCCTGGCAACCTAGGCTTCAGTGAGGGAAGAGCATCAGAAAAGCCTCTTCCTGGGCCTTCGATAGCTTCAAGAATTTCTGATTTATACACTGCTGCTAAAACATCCTGCCATTGGTACCACTTTCAGGGGTAGATTATGGAGAGATGGAATGCAGCGTAGGAGAGAGACTCACAAATGCAGAACACACAAAAATCAAACCTAATACATTCTAAAAGGCTAAATGAAATTAAAGTGTAACATTATTAAAATAATAAAAATGTACACCTGGGGTCTCTAATTCTTATGTCACTGACTTCTGATATCTTCAGAAATATAGGGTTGCCATACATCTGGGAGTTCCCAGACATGTCCTCTTTTGGGGGTTCTACATGCCCATCCAGGGGGAATTTTACATTTAAAAGCAAATGACCTGGATTTTGGGGGTTTTTAGGTGACCTGGGTGCGAGCTTTGGCGTGGGTAGCTCAGGCTCTGTGGTGACAGAGGGGCTATCGGGCAATTGCCCTAGAAAAGCTCAACAACTTTCTTTTTGTGTCCGAATTTTTACCTCATGAAATATGGCAACCCTAATAAATCAGCTATTCTCTATCTCTGGATTCAGTCATCCACTGCATAAAACTAAGCCTTGTTCCATTGCACAAGAGGAAATGGCCACATAATAGGAAAGAAGGACAGACAAAGAGAAAGGAGCAGAACACCTGGTTAGCTCAGTGGTACAGCATCTACTGGGCACTCAGAAGGCCCCAAGTTCAATACACAGCATCTCCAGGTATGTCTGGGAGAGACCTCTGTCTGAAACCCTGAAGAGTCACTGCCAGTCAGTGTAGGCAATATGCTGAACTAGATGAAGCAGTAGTCTGACATGGTACAAAGCAGCTTCCCATTGCCCTAAAAGAATAGCAGAAGAAAGGAGCAATGATGAAGATGCACCTTGAAACTGAACGGGATTTTGCAAAAAGAGAAAAGGCTTTGTAGTCTTAAGGTGAAAGTGGGTGGTCAAGAATGGAAAACATGGACAGTGTATGCAACAGCCAGCAGCAAAGCAGGGTATTTTTTAAAAAAGAAACGGAAGAGGAAAGAGAGAAGAAAGACAATCCAGGGAGTGTAAAACAGAAAGGAAAAGGAAAGATCCAGGTTTTAGCTGCATGTTTTTAATGTATTTTAACTCAATTTGCCAGTGTTTCCCTAGCAGATGTTCCCCAGATGGGTGTGCTTGAGGGAAAACGGAATGCGCTGTTGTTTCTGTGGGGATTTAAGTCTTTCTGTTATTTGCTTTAATATAGCTGCAGAGACTATATATTTAAATAACATACCTAGGTATGTGTTGCTAAGGGTGGACTTCTGTGAACAGCTGGTGACTGTTTGATCAGGAAGTAAGAGCACTGTCTTTTTTAGGTCAAGCAAGAAGGGTGGTTTTAATTCTGAAAAGGCACTATTTTCTACTGTGATATTGCAGGGGAATTGTCCCCCACTCTTTCGTCTGCGAATGTGCAACAGATGGGAGGAAATGCCATTTTAAAATGTCACAGCACCACAGTGATACTGAAAAAATACACATAATCTTTTCTCCATCGAGTACACAGAGGATCACATTTTCATGTTCACATTGCTTGCATGTGTTCATTTTTGCATAGGAAAATCTGCAGTCAATAATGAAGATTCAAAATGCAATTAATCTGCAGTTCCCGGGAGGCGGGGAGAGAATCCATGGAACTGGCCAGAAATAAATAGTATGAGGACCGCGTAACTTCAGCTGGATATTTGCAAGTGCAACAAGCTCTTTCTAGCCTCATTCTTACTCCCCACGATTATTCAGAATTCCCGCTGATTTCAACTGACTGTAATCCCAAGCAAGCTTGCATAAGATTGCAGCTGAGCATTGGGCTTGCTCCAGCAGCAAATAAAAAGCACAATAATGGGAGAGTTGTGGATAAGAATAAAGCAGCAGTGATGCTTCTCTCAAAGGCCAAGCAAGCTGCTACTAGAGGGTTGGTGGTGTTTAGGAGGGTCAGTGCAGCAATCAGCTATGACGAAGTTTTACTTAATCTTGCATACTGTAATCCTATTATGTAATAGCCACTTTTATTGCTGCTTAGGTTTTTGATACCACAAGATTCATTTCTGTATAACGTGCTGATTTCTTCTTGCTATAGTGGTACCTCAGGTTACATACACTTCAGGTTACAGACTCCGCTAACCCAGAAATAGTGCTTCAGGTTAAGAACTTTGCTTCAGGATGAGAACAGAAATCGTGCTCCGGTGGCGCAGCGGCAGTGGGAGGCCCCATTAGCTAAAGTGGTACCTCAGGTTAAGAACAGTTTCAGGTTAAGAATGGACCTCTGGAACGAATTAAGTACTCAGCCCGAGGTACCACTGTATTTATAAACTGAAGTGCATCCACTGGTCTTCTGCTGATGTATTTGAAATAAAGCTTTCCAAACAGATCATAGCTTCTCAGGCCTTGTTTGGTCACTACCCTCATGGTGCTTTCAAAGGTGACTTCCTTTGTTGTTGTGCTCTTTCACCTGTTTTGTAGCCATTGGTTTGTGCTAGCAGTGGAGATGGAACAACCTGCAAGGGGGCATAGGATTCCAGCTACACTGACCATTGCTTCTCCTCCACAATACCCCAACTCCACCATTGCCCCCTCTGCTGGCCTTGGCCTGCTTCCTTTGGTCCAAGTTTCATTAGGCCCAATGCTCTTGCAGCATTGGTGCAACTTCATTGTGTTGGTATATCTTTGGCTTACACACATGAGGATTTGGTTTCGATCCTAACCCATCCCAGCTGGCATAACTGGAGGATAGGCTCACTGTGTAAAAAGAGGCACAGGCAATTTTTTATGATCTCATGTCGAGTCAGGACCATGCTCTCATCAAACTACTGGCATAAAAAGACAAGGTCTTTTTAAAAAAACATCTGGTTCTTAATGATTCTGTATATGTACATGCACATATGTGAATTGTATATATTAAATTCCACTGTTATATTTGTGTGGTTTCCTCATTAGGTAAAAGAATTTGACTTTGACAAGCCATCAGATTTCAATCAAACAACTCCTGAAGGCATGTTTTTAGTACCATTCAAAATCTTTGCCAAATTCTACATCTCAGCATCAGCTCTGGGGCTCCGCTGATATGCCCTCTCAGTCTTTGTGTCTGCGAATTTCATTTGAGACTGCTCTCGTATGCCAAATTCAAAGCAGATTTGTGTCTTGCGCACTTTTGAGTTAAAGATGTGCCTGACATTGTCAGCTTGCTTCATTAAAATAATGAAATGTTTAAATTACTCAATGGGCTCACAATTATGACCAGTCTGTTGCTGCATTAGAAGCCACATCACAGAGACTTCATATCCCGTTAGTTACTACAACCATAGTTGATCCAATATTGTTAGCTGGGATCAAAATCTACCTCCATTCCATAAAATACACTTTTAATTTAATGTCTGGAAGAATTGTTTTGGAAAACTGAAAAAAAAAACCTAAAAACCCTAATGTTATAACAGTAAAAAATACTGCTACAACTACTGTATTTCCAACCAAGCTTAAAATGTATCCCCATACTTTAGGATATACAATGGCTTTTCACCCCCATGCCAGTTATTTCAGGCTGACACTCCAAGTTTAGCTGCAACTAGCAATTTAATTTTACATTATTTTAAAACGAAATATAGGCTGCTTCTCTGCTGTGACTACAGGCTTATTATTATTAATTGCCCTTAAAAAAAATCAGGTTTTACCAAAGCTTTACCTTGGGGCTAGGTTTGTAAGTATTTCCTCATTAAAAGACTTGGCAGCCATGCTCAATCCTTCAGGCCAACATCAATAGTTACAACAGCACTTGTGTGTTTATACAGATTTCTGCCGTTCCACGGTTATGAAGTTTAAAAGTTTGACATAAGGGAACTGTGTTTATGTTTGAGAAGTGCATTTTTGTAGTGCTTACTTTGTGGAGTTGAATTATGTCAAACACCATCTGACAGTAAGGGGCGGAGGGAAAGAGAGAAAACAGGTATTCCATTGCAGACTGGGGGAAATCAGAGTTTAGTACAAGTTTGTGTAACCATAGTGTATGTGTAAAAAAACTGAAGAGGACGCCAGAAATGGACTTTTGAGGTGCTGTGACTGCTCTTGGAAACACTATTGCTATTGACCTCATCACAGCCAAGATGTAGAGGGGTCTTCCTTCTCAGGGCCAAAATGCATGTTAAACACACAATATATAACTGCAGGCTAACAGCTGTTACATTTGTTCAGAAAGCCACTTCAAGCATGATGTGGATTGATAGCAAAAAAGGAGGACGAAAGACATAGGCACAGCTGGGGAGGGGGAGGGCTAACTGACCAATTGCATTGCTGATAACTCAGTTCTTCCCCACCCACCCCAAAAATCCTGGCTAGTCCCATGGGCTGCTACATGTCCGGACATTACTGGGATTTCTAAGGTGGGAAAATTTCCACAAAGCGGTGCTTTGTCCTGGATATTAGGCAAGTCAACTGAAAAATCACATATTTTTATTTTTTTTAAAAAGCTGATCAGCTGTGGGGTTGTCTAAATAAAGCTCAACAACTTATGGGGTGTCCTGGTTTTTACTTTTTGAAATACGGCAACCCTATCTTAACTCCCCCCCAAATTCCTACCCCCCAATTCCTAGCTCCAAACAGCTCCCCTCCCCAACAGTTTGTTGGATTTCAAATACACATTAGCCATAATAATAATAATAATAATAATAATAATAATAATAATAATAATTTATTGTTTATACCCCGCCCATCTGGCTGGGTTTCCCCAGCCACTCTGGGTGGCTTCCAACAAAACATTAAAATACAAGAATTCATCAGATATTAAAAGCTTCCCTAAACAGGGCTGTCTTCAGATGTCTTCTAAAAGTCGGGTAGATGTTAATTTTTTTGACATCTGATGGGAGGGCGTTCCACAGGGTGGGTGCCACTACCAAGAAGGCCCTCTGTCTGGTTCCCTGTAACTTTGCTTCTTGCAGTGAGGGAATCCCCGGAAGTCCCTTGGAGCTAGACCTCAGTGTCTGGGCAGAACAATGGGGGTGGAGATGCTCCTTCAGGTATACAGGACCGAGGCCGTTTAGGGCTTTAAAGGTCAGCACCAACAGTTTGGTGCTTTTAACATGTGGTCCAAAATGCATAGATATTGGGAGTGTATGTACATATTCCCGCTCGCTCCACCCCAAACCAGGAAGGTCTGAAAGGGGCTTCTAAGAGTGCTTGAACTGGCTCCATTATAATATCAGAGTTGACGATCATGAGGAGGCTTCTAAGCACGTTCAACCAATTGTGCTTAGAAGCCAACTTCTAAGCCAATATTTTAAAATCTTGATTCCCCCCCCCCCATTTAACTACCATATTTAAACTGCGCTTCAAAGAAGTGCCCTTTAATTTCATCATACTGACTGCATTCCCCCCTTCCTTAGTGATCAGTTTACCTTTGGGCTGCTTTTAAATAAAGTGCCAGAGCACATTGTTTCTCATTTAGGAGAAGAATAGATTCACTGGCTTAATTTTAAGTCAGTTTTTCCCCCCTCTTCAAAACATCACAGCTTGCAGTGAAAGATTTTGCAGTTTGCTCAAAATAACTTGGCTGCTCTCTTGATCAGATGACCACAAGTGAGCCAGCTGTTGCTCGGACCCTTGGCTACTCAAGTATATCAACCTGCTGTGAAACCTATTCAACTCTGTCCAAGTTAAACATCGCATGTGACAGTGGTGTCAAACTACTGGCAATGACAGGACCAAATATATTGTAGAATACAGTCGTAAGGTAAACGGAGACCCCAAATAAAAACACCACAGTATTTGTCTCAACCACCTTCTATAGATCTTTACTTCAGCCATTATTAGCCCAAATAATTAGCATTAAAATATCTACAAGCTTTCTCCTCCAAATGCAATGTTGAATGCATTGTGCAAGCCTTGCCTATCGTGCCCTGTTTACAACGTATCTGGACCACCATAATATAATAACTTGGTAGTTTGGTGGGTAGGCATTTTCTGAAAATCCAAACCATGCTAGATTTTTCACTAAAGAAGACATGTTGCCTATGTTGCAGATCAGTCAAAAGGCAATGCAGTTCCCACAGTGTTGCGGGCAGTTGGAAAAAGGCTTCCCAGTATTCACCCATGTTAGGGCAAAACCAGAAGTAGGGACTGTGCATCCTATTGTACCTCCTGTCACATGAATATATCTGTTTCACTCTTTGGCTCACACATCCTCCCTTTCCTTTCCTGGCGCACTTCATGCTAAACTGGAAGTGGATGCTTCCACTCTCCTCCTCATGGCTGGGAGCAGAGTGGGGAGGCTGTGGGCCCAAATCTCAGCTGGCTCATTTACGTAACACTAAACTATGGGTTCACATTACATCCTGGCATAAGAGGCAACCCAGATATTTCTGGTGATTTAACAACATAGGATAACCCTTTGTTCCTCTTGAAAGAAAAGCAGGATACAAATGTAATGATGAAGAATAACAAGGTTATGTTTTTTGCATGGCAAGTCAATGTAAAAGGAGGAAGCTCCACTTTAAAAGAATATTTGGAACGGCCCTTGGGGGAACAGGGAGGAGTGAGATTTTACAGAGGAAGAATTAGATTTTCTCTGTCCATGACTTGGCATAGCCTTACGCTCCACATTACTATTAATTCCTTCTCTCCTGGTCTGCTGCTCTTTCATTCCGCTTGCCTCTCTCTACCTCGCTGGCAAATTTGGCCAAAACTGTTGATACCTGTCACCACTGAGACTGGGGTACATTTTATTATTTTTTATTTGGAGCAGAAATCTAATTTCCTCCAGCTGTAAGTTATCTTGGCTTTCATGTATCTGGCTTGGCAGAGTAAACCAGAATAGGAAAGCAAGAAATATCTCGCAGAATAAGGATCTGTTTGTAAAGACTGCACTGCTGGGTGGGGTGAGAAAACAAAGTGTGAAATTAAAAAGCACAAGGCAGACAAATAAAGAGAATCAGTGTAGCAGGCAGGTAGCGATGGTGAGAAAATGTAGTCCATCTTAAAAACAAAATAAAACAAGATATTTTCCCAGCAGGACTGAGAAATGTCATAGGAAAGTGGGGGAAAGTGTTCAAATGCTTCAGCTTTGGATATCAAATGCACATGAATAGGAACATTCAAGTGACATATGTTTAATGGAAAGTCTAACATATGGAACCTTTTTATGCTGCAGGCAGGGCTGACATGTTTTGTTGCATGCAGAATTCATTTGTATCATCCATGAACAGAAAATGGGGAGAGGTACATACATCGAATCCCTGTGACGGGGTGAGCTCTCATTGCTCGGTCCCTGCTCCTGCCAACTTAGCAGTTCAAAAGCACGTAGTGCAAGTAGATAAATAGGTACCGCTCCAGCGGGAAGGTAAACGGCGTTTCTGTGCACTGCTCTGGTTCACCAGAAGCGGCTTAGTCATGCTGGCCACATGACCCAGAAGCTGTCTGCGGACAAATGCCGGCTCCCTCAGCCAGGAAAGCAAGATGAGCGTCGCAACCCCAGAGTCGTCCACGACTGGACCTAATGGTCAGGGGTCCCTTTACCTTTTTAAACACATTTCATACCTGTGGATCTCGAGATGTTTCCAAACCATACCTCTCACCATTCTTTGCCACTGGTGATGCTGACTGGGTACAGATGAGAGCTCTCATTCTGTAACATCTGATCAGTTGTGCAGTCTTGTGGCTTTCTTCGTTGCAGCCAGTGCTATTTTTATTGAAAAAAATAGGTGCTGGAACTCACCATGAACACCTCCCTTGTTCTCTTATAATGGCAATGGCACCCACCTCAGAGGTGCCAGAACTGAGTTCCGGCTGAAAGAAAGCCCGGCTGCAGGCCTCCACAACTTGTGGCTCATCAAGGCAAATGCAGCAGACCAGCCAAATACAGCAGCCTACAAGGCACTTGCTGAATCTCCTCTTTCCTTGTTATGTGTGGTTGCAAAAATAAGTGGTTGTTAAGCCCTTGGCAAGCTACCATATGTGGGCTGTGCTCAACTTGGTGGGTCACAAGTCACACAGTCTTTGCTTACTGCGGTTCCTGACACATTTGAGTTGGTGGATTTTTCTTCTCTAAATTAATTGTTCAAGGAGTTAATCTGAACTATTCATTTAGGCATCTAATCAGATGGAAAAGCAAGGGATTTCGTATAAACCACCCACCCATTAGTAATCTGCGCTATTCTGCTACCAGTTCCTCCACATCTACTGAAGTGATATTCTAGTGGCTACTAGGCAGATGACTAGTTGTCATAGCAATATACTCCCTCCAGTATCAGTATGCCTCTTAATGCTGTTTTCTGGGGATCACAGCAGGGGTTTTCTGTGTTCGTGCCCAACTTGCAGACTTTCCGTAGGCAACTGTGGAAAACAGAATGCTTGTACCCCTGCGTGCAAGCAGACAATTAGGGATGCAAATAACAACATTAATAATAATACTGAGGAGATGACAGAGGTTTCTGCCTCAATACATGTGTCCAAGGTGTCATAGGAAGAGCTTGCAATGTAATTCATTCTGTCTGTATTGCATTTTCCTGCCCTTGAGGGAATATGAGGATATCTCACAAGATTGAGCGAAAGTACAGCGCAAGCCACATAATAAACTAGAAGCAACTAAAGGGCAATTGTGCATAAAAGGCAAAGCAACAGGCCCCCACCAGCAGCTGAAGGCATCCCTCCCACCAGACTGGGATCTGGAACAGATTCAATATTCCACTCTGAACAGGGAGGGGAGGAGTATGAGGAGACTATGTGCACCCTTCTTCTTCTTCTTCTTCTTCTTCTTCTTCTTCTTCTTCTTCTTCTTCTTCTTCTTCTTCTTCTTCAACTGCATTCATTTACTGGCTTCACAAGAGGCTCAAATCATTTTGATTAGAAACTTTCTAATATATTATTATTTTGATTACTATTATATTGCTACAAAAGTCAGGTGCCTGCCCCTTTCTCTGCCAAACAGTGGCATGAACCGATGGGGTCCCAGGCACCCACAAAGGGTGTGGTGCTATGGCTTTAAGAAATATGGTTTATTCACCTATTTACACCTTCGGTCTGCGTGGAGGGAGTCCAGATGTTACAGTGTAGTCCTTTCACGAGGTGCTGGTACCACAGCAGCACAGGCAACCTTCAGTCTCCCTGTTCAAGATGGATCTCAGTCTTTCACCCCTTTCTTCTTCCCAACAACCCTTTGTTCAAAAACACACCGTATCACATTGGTAACCCTTCAAACCCCTGTCTCTGTTCACACTTCAGGGCAAGGGGGAAGGCGTTCTCTTGTATAGTTAATGACCCTTTACTGTTCTCTTGATGGCCATAGTTTCCGCCAGGTTGGTTTGCATAAGCCAGCACAGGAATTCCCTGTCTGGCACAGCTCTGCAGTTTGTGTTTTAATCCATATCCCAATTAATCAAAAGCCTAGCATTTATCCATTCCTAGTGTTTAGGGGGCTCCCCCTCTAGATCTACAACAATATTATATTATACCCCTTTTTATCCTGACAGGGACTTTTTATCCTGACAGGGACTCAATGTCTGTATTGTTAACGAACGTGCATACTTCTGCTTGTGTATTCAATTTTGTTTAATAAATAAATATATCAAAACAATTGTGTATTTGATTATATATATTCACTTAAATATATTGTGTACAGTGGTACCTCGTGTTAAGTACTTAATTCGTTCCGGAGGTCTGTTCTTAACCTGAAACTGTTCTTAACCTGAAGCACCACTTTAGCTAATGGGGCCTCCCGCTGCTGCTGCACCGCCGGAGCACGATTTCTGCTCTCATCCTGAAGCAAAGTTCTTAACCTGAGGCACTATTTCTGGGTTAGCGGAGTCTTTAACCTGAAGCGTATGTAACCTGAAGTGTATGTAACCTGATATACCACTGTATATGTATATTAAATAATATTAACTACCGTATTTTTCCACCTATAAGACACCCCCATGTATAAGACGCCCCCTATTTTGGGGGACTCTGATTTAAGAAAATGGGGGGGAGACGTATCCGTTTATAAGAAGCCCCCAAAATTTTGACATTCTTTTTTAGGGGGAAAAACCTAGTCTCATACATGGAAAAATACGGTATATTGTAAACGCTTTATGATGTGGAAATTTTATTCATTGTGTGGTCTGTGGGTACTCTTGCAGCCTACTTGGTCTGAGATGCTGGACTGCCCTGTCCTAGATATTCAGACAAATTAGTACAGGACAATGTTAAGAATATAAGAAGAGCCTATGGGATCAGGCAAGTAGATTATCTAGTCCAGCATCCTGTTCTCACAGTGACCAAACAGTTGCCTGTGGGATGACCATAAGTAGGATCTCAATGCAGCAGCAGCAGCAGCAGCTCTCTCCCCTCTTGTGGTCCCTGGCAACTGGTATTCAGAAGCATACTGTGCTTCCAAAGTGGAGGTAGAACGTAGCTATCAGGGTGAGTAACCAAATTTCTAGCCGTTGCAGTAGCTCAATCCCTCATTCCATCTGGGCGCAATTGTTTTCAAGTCATCTTTCTTCTCTTTCCGTATTAGGTTTTGTGCTCTTTTTCCTAGCTGTTTAATTTTATGACACACTTAAATATGCTCTGTTTCTCATGGTAGACTCTAATTGCAAATACATTTAAAATATACTAATTATTGCACATTGCTTTTGTCTTGTCAAGATTCTTGGATGTGGTTCCTAATCTTGCAGATTTGATCAGCCAATCTTTGTAATGCAGGTGAATCTGACATCAAAATAAAATAGCTGAACTGTGCCGATTCCTGGCTCCCCCTTCCTCTGCTTAATTCCTTTTTTGAAAAAAAAGAATGCAATAGTTAAAAATAATTACATAACTGTCATTAACAGTACACTGCCATTATCACTTAACAGTAATTGTCATTATCAGTTAATTCACTGAAGAAAATAGAGCACTTCTCCCTATGGTAACAGGAGTGAAATCTATTGTTTAACTTAGCATCTTCTTGCTAATGCCGAGGTTAAGGCAATTTCCTGGTGTAAGGCTGCTGATTTAATGTGTAAGCAAATAACAATGTAAAAGGACCTTTTATGTGTATGCCAAATTTTATGACAAAACTGTTATAAATAGATTAGCAACTGCATTTTGTCTCTGGTTTGTTCAGTACACAACTGCCTGAAATTCTAGATTGTTTATAAATCTCAAGTGTTTATAAGTCTTGAATGTCTCCAAAATTTCTCCATGCAGCAGCAAATAAAGCATTGAAAAAAGTCACGTCTGGACAAACCATGGCAATTTCTCAGCATGACTCGGGTCAAAGAATGAAGGCCTTTGGAGAAGAGCAGCTCCCCTATGAGGAGAGGTCGCAGCACCTGGGACTTCGGTTTAGAGAAAAGACCAAATAAAAGATGTCATGCAGAACGGAGAAAAATAGAGAAAAGCTTTCCCCCCTCTCTTATTATTATGTATGCATGCACTTCAGACCTCCTGGAGCTCAGGAGCTTCATCTGCATAACAAAAGACAGAGGATTCTAAAACCCTCCAATGACATTGTTAGTAGCTGGCAAGCCACCAATCCCTGCTGTGATAGGGCCAGTGTTGTGATTCGTTGATTGCAGCACTAAGGCGACCTATCACAGGCAACCTGTGTGTTTTGTCTGGGCCGGCTTAAGGTAAATATACTGGGCCAAGTGCCCCTGTTTGTCAGTCTTGTTCTTCTTGTTTCTGTTGTTCCAGCAAATACTTTTTGAGCTGAATCTCAGACTTGGGTTCATGCCTGAACCCACCTACACATCACTTCTAACACTAGAACTTGTGGACAACCAATGAAGCTGTATGTTGGACGATTTGCAGAAATTTGGGAAACTGTATATTGGCATTAAGCCAATAGGCTTCCTTTGAAAGTAGGAATTGTTTTGGCTTGGTCGCATGCTGCCTGCCCCTCAATTCACCTCACTCGCCCCCCCCCCCAGCTACAAACATGCACATTCTTAAGAACCTCTACCTAAATTGTACTTCGGCTGATCGCCGAAGAATTCATTCTTTTGAATTATGGTGCTGGAGGAGACTCTTGAGAGTCCCATGGACTGCAAGAAGATCAAACGTATCCATTCTTAAGGAAATCAGCCCTGAGTGCTCATTGGAAGGACAGATCGTGAAGCTGAGGCTCCAGTTCTTTGGCCACCTCATGAGACGAGAAGACTCCCTGGAAAAGACCCTGATGTTGGGAAAGATTAAGGGCACAAGGAGAAGGGGACGACAGAGGACGAGATGGTTGGACAGTGTTCTCGAAGCTACAAACATGAGTTTGACCAAACTGCGGGAGGCAGTGGAAGACAGGAGTGCCTGGCGTGCTCTGGTCCATGGGGTCACGAAGAGTCGGACATGACTAAACGACTAAACAACAACAACAAACTAGAATGAGAGATCAAGGTTCCAGGAATCCACTTTATTGTTTTGGGGTCCCATATCTTTAGCACTATAGGAACAGAAAGTAGGGAGCATAGGTTATAACAGTTCCCAAAGCATTTCCACCCCACCCCTATTTTAGCATCTAATCACAGTGTCTGACTGAAGATAGTTGGCCTTTGTTTTTCTTTGGGACTTACGGAAATAATTTTAAGGTGCATGAGCAACATGAAATGCATTACACATACCACATGTGAAAGTTGACAATCCCAAGACAAATTACGTATTCACTCTGTGAATTCATATTGAATGGTGTGTGGGGGCTTGTAGGGGAAAGTTTTGTGCTTGTGTGGGATCCGGGAGTATATTCAGGAATACAAAAGCATTGAAAGACAGATTATTTGTCTGCTGGTATCCCTTGTGACTTAAATCTGTGTTTAAAATATGCCTGGTTGTATCCAGAATAATATGCACGTCTTTCATCAAGAAGAACTGTAATTTCCTTAGCATCTACTCAACAGAATACTCATTGCTGAGTTAGTACTCTAAGGAAACCTTTCTATTTTATCTTTAAATATAATATGGAATTAGATCCTACTCCATGCCGAAGCCTTTGATTTTTCTAATAGAGGAGATTCTTTTTCACTTAGTACAAATAAATGTGTATATGGCAGAACCAACATTTTCCATATTTGGCAGAACTAGCAGTATTGGCAGGAAGGATAAAAATGTCAGTCTCTGTATGAACTAGGAGCCAATCTGCATGAATTTGCTCTTGATGCTGGAAATGAGGGATGGGGTTGAAGGTCTGCTAAGCATAAGATGACCCACCCAGAAAGAAACAGGCAACTGGCTCAGTCTGGGCAACCTTGCAGTAGAAAGAAATGCCTACCTCACAGAGTTGTTGTGAGGATAAAATGGATAACTGTTTCGTACTGAAGTTCTCACCCTGGGCCAGCAGGGGGATACTGTAGATAGTTATGCAAATGAAGAAGAAGAAGAAGAAGAAGAAGAAGAAGAAGAAGAAGAAGAAGAAGAGTTTGGATTTGATATCCCGCCTTTCACTCCCTTTAAGGAGTCTCAAAGCGGCTAACATTCTCCTTTCCCTTCCTCCCCCACAACAAACACTCTGTGGGGTGAGTGGGGCTGAGAGACTTCAAAGAAGTGTGACTGGCCCAAGGTCACCCAGCAGCTGCATGTGGAGGAGCGGAGACACGAACCCGGTTCCCCAGATTACGAGACTACCGCTCTTAACCACTACACCATACTGGCTCTCAATGAAGGATCGAAAGTGACGTTCAGTGATTGGCTAGTTACAGAAAATGGTTACTGTTGCATTCTAGTGGAGCTCTATATAAGCAGGCTGACTGAGCTCTTCAGTTCAGTTCTGTTCCAGCTTACAAATAAAGAGCTGCTTTGGAAGAATCGCTGTGTCGTCTGATATGTTCGCCCACAACTTAACAAGAACCATGAATGCCACTTTGACATCCTTGAAGAAAACCCCAGTAGGTTGCAGGAGGAACCTATTGAAGATTCCATGCAAAGAAATAGCCCACTTCACGTACTGCAACTTCATATGACTGTGGAAAGTGAGTGGAAAGTGAGTCTGAAGCCATGTGTATGTATTTTATTTGACACACAAAATTCCCTGTCACCATTTCCTCCTTGCAAATGGGACTTGTAGACATGGATTTTTAGAAAACATTTTTGTGTGTGTAAGTCTGACAGACTTGATGTTGGAGGTTTGCTAATTTATATTAGCCCCTTCGCCTGCTCAGTCTTTCTTTCAACATTGTCTTGGACTACCGTACTCTTCACTATAAAAATATATTGATATGGAGGAATCTTTTTTTTTAAAAAAAGCACAGCACTTTATTATAGCAAAGTACCTCCCAAACTTTAGATAGCTAAGATTAAAAATAGTGGCATTCTATCTATCAGTTTATTAGCAAGGTTGTTAATAGAGAGATTTGTTCACTGATTTAAAAATATACATATTGAAATTCCACTTCTCCAGCAATCAGTTTTTAAAATGTGCGACTGAAAATTGTCTTGATTGCCTAAGCTGTAACCTTGCCTGTCATGTGAGCAGCTGAGCTGTGAAGCCTCTCAGTTTGACAGTATTTCATGAAAATGCTGACAGTTGGTCTTTTGCTCTGAATCCGGAATTACAGCAAATTATCCTAGTGTCATAAAAGCTCTGTAAACTTCTAGTTGGGTTTGGCTCCTAAATGCTTTCTAAATTGTTTGCGTCTTCTAAGGAGCGAACTTCTCTGAGTTATAAATGGAAAGCCTGTCAAACTTTTGCTGGAATCGCATGCTGATTTTAGATTATCATTCCAAAGCAACTCAAGGAACAGGTTTGGGTGCATTTTGTGGAATTAAGCACATGAAGTTTCTCACTGTGAGAATTCTGAGAGCATTTTTTAATTCATAGAAACAAGAAGTCTGTAAGCAAAAGGGAGATAAGGGAAGTGATATGCAAAAGAAACGCAATTTTGAAAGGTCAAAGAACATTGCCTCAGACAGGCTCATGATCCTGAAATTAAGAATTTGAAAGAGGCCACCAGTTCAATCCTGATGTTGTGAAATATGGACTGGCATTTAATTTTGTTGTTGTCATATTTTCCAAGAAAGAAATTAATGTTCCAGAAAACAGATGAAGTGCTAATCCAAATTTTTCTGAGCTATAGAGACATTACTGTCCCCAGTCTGGATCTAGGGCTGATATTAAGCAGATCAGATCTTCTAACGTTTGTAGGCACACACAGGACATTTTCTGCTGCTGTTTTATGTGACTTTGGCCTAACAATAAAGGATGCAGCCATATGGCTATATGGAGACTGTAGACACACCATTTCTTTGCATCTAGTTCCTACATAACATTTACACAGGGCTCTCTGCCAGATTGTGTAAGACTCTGAAACCTAGGCACTCAGCTAGATGGGTAAAGAAAAAGTGTTTAATATGCGTTGTATATGCGATATAACACTGTGAAACCAGATGGCGCTGTGGAGTCCCATCATTCCCTCCCAGATTTCCCTGTATGAGTTTGCAACGTGTAATGGTTATAGGGGTTGCTCGTGAGTAAGTTGCCGCCACTCCTGGCTAGGTTGCCTGGTTAAACCTTTTCTGTCTGGACAGCCCTTCACTTCGTGGCTGTTTCAGTCGCTAGCAGAATCCGTCAGTGGGCATTTCTTGAACCTCTTCCAGCATAGAAGTTCTTTGACGCCAAGTCTCCGCCTACTCTCCCTGCACGGAAGTCTTCAGCACAGGATGGGTGTGGGCAGCGGAGGACCCATGCTCTCCCCGCTGGTCTCCGGCGAGGAGTCCTGGAGCCCTCTCGCCGATTCCCCCATCTGCCCCACTTTCTCCCTGGTGTCACGCTGATTTCCTTCCCCAGCCGATGAGCTGGCTCTCTCCCTGCTGGGCCCTTCTCCAGCATCGCTTTGGAGCCTTGCCTCCGCCTCTAGCTCTGATGGCAGTTCCCTGACACAATGTGTTTAACTGAATCCCTTCTTTGACGTGTCTAGATGCAACCCTAGTCAGTTTTCACATTTAAGGCACCAGGGGCCTTGAATCAGGAACTCTGGCAGTGAGTAATAATAATAATAACAGAAATAAAAAACAAAAACCCCACAAGCTTTTTGCAGTTAGGAAAATGCACTGGAAATTGACCAGTGAGAATGAATGCTCCATAAACATCAGACATCATATAAGCTGGGAAAGCTCATTCAGTAGCAGAGCATCAGACTCTTAATCTGTGGGTCGTGGGTTTGAGCCCCACGCTGGGCAAAAGATTCCTGCATTGCAGGGGGCTGTACTAGATTACCCTTATGGGCCATTCCACCTCTATATTCTATTATTCCCTGCAAACTTTGCAGAAACAAATCAGGAAGAACGTTCCACAAACAAGCCACCTGGACACGACTTAAGACAGCTCAGTTGTGACTGGAAAACAGGCTGATTCCATAACAGCAGAAGATGTCTTATGAGAGTGCTCCTGATAGTTCTCAGAGCTCGTGTTCCTGAGGGTGAAGACAGGTATAACAGGAAAACAAAACTTACTCAGCAAATTGTCAAGCTCTATTATTGGTCTGCTTTCAACTTGACAACTGAAATGGCAAGACATCCATATGAAAAAATAGGATACTGGATCAGTGCTGCCTCTCCACCACCCTACCCTGCTTCAGATATACTATCCATGATGTGGGTTTGTTTATTTAAAAGAGCATTTGGGACTTGATCTGTACATTTGTTACTTGATTCAGTGTGTGGTTTGTTTGCATTTTAAATTAAAAGTGCAAAACTGTTCCCAGGTCTGGGGAAGTTTCTGTTTAACATCCAAGGGCACCAGCAGGTCAGTGGACAACTCCGCAGCTTCTGTCTGCTTAAAGTTTGTGGAACCACTGTTTCTTTCAGAGCTCGATTCTGAAGAGAAACAGGTACTTTTGAACTCCTCCAGAGTGACTCTAAAAATGTTACTTCGTCCTCAGACACCCACTGATGGCATGCATACATAAAGAACACCAAGTGATCAAATGAATGAGCAGTAGTGAGCAGAACCTTTAGTATGCAGACAGACTAAAGGAAATAAATTCACTTAATGATTCTGCCTGCATGCGTGTCTTAACCACAAAGCCTGGAAGTGTAGAAATATATTTTAGGATTGGGAATTGCCAACACTACATTCAGCTCAGTCTGCAAAGGTAAATACAAGAGAGGCCTGTAACTCCTGCTGTTACATCTGGAGAAATGCTTACCAAGCTTTCTAAGAGTCCTGTGCGCCTCTTGCCATAGTCGGGTGTTGGAAATGGCATAAGGCCCCGTGTTTCCATCACACACAAACACCCCCCCATGCTTCATTTTTTCTCCTTAGACATATGGCAGTGCGGATCATAAAGTTACATCATTCCAAGTACTTTCTTGCCTCTAAGGAAATTCTCCTTCAGTAAGTAAATAAAGCTAGCAATAAATGTGAATTAAAACTCTTTTGTGGATAATGTTGAAAAAAATCTGCACAGCTAAACACCTGGAAGGGCGAGGGCAGGTGATGGAGGGGACGGAGAGAAAGCCGTACTGCTTTCCTGCACAACTTTAAATGTTGACAGAAAAGAAATGCGCTGTCAATGGTGCTGGTTCAGTATCAGATCAGTGGGACTTCATAATTCTGCTTGTTGTTGTTGTTTAGTCGTGTCTGACTCTTCATGACCCCATGGACCAGAGCACGCCAGGCACTTCTGTCTTCCACTGCCTCCCGCAGTTTGGTCAAACTCATGCTGGTAGCTTCAAGAACACTATCCAACCATCTCGTCCTCTGTCATCCCCTTCTCCTTGTGCCCTCAATCTTTCCCAACATCAGGGTCTTTTCCAGGGAGTCTTCTCTTCTCATGAGGTGGCCAAAGTATTGGCGCCTCAGCTTCATGATCTGTCCTTCTAATGAGCACTAAGGGCTGATTTCCTTAAGAATGGATAGGTTTGATCTTCTTGCAGTCCATGGGACTCTCAAGAGTCTCCTCCAGCACCATAGTTTTGTAGCAGTTTTATGTAGCTTTTATGTAGTTTTATGTAGTTTTCTGGTAGTTTTCTGTAGTTTTAATGTAGTTTTATGTAGTTTTAAATTTCATTGTTCCGCAAGGGACAATGACAATAAAGATATCGTATCGTAATTCAAAAGCATCAATTCTTCGGCAATCAGCCTTCTTGATGGTCCAGCTCTCACTTCCATACATCACTACTGGGAAAACCATAGCTTTAACTATACGGACCTTTGTTGGCAAGGTGATGTCTCTGCTTTTTAAGATGCTGTCTAGGTTTGTCATTGCTTTTCTCCCAAGAAGCAGGTGAATTTTAATTTCGTGACTGCTGTCACTATCTGCAGTGATCATGGAGCCCAAGAAAGTAAAATCTTTCACTGCCTCCATTTCTTCCCCTTCTATTTGCCAGGAGGTGATGGGACCAATGGCCATGATCTTCCTTTTTTTGATGTTGAGCTTCAGACCATATTTTGCACTCACCTCTTTCACCCTCATTAAAAGGTTCTTTAATTCCTCCTCATTTTCTGCCATCAAGGTTGTGTCATCTGCATATCTGAGGTTGTTGATATTTCTTCCGGCAATATATTTCTTCTGGCAATAACTCAGAGAAGCTATGAGCTATGCCATGCAGGGCCACCCAATATGGTCAGGTCATAGTGGAGAGTTTTGACCAAACGTGATCCACCTGGAGCAGGAACTGGCAAGCCACTCCAGTATCCCTGCCAAGAAAACTCCATGGACAAAGACAACAGGCATAATAAGGGAATCAAAATCAAGCAGTGATGGGCGGCTTAGTTTACTGAAACATTTTGTGTACTGAACTTCATTCATATATATATCTATATCTATATCTATATCTATATCTATATCTCCTCATAGTTGTTATTTCAGGAATTAGAAATGAGACATGTTCCTCTTCCTTTCAGGTCACAAAATACTGAGGGTGCGGTTCAGTCCATGCTGGTAACTCTCAACTTCACAGACTGATCAGCACAGGCTTCACACTCTAGAATTGTTTCTGTAAGTGCCATAGAGATGCCCTGGGCAAAACAGTAGCTGCATTTTTTCAGGAACAATCCACATTTCCAGTTTTGCTCAACTGTGTCAAAAAAACAGGTGGGGGAGAGAGCAGCAGTTTATGGTTATCCTGCCTGTAGTTACATATCTATATGTCAGCTTTCCTCACTTGAAACTAATGTGCAGTTGATCCTCCATCATATTTATATTTTTTTCCTGCTGGATTTTATATTTTCCAAAACAGGGAACCAGCTACTAAACATTTCTTCATCACACATTTCCCTAGGTGTAACCTGAAACCTGAACAGCACTTTGGAGAGTCTAATCTATTGTGTCCGATATGCCTTCACATACTTCCATCTTAAGTCTTGTGACTAAATGCAGAACTTTGTGGCTTTAATACCAAGCCAGCTTTTAAAAAAATTCTCTCCCCACATCCAATTTGCATAACATGCAGCCTGAACTCAAAAGGTTTCTCACACTTTTGTGACATTTTGCTTGGGTTATAAAGATATTATCCCATGGTGGATTCCCCCCCCCCTTATGGGCCAACATGGATACTTTTTTCTACCATGTTTTAGAGCTTGGTTATAGTTTACTGTAGTACTAACAGTTGACAATTCTTCATGAGGTGAAAAAGACTGATGTCCATTTTGAAAACGTCTTCCGCTATTGCTTGTTGTGAAGAAAAGCATGTTGGGAGATAAGGAACAGACTTCTTGACAATGTGTTCCATCTAGTTAAGAGACAATTGAATCAGTATATCCAGTTATTAATAAAACAGAACACACACAACACATGCCTTCACCACACTCTATTGAAAAGGCACTGGGTCCATAAGATTTCAGAGAAGAACTTCAAAGTATCCTGTGTGCTAGTCTTTCTACCACTCTCAGAAACGCTAGAGGATTAATAATACACTAGGTCCTCCTACTCATCCTCTAATCTACCATTCTCTGTGGAAAGGAAACTGCTCTGACACAAGAATTGAATTTGTGCTCCTGGCCTTGTCAGCAAGAAAAGAGAGCTCTCATTATGTAAGTTATTAATACCTCTCACATTAAGTATCCCGTCTTCTAATTTAAACGTTTCTTACACTGTCAAAATAATCTTTTATACAGCACATTTTTGCATCTTTCCATATACCACAATCGCAGCATACATTTAAAGCACTATGATACCATTTTACAGATTCATAGCTTCCCCCAAAGAACGGTTAATTTGTTGGGGGGAGGGGCTGAGAGTCGTTAGGAGACCCCTACTGTACTTCCCTTTGCAGAGGTACAATTCCGAGTTCCTAGGAAGAGGAATTGATTGGTTTTTGGTTTTTTCTTTGCTGTTAATGTTTTAATGGAGTTAAAACAATGGTTAAAAAGTTAGAACACATCCTGGATGGAAATACTCGACGGTTGTTTTTTTTAAGGGGATTAAAGAGGAATTGATTGTTAAGCCTCTCTGGAAATCGCAGAAACAGCTTGTTTCCCTTTAAGGCTCCCATTCTAAACATTTTTCTTCTGAAGGAAGGGCCTCACTACATGTTGCATTAATTGCATGGCTTGCAGCCTCATCATAGATTATTATTATTTAATAAAAACCTAGGCATGGGGAGGGCAAAGCATTTCCACAGGAACTGTAGTACGTGGGGGGCAGGGAGTTAGAAGGCTCATTCACACTTTCTATTGTCCCTTTTTGCACTCAGTTGTAGGGTTTTCTCTTGATTAACGTTTGTACTGATTTAGGGCTAAGGAGTAGGCTTTCCCTTAGAATGAAACAAGGGGAAAACCGCTAGGACCCACGCTTGGAAAGTGTTTGTCAAGTGGAAAACACCTTGGACTCGTTCTTTCTAGGCCCAGGACAAGTGGAAGGTTGGACAAGCCCTAAGACTTCTTTCCACAGCCGCGATGGAAATTGCTCCCTCACTAGTGGTAGAAAAATGTTCTCATCTCTTTAGCTTTCAACTAAGCATGAAGCCTTATTTTACTTTTCAGGCTGATTAAGTAAAATGCTTTTCTTTCAAATAACCACAGGGATTTAGCTATGGGATGTGTTGTAAACAAAAATTGCCCTTTTCCCTTATGGGGTATCCAAGAGCCCATATAGAGTCCTTACATAGGTTCCCTATTGGTAGGAGAGAATAACAGAGGCCAACCAGAGAATACTGAGAAGTAAAGCAGCTAGTAAGCTTGATCTTTATTGATCTGTTGCAACAGGGTGCTCCCCTTATCTGCAGGAGAGGAGGAGGAACCGAGAAAAACGGCGCGGAAGGCCTTATAAAGACTTTTGAAATTGCCACCCTGTAGATCAAGACCACCCCCAGAAACATCATACATACATCACAAACAAGGCAGTCTAAAACAGAAATTTTGAATATTGTTTTTCTTCTGTCATTGTTTATCTCCTGTCTGGCATGTTACTTGATTGGATTGCCTGGGGAGCCTGGCCATTCTTTTGTAATGATAAATACTTAGTTCCTGGGCCATGTCACAGACTCACACTCTATTCATATCTTAAATGTGCCCTTAAGACAGGATTTGTGAGGAAAGAGACAATGGGAGGTTTCCCACTTTGACCTTGCAGAGAAAACATATGCTCAGTTTAGGAATCAAAATGGTTCCAGGTCAGTCTTCCTGTGCTGATCTATGTACGTGCTTGGTTGGTATGCTTATGAAGATTACCATATATCTAAGACCTCAAAATTCCTATCACAGATGGGATGGAGTAGGGGGTGAGTTGCTTCTCTGGGGTGTATTTGTCCCCCTCTCAGACCAACAGTGCCTATGCCTCTCCCCCCGCTCCCATTTTTAGCCATCATATCAACTGTATGGTTTTATGAAATTATTTAGGCATATTTCTTTTTTGTTGTCATTCAGTGACACCTGTAAATTCTATAATCTGAGAATTAGCAAAAACAAGTCACCTGTGGACAGGAGGAAATCTAATTAGCAAACATGTCTGTCATTTGCCTGCGGGAACAAGTCAAACTGAAACCTACGTGAGTATTAATAGCTTGTTACCTTTTTTAGTACTCTGAGTACTTGTTTCTTCCTGATAAAAGAGAGATGTGAAACTCAAATGCTTACAGTTTGTTTTAGGCTACAATCCTTTACAGTGGTACCTTGGTTTAAGAACAGCCCTATTTACGAACTATTCGGTTTATGAACTCCACAAAACCGGAAGTAGTGTCCCGGTTTGTGAACTTTACCTCAGTCTAAGAACGGAAGTCGAATGGTGGAAGGACACCGGGGACAAGAGGCCTCATTAGGGAAAGAGCACTTTGGTTTAAGAACGGCTTTGGATTAAGAATGGACTTCTGGAACGGGTTAAGTTCGTAAACCGAGGGACCACTGTATACAATTACCAGCAAAATAAGTGACATTGATCTTTTGGGGACTTACTCCTGAGTAGGCAAGCAGAGCATTGCACTGTGAAGTACGTTATGGTCAGATAGAGGATATTAGGCAAATTCTGCCTATTTTTTTCTTGGTTTCTATGAAATCAACCCAGGCACCAGTACTTTTGCCCTTCCTTCTTGCAGAGCCTATTATCTTGGGCCTGCCTGTTGCCTTCCTGAGATAAAGTCTGCATCCCGCCTTGCCAAAGGAAAAGCACTCACCTCTCAGAAACTGACCACATCAGCACAAAGTCCTGGGAGCACATAAGTAGACGACCCTTTTCCTGTTAAGAGACTACATGTTTTAGCATAAGGCCTAATGCAGACAGGTGTGTTTTCATTTCTGTGAACTGGGATTGGCTTACAAATAAACAGAAAGACCAGGTGATCATGTTCCCTCCGCTGGACCCTTCCAAAAAGTTTCTCAAGTAAGAAAGGGCTCCTTGTTTCAAGCACCGACATGAGCCAAGCAGTTTAAAACAAAAAACAAAACAAAAACCCCCCTTTTTTGTGCTTGGCTGCATCTACAGGGAGCAACAGACCTCAGGGAGAGTCAAGAACACTCCTTGCATTTGTCTGTATGCTAGAGGGTTTTTTTAGGTCTCTAACCAGGCAAAACATACCTCCGGTGTTTGGAGTGGTTATACCTCAAAGGGACGAAAGGAACCAGGAAAAGAGCAATCTCTCGGGATCTTGAATGCTGCCAAGGCAGCAGAAATCGGTAGGTGGAATGGGTTCTTCCTGCAAAAGGGTAGGAATTATACAGAGAGAGACAGGGGCGCATGATGCTTAGAGGATATCCAGCTATGAAGTTGTGCACTTGGTGCCTAGGACTGCTATTGAGCCCTGTTGCATTTTGTGCCATACTGTATTTCTAGACTTTTAATGTGAACATTCCTGTTTCGCAGTACAGGTACCAAGCATAACACAAGGTATCTGAGAGACGGCAGTGCTCATTTGGAGAAGTCTTGGCAGAACCTTCCACCCCAGTCCTTGTTCCATTCCTCCTCCTATCCTCTGCCAAAGCTTTTCTCAAGTATTAAATACATTTTCTTTAACTTCACATATTCAGCAACTTTTACAAAAAAACAGCAGCAGCAGCACACAACTCTTTCCAACTTTTATTTTCTTGCTTTTGTATTTGAGCATCTATTTCACAGTCTATTAAAAGTTGCTTTGGCTATTTTGAGAGCTGACGGCAGATGCATGAGCTGCTTTGCACTTCTCATTTTTTTCCCTTTTAGCTTTTACTATAATGCCCAAACGGGAACTTTCAAAAGAAGGAGTGATGGGAAGCAGCACATATGTGCATATCTAAAGCCTACCATGCAAAAATTGATTTTGAATACTTTTAATCATTATTTTTTCTTTCTTTCAGGGGGTACTCAAGGGTACACAGTACCAGCACCTCTTTTTGTTGTCGTTGTTGTTAAAAAGTGTGGCGGTTACTGTAACAACTTCATGGTGAAACAAACAAAAAAAAATCCTTCCAGTAGCACTTTAGAGATCAACTAAGTTTGTTATTGGTATGAGCTTTCGTGTGCATGCACGCTTCTTCAGATACATACACCTATGTTTCTAGAAAAAAAAGCGCTGCAGTTTTAGTTTGTTTCATTGCGCTTACAGCATGGACACACTGTTGAATTTGAAAAGGCGGCTACACTTCTCCCTGGCAACAGTCAATGGAGAGGGAACGCCATTTAACTTCACGCTTCTGTCAAAGTACAAGGCCAGCTGGGCTCTAGAGCAACAGCACGTTGAGTTTGTCTTGTGACCCATGGGAAAGTTCCCAAAGCAGGAAAGTAGAAGGCAGTGAAGAGAATCATCTGAGCTGCAAACGGGCCTCCTATGAAGTTCAGTGAAGCCAAAGGGAGCCAACTCCTGGGCTTTGCTAGACTGAACCAGGGATAGGCGTCTGGCTCTCGCTTGGAAGGAGATATTGTGGCCTCTTTCTTTGCTCAGCCAGGATGAGACAGGAGGTCATGCCAGCTCCCGACATACTTTCAGGAGTGAAAACGTTTACGTGTGCCTCGTGATTAATCATGTCAGGAATTAGGCTCAAAGAGTCCAAAGTCAATATGCCCTTGAAGCTTAAGTGTCAGGGTCATTGGGAACGGGGAACGCTGCCAGGAATCCGTGCTGCTTTAATGGCTTACATTTTTCCTTCCACCACACTTGCATCTCAATGGCCAACTGGGGCCGTGTATGTATTACCGGCTTAAAACGCAGCTAGGTTGTTCTTTCCCCTCCAATTTGGATCAAAGCTGCATTGGGGCAGAACACATCAAAATGGAGTATTTCATAAAAGACAACATAATAGATAACAGGGTAGATATGGAGTGTGACTAATCTCATGTCTTTCCAAACAAACAGTGGGAATGCATGTGAAATCCCATAAGCCAGGATGTGTTCTTTGCACTAGCACTTTTTAGCAGCAACAGCTGGAGCGTGGAGAAAAGTATCTTGCATAATCAGTCAGCATAATGAAATTGGATATGAGATATTTCTCAAAGATAATGCACTTCGGCTTGAGCAATGTTGCTCTGCATTGGAGAGGGCAAGACACTACTCAGAAACTACTGGCCCTGACTGGTATGGAATATCACCTGGGTCTAATTGTTCCCCCATCTCTGCATCAAACCACATCCTCAAGAGCCTGCTAGGAATCACTGCCCAAATTGGTCCAGGGCTTCAGCAAAAGCATGGACTTTCCCTGCGCCTTTCAGCATCCTGGTGAAAAAGTTGCTCTCGTACCACTTGAGAAACTGGATGCAGTTCAGATCCGTACTGGAAATGTGGGCTTGAATTCAAGAGAGAATGGAGCCCGTTGAAGCAATGTGGAAATCATCAGGCATGTGAAGAAGGGAGCTCAGCCAAACCCACAAGATTTCTCTCCAGCTTCTCATCTCTTCAAAGAAAAATACACTAGTCATTTAAGAGAAGACGGGTGGAAATAGAATACGAATTGCAAGTTTATGGAGGGGATGTCTGCAAGAAGGCTTTAATGGCTCTTCATATAAATCATGGTCCATATTGACAGTCCGCCATCTGCTCACACCGTCACCTGCTCACACCAGTGGCGAGTCCTCCCTGTCTTCTGCCCTACAACAGTTGCTGGATGCAGAGCCAGTGACAAACAGAGCCAATGAACTCTAGTTTTGTCCCCATTCTCCTTCCTGCTGAATTTTATGATGGACAACACTGACACTGAAGAGGAGGAAGCTGGCATGCAGTGCCAACCCCCTGGACTGGTTGTAAGTAGAAAGGAAGGCAGTTAGGAGCTGGCCTGGGGGACAGACGGGTTGGTGGGGAGTGCCTTATTCCCCCTAATGAACCTGCCTCCACTGGTCCAGGCGGGCGCTCCAATTGGAAAACAGCCTTTACCAAAGGTGTCATGGACTTTGAAAATGCTCAAACTCATGACAAAAGGGAGAAGCGTGCTAAGAGGAAGACACACTTAGCAAACACTCACCATGATCAACTCCCACCCGGAAACCTATGTCCCCACGTGTGGATCCAGGACGTGGACGTGTGGACCCAGAATCGGCCTCCACAGTCACTTATGGGCTCACTGTTAAGACTGTGTTCATGGAAGACAATCTTACTCAGGTACAAGTGATTGCCAAAGAAGAAGACTGGTCCATGGAGATGATGCGGAGGAGAATCAGAGCCAATGCATGGGTGGCATATTCTACACAGAGGAAGGAACACCGCTGGTTTGCCACCCCAACCCACACTGTCTTGCCATGTTTACACTTCTCCTGGCATTTCCAGTTTAGTGGTAAAGCATTGGAATGAGAGTACAGGAGGCCCCTGTGTACCCTGCCTATGGCAGACTGAGGGCGAACAAACGTCACCTTCATCATGAACAACTTGCCCACTTGCCTAAGGTTAGTAAAAATTCCTTCCAGGCAAGCAGCTGGCCACTTTCATCCAACCAGTGCTGGCCTGAGGCATTTTGCTGCCTGGAGCACAGCCCACCAGGGCCAGCACTTAAAGAATTCTTGCTGTACTATTCAGACACCAGTTCCTGCCTTTGCTGAACCCCACCTAATAGGGACCCTGAAGTAGATTGTTTCATGCTGCTGCCTGGTAGGGCTGGCCTAAAAACTACTAAGGAAAGAGAGTCCACTGCCTTCTGAGTCTGTTCTGCTGTCGAACAGCTTGTAATGTGTCATGTACACTGATGGCTCAGTGCAGCTAATGAATAGTAATACTATGTGTACTTTCTTGAGGATTTGTGCTGGTATATGGGAACAAAACAGGGCATGGGAGGAGTACACATGCAGAGTGTTGAGAATAGAAGTTTGACTGTAGAATTGGAGAAATATCAAAGCAAACAAGAACTGTGGCTTTAGACAAAAGGCAGTTTTGAAATGTCTATGTAATTTTTAGAGGCATGCTTATTGTTATCTGAAGCATATAATTTTGTTTTTTTAAGTCCCTGAGCTGCAGGAAAACTTCAGAGGCAAGAATACTTATATAGCTCACCTTGAAGCTCAAATGTTTTGGAGCAACACATTTATAAAAGGTTAGAAATTAATAGGAACAAGGTTTTAATTTGTTAGAACAAAGTCTGATTTTGAAGAAAGCTGTTGAACACTTCAAGCATGTAAGAAGAATAAAGGAGCTCAGATATAATATAATTAATTAAAATAATTAGAAAAGGCAGTGAACAATTGAGAGAAAAGGGTACGTTTCACATAAAGACATAAAAGCAAACCACAATAACCTTCATCAACCTGGCACCCTCTTTTGTTTTGGACTATTGTTTGGATGGGGTTTGTTTGTAGTCTAAAACACTTGAAGGGCACTAGGTTGTTAGAGACTGGCCTACACAGTGGGGACAAATCTTTCTTTCTCCCCTTGTTCAATTCTCAATTATTGTGAATGTTCAAGTATTGGTTCCTGTTGCTTTTGGCACTGACCTACAAGAGGAATGCAAACTTCCACAAGTCTTAGAGTTTTTGGAAATAAGAAGGAAGCTGAACAATTCTCAGAATTACCGGTACTAATTTTCAAGGTTGAACCCGAAGTGTTAAATGATGGCATTGATCTAAAATCACACTTGGTAACAGAGAGAGAGGGACGCGGGTGGCACTGTGGGTTAAACCACAGAGCCTAGGACTTGCCGATCAGAAGGTTGGTGGTTCGAATCCCCGCGACGGAGTGAGTTCCTGTTGCTCGGTCCCTGCTCCTGCCAACCTAGCAGTTCGAAAGCACGTCAAAGTGCAAGTAGATAAATAGGTACCGCTCTGGCGGGAAGGTAAACGGCGTTTCCATGCGCTGCTCTGGTTCGCCAGAAGCGGCTTAGTCATGCTGGCCACACGACCTGGAAGCTGTACGCCGGCTCCCTCGGCCAGTAAAGCGAGATGAGCGCCGTAACCCCAGAGTCGGCCACGAGTGGATCTAATGGTCAGGGGTCCCTTTACCTTTACCTAACAGGGAGAGAACATAACGATAGCACTGCACTTTGTTCCCCAAACAGGGAAGCAGATAATGATGGCAAGAAAGTCTTAAATCATAACTTTGCAGCGTATGCCTTATGTTGTTAGACTCAGTTTAATTTATTAGATTTGTATATTGCTTTATATGAAAAGTCACAACATATGTACTTTATTGTCATGTCACACACACACACACACACACAGTAAAAATAATAAAAGCACACACTAAATGCCACATTAAATGTTGAGACAATGAACACATCATACCAGAGGTGGTGCATTTTCTCTTAGATGGAGAGAATGTGTACACAATTGCTTTCATTTGAAGGGAAGGCAGGAGGCTTACATGTCAGAATGTGGTTGAATGCGGAAATCTCTGGTTTGTGGATATTTTGCTAAGCCAGAGGAAGAAGCAATTCTGATAAAGGAGAAGCTGGTTTACTAAATCAGAAATTTAATAAGAGGTGGGCCTTGGAGGTATCTGGCTATTTAAAGATAGCACAGAGGGTCATATATATCTTTGAACCTAATAATAATAATCCTTCTGGCTTTCCAATGAGTCTCCCCCTCTGCCCCTCTCAATCAGGATTTTAATTTTCTTGGAGCTCATACCCTATTAATCAGGAATGATTTTAACAACGTATTGAAAATATTCCCAAGTCAAAGAGGACATCCTAGCTTGGTTGACAATAAATACAAAGTCAGGAGGAATACACCTGGCATAAACCTAAGAAGATAAATGGCTTCAGGTTATATTGTGTTTGAAGCATCATTCAGACTGGGAGTGCACTTTTCTATCTCCGAGTCACAAGAACTGCTTGCTTTGCTTTTTTCTTTTTAAGGCCTATATCACCTGTTGAGTTTTCCTTGTCTGATACACCAAATGGTTTTGCTTTTAGATATGCACAATCAAGATATTATTAGCTGTTATCTATTTATATTATTTACATACTGCATTTTCAACAAGTAAATATGTGCTCAAAGCGATTCACACTAAACTCAAAGTCTAAATGCAGTACAGTGGTACCTCGGGTTAAGTACTTAATTCGTTCTGGAGGTCCGTACTTAACCTGAAACTGTTCTTAACCTGAAGCACCACTTTAGCTAATGGGGCCTCCTGCTGCTGCCGCGCCACCAGAGCACGATTTCTGTTCTCATCCTGAAGCAAAGTTCTTAACCTGAAGCACTATTTCTGGGTTAGCAGAGTCTGTAACCTGAAGCGTATGTAACTTGAAGTGCATGTAACCCGAGGTACCACTGTAATACTGTGACAATACACCATAAGGTATCGAATATCACTGCAACATAACACTAAGGGCCTTCCCATTTCTCAACTTAATGCAGATTGTGAACACCTCCTGCCTCCTTTAATTCCCCTTTGTCCATGTGACATCCTCCTTCAACTACTGCTGCCCCACACTTTCTCCTCCTTATATCCAGAGATTCCCTATTTAATTAATTGATGTTATTCTCCTATTCAGGTTTTCAACGCGTAGGGCATCTTTGAATTTAGGAAGGAGAAAGTGTGGGACAGCAAAAGCTTGAAAACATAAAAGATTAACATAAAAACCAGAAAAAAATCATTACAATAAAAAACAAATAGGATATTGTGAACATTTGCTCTGCAATAGCAATTCAGAAGGTTTTCCTCAATTACTGCATTCTCGTGGAAGGAAGGTGTCTGGCCTTTCCTACACTAAGTGAAGGAAAATAGTTTATGTTCTTACAAGGTGTTTATTCTGATGTAAGCATAGGAGTGGCAGGCACTGGGTTTGCTTGCCTTTTCTTTGTGTAGGGTTGGGATGTGTTGTCTGCACTGATCCTACAATTTGCCCTGCCAAGACACAGCTTTGCCAGAAACCAGGCCCATTGAATCAGTTAATCAGAGATCTCCAAAATGCTGTATGCAGACCATACTGCCTGTCACGGAAAGCTTTGAGAGCTCAGAAGTTGGGAAACTTGACAAGGACTTCACTGTCCTTCTTGAACAAGAACATTGGAAACAGGAAACTCCTGACACCACCCAGTGCCATCAAGTGACTAAACCATACAATGAAACGATCCACACCATTTTACAAAACAATGTAGGTTTTTGTACAATCTGGGGTCAACCAACCACAGCCAGTCTAGCGACAGATCAGTGCCGATTCCCCTGTGGAATGAGGGGACGAGAATGGAATCCCTCCACCTCCAACCATTTCAAAACCAGATGCTTCTCCTTGAGCTACATTAGTCATGCTCAGGCATTAGTGTACCCAAGCTTTTGAGCTAACCTGAGGTGGAATATTTTCATGGCTTTGGCAGTTGGCAAACTGCCTCTTGTTAACTCACACATAATTTACCACATTTTAAAGATTATTATTGTTATTTTTTTAAAAAAACCCAAAGCAAAATAATAACGGGGCCCGGGGCAAGAATGAAACCGACCCAAGGCCTCTGTGAATGTTGTGCCACCAACTCGCACACTTCTGGGCATTTGCATTTTACCTCGTAAAACTATGTCTGCCAATGGGTTACGCGTATTAGCTGTGCATGTTTCTCAGCTGCCCTGATATACCGTAGGAGCTACACAGCATCATTCCCAGTCAGCGTTTTTATAAAATTAACCCTTCTTGTGAAAGTTAGCCCTTTGGCACTTCAATGCTGTCTTTCTCTCCGGACTCAATGGAGCATTATTAGCGGCAGGATTATTGAAAGCAGAACTCTTGGGCTTTACAATGAAAGCTCTGTGCAAGGCAAGATGTTGCAGAAGCTGTTTGCACGGGCTGTTGGTTCCCTTCCCGTTTCCCCACCCACCCCACACCCTTTTAACCTCCCATCCCACCTAACGTGAAGTCAAAACACGTATATGAAAGGGGTTTAATAAGTCCCGTATCACCTTCCTTATAGCAAGACTTCTGACCTAACAGGCCAATGGGGTCCAGACCTAAATTGCAGAGGGCATTGATCTCCTAGCCTTAGATCTTTAAGGGCTTCCGTTCTCCCCTAGCCAGTGTGTAGCCTCTCCTCACCCCCTCTGCTTTTATTGGGCTTTTGATTAAAGGTCTGGGCAAGTCAGAAACACAAATAAAAAGTCAAAGAAACTCCTTTGAAATCATTCAAACCTAACCGATGACTCCAGAGCTCCACGGCTGTTAGGTTTGCTTTGGCTTAGCCATTATGGGTCTTGCAGATTATTTTCAAACTTTTTTTTCTTCCAATCCTAGATTTTTCTCTTAGAACTGTTATGTGTGTGAGCTGTGATTTAGTATTGGTAGCAGATCTCATTCTTTCACAATGAATTCCTTCCATAGTGTCGGATTTAAAAAAATAATCAGAGAAGATGTACACATCTAGATAGCAGGAGTGAATGGATTTCAAGGAGCAAATGCTATTTATAAGAGACTTCTGGTTCTGGGAGACTTCATCTCCATGCTGAGGTGACTGGGTCTGGAGTAGCTCAGGACTTCTGCCATGACAACCATGGGAGTGGCCCAACATGTCACTGGCCCAACACATGTGGCAGGCCACACTATAGACCTTATTTTCTCCTTGTTTTTTTTCATAAATTGATTTGTTGTGCTTGGATGACAGAATGCTTTGAACCACTTTAACTGTGCAAACCTGAAGTTCTGGAACATGGTTGAATCTGTCCCACAAAATACTGTAGTCGCAGTCTGGTCAACGCAGTTTACTATATCCAGTTTGGGAGTCAATCCTATGCATGTATAAGAACATGCTGTTATTTGCAAACTCTTTAGGAGAGCCCCAACCATCCTTTTTATCGTGCATTTATGATGATTTGTGCTTATGATGCTATTGGGGCAGTCATATACAATCCCACTTTCAATCATAATAATCATAATCTTTATTGTGGTCCAACAATAAAGTTCCTACAAAAGTTTTTGGGTGGTCATGTTGCTTCATTTCCAATCAGTGCATATCCCATAACTTCATAACTTTTTATGCCATAAATGTTCCGGTTTATTTTTATCCCTCTTTTCTTGTACTATACAGCCCCTACAGCCAGCAATAATGTGGTAGCATTGAGGAAGCATCGTAGAACTAGCCATTGCCTAAGTCAGTGTCTCCCAAACTTGGGTCTCCAGCTGTTTTTGGACTATGATTCCCATCATCCCTGACTGCTGCTAACCAGAGATGATGGGAGTTGTAGTCCAAAAACAGCTGGAGACCCAAGTTTGGGAAACTGGGGTTGACCAAACTCCAGTCTAGGAAACAAATCTCTGAACAGTCTTGAGCACCCCAGAAGTTCGTCTGAGCTTGGACTAACCTGCTTTCAGCAGTAAGGACCACTTTTGAAGACAATGGCATGATACAGTTTCTACTTTTTCACTGGCCAGTTGAAGGATATGAGTAAAAATATCCCATTATTACTCCCAGTTCTGAAGATGTTGCAGTGAAAGCTTGGAATGGAAGTGTTGTGGCTCTTCAGATGCCAGTTCTGTGGTAACTGGTAAAACAAAAGCTGACACTTTCATGGCAATTCTTGTAATGTGATACGTCAGAAATTACTGGATCTGTGAATTAGGTTAGAGCTTTCCTTCCCACTGGCTACACTGACTCATTCCTGTTAAGCCAAAGCCAAGGCCAGGAGAATCAACAAGCGCTCATGATCTTCCTTTTAGGGAGCCATCAACGAAGCATTCCATGCTGTCAAAAAGTGCCTCCATAGTGTCGCTATTTTTCAGGAGAGATTAAAGCTCATAATGGAAATCTAGGTTTGCGCAATGAATGTGGATTAAAGTGCTCCATGGCCCTGGCACACTTTCTTCATGCCATGCATCATTTTAATAACGTTCTATCATGTCACCTCTGACTTGCTTTCTACCGAAGCTACAAAGTCCCAAATCCTGTAACCTTTCCTCATACGGAGGAGTTGCTCCATCCCCTTGATCATTTTGGTTGCCCTTTTCTGAACCTGTTGCAGGGATATTGCATTTCCTTACCAATTGCACCTTAGTTGTCGCTGGAGTATTTTATTTAAGGATTTAAAAGCATTTCTGAACCGCTTAATAGTTTTAAAAACAGTGTGCCCTATGCGCAAAGGGACGCGGGTGGCACTGTGAGTTAAACCACAGAGCCTAGGACTTGCCGATCAGAAGGTCGGTGGTTCGAATCCCCCCGATGGGGTGAGCTCCCGTTGCTCGGTCCCAGCTCCTGCCAACCTTGCAGCACGAAAGCATGTCAAAGTGCAAGTAGATAAATAGGAAGGTAAACGGCGTTTCCATATGCTGCTCTGGTTCACCAGAAGCAGCTTAGTCATGCTGGCCACATGACCTGGAAGCTGTACGCCGGCTCCCTCGGCCAATAAAGTGAGATGAGGACCGCAACGTCAGAGCCGGTCATGACTGGACCTAATGGACTGGACTGGACCTTTACCTTTACCCTATGTGCAACATAGGAACAATATTCATTAAAACCAAAGGTAAAGGTAAAGGGACTCCTGACCATTAGGTCCAGTCGTGACCGACTCTGGGGTTGCGGCGCTCACCTCGCTTTATTGGCCGAGGGAGCCGGCTTACAGCTTCCGGGTCATGTGGCCAGCATGACTAAGCCGCTTCTGGCAAACCAGAGCAGTGCACGGAAACGCCATTTACCTTCCCGCCGGAGCGGTACCTATTTATCTACTTGCACTTTGACATGCTTTCCAACTGCTAGGTGAGCAGGAGGTGGGACCGAGCAACAGAAGCTCACCTTGTCACAGGGATTCGAACTGCCGACCTTCTGATCGGCATGCCCTAGGCTCTGTGGTTTAGATCACAGTGCCACCCGCGTCATTAAAACCAAAAGACAACCCCAAATCAATAAAAAAAAATAACAGTATAGAACCACATAAAAATATTTAAAATCACCTCAAGCAAAGATTCAGGGGATTCATACACAAAACAGGGTCAAGCAAAGCTGGGCCAAAAGATATGTATTTACAAGACGCCTGAAACAAATGAGGAGGACCAACTGAAATCAATAGACTTAAATCCATTTACTGTAATGAGTAATCAGTATGACGAACATTTAATATTGCCAAATGTTAATTTGGCAGCAAAGCTAAATTCAGCTTCCCTTTCAGGAAAAATAACAGCTTTGGAGAGTGGGGAAGGGTTTTGTTTGGAAAAAGACACTGGGGGTGAGGGAATGTAAGCCCCCTCTTTTCAGATCCATTGTGAGCTGTTAATAAAGACCAGACAAGCAGACCTTTGAAATCCATACCATTACTTATATTACACATTCCCGCGGTTTCCTCCTTCACAAACTACTGGCTTGGAGAGAAAAATATATATTTTAGACAAGGTAGTACATTAAGAGGAATGTGCCATATATGTCTGATCCCTGATGAAAAATGAATCACACATCCATAGTAAAATATATAGATAAATTAACAGAGGGAAATGAAGTAAAGACAATGGAAATGTGTTTAAGAGTGAACACATATTTGCTGCATGCTGTGCATTCAAACTATTTCCATCATGAAAAGTACATATTTTGGACCTTGCTCCAGCCTATGGGTATGTTTACATGCCAGATTGGTATACTTTACTCATTGATATGTTGATTCCATTACATTCCCCGAGTCAGTCTTCCCCCTCTTGGTGTTTGAAGAGCAGTTCATTTTCACTGCTCCTTTACCTTCAGAATTTATTCTCTCATACAGGTAGGCAGATGCCATGGTACTGAAAGAGGTGAGCAAAACAATGTGTGTGGTTTCCCCCGCCTACGTACCCTTAGCATGGATAAGGGCTGCCCTGCAGGTAGCAATCTCCCTCTCATACCTGCCCTACAGGCAACTTCACATATCACAGATGCTAATGGATATGTGACTTTATAGCCTGCAAACTATAATAAGATTTGAATGAGGGTGAGGTGGGGTGAACCATCTACACCACCCTGAGATTTAAAAAATGCAGTAATTAAACATTATTTAAAATGTTGTTGCATGATAAAAGGTTATCGCATCAGCTGAGATCCAGCCAGTGCATGATTTAGGACGGATCTAAAAACCCGGTACTGAATTCCTTTGAGGTGACATATCAAGCTTATGTTGCTGTCAAAGCTGGCTTTGAATATTACCAGAGTACTTGTTGACTAGCAACAGCTGTCAGAGGAACAACACGGTGTCAGCATTAAACTATCCAGCAGCTCAACAAGAAGAGGCTAGGCTGTTTTACTGATTGTCAGAACGATTATGAGTAACACAAATGGACATGACCTTAAGGTGTTTCCCACACACCGTTGTTTCCTGACAGTGTCTGGAGAAATCTGAGAAATGCTAACACCTACCACAATTATGTTGAAGCCTGTAACTGCAACTGGACATGCATCTCAACAACTGGAGCTCTCACTGTACAGTGTACAGCCTGGCCAACCATTGAGGATCCTGGGATTTCAATGAGCAGCCACTCCTCTATGGCTCCTAAATCTTTTCCTTTCATCTAATTGCAGTAGTTAATACATTCATATCCTATGTTGCCTTCTAGAAGTTCAGAACAGTAAGCACAGTGCACACAGGACTGCCCTATTTCACCATCTCAGCTGGTAAATTGGTCTTAGAGACACTATGTTCAGACCTCTTGGGAGGGTATCTCTCTTCTACCCCCAACCTCACATACACACAGTGTGTGTGTGTGTGTGTGTGTGTGTGTGTGTGTGTGTGTGTGTGCAGCCTCATATACAACACTGCTTGAGAATTCCAAGAAACAAAAAAAGTGCTTTTTTAAAACTAGAGGTTAAATTTAGTGCCATTTTTAAAGGTTCAGTCCACCATATTGATTCATAATGGCATCCAATTGATTGCCGTTAAATAAATGCTAAAATTGTACATGTTAGTAAAAATGCTAGTAAATTTTAAAGTGCTCAAAGCACTTTTTGTTAATCTCAGTAATGAATCCAGTCATATTGGCCAGAATTATTATCATTAGTGGTATCATATTACAGATGGAGTGAGAGAGCTAGAAAGCCAGATAGTTGTAAAAGGTAAACAGTATGACGTTATGACTCAAGTGTACATCTTGGTTTTCACTGCATATGTTTAACAGTGCAGCTGATGACAAAGGATGTCCTTGGACAAAGGATGACCCCCCCAAAAAAAGCATAAGTAGCAACTGCTCTTTTCACTGGATTAATTTTCCATCTTTCCCCTCAATCTGTCAGGTATGAAAAACAAGAGCTGCATTTAGGCAGCACTGCATTCCATTTTGCTGACATTTCCTTACCTGATAATTTCCACATTTTATGTGATTTTTCATGTGACATAAAAGCCACTTCAGAAAATCAAGTGGAATCTAGTAGAAGTCTAGCACTTATTTCCATGTTAACTCCTTCCAGGGGAAAAAAAATATGTTTGCAGCCCCAATAATGCAAAAGGTCATTGGAGTTTTGCACTGTAATTTCCCCCACCATTTCCATGGATCATATGATGTGATAAAATTTGGAGTGCTATTCCAGCATACAGCTACTTTTTGGCATTTCCCTGGGCATGTTTCCTTGGAGGGAACAGAAGCATGCATGCACATAAAGGGAGCTGACACACTTAATGATGTATGCTGTTGTGTCACATCACACCCACTGGTGTGAATGGAATTTAGCACAACATGGTGGTCTTTTGATCAAAAAACAGGCACTGCAGTACAACGGGAACATTAGAAACTTGGACAGAAGTACTAGTATTGTAAGCAGGAAAATGAATGCAACAATCCCCACATCTGAATGCACTCAGATTTGTTAATTGTCATATGTTTTGATCACTTTTGAATCTGGATCTCTTCAGAAAGGGATTCCCAGACTATTTCACTCCACTGGTGCCCACTGTCTCTTTCCTGACTTCAGAACTTTTAGCGTTCAATAAAAAGCACACCAAAATCTTAAAAACCCAAGAGATTCCAAAATGAACTAGGCTCTGGGCAATGTTTCAGCTTATGTTCTCATAAATGTATTTTCTCTTTGTAATGGCTTTACTGGTTATTCTCATTCTCTCCAAATCCTTACACTGCTCAGAGGCCAAATTCTGCATTTTGCCAACTTCAGCATGAAATTAAGACCAAAGGCTTATCTAGTACAGCATGTCATTTCCCACAAGGTCCAACCAGCTACTTTTCGGGAGCCCACAAGCTGGACATGAGGGCAGCTTGTTCCCTAGTAGGCATCAGTTCTGGGTCATACCAGCATAACTGAGACCTCTCTTTAGGAGATAAGAGTCTGGTGAAATTTTAACAAAACACATGAAAACTGCTTATGAGCGTTGAGAAATCAGTATACTAAATTTAGTGTAACTCACAGGCAGTGGCGTAGCGTGGGGGGTGCAGGGGGGGCCGTCCGCACCGGGTGCAACATCTGGGGGGGGGCGCTCGCACTCGCAGCTCTCTAGTGGAAGAGACTCGAGTGCTAAAATCCACGGGTTAGGGGGCGCAAATTACTTGCCTTGCCCCGGGTGCTGACAACCCACGCTACGCCACTGCTCACAGGGTTGTTTGGGATAAAAGTGAGGACCACGTACAGTATACTGTCCTGAACTGCTAAGGAGGGCAGGATAATAACGAGTGAAAATGATATACTGAGATGTAGGGTGGGAAAATGCTTCATAAGGGAAATTTAGGGGCAAAAATATTTCATAAGGGAGAGACAATGAGATGATTCTATGACATGGGAGTCCTCCTAGGTTTATAGATAGAACATAGATTCTAGAAATAGAGGCTCCAGGCAAGCCACCATTTCTCAGGCTCTACCTGTAATGTGATGTTGATAATTTGGGCCTACTTCTTGGAGTTGTCATAAAAATCACTGAAGTGAAATACTTTAAGCACTTTGAGGAAACACTGCATTAATACTAAGAATTTCCCCCTTTTCTTCAAGTATGCTGCATTTCATGCTGGCACTTCTCACCACCCAATCATGTTTTTGGCCTAATAAATGGTTAACCGGTTGAGAAATGAATTCATGTGCCTTGTGCTGCTATGTTTGAGATCAACGATAACATTCTGTATCAGTGTCTGGACCAAATGAACTTTGTTTATATGAATCACCCTTCTGATTCATGTTGTGGATGCAATTGTACCATTTGCGTAATTGCTGTCGTGGAACTCCAACAGAGTCCTTCGGTCCTTTTATATGGTATCCTGCATGAAGAATGGCTCTGGCCATGTGGTGTGTTCAAAGCATATAATACATTTCCTCCTTGGGCTCCTTTGGAAGGAAGGATATAAAGGTACTATATAAATAATTTCTGAGACTATTTCACTGAAAGGTGGTTTACCATTGTTTAAAATAAATAATAAGTGGCCAGCTTGCTTCATCCCATTGCTAGATTGATTTACTGCCTGTGGTGTGCTGGAAAATCCTGCACTCCCATTGCCACCCCCATTGCAAGTTGGTAATCATTTTGGTTGCATGACATAGGTATCAGATGGCTGTTTTACTTTGTGTCCAGCTATAATAAGCACTGAGCTAACAACATAACTAGGCAAACTATTGGCTGTGTGAAGCAGCCTCAAGGTGGCAACTGTTATATAATAGGGAGTGCTGCAATTGTTCTTCTCAAACATGTGTTCTGAAAGCTACCCAGTGCAGTACACAAAACAAAAACTGTATCACTCCCATGTTAACACTTTTGAAACCCCATTTCTACAAATCCACCTCATTTGTATCCCCAGTGCGGTAGTACCAACAGATCCTAATTTGCATTTAATATATATTCCAAGCTTTCTTCTCAATAAGGTGTGGAATTTGTGTTTGACTGTGGATTACACCAATCTGGACTGCAGGTGGGAACTGACATGATTGTACATTCCTTCATATAACAAATTGCTTCAAGAAAAATACACTGTTGCTGTCACTCAATTTCTCTAAGTGGTGAAAAGGTGGGGTTTTTTTGCACAGCACTTATCTAGATTTGGTTCCCTTTGGAAGGTCACTGGGGGCTTGCTGGTATTTTGCTATATTGGCAATGTATTTACAAATATACAGGTTGAGCACTGATGGCGGCTCATCTTAAATATCCAAACAGAGGGCCAAAGTCCATTGCGTCCACATCAGATCTTTAGTGAGACAGCCAGTATCCCCAAATGGTGTCAGTCACAAAGCTCACAACACAGTTATTTCCCAGTGTCCCAGCTTCTATCCTCAGACGAAAGAATAGGAAATCAGCACTCTGCGTCAGCTCAGGATACAGATTACCGTATTTTTCCCTCTATTACACGCAGATTTTTTCTCCTAAAAAGTAAGGGGAAATGTCTGTGCGTGTTATAGAGCGAATGTGTGGTCCCTGGAGCTGAGAAGCGTGAGTGAAGGCAAAAAGCAGGCAAATATCAAATCGTCCGGAGAAGGGAGGAAAGAGGAAGCTGCGGCTTTCCTGCATTCTGCCTCAGGGTCTTACTGCCCACCCGCTTCTGTTTCCTTACTGTGTTTGCTCAGACGGAACAAAGAGCAGAGAAAACCCCTCCCCTCCAGGCAAGCAGAGTGGAAAACAGATTCCTCTCCGTGCGTCTGGGACTCGAAGGCAACATGCAGGTTGGGGGGGGGGGAGAGAGAGAGCTGGTTGGCTTGTGGGGGGGGGGGACTTTTGCCTTCCTTTCCTCCCTCCGGTAAAACCCCTCTCCTGCATTCTTAGCCAGCTGCTTCTCTGCACACCCCTCTCCTTGTCGCTTCTATGTTTTTCCTTCCCTCCCTACTTAAAACGTGGTTCCAATCACGGATCCACATGGATCCTCAGGATCTTTGCATTGAGTCACCCCAAATTCACCATCAGATCACATAGCAATGATCTGATGCAAAAACAGGGCTGCAATGCTGCAAAAACATGGTTACAAAGCACGGATCCACATGGATCCTCAGGATCTTTGCATTGGGTCACCCCAAATTCACCATCAGATCACATAGCATGTCCATGGCTACAGCCTGCACCAAAAAAATCATGCACCCACTGTTTCCTGGGGCTGCAATGGTGCAAAAACGTGGTTACAAAGCATGGATCCACATGGATCCTCAGGATCTTTGCATTGGGTCACCCCAAATTCACCATCAGATCACATAGCATGTCCATGGCTACAGCCTGCACCAAAAAAATCACGCACCCACTGTTGCCTGGGGCTGCAATGGTACAAAAACGTGGTTACAAAGCATGGATCCACATGGATCCTCAGGATCTTTGCATTGGGTCACCCCAAATTCACCCTCAGATCACATAGCATGTCCATGGCTACAGCCTGCCCCCCCCCAAAATCACACACCCACTGTTGCCTGGGGCTGCAATGGTGCAAAAACGTGGTTACAAAGCATGGATCCACATGGATCCTTGGGATCTTTGCATTGGGCTACCCCAAACTCACCGTCAAATCACATGTCTGTGGCCGCAGCATGAAGCACAAAAATGATACATCCACTGTTTCATTCAGAATTTTTTTTTCTTGTTTTCCTCCTCTAAAAACTATGTGCGTGTTATGGTCAGGTGCGTGTTATCGAGCGAAAAATACGGTATAAGGCTCAAAAGATTCAGGCAGGTAGCCGTGGTGGTCTGACACAGTAGAAATATATATATAAAAATAAAAAAAAGTTTTCCAGTAGCACCTTAGAGACCAACTAAGTTTGTTCTTGGTATGAGCGTGCATGCACATGAAAGCTCATACCAAGAACAAACTTGGTCTCTAATGTGCTACTGGACAATTTATTTATTTTTATTTTTTTGTATTTCTGAGGCTCAAAAGGTACACCAGCAGAAACTAGGATACATGGCTAGGCAAAGATGTTGTCTCAATACTTGACATGCTGCCCCCTGTTCTGTTTTTAAAGGAACAGGGCAGGAGCAGTCGTCTTCATGGCTGTCCTTCAAGGAGAGAAGACAGTGCTTGCAAATGAGCCCTTCTATAGGGAGAGTGGATCTGTTCATGCCAGTGCAGTTGCTGGTACATCCTTGGTGACAGGATCCTAGTCTAACCCTCTGACTCCCCCTCTGCTTCTGATGCAGTCATTTAGCTCCTCTGCTACAGAGGGACCATCACACTCCAGAAGTAGAGTAGGGACTGTCTTGTGGCTACATCCACCCATGCCTCAAACTCCTCCTCCTCTGACAGATCCTTCCAAACTTGCCCCATCCCACTTGGCACCTTGGGATCCATGACAACCGGGATCTTTCTCCATCTGCCCATACTTGAGTTGCAGTTTCATAAGCAGCTGCCTAGATCATATCACATTTAGTGGGCTGATGTGTGTGTGCCTGCCCCTTTCTCAAAAGGTCGTTCCTATTCGAAATAGTTCTGTACCAAGAAATAATTGGATAATTATTGAGTTCCCATGGCAACACATTACCTATCATTGCCTAACAAAGGCCAGGCCAGACCTGCCTAGCAGATTCACTTGATTTTAAGCAGTCCTTTTCCTGTCCAAACCCCAAGCCTGCAGCAGTTCATACAATTAGATATCAGGAAGGATTCTAGCCCAGCTTCTCCCCAACATGCTACTTTTCAATGAGGGCGAAGAACTGTGGATGAAGGAAAAGTGAATTTTTGTGAGCCCCCACTTGCTGTCTGAAGTAGTCCTGCCTTGATACATTTTTAAACCTCTTCCAGCTTCCTTATGATCTCGTATCTCCAAGCGAGGCTCTCGCTTTCTCAGTTACCTCAAAATGGTAATAAGCCTTGAAAAGAAAACCTTACATTGTACTGTAATGCATTTGGTGATGTTACTGCTGCCACTTCTTCAGATAACGCATTTCAGTGGGAAGCCACTTGGTAGTTTAATTCAAAAAATGAAATGCATAATAATATAGTTTGGGAGAAATTTCTTTGGGATTCTACCAAGTCTCTGAAGTCACGACACCATCAGCCTACGTCAAAGGAATCAAATGCCAATAACATACATGCTAAGAATTTCTTTTTCCAACTCTACAGTTCTATGATTCCATGAAAAAAAATTGTGCCTCTGTTGCAGCAAGGGAATAGGCGTCATTCTGAGCCTAAATCACAGCAGTTCAAATACTTTTTTTCAGTGATCTGGAAGTGAACTTGGGCTAAAAACCTCTTGGTTGACTTAAACATGAACTGGAAGTGAAACCCTAATTACAGTAAAAGCAGCAACCAACTCAGAATAAGTGGTTCAATGATCAGAAGCTCAGAAACCTTATCTAATCTCTCCACTAACAAACCAGAATGAATGCTCATTATAAGGAGGTTGGCTGGAAGCGGTACAAGTCTAGAACCCAGCTTTGGGTTTTTTTCCTCCTCTCTGGCCTTTGCCTCCTTTCCAGAGAGCTTTAAAAGAGCAAGCCTCAACCTGCAGTCCACCCCTCCATCTCCTCTCAGGCGGTTCCTGCTTCATTACCTGCACTGTTGAACAGGCACTGAGGAGTGCGAGACTCCCATGGTAAAGCGGGTGGCAGGTTCCTCAGGGAAATCTGGCTCAGGGGTCTTGTGTGTCCCTGACTCAGGGGGCTCCTGGCTGACAGGCCAACTTTTGAACCTGCCCCATTTGCGCTCTTGATCTAACTAGTCTCTCCCCTTTTGTCTTGGGGTGGGGGAAAAGATCTGCGAGATGCAGGTGTGTACCTGAAATTAGCTAAAATCATGTTCCTGCTATGTAAGCCAGTTTGGAAGGAATACAGTGGTACCTTGGGTTACAGACGCTTCAGGTTACAGACTCCGCTAACCCGGAAGTAGTACCTCGGGTTAAGAACTTTGCTTCAGAATGAGAACAGAAATCATGCGGCGGCAGTGGGAGCCCCATTAGCTAAAGTGGTACCTCAGGTTAAGAACTGCTTCAGGTTAAGAACGGACCTCCGGAACGAATTAAGTTCTTAACCCGAGGTACCACTGTATGTGGGAAATGAGATTCTGGAAGTTGTGGTACAGTGGTACCTCAGATTACATACGCTTCAGGTTACATACACTTCAGGTTACAGACTCCACTAACCCAGAAATAGTGCTTCAGGTTAAGAACTTTGCTTCAGAATGAGAACAGAAATTGTGCTCTGGCGGTGCAGCAGCAGCAGGAGGCCCTATTAGCTAAAGTGGTGCTCCAGGTTAAGAACAGTTTCAGGTTAAGTACGGACCTCCGGAACAAATTAAGTACTTAACCTGAGGTACCACTGTATTTGTACATATAGTAGCATGTTTTAAAATACAATTTTTTTTCAAAGTTTTGCATTCGTTTGACACGAGTGACAGGGCGATCCTCAGTTTGATGTTAATCTGTCTGAAACATATAAAAAGTGGCTGATAGTGAATGAACTGGAACTGAGCCAAAGAGCAAAATACTGATGAACTGGAACCGGCAGAGACAAGTCATGTTAAATCCAGTCTGAAGGGAAATTCTTTACATGACCTAAGGATATACAAATGAGACAATTTAAAGAACTCCCAGGCTTTATAATAAACAGAAAAGATATAGCATCGTAGATTTTATTTCCAAAAAAGGAAAAGGAAAACATTGAAAGGAGAAAGCCCAGATTTTCGAAGCATTTATGGAAATGCATTGCAAGGACTAGAGTTTCTTCCATTTAAAAAATGTGCCTTTAAGGAGGGGTTGAAATGACAGAAGGTATACCACCACCTCAGTATGTTTTTACACACATTAGTGATTTCTTACAAAAGGCTTGTGTAGGTCACTTGATGGATTTGCATGTTTTCCTGGAGTTCTTCCTGCTGGGTTCAATAGGACTTAACTTTCCGGAAAGTGTTCATGAAGCTCCAGTGTAAATGAGACACGGAGAAGTCAAGGAATTTGGCAGGGAGCCATATTCAGCAAGTGAGAGGCTGAATCTGGGTGTCCCAGTTCTAGACTGGAGCCCTGAATGTGTGAGAGCACAAACTTAAGGGAAAATCTCAGTGCATTCAGCTGGACACACTCAGAAGCCTCGTGCTCAGGAACCTTCTGTTACCTGGGTTCCTGATCATGGGAAGGCTTCTAAGCCTGCGAAGCTGAATGTGTTGAGAATCTCCCTTCTGACCTAGAAAGAATGAGTCCAAGTGGTTTTTTTGCTTGCCCTGTGCCTTGCCCCACTCATTTCCCAGGGAAAACTCACTCTTTGGTGTTAAACTGGAGCAAACGTTGATATCAACTGAATGAGATCAGTTTGCACCCATGAGAAATGGCCTAGACTGAAGAAACAATTGCCATGGGAATGATGATCACTTGCCAGCTAGTATCCACAGGGAGATGACAGAGGTCACTTCCAGATGGCCTGTTCATTGGGTATCAAATCCTGATCTGATTGAACAAAGTTTGAGGGCAGCTCAGACAGTACCCATTAACTATTTATTAACTATTCATTTGGATTTGTCTGTGGAGAGCTCATACAATGTTGCATTAAGTAATGGGTATTCAATACTCTCCAGTGTGTTTTCCCATTCACTTTCCTTATTACAGAAGTCCAGTTTCATTTATTTATTGGAAGAGGGTTTGTTGCACAAGAACATCCAATTGATTGCACAACCTGAATTTAATTGCACATGATAGAATCAAGCTGCAAAATAGCAACAGCCCTGAACCCAAATGCAGAAAGAGGGAAAAGTTATTTATCTGTCACACAGCTTTAAGAGTATTGAAACCATGTTTTGACATCTGACTCCCCACCATGACACACGCACACTAGAAAGCAATTAAGGACAAACTGGGCCGGGAGCAAAGATGTGTTGAGGTTATGGCTCTCAATGGGGACTTTAGTCCTGCAAAATTTTACAGGGATGAATGAATACCTCCTAGAAATAGATCATCTCTTAATCCTCTGGTGGCAGTGATTTCACTAACAGCATTCAATTTTAGTCAGGGCTCAGCAAGACTGGACCCCACAACCTGTTTCCAACACCGGAGCTCAAACAGAGTGCACTGGAACATGTGCGGAGTGCAGAGCCTTCAGAAAAAGGAAAAAGAAGGTGCTTCCACATCTAGAAGGCTTTGAAGAATGGCTTTCAAGGCAAAAGGCATGATTTCCAAGAGGCTTGGGTCCTAACACCATCTCTTTTCAGATATAAAGTATCATTGTATGCATGTGTTTATGGACCATTCAGGTGCTCCACAGTAGTAGAGACCCCTTTGCTGGCTTGCTAAGAGCAGATTTGCATAAGCCAAAGTCAGTCCTGGCCAGCTGCAGAGCCGCAGGGGTTGCTCAATTATTTTGTTGTGATTTCCAATCTGCCCTGCAGTGAGGTTAGTAAAAAAGGTTACTCACCTCATCACACACAGAAAAGCAATCTGTCTGCCCGATGAAGCAAGCCCGGGCTTTCATGGGGATTTTTAAAAATGGGATTTCCCCTAGTATGACATTCACATTAGCTCTACTTCAGTGCCATCAGCATGATGTCTTGGAATATGCTCAGAGTCGCAAAGTGATTTCATGCTCTTTATTCAGCTCATAGTGGTGAGGAGGAATGAATGTCCCCTCAAAGTATCTGCTTTATATACATTATTTACACAATGGGCTGCACATGATTGGCTAATTCCGGAATTCTACTGTAAGCCAATCAGGTTGTGGATTCACTTCTATCTGGAGCATGATTGGGTGGTTCCTGCCAACCAATCATACTGCTGCATTGTTCTAGGACCAATCAGACTGCTGCAGTTTGGATCCTATTCAACTCAGTACATAACATGTCTCATAATGGATGAGTCCTGCTACAGAGCGCTTAGGCTTACTAAGAGAACTACACTGCTTGTTCTTCTCGACCTCTCAGTGGCTTTCATTAACCATTATATCTTTCTGGAGCAGCTCAAAGTGGTGGGGGTCACTGCAATTCAGTGGTTCCGCTCTTACCTCCAGGGCTGTTTCCAGAAAGTTGTTATGTGGGGGCACTGTTAATCACCATGGGGCTTTTCCTGTGGTATCCCACAGTTCCATCTTTTTCCCCATGCTATTTCATTCTTATGTAGAATACAATTAAGATAGTGGCAACACAAAATTTCTAGTGCAAGACATTTGCAGCCTTTTTTAATTTATTTATTAAAAAAGGCAATCTATATAAAGGAGTTGTCATCAGGAGTTTTGGAGTGAATTGCTCACTGATAAATGAATCTGAATCAGAAGAGGCAGCTCAGGTGCTAGGCAGGCGTTAGGGGGGCAGTGATGGGCTGAATCCTGGAAGGAAAAAACAGAGGCATTATTATGTGTTCCATGTTCTTGAGCCCAGGAGGTGAAAATAAAGCCTGTTCTGGATGAGACTGCACTCCCCTAGAAGGAGCAGGTTTGTGGCTTGAGGATCCAGCATTGCCACATGAGGCCCATGTGGCTAGGGGTGCATATTTCCAGTTACGGCTGGTTCACCAACTACAGCCCCTATTGGGCAGAGATGACCCCATGAGCCGCACACCCCACCTCCTAGCTGCCCTATGAGGGCTGCTGCTGCTGCGCATGCACAGCCTCCCACCATTGCCCAAGACATTTGGCACCTGAGGCAATCCCCAAAATGGCGCCCTCCCCTCACCACCAGGGAACAATGGGTGAGGGGACCAAGGGGTGCGGAAGATCAGGATCTGGTGCCTCTGGGATCCTGCCGCCTGAGGCGGTTGTCTCACCTGGCTAGGACTGGCTCTGCTGATTTAGAACAGTGAAGATCAAGATTCGAAGTCATGTGCTGATCAAGTGCTTGTAGGGAAGATTCCCTGCTTCAGACTATCCTGGCCAGTGGGAGTTTGGCCAGCGCATGCGGCCATATTTTCCCACTCGCACAATGGTAACTGGGTGACTTTTTGTTTAGTCATTTAGTCATGTCTGACTCTTCGTGACCCCATGGACCAGAGCATGCCAGGCCCTCCTGTCTTCCACTGTCTCCGGCAGTTTGGTCAGACTCATGTTAGTAGCTTCGAGAACACTGTCCAACCATCTCGTCCTCTGTCGTCCCCTTCTCCTTGGGCCCTCAATCTTTCCCAACATCAGGGAATGTCTTTTCCAGGGAGTCTCCTCTCCTCTCGAGGTGGCCAAAGTATTGGAGCCTCAGCTTCAGGATCTGTCCTTCCAGTGAGCACTCAGGGCTGATTTCCTTCAGAATGGATAGGTTTGATCTTCTTGCAGTCCATGGGACTCTCAAGAGTCTCCTCCAGCACCGTAATTCAAAAGCACTGGGTGACATAGTGATACCTAAAAAGGACACCTGTCCAGCTCTCTAAGGCGAAAGGGGCAAGAGAAGAATAGGGGCAGGATGCGCTGTGAGTGACTCACAAGTGGCGTTCAGACAGACACACTGCATATGTTTAACAAACATGGAAGAAGCGAGTCATGGGCCTGCACAGGCCCCCACCATGGACTACGTGAGAAGGGGGCTCCGCGTGTATTATTGCTCCTCCACAACCAGGAGATCCCGACTGGGCCACGTGGTTACATTTACAGCGTGGAATAGTGCGCTTGCCTTGGCGGGTGGGGCAGAAAAACGGGCGCGGACGAAGCCCCCTGTGAGGCGTCGCGCAAATGCTGCTTGCTCAGTTTACCGCTTTCAGAGAGTACGCTGCCGAGACCGCCCGGAAAAAGAACCGCTCTTAGGACCCGGGAAGATCCTCCCGGATGACTCCTTCGAATCAATGAGAGCCCTGGGAGGAGCCGGCGCTTGAGGCTCCCCATAAACCGGCCAATATCCTGGGCAGATGTTTTACAACTTCTTGCATTCTTCAGAGTTTGCTCAGGACGGGCTTTCCTGCCTGGCTGCGCTCTCCACATTTTGGGTTTCCCCCGGGTTGGTTGGAGGGTGGAGGGCGCGGAAGAGGAGGACGTTGACCAAGATCTGCGTGGATTTTCGAGGCGGGGGAGTTTTAAGATTACTATCATTATTCATCTTAAGGGGGGGCTAATGATGCGATTCTGCCTTCGCCAGGGATCTCCGCCAGGGCAAAGCGCGGAGAGGGCAGGGAAGCCCCCGCTCCGGAGGCCAGGAGGGGGCGCAGCGGCGATGGGGGGCTGAACTCCCGCGCCACCTTCGGCAGGAGTAGCACGTGGAAAGATCCTGTCTCTCCCAAGGGGCTCCGGGACGCTCAGCCCGCAAACAGGGGCGGGGGCGGGGAAAGAGAGGATAAATAACGGCAAAGCCCCAACTTTTGGGATTTCAAACCCCGAAGTCTTTTGAGGGCGTCGTTCTCTCGTACCTTGGCTGATATTAACAAATGATACGATCGCTCAGGAGGATCCCTTTTGTGGCTTCCCCTAGATCGGCTGGGAAATTGTGAATCAAATCATAAAAGTTGCTTCAGGAAGCAAAATAGTTTTTTTGGGGGGGGGGGGCGGAGAGAGGAGATCTCCTGCTGCCGAAGATGCCGGGGCTGCACTAGAAAGCGCTTCTTCCCGCTTTTAAATGCCTGCCGGCTCGGTCCAGCATGGCTGTGTATGCCCTCACCGGCTTCTCCCTCGTCAGCCTGCTGAGTTTCGGCTACCTCTCCTGGGACTGGATGAAGCCCGGCTTGGTGGGCGAAGTGCCCGGGGACCCGATTGGCAAGCCTCTCCCGGCGGCTGCTGCTGCTGCTGCTTCTGCCGCTCTGGCCAGGCCGCCCCACCTCATCTTCATCCTGACGGACGACCAAGGCTTCCATGACGTGGGCTACCACGGCTCCGATATCCAGACCCCGACGCTGGACAGGCTGGCGGCCGAAGGGGTGAAGCTGGAGAACTATTACATCCAACCCATCTGCACCCCTTCCAGGAGCCAGCTCATCACGGGCAGGTAAGGGCTCTGGGGTGGAGGGGGAGGACAAGCAACCAGACCCCCCTCCCAAAAAATACACAGCTTCTTATCAGGATGGTGTGGTGTGTACCCCCCCTCCATCCAATAATTTCACATGAAACACCTGGCAAGTGTTAGGACACGGAATTCAAAAGGTAAGGTGAAGATGCCCAGGGTTAGAATCATAGAATTCTAGAGTTGGAAGGGACACCAGAATCATCGAGTCCAGCCCCCTGCAATGCAGGAATATGCAACTGTCCCATATGGGGATCGAACCGGCAACCTTGGCATTATCAGCACTACATAAAATAACAACTGGTATTATACCGGGGGCAAGATCTGCGTGCTACTTGCTGGTGGTAACTCGACAGCATTCTGTAAAATAAGAGAGAGGGACTTTAAAAGCCAAGTGAGCAACTAGATTTAAAATAACACAAAACAGATTTCAGGCAATTAAAGTTTTGCTTTTGTTTCCTGGATGCTAAAGAAACTAGGACTTTATTTTTCTTTTCTTTTTTGGAGTGGGGGCACAAACAATAACCCTAGCTGGGTAAAATATATCACTTTATCAAAATAGTGAAATGCAGCGTGGTTGGTGTGTAGACAGTGTGACGATCACTGGGAGGGGATACTCATTCCGGGAGGGGATACTCATTCCAACCGTTCAGTGAAGGCGCAGTTTCATTGGATGGCTTTAAACAAGTCATCACAGCTCATTCGCAGTACATGGATCGCGCTGACCTAAGAATTACAGTTAGGATGAATGATACATGTAGTTTGAAAAGCTTTTCTTCCATTAGGAGTACCATAGAAGGATGTAGTATGTAACAGGAGAAAGCACCAACCCTACCTTAGACAGAGTAAGGCAACTGCTTCAGAGACAGCTGTTTTGAGTTATCACAGAGGGGCAGCAGCAAATTGTTATTTATTTCTTTGTTTTATAATTGTTGTATTATTTACTGCCAGGGAGGGATAGAGGCATTTGCAGGATTTTCTGCCTGTACAGTGATACCTCGGGTTAAGTACTTAATTCGTTCCAGAGGTCCGTACTTAACCTGAAACTGTTCTTAACCTGAAGCACCACTTTAGCTAATGGGGCCTCCTGCTGCCGCCGCGCCACCGGAGCAAGATTTCTGTTCTCATTCTGAAGCAAAGTTCTTAACCTGAAGCAATATTTCTGGGTTAGCGGAGTATGTAACCTGAAGCGTATGCAACCTGAAGCGTATGTAACCTGAAGCGTATGTAACCCGAGGTACCACTGTAGTGTCAAAATAACTGGACCAGCCTTGCATCTTATGCTCCTTGGCGTGTGTGTGTGTGTGTGTGTGTGTGTGTGTGTTTGTAGTGGAGTCTTAGACAACAAAATATCTTTAGTCAGCCCTTCCAAACAGTAGCTCTTTGGGTGGAGAAATCAGTGGCGTTTGAATACCATGCCCCACCTCTCTCTTTTAATTATGTCCTGGACAATTTCCCTTAGCAGTAAGAGTGATTTATTTCCCCCCTTTCATTTTTATGAAGTATTTTGAGGCATGATCTGGCTCCTGTTATAAGAAAAGATACTGGGCTGAAAAGTACTGTAGATGTCAAGTGGAAAAAAAAAAAAGATCGCTTGCCTGCCAAGACACAAGAAGGAGAAAGCTGTGTAGAACCGTAAAGAAAACTAATTTTTTAAAAAAGTTTCTATTAGGAATGTGCCCCTAGGGCCTTAGGTTGCAATCCTGAGCTTCTCTACGTGGATATACAGTCCATTGAAATCCACAGATAAATGCAGGGACTGTTGTAAATTTTGGTTCATGAGAGGGGGAATGCAGGCTCTTTTCTGTACTGTGTCTGCAACATGAGGATAGAATTAGTGTTCAATTAATGGGCATAATAATTTACTGACTGGTTGACTTCAGTGCCGTTAGTAAGAGCCTCACAGTCTGCATTATAGGTTTAGACGTCCATGGGTGGCACAGAAAGGGAAGGGTGGATCCTGACATCAAAACCCCAACAATATTGATGGGGGTGTGAATGACATTTTTCCTTCAGCATTCTCCTATTCAGTGGCACCTATTTTGTAGGGAAGAAGAAATCTAGCATTATGACAAAGTATATTGTACAAACTGAGATTGTTTTCTGAACAAAAAACTCCCTTGGCCAACTGGAACAGAGCATCTAGATAGAGAAGATTATCATCATCATCATTTGTTAGTTGCTTTGTTCATGAAAATGATTCAAAGCTACTTAAAAACACAATAGAAAAAAACACAATAGGAAAAAAATCCAACGTCAATAAACACAGTCAATAAAAAACTAAAATCAAAATGTAATATAGCAACTCAAATAAAAGACAAGCGTAGCAGATCCTGCTCCATGGGTATAGCCAAGAGGGGGGCAAGGGGGGCAGCTGCCCCCTCTAAAGCAAGTAAATCAATAAAAAAGACTTAACTAGCTGAGGTTCTGCCCCCACCCCAACATAAATCCTGGCTACACCCATTTCCTGCACCAGAAGAGACCATCTGAGGAGTCTCCCAAACGCTCTTTACTCTACACTCCCTTGTATTGCCAGTGTCTCAAACCACCAAAATAAGTAATATTCTGAATAAAAATTATGTTCTAACAGTAATCATTCCTCAAATGATTATGAAACGATCTGCAGTGTGAAAATCAGGAAGCAAATAAACCTCCCTGATCCCATGTAACCAATCACTTTTCAGTCACGTAACAAAGACAGAGACTGGTGTGACCTCTCCAGGCTATGCAGCCCAAACCAATGTAAGGGTAAGAAAGAGAGGCCAGAGTCAGCTGTGGTCACTCCTTCAAAAGGAGACTACATTTTGGACTGAATAACAGGGTGAATAGAACAGACTCGCTGTGAGTCACAATGATTTCATCCTGGGAAGACTTAACTCTACAGTACTTCCAAGGGATTGGACAGTCAGCAGTGCCAGTTAAAAAGGGGAATCCTCTTTGTACCTGCCTGGAATAAATACAAGAAGAATACTTAAGAGCAGTTGGGTGAATAATTAGCATGTTGGCTGCAGTTTGAATTGCCTGCATGCTCAGGACAAGTTTGGAGGGCGTGTAAGGTCTCTCCCCCCTCCCCCATGCAATCTGACTGCACATTAACCTGGGATCAAGTCCCATTGCATTCAGTTGGAATTACTTTGAAGTGCATAGGATTGCATTGCACAATAGTTTCTCCCTTCTGGCTGAGCCTATCTATCAAGGCTACCAGTGATAGTGGTGGGTGTGGCCAGATGATCAATAGCTGTGGCTCTTATCTTTGCACAAGAGACTACAATCCAGCCAAGCACAAGCCAGAGGCTTTCTCACCTCATCCCACATATCTTCATTCAAGCAATCACAGTTCAAGGACATGTTCCAGCCAGGCAAAAACATTCAATGAGGGTGCAGAGCGTTAGTGACTGGGGAGGCCATGCAGGTGAGGTTCAATTGCTGTAAACACAGTGAGTCACTGGCACTTACCCAAAGAGAAGAGACAAGGTGTGGGAAGCTTGGCACGGCGCAGCGCATGGGGCCAGATCTAAGCCGACTCCTGCTACCATGTACCGTTTCCCAGTTCACAATGTGTTACACCCCACCCCCACCAGCAACCTGTGGTGTTGGGAAAAGGGGAGAGCATTAAAGCCCCACCCACATTGCCTCACGAGACACTACTGGGGCAGAGCAGGGCCTGGGAAAGGTTTGGCCTGGAGGGAACAATGTGGCCTAGAAAGAGTCCTGAGGGCTCAACAGAGAGGCCTGCAGGAATGTATTTGGCACCTAGCACAGAGGTCCCCAACGCCTGGTCAAAAAGCTTGGTATTGGAGCAAAAACAGGCAAAGGGTACTGTGTCACCTTAACTACTGAATGATGCATAATGGACTGGAGACTATGCTTATGCATCTGATGAGATGGATCCCAGTCTATGAAAGTTCATGGTATAATAAATCTATTGGTCTTTGAGGTGCCTCAAATGTGCATTTCTAGTCCTGGACAGCATGGTGAATAACATGGTGTGGTAACAATGTGATTAGGGCTACAATATCATCATCATCATCATTCAATGTAGCACTGAGCAAATTGCTCTGCCAGTGCAAACATTTCTGCCTTCTCCCTCACCTGTGTGCTCTTCTGGGGCTCTCCCACCCCCAACCCTAAGGGAAGCTTCGCCCCATGGCACTAGCAAAAGTCCTTGTGTGGTCTTCCACTGGCGGAACTACATAGTTGAATCTGCCCCCAATATACATATATTAGGTGTGCCTCCAATTTGAGAATCCTGAATATGCAGCCATGGGACCTTCAATAAACATTCTCAAGTGCACCTAATGCCCTGCAAGGGCAGATTTTTCCCTCGGGCTCTCTGCAAATGCAGAATGAGTGAAGGGCTGAACTGTAGCCATTAACGATTTCCCTTTCTGATGCCCTTTCCTCTCCTCCTAGGTATCAAATCCACACCGGCCTTCAGCACTCCATCATCCGTCCCCGGCAACCCAACTGCTTGCCCTTGAACCAGGTCACTCTTCCCCAGAAGCTGCAGGAAGCTGGCTATTCCACCCACATGGTGGGCAAGTGGCACTTGGGCTTCTACAGGAAAGAGTGCCTGCCCACTCGCCGGGGCTTTGACACTTTCCTTGGCTCGCTGACCGGGAATGTGGATTACTACACCTATGACAACTGTGACGGGCCGGGCGTTTGCGGCTACGACCTTCACGATGGCGAGAACGTGGCCTGGGAACAAAGTGGCAAATATTCCACTTTCCTCTATGCCCAGCGAGTAAACAAAATCCTGGCCACCCACAACCCCAAGGAACCCATCTTTATCTACGTAGCCTTCCAAGCTGTGCACACACCGCTGCAGTCCCCGAAGGAGTACATCTACCGCTACCGCTCCATGGGCAACGTTGCGCGGCGTAAATACGCTGCCATGGTCACATGCATGGACGAAGCGGTGAAGAACATCACCTGGGCGCTCAAGAAGTACGGCTACTATGAAAACAGTGTGGTCGTGTTCTCCACTGACAACGGCGGGCAGACCTTCTCCGGGGGAAGCAACTGGCCTCTGCGAGGCCGCAAAGGGACTTACTGGGAAGGAGGAGTTCGTGGAATTGGCTTTGTGCACAGCCCGCTGATTAAACGCAAGCGGAGAACCAGCAGGGCCCTGATTCACATCACAGACTGGTACCCAACTTTGGTGACCTTGGCCGGGGGCAACTTGTCCGAGGCAGACAACTTGGACGGCTATAACGTGTGGCCAGCGATCAGCGAGGGCATAGAGTCTCCCCGCACGGAAATCCTGCATAACATCGACCCTCTTTATAACCATGCTAAATATGGCTCTTTGGAGAGAGGCTTTGGCATATGGAATACGGCAGTGCAGGCCTCGGTGCGGGTAGGAGACTGGAAGCTTCTTACCGGAGACCCGGGTTACAGTGACTGGATCCCACCACAGACTCTGACCAACTTCCCAGGGAGCTGGTGGAACCTGGAGCGCCTGACGGACGGCCAACGCAAATCTGTCTGGCTCTTCAACATCACTGCTGACCCGTACGAGCGCTATGATCTGTCGGACCAGCGGCCCGACGTGGTGAGGGCTCTCCTCATTAGACTCGTCCGCTACAACCAGACGGCCATTCCTGTCAGATACCCGGCAGAAAACCCTCGTGCCCACCCAGACTTCAACGGTGGCGCCTGGGGTCCTTGGGCGACGGAAGAGGAGGACGTGTGGGAGGGAGGACATGGAAAACTGAAAAATAAAAACCGAAAGAAGTGCAAGATCTGCAAGCTGCGCTCCTTCTTCCGGAAGCTGAACACCAGGCTGATGTCCAACCGCATCTGAGGGAGTAGGGCTGGTGCCAGACGCAGCCTCAAGGGGGTGCAGTTCCAAATAGAATCCATGGGGCAGTTTAATCCTCCCCCATACCTAGTGTGTGAAATTGGTTGGGATGCTAGTCCACTTCTTTTCCAGTGGCAGTAGGGTCCCTCCAGGTGGCCTTTTTATTGAGCCTTCATGATGGTTTGTACTCATGGTGGTATCTGGGGAGTTATATGCAATCCTGCTTTCAATACGGTTTGCACCTACAACAGTTTCGGGGCGGGCGGACTGCTTTGTTTCCAATTGGCGCACGCCCCGTAACTCCCTGCTGAAATCCTGCAACTTTTTATCCACAAATCTTCTGTTTTCTTTGTTTGTGTGGGTCTTGGTTTTCTTGCGCTATAGTGCAAGAGTGTCCCTCTAGGTGGCAATAATGCGCTAACATTGGGGAAGCACAAATAAAGCGGAATGTTGCATGAACAGTCCAGTATAAACCCACCACTGATATGCTATTATTGCATCAACGACATGTTACAGAAAGAAATCCTGGTCTGGAAGGGCCTTTAATAAAGTTTGACCTAACCCACCTCACCTCCTTTTTTCTTCCACTCTAGATACTGCCCACAACAATGAATATTTTTACTGGGAAACCCTCCAGGACTTGTAATCCCTAATCTTTGAGAGCCTGCTTAGCCTCAGCAGGTTCTGGAGACTGTCTCTTCCCTTCCCTTCCCTTCCTTATTTCAGAATGTTCCGAACCCACAGTTGTCAAGTGTCATCATGATTAATGAAGGTGTGTGTATCATAGTTAGATACAGTACTGCTATCCAGCAGTAGTCACGCTGAGCAAGGTCTTATCCACTACCCAAGGACCAAACCAATTGTACTCAAAATCACTGAAAGGTGTTTGAAAATGTCTGCAGCTGCTCTGTGGATGCATCATGAAATATCATAAATAATTTTAACTTATGTAACGCTTTTGCTCTGGGAAGGCGTCTGCAGGTTCTCCCCTCCCTCAAGGCTGCAGCCCCCGCCCAATCACTTCAGTGCATGTGGGCAGTGATACAGAAGACCTAGGACAGTTATTTTTATCAGGGAGAGAGAGAGAGAGAGAAAGCAGAGCTCTAACCTTGTGAACATTTTACCCGAAATATACATAATGCCTAACATCTCGTAGGCAGGGACATCAGTAAAGGGTGTGTGAGCACTGCAGGCATACGGTGCGCAGAAAAAATGTAAAATGACTGAGCAATATTTACATACTGATCCAACTACCTCATCGTTTATGGAGAGAGAGATGTTTCCACATCTATTTATTTAGCCACCAAGTACAAGAGATTGAGAGGAAGCCACAGCTCTTACAGAGCTCCTTTAACTGCCCGGGTTTTCTTTCTCTTGGGCACGCCACAGGATTTTCTTCCTCTTCCCGCATCCTTCAGTTCAAGGGCTTAAGAGCGTTGGCAAAAACTGCTTACATAAACCACTCGTGTTAAAAAACTTAACATGAGCAAGATGTATAAATATAATTAGTTCAAAAATCATTAAACAAAGCCTGCTGCTGCTAAACTTTGGGAGCAGTTGCTTGAAGACAGTGCTTTTTTCCTTTGGTAAAAATAAAATAAAATGAGGTGCTGTTACATGTCTATTGAGAAAAGTGCTTGGGGTGTCTGCACAAATTGGGTGCCGTGGGCAGCAAAAAAGAAAACCAAAAAGGGATGGTACTCTGTACCATCTCTGTCACAAAAATGCCCTGTTTAAAATACACCTTGCAGTGCACAATGAACTTGCGGTACTGCTACAAATGTAGTGATGCCTACTAGTATAGCCTGCTTTGAAAATATGGACTTGTTAGCACGTTAGCTGTGATAGCAAAATAAACTCCCCTATATTTGAAAGCAGACAAGCAGACATTGAAGGCAAATAGGAAATGACCATCATGTATTACTTGCAAGTAGGGTTGGAATGATCTGTCCATTTCTTTCCAATCTTAAATTCAGTTCATACAATTTGCAGGGTTGTTGTTTTTCTAAAATCCTCATGAAAATTCTTCAGCATTTTAATGCAAATTTCTTTTAATAAATACACTTTTGTTTTAAGTTTTGATTTATGTACATATTTTTGCAAGCATTTTCTCCTCATATAATGCATTTTGTATTTTATTTTTTCACCAATACATTAATTTTAATGCACATTTCCCTCTGATATATGCATTTTTGTATACATGGATTGGTTGGAGAGCTGCATCACAAAATTAAGATAAGTGCAAATTTTGAAGGATGGCTATGCTTCAGTGCCCATATTTTTTCAGAAAGTGGGAATTGGATAGATTTGGCTTTGAATTTCTCCCCCGTCCCTGCTTGCAAGTTTCCAGCGGCAGTGCTTGATTGACCATTGTGGGAGACGGGCTCTACTAGATGGGCTGCTGGTCTGTTGCACAGGTACACAGGAAGCTGCCTGTTTCCAATAGCATTTGTCCAAATGGTTTGGTACTGTCAACAGTGACTGGCATTAGAGTCTCGGGGTTCAAGGCAGCAGCCTTTCTGAGCCCTGCCTGGAGACACCATGGATTGAACTTGCTTGCTCCAACAAGACAATTCTTTTGATCTTAACATTTCAGAAGAAGCAACGCTGACCCATTCAAAGAAGGCATCAAAGCCTGCAAGCAGCTGAAAGGAATTCAATCACCACCGGAAAACAAAAATTAAACTATTCCCCTCTTTCACCTAAGAATCTGTATGCATGTAAACCAGGGGTTGCTAATCAGTTCAGGGACCTGATTGTTCACTTTTCTGCCCCCCTGAGACAAACTTCCCCCTGATTTTGGCTTGGCTCACAATGTACACATATAGGCCTGTGTGTCATCCCAATGTAAATAATACCAGAATTGTTAATGTGGGATAACCAGCCCCATGTTATACAGGAAGGGGTTAATACCATAGAGTAAGCTGTTTTGCCAGGCTTAGCTATGTTCCCTTCCCTTCACCTTGGGAAGAACTAAGCAATCAGGCCTTCCCAGTCAGCCTGAGAAGATCAATGTGTGAGGAGGCTGAGGTTGGTTGCTCCACATGGCTCTCACAAGCCACTCTTGGGTTCCCATACCAATAATTTAGGAATTAAATTATTTCACCACTTTGTAATGAAGCTAAGTTTTACTGCCTGGGCATGAAGCGCATGAATCTGACCTTTGAAGAGTTTGTAAGTAGACTATATTTTATTATTACAGTACAGTGGTACCTCAGGTTAAGTACTTAATTCGTTCCGGAGGTCCGATCTTAACCTGAAACTGTTCTTAACCTGAAGCACCACTTTAGCTAATGGGGCCTCCTGCTGCTGCCGCGCCGCCGGAGCACAATTTCTGTTCTCATCCTGAAGCAAAGTTCTTAACCTGAAGCACTATTTCTGGGTTAGCAGAGTCTGTAACCTGAAGCATATGTAACCTGAAGCGTATGTAACCCGAGGTACCACTGTATTTCCTGCCTTGGGCTGAAACAGGTCCCTCACCCCCACTTTAAACCACTCTTTATTGAACAAACCATGCTTAAAGCAAAGGACATTCAGCTGGTTGTTCTTACAGACATTCAGAGTAACTCTCGCCTGTTTCATCATCCTTGGCCCTCCTTCCTCCCTTCAGCTGTTCCTCTGCTCAACATTTCTTAAGTCTTCATGGCACCAAACTGATGGCATTGTCTCACCACATCACCATTTCCCTTGTCGCTGGTCAGCCGTGAGAGTGAGGGTGTGGGAATCTTCTCTGCAATCTTTGTCAGCTATTCTCCCCTTCCTCCAAGAAGGAAACACCCACAGCCCTTTTGGAGTTTGTGGTTTTTAAAAGCTATTCTCTTCCACTTCTCCGTTCTAAAGCCATGGTTTAGTTTTGCTTTTTCCTTTCCCCAACCAACAGTTGGTTGTTACTGGGAATTCATGCTTTGAGTTTAGTAACCCTCACCTATGCTGGAGCCACCGCTTATCTGTCCCCTATTCCTCTACTACTGGGTGTGTGTGTGTGTGTGTGTGTGTGTGTATAGTTTAAACCATTTGTTGTAATGACTGCCAGGATGGGAACCTTATTTTGCACCACCCTCCGTTACCAACACCTGCTGTTTTGTTTTGTGCCTCACGATTGAAGCAGAAAGTTAATGCCCCCCTCATCTTTCAAAACAGGACTTTGCACTCTGTTCCTTTGCTCCACAACCCATATGGGCAACCCTTGGTGTATATATTTCTTTCTCTGTGTTAAAATGCAAACATTTTCCAGCTGCACAAGTCTGTCTGGTAACATCCCAGCCTCATCCCAGCTGTGCAACCCTGCAGTGCTGAGCATCCACATTTTTGAACCCCACCCCACCCTAATCATAGAACTATAACATACTCAGTAAGTCTCTCTTTTTTTTACAATGACTTTACTTGAAAACTGCATGAGACAAATGTAGCTTCAAAAAACTAATCAGGAGCAGATGTTGCATGAGATATAAACGGGGGAAGAAATGTGTGTGTATATTTGTCACATGCAGGTGTGCTGTGGAGTTAGCAGCGGCATCGATAGTGCTTGCTAGAGGAGCTGAGCGTTGAGAGCAGCTTTGCTTTACAGATGCTCTCGCTTGTTGGGCAATGAAACAATCTAGACTTAAGCCATAGATAGAGAGGTGCCTATATTCACACAAGACGCTAAGTCATGGTTAAGGGCAGCAAGCCAGCAACAAACTATGGCTTATTTTCACAAACAAACCATAGTTAAGGCACTAACCCATGCTGTATTGCCTTAAAATTTACTTAAACAATGGCTTAATGTGATGTGTGAACCAGGTTGCTGGGTCAGAGTGCTGGTCTACCTAGCTCTACAGTGGATTTGAGGCTGCTGTCTTTCCTAGCCTTACCAAGATAGCTCAGGGATTGAATCTGTTACCCTATCTATGCAGAGAACAAACTCCTTTTTTATATTTGTGGATTGTTTTCTTGAGAAAATCCTTTAATCTTCATAGCGTAAGAAAGTTGTATTGCACCTGACTAGCAATGTGGACCCCTCCTTCTGATGCTGCATTTTCAAACACAGGCTTTTGATACCTTGTCGTGTCACTGAAAACAGTCATAGTATGAGAGATTGCCCTTCGAAGCCTGGTGTTGAATGTCCTATCCTGTTTTGAGGATTGCTATCGATCGGTTCGCGGGACGCGGGTGGCGCTGTGGGTAAAACCTCAGTGCCTAGGACTTGCCGATCGTATGGTCGGTGGTTCGAATCCCCGCGGCGGGGTGAGCTCCCGTCGTTTGGTCCCAGCTCCTGCCCACCTAGCAGTTCGAAAGCACCCTTAAGTGCATGTAGATAAATAGGTACCGCTTTCTAGCGGGAAGGTAAACGGTGTTTCCGTGTGCGGCGCTGGTGCAGGCTCGGCAGATGCCACTTCGTCACGCTGGCCACATGACCCGGAAGTGTCTCCGGACAGCGCTGGACCCCGGCCTCTTAAGCGAGATGGGCGCGCAACCCCAGAGTCGGTCATGACTGGCCCGTACGGGCAGGGGTACCTTTACCTTTACCTTTTATTGATCGGTTCCTTTTAGCATAGCAGGTGCAAGTATTACTTGACTGCAGCTTCCAGTAGAGGCAGATTTAGGGGAGCATGACTGGTTGGCTGAGCCAAGAGGGTGCTGCAGCAGTGACTTAGAATAGAAAACCTATAATAATTGTGCTCAGGAGTCTCCTGAGCTCAGAACACCTCTTTGGTCAGTGGACTATGGAATACAGGTGCTTTAAGTAATCCTGGCTACATCATTCTAGGACTTCCTGGACCACTGCAATGAGAACTTGCGTTTTCACTGAATATCTCTCAGCCTCACTTTCAAGACAGTAGCATACGTCATCTGACAGACGTCACTGGAACTTTATGGGGCAAACCGACATTGGCTGGCATGGCCTCTCCATTCTGCTTCTTTTCACGTATGCCTTTTTGTGTGTCTGGAGACCACGTTCTGTGTCCGTATGTGCACCACAGACGGGGGGTAGGCTTTAAAAGCAGTTTCCCATGTGAGCTGCATTTACATTTACACAATGCATTTTACATTTTCTCCCCACAGGTTTTACATGGTGTAGTGTGTGTAGGCGAAAGCCCTGCTGTGAAGTTTGAAAAATAGATATTTTTGTCACTGGGAAAATAAGCCCTTTTATGACTTGTCAGCTCTTGGATGAGTTGTGTGAGGGTCTTTTTCTTTCCTTTCCTTAAAAATAATAATAATGAAATAACATGGATTTAAAATCTGTCACTGAAAGCTGTGATAGTTGGCAGCATTTATACTCTGTAGCTTTAAGTTTGCCTCTGAGCATTTGAGCAAAGTGTGGATTCTTTTGATGGTGTTCTGAATAAATGCCCTTGGTAATCAATGATGCAGATTCAGAGGGGACAATGAACACAGTCCATCATTTACTAAGTGGCAACTTACCCTGTTCTGCAGTAAGCATGTTATATACTGCTCATCTGAAAAGTCGTGTAAATGATGTGGTGCTGACCCAACAGATACACCTGATCAGCAGTGCCAGCCTACTCATGAGGCAACGTTAGGCGACGGCCTCAGGTGGCAGGATTCATAGGGGTAGCAGATCCTGATAGAGATCTTGATCCAGTTATATTGTTCCCAGTGTAGATCTTCACTCATGCCTTCTTCCCTGGTGGGAAAGTGGCGCCATTTTGTGGTTCACCTCAGGTGCCAAAATGTCTTGGGCTGGCCCTGCTGATCATAAACCCAGGGCCGAGTTTATAATAATAATAATTTTATTATTTATACCCTGCCCATCGGGCTGGCTTTCCCCAACCACTCTGGATGGCTTATGCATCCAACAAAGGCTTGAGTCTTTTTTTGCTAAATCTCTGGGAACTTAAAAGTATATTTTAAAAGAGTTATTATATTTACCAGGCAGCCCAGCCACACAGAGGAGTCTTATGGTGGAATCTGGCCTATGAGCAGCCTCTGATCATACATACATCATTTTATTTGTCTGCCGCTTTTTCACACTTCATACCATGCTCCAGGCGGCTTACAGCATGAGTAAAATACGTAACTACAAAAGTAGACATAAACAATGAAACATTTTAAAAATGCAAAACTGAACTGAACAATTTCAACATAAATCACTACAAAATATAAAATAAAGTACAAAAAATCAATCCCCCGCCAACAACCCCCTCCCAAAAAACAATACCTCAGCCCAAAAACAATACCTCAGCCCAAGAGTGTTCAGCAGTGCAGCTTTTGCAACTGGAGATAGTCCTCTCAGGCCAGGTGGAAAAAAGCAGGGAGCAGGTCTTCCCAGACTCACAGCCAATATGGTCTTGGCAACATGATTTTGGCATGGAAACCTGAAAGTGGGATAATGGGTGTTACTGCAGCTGTTTCTCCTTGGCTAAGCCACTGTCTCTGATAGTCCCATTAAGGCCCATCTTGGACAAGCTGTTCTGACTATCATTGCTGTGAGCTTGGAAGGCTTTGAATACTTGGAGAGAGTCTGAAATTGCCTAAGGGAGCTGTCTCTGAAAGTGGCTGATTTCTTTCCTGCCTGGTGTCAATCAGTAAAGGGCAGAGCAAATGACAAAAATAATTAAATTCAAGGGAGCTTTGTGGAAATACAGGTTTCAAAGTGAAATGGCTCCTTTTGAGTCTGCAGAGCCATCACCCAAGATGCACTGCAGCCGTATCCCTGCCTGTCCCTGTTGCTGTTGCCACTTCTGGAATGTTCTGCACCAGCATCATCACTCTGCCTTCCAACAACTCTACACCTTCTTCATTTCTGTCTCAAATGCGCATTGTGTGAGCAATTCCAACCCCCCTTCTGAAATTAACACAAGATGGAGATAAATTGAAATTGCAGAGCTTTGAGAAACTAAAAGATAAAGTGCGAGATTGGCTTCATTATTATCAAATAAGGGAGGCTTACAATCTAGATAAGAAAGTTGGCTTCCAGGTGGAAAAATCAAAACTGGAAACAGAACTGTTAGATCCCAAAACTAAGATACTATCAAGAATGTATAACTTGCTGTTGAAATGGAATACTCAGGATGAAATAGTGAAATCTGCTATGATAAAATGGGCACAAGATGTTGGACATAACATTATGTTCCCTGACTGGGAAAAGTTATGGACCACAGGTATGAAATTTACGGCATGCAATGCCTTAAGAGAGAATATTATGAAAATGATATACAGGTGGTACATGACACCAGTCAAGCTTGCAAAAATATACCATTTGCCCAATAATAAGTGTTGGAAATGTAAAGAAAATGAAGGTACATTCTTTCACCTTTGGTGGATGTGCCCAAGGATTAAGGCTTTCTGGGAGATGATCTATAATGAAATGCAAAGGGTACTTAAATATACATTCCTGAATAAACCAGAGGCCTTTCTCCTGGGCATGGTCGGCCAATTGGTGTCAAAGAAGGATAGAACTTTCTTTATGTATGCAACAACAGCAGCAAGAATACTCATCGCAAAGTATTGGAAGACACAAGATCTACCCACCCGGGAAGAATGGCAGATGAAAGTGATGGACTACATGGAACTGGTGGAAATGACTGGCAGAATCCGAGACCAGGGAGAAGAGTCGGTAGAAGAAGATTGGAAGAAATTTAAAGACTATTTACAGAAACACTGCAAAATTAAGGAATGTTAGAGGGATGCTGGAATGAAGTTATGTGGTTTTAGCAATAATGTCATAAAGGAGTATGTAAAAATGGATTGATAATAGGTGAAAATGTAAAGTTATAATATATTAAGATAAAATATTAAGATAAAAGTAAAAAGGGTAAGGACTTGCTGAAACAACTATTGAACTAGAATACAAAAAAGGGAGGTATGAGGAGGTCAAGGAAAGAAGCAAATGAAAGATAAGACATGGAAAGACTGATCTGTTTTTAATTGTTTTTTATTGTTCTGTATTTTGTATTTTTCTTGTTTCTTTTTATTTTTTCTTTTCCTTTTTTCTATTTTTGTAATCTCTTTGAAACTTTAATAAAGACTATTTTAAAAAAATGAAATTAACACAAGATGTTCTGATTGTTGTCTTGTCTTAAGATAATGGGTGATTGACTTCTTTTTTCTCTTTCCTCCACATTTTCGTTTGATCCTTTCTCATCCATCTCTCAGACGTTTGGTTTCCAAGCCTGCTCCATTCTTTCTGCTTCTCCGAGGAAGCTCTCCTTATACCAGAGGCTGACTGTGTGGCTAGAGAGGGAATATCACCCTCTTTCATGCCTGTTGGTGAGGAATTATTTCCACAAGCTTCTAAGAAATCTAGATGCAGTGGAGCTGATAATATATAGGAAGGAGAGTAGGATACGAATGTCCTTCTGGCAGTTTCAGCACCAAAGAATCTGAGCATTTGCTGCTAGAGCTGACAGGCAATTAATTCCAGGCTGTATTTTGAGGTGAACTTCAAATGCTATAAATTGGTATATGAGCAAAAGGAGAGCCCTGCTGGGTTAGTCCAAAGGCCTGTCTAGTCCAGCATCCTCTTCTCACAGTGGCCAACCAGAGGACATCAATACTCTCCCCACTTGGGACTCCCAGCAACTGGCATTCAGAGCACACTACTTCTGAGACATGGAAGATGCTGGCACAACAAAGGAATTAGTATGAAGCTTAGCTCTGTTCAAATACTTCTACCTGTCAAATATTGGATGCACTGAATGGTGTGAATGCAACTCCAATGTACGGCGACAGTTGGGCGGAGCCTGCAACTATTCTTGAAAAACGCTGGGTACTATCTAGCAGCATAATTTCCCAAGGCAACTAGCCCTAACTGTTCCCCTACAAAAAATGTCACTGCACGTAGGAGGTGTGAAGCCAGGAAGCTGCAGGATGCAGTGCACAGGGAATTCACTCATATTTTTCAAGTTAGTATAACACAATCAGTTATGTCAATTACCCAAGGATGAGAGAGTTGAAAAGCTTATCGCATGCTGGCTAGTACATAAATTGAAACCACAAAGGATGGCACAACCTTTTACTCTGGATGAATTAATCCAGATTCACTACCCTTTCTGTCTCCATGCAAATGGCTGTTTTCATCCAGATTCTAACTGATCCTCCTATGGACTAAAATGTATGCGTTGGTGAGGAAGGAAATCCACAATTTTAACTCCATATTTTGAGAGTGCAAAATAGGTTTCAAGGGAACCGACAGGTGTTAATTTATGTCTGGTATGTGTGCCTTTAGATGCTCCTGCCATTTTATGCTCTCTGCATATACATCATCTCTTAACAGCTCAGCCGTACTTTCGCTCTGCTACCATGACAAACTCCTCCGTACTCCTATAACTTTGCCGGGAGTGAGGTGGGGGTGTATGCCAAAAGTGTATAAATAAAATGTACAGCAGAATGACACAGTATTCTTTAGTGACAGATTTATACATCCACTTAAAACACACTGGGGGCTGGTGCAGTTTGTCCTGCTTCTGATCAAGTCTGAGGAATAGCAAGCATAAGCCTCAATCACATCACTTGAAGTTGGAAGAGCAGCCACTTAAGATCTGGGCATTTATTCAGCGGGTCCTTCCTGGCTTGATCAGGTGCAGCAGGTATTCTGCACATTCTTCACATTTGACATTGCTGTACCGCCTTCTCTCTTCAAGAAACTGTCAGCTCATTCCACATATACATCAGAGTGACATTTCCTATTTACAAATTCCATATCCTGGCCTCTCTTTAATGAGGGTTGCAGCGCCCCCTAGTGACATCTGGGATAAAAGATGTCTCTTGTTGGGGATTGCGCAAGATTTGCAGTTGGCCTTCCAGCTGTGGGCATTTATCCATATGTGCAGCCCCACCCCAACCAAGCCTTCAAAACTCTTTCTCAAACTAAGTAGCTTTCAAAAACCATTTAAAAGTTTCTGTGCTCTTTTCCTTGAGAGGAACTTCCTAATCTTCCCTGCCCACCGCACACCCACAAAGTCCCTCTTATCATTTCAGCACTAAGTGGGTTTCTTTTCTTGCTTTTGGGAAGGCTGGCAGCTCAGTGGCTGAGTGCATGCTTTGCAGGGAAACGTTCCCAAGTTCAATCCCTGGCATGCCCAGAGTGGGCTGGAAAAGGTTCCAAGTCCTGTCTGAAAACCTGGAGAGCCATTGCCTTTCAGTGGCAGCTGGATGGACCAGTGCTCTGACCCAGTATAAAATGGCTTGCAAATAGTACAGGAACTCTGCATTCCTCTGCCCTGAAATGTTGCTCATGCCAGCCAGGCTACTAATATTACAAACATTTCTGAAACTGACAGCAGCTCAATGTTAGAACATATTACACAACCCCCACCCCACCATCTTTTGACAAAGGAGCACCAACCATGTTCTCCTTGGGAAAGAAAATGGTATCACAAATGGTTTTCCAGACTGGCTGATGTCCTATTCTGAAATTTTAGGCCATAATCCAAATTTACTTACTCCAGAACAGCTCCATTTATTGGAACAGGATTAATCTGGAATAAATAGAGTTGTGCCTTACAACCTCTCTTACTCAGATTAATCAGGTACTGTGAAGGGGCAAAATACTGCAAAACGCTGTCCTTAATGGACTCCCTCAGAAGGTGGTGCACTCCCTTTCACTGGAGGTTTTTAAACAGAGACAGTATAGCCATCTGTCAGGGATTCTTTATCTGTGATTCCTGCATTGCAGGGGGTTGGACTAGATGACCCCCGGGTCCCTTCCAATTCTACAATTCCACAGTCCTCTCTGTTTTGAACATTTACACAAGGCATTGCTACAACAACACCTATTTCAATACAGCTGCAAATCAGGCAGGCATATGAGCAGGTATGGTAGCACATGCCTGTTATAAGAATTTTAAGGTCTTATATATATAAAGTAAATGTTCATAAATGTACCAAGCAAGCACATACACAAATGTATACATACATGTATAGACCACATGTCTGAGACCCACAGAAAGAGTCCTGAAACCATTTGTCTCTTCCAAATTGACCTCAAATATTTCTCTGCAAGGTCGAAGGAAATGCGGAGCCTCCCCCTTGTCTCTTTGCTCACAAATCCTGCCTCAAGGACACAGTTAAGATATGAATAGGGTGAGCCTGTGACCTGTAACCTGGATTCAATAATTGAGTAGTTATCATAACAAGAGTGGCCAGGATGCCCAGGTAATCCAATCAGGTAACCTGGCAGACAGGATGAAAACAACACACTCAGATTTCTGTTGTAGTCTGCCCCTTCTCTGATGTACGTATGATGTATTGGGGGGTTGTCTTGGGCTCCAGGGTGAGCAGCTCAAAAGTCTATATAAGGGCTTGCACACCTTTGTCCTGGGTCCTCCTCCTCTCTCCTGTGTGTGTGTGGGGGGAGCACGCTGTTGCCACAGCTTTAATAAAGATCAGGTTTACTAGCTGCTTTGCTTCTCAATATTCTCTAGTTGGCCTCTGTTATTTTCTCCTACTGATGGAGAACATACAAAGGACTCTATAAGGGCTCTTGTGTACCCCATAAGGGAAAGGAAGCAGTTTTTGTTTACAACATGCATAAGGCAAGATAAAAAATACTGAGGTCACAGTGTGACCAAAATTAAAGTGCAATCCTATACATGCCTATTCAGAGGCAAGTCCCATTGACTTCAATAGGTCTTACTCCTGGCCTGTTATCTTAAGCACTTTTACGGACTGATAACATATCCAGGTTAGTAAAAATTAAAGTATGCACAAGTTATTGTCCTAAACGTACTTATTTGGATTCTCTTTTAAATAAACATTAATACTGGCCAAAACCCAAGAAAGCGTTAAACCTGCTTAAGCCCTCTACTTTCAAAGGCATTAAGCACACTTAATTCTCCACTGGACTTTTTGGCCTATGTATTTATATACTGTTATAAGTATATAATTTATAAATCTCTTTTCTACTTGAAAAATATCCCAGAGCAATAGACATATTGTTAAATAATTCACAAAGTAATATCCTATGTTAGGAATAGTTAGGATTGGGCTGCAGATTTAAATCCAACCACGTTCCATCATGTGGAGGATGCAGTGAAGGGACTGGGGAGTCCCAAAGGAGATAAAGGATCATCTCAGGCGGGAGAGAGCCAGAAGCAAAGGAGTCCTGGGAAACAGTTTAAAAGGAAAAATGAGGGGAGTGAAGATGAATAATCTCTGACCAACCTATCCAGATAAACAAGGATTTATGCAATGTTGATTGCAAGTCTGCATACACAAGCTGCTTGACAAGTGCATAATTCTGTCAGTGCAACCATGATTTAACATTTCAGTAAAATGGCCTGGGATTACGCTGCTTTGGAGTAACTATAAATTTCCCGTGAAAGAATACCAGACCTAAGAGACCAAAGGAAAACAGTAGTTTAATGATATGCACATGTGCAGAATTTCTGTTGAGACGCTCTGCAGCCTGGAAACACAAGACTGCATAAAGTTGTAGCAGTGGTGGTGCCGGCTCTCTGCTGAATAACTGCAGTGGTATCTAGAATGCGCATATCGATAAAGGCATTGGCGCAGCTTGCTCTCTCGTGCTTTTGTGGCTCTGACTTTCGAAGAACCGCTTAGGTAGGCACCTGAACTCCTAACAAAATGAGAATGAACTGGTTGGTGCACTTCTCTGAGGACATTCTTAGGTTAGTTTCCTTGCAGATACAAAGCATGTCAGTGAGAAGGGAAGGTGGCCTTTGGGGCATGCTTTGAGATATACAAGGGGAGATGGGAGAGCAGGCAAGCCCTCTCCAAAGAGTGCTGGTCTGTAAACGGGCTTCAGTTACAAACCGCTGACTCTTCAAACCTCCTTGCAGTTTGCTTTTTGCCTGTTGTCCGCAAGTGTCAAACCTCTTTCTGATTTGCTGACCTCATCCCAAACTGAGGCCACACCCACGCCTTATGTTTAAAGCGCCTTTCTTCTCCCCAGGGATCCTGAGAACCGTAGTTTCCCCCTCACAGAACTGCAGTTCCCAGGCCTTTTTTTGCAGGGGTGGGGGAGTTAGCTATGTGCTTGAAGACTTATGAATGGTGGGAATGTTACCCGATTCTAACCAGCCACCACCATTAAGTAGCTGCAGCCACCAGCAACCCAAAGCCATCCAAGCTCATTTCTGGAAACCCCTTTTTGCCTGTTAAAGGTACAACTTTAGCTGTTAGCTAGACTTGAAA